>NC_064920.1:740200906-740895906 GCF_023897955.1 Schistocerca gregaria | reverse complement strand
CGTCTTTAACGCACTGTCAGGCGTAGAATTGATTGAAGCAACGGACACACGCTGTGTAGAAGTAGGTATTAAATATTTATCAAGGTAATCATTTTTTTTATGTGTCCCTAAAAAACAGCCGAGGTAGTTCCAATAAAAAGACTCAGTCAAAATACAGCACCATACTTTTTCAATTTAAATTTTTAATCAGTCTCTGATACACCATCATCGTAGAGATACTGAAATTTAATTGCCTATATCATCTATGTTTGCAATTGGATTTCTTTTATTCATTTTGATTTAATTATAGTGTTTATAAAACGCTCTCTATTAAGAAAATCAAGGGAAACTGAATTTCATCCACGGAAAATGCTACATTGTGTAGTATTTTTAGAAATTAACGAGATCAAGAAAGGTTATTCCAATTCAGTCCAGCAGATTTGTCGCTAGAGAAGAATTTTTATTTTACAAGGGAGAAAATTTAAGTTATTTTGCATGTCAAAATGGCCAAAGAACAGGCCAAAAAAGTGGAACGGCTAGAATGTTGCATTAGAATAATCGAGATCGTGTTTTCGATTCCGGGTTTAGTGCTTTTTAATTTTAGGCTATGTGATATGGTATTTGGGTTTCTAAATATTTATGTAACAATTACAACAATTTCGAGTGTTCGATTCCGGGTCTCGTTCTTTTTAATTTTAGACTGTGTTATATAGTAATTGGCCTCTCAATAATTATACAGCAATTACAGCAACTCTTATAAAATACATATGCAGTTACTTGATACTGAAACAGAAATGAGAGTATGTTTACTCTGTTCTCTTCCACGCCTGGTTGCAAGGGAACTAGCTAGTTAAAAATGAGGGGACATATCAAAAAGGTGAAGTTTGATTTATGGCTATACCTGAGGAAAAGAGAAAAAGAGAAACAATGATGACAGTAGACGGGAAAGCATCAGGGAGCGTAGTGCGTCGAAGAAACCAGAACAAAAGTTTAAAAGGACGACATATCTTAAGAAGTAGGATAATAAATACATTTGCCTCTCTCATTTCTGTTTTAGTAATAAATACTTACACTTTTGTATAAGATCTGCTGTAATTGCTGTATAACGGTTGAGAATCCAAATACCGTATCACGTAGCTTAAAATAAGAAACAAAACAAAAAAGTAATACAACTAGACCCGGAATCGAATACTTGAAGTCGAGTAGTCTCACGCAAATGTCTGCCTATCATACTAACTTCTGTTTGTCTTCATTCTGCTGCTTCGTCACATTTTGTCATTGGTTCCGATCAGATATCGCATAACATCTTTCATGTTCTATCGATGAAAAAGTTCACTCGTGTTTCTATTGCAGAGGCCCCTGCCCGAACACGCTGAGCTGCCGTGCTAGCTAACCAGATAGGTTAGCACAGCTGAATGATATTAAATGAGATACTTGTCTAATGGGTGATTATAATTTTGCCAAACTGCCTTTCTTTGACGGCTATTTTCTACCAAAAATATGAAAAGGACGAAATTTTATTCATAGTTGTATGCAAGAAATGCAAGTGAGCGAATTATCCAAGTGAGCGAATTTTATGCAACTGGATCTACGACGGCGTGCTGAAATTAATGCTTCCGAATGTTTTTGTTCAGTTCTCAACATCGGTTGAAGTATTATAAGCATATTACTCTGTCGACTTTCTCGCTTCGCTGACGCAAGTTGCAACTCTATGCCGCTAGAGGGCTCCGAACTGCAGCGTGAAACATGGCGGTTTGTAACTTCACTATGACGGTGTGAGAGAAACAGCGAGCTGTAATCGAATTTATAGCGACATAAAAGTTTTGTCATACATGGAGCACCATCTCCTTCAGCATGAGAATGCCACGCCACATGCGAACTCTTCGATATCTGCAACAATCCGACGCCTTGGGTGCATTATCATCGATCATCCTCCATACCGTCTCGACTTGGCCCCAAACGATTTTCACCTGTTTCCAAAACTTAAAGAACGTCTGCAAGGACTTACAGTTTGATAGGATGAAGCGGTGCAAGCGCAGGTGAGGTTGTGGCTCCTTCAACAAAGTCAAACATGCTACAGTGATGGTATCAACTAACTGATTGAAAGAAATGTCATCGTCGCCAGAGTAACTGTTGAGAAATAAATATGTAGACGTTAAGAATAAAGATTTTGAACGTTATTAAAGTTTGTTTTACTTTAAAACTCTAAGAGCATTCATACAAAAAATTTGGAGTCACTAATTTTCAGTACGCTCGTATAGTTTATGGGCTCCATAGTCTCTAATGTGTCTCAAGAATATGATCACAGTAAAACGTAAACTTTCACGGCCAGAAATGTCATAATTAATAAAATGTTCCTGACTATTATGCCGTGCTCGAATGGATTTCACCTTATAAGCTGAGTACATTCGACCACGGCATAAGAGCCCGGAACATTTTATTAACTGGGAATATGATCACTGTCCACGATGTGACTGTATGCCGTTTGGTGGAATACCGGGCACCTGATGCGATAAGGAAGGTATATTAGCGGAGCAGAAGGGAATAGGAAATCATTCAAGTGTGACAGAAACGGCAGCTGGGGAAATCCACTGTAGCTCGTTACTTTGACAAAAGGCAGATTTTTGTGATCGGCGCATGGAAACGAGCGAAGGTGATCATTGCATGCCAGTCATGAGCATATAAAATGGTTGAAGGATGGTGACAACGTGAGTAGGAGGCAAGGTATTGGATATCCAACCTCGTCACGGAAAGTCAATGTTGGAGGTTTGCCTGTCGTAACGCAGGATAGGCGGCGATATGTATAGGAGATGACGACAGAACACAATACCGACACAAGTGTTTCAGATCACGCCGTTCTGTAGACGACTGCTAAGTGCTCCCATGAGGACACCACCGTCAATTTGCAGTGGATGTGAGATCATCGAAATTCGACCGTGGATCAGTGGAGACATGTCGCCTAGCTCGTTGACTCACTTTTATTTCTGCACCACGTCAGTGACCTTGACAGGATTCACCGTCATCCAGGCGAAGGCTGTTCCGTAGATCCAGCTTGCCACGCATTAAGACTGCATGCGCAGCATTATATCTGTGGCAGTAATCAAGTCACCAGACCATCTGCACTCCTACATTCTTGACGATTTCTTCGAGTGCAATGGCGTGTTTTGACAGGGTAACTGTCTGTGTCACAAGTCCACAATCGTGCTACAGTGGTCTGATAAGTGTTATAGTGAGCTCACATTGAGGTCTTGGTCACCATGGTCACGAAAATTGCCTGATCTGAACATGATGGGCACATCTGGGACATTATCGAGTCGCCCTTTAATCATTTACGGGAATTGCTTTGAGAGGTGGCACGCCACTCTGTCACCTTTACCAACATTGTCAGTCAGATTAATGTTCACATTTTAGGGCATGATCTCGGCGCTCCCCAGTACTACATTGACTGTATGTAGTTTATGACTTTTTACATGAGGAAATTGTGGGCCGAATATTCGTGTAACTGTATGTGTAACCTGTACAGAACTAGTACCCGAGGGACCATAGTGGAGGTTACAGAGAAAAGGGACAGAGATGGACTGGAGGCTATAAATGATGAGTGCAGCGATCTGGCTGTGCGAGTGATTCAGGGAAGCAGCGCTGTATGGATCGTACCTGCAGAGGGACTTCTGGCTGCAACACTCCTCCCTTTCCACTCAGGGTCGGAGGAGGAGGGCGCCGGCTCGCAAACCATTTCACCTGGGCCCGGCAGCTGTCTGTTGTGAAGCCAGCCAGTCGGTGGAAAGTGGGTGGAGGTAGCCATTTAAAAGACGCTTCTGTAAACAGAGCATTTGTGCAAATTATGGGAGGTCAAAAACTCCATGCATTCTCATATTAGAAGCTGCGGCTGTAGGGACAGAATGGACGGTGCCTGTGTTTAGAGGAGGCAAGACGGTAACTACCCTGGTGCCAGGACGTCAGCAGGTTCTTTTAGCGACCAGCAAAAAAAGCATACGTATTTCATGACCGCTACTGTCTGAGAAACTTAACAGCCTTCTTTCAGAAACTGCAAGTGGTTGGCCTGGAAAGATTAGATCTCTCCATAAATGAGGGACTGTGGTCCCGTCTAGGTAGATTTTTTTTTTGTTTTTTGCCGAAAACATGGCCATCCTTCCTGTGAGAAAGACACCTCCCTAGTATAAAATTTACTTTTTTCAGGCAAGAGAGATTTGGAGTCGCTGATTGGTTGCTCTCAGAATATGCGAAGTAGAGGCTTGCTTCCCCAGTGTTGGAACCCAGGTGCAGCGTCTGGATTGGCTACCTGGCCAACAGAACATTCAAGAGGAGACACTCAATGAGTAGAGAATACTTGGTTTATACAATGTGTGGCGGTTACATTTTTGTTGTATCGGCTCCCGTACCCACGCCTGGTGGAATGTGGGGGTGATTCTTTGCCTTCTTCGTCTTCTGGTCCACCCTTGGTGGAGAATTTCACGTCTTGCAAGATACCTCGTGTGGGATGGAGAAAGAGGTGTGAATTTTTATTTAAATTCTATAAATGAAATGCAAGGCGGGCTGTTCAACATACAAGTGGTTTATTCAGTGAAACTGCATTAAGCTGCATATGCAATAACTATTGAAATTTTATCCAATTCATTTAACAGTTATTCAAATAATGATAAAAAAAGTAAAAAATTTGGATCGCCAGATACTGTAGAAAATATCAAGTCATAAAAAATTAAATATAATTCAATTGGTAAAAACAACTCACAAAAAGTGAATTATATAAGATGCCCGCCTTGGTATTTGCGTTTTAACATGAGCATCATATGACTTCATTCTAATTTAACATATAAGTAAATTACACGAGACGGGTTGACCTGTTGTAATAAATGAGAAGGAATAAAAAAACAGCTGAACAGATGACTCTCTTATCGGGCGAACGGTGAATACTTGGCCTTTCGTCTTTATGAGCATCTAACACATTGCAAAGAAATTGAAGAAAACGAAAGAAGAATGCGCAGCCAGGAAAGCGGGCGTTTTCTGTATTACCATGTTCATAGCGTGGTCGGCGTGGCGGTGGAGTCGCCTGATTGTGTGCGGCTGTATCGAAACTCTGCTGGCGACGTAGTTGATAGCATCCAACATGCCCTACGCTGAAAATAGTGACCGAAAGCTGTTACTGGAAGTTATCATTACTGGACGATGGTATACGTCCATCTGCAAGTGCAAACCTACGTGAAACTGAATTAAACAAAGCTCAAAACTGTTCTAACAGTACTTACCGCCTTCGGACATGTAGTAAATCAAAATGTGATCCTGAGTTAAGCTCTTGATAACGCGCACAGTGAGGGAAGCTCCCCTACTTGGATCTAACAAACTTTGCTCTCTACGCTGTTTGTGACGGATGCAAAGTGCATTGTCTCACGACAAGCGATAAGAGAATCCTTGCGACTTATCGGAAGCAATCAAGAGTGAACTCCTGCCTCCACAGAAGCAATATTTGTAATGCCCAATAGTAGTGCTTTCCTCGCACCTGGAGGGAGAGAGCCGCTCCCCTCCAGCGTCTTGTTTCCGTCCTTCCGCAGATTACGTAGCTCGTACTATTTTCAAAGCGAACATTAGATTCTTGCCAATGAAGAAGCCCCTTTCAAAATTTCCTCCCCCCTTGCCGTCGTATTCCGCGAGCAAAAGAGAGCGATACTCTGTGTGAGACGGAGTATACAAAGAAACCGAGACTTCTCCCTTTGAGTATTGCCGCTACGTTCCCAGGTGCTCTGCTCGCGCGAAACGGCCAAAATTTCCCGGGCCCCTAGAGATTCTTGGACACCCAATTCGTGCTGCGCTATTCAACTCGCCGCTCTGTCCGAATTTCCTAGAATCGTGACAAAACTGTTTTAAGCTCAGGTTTGTCGTTTCCGCTGCCTCGTGCACACATGCGAATGTCTCCGCCTGTCGCTAATCCTCTGGGGCCTGCCCTCTGTAAAGCGTGCCGGCACGGGCGCGCGACCGCCGCTCGCCCGTGGGCGCACTTCCTTTGTCCACCTGGTCGCCGGGCTTCCCAGCTAGGAACTCATCAGAAGAATTGCACAAAGTGTACCAAGTTTGCAAAGAGAAGAACCATACACCTTTACCGATGCTTAATGACACAATATTTCACCTCCAGCACACTTAATACACTCCTGGAAATTGAAATAAGAACACCCTGAATTCATTGTCCCAGGAAGGGGAAACTTTATTGACACATTCATGGGGTCAGATACATCACATGATCACATTGACAGAACCACAGGCACGTAGACACAGGCAACAGAGCATGCACAATGTCGGCACTAGTACAGTGTATATCCACCTTTCGCAACAATGCAGGCTGCTATTCTCCCATGGAGTCGATCGTAGAGATGCTGGATGTAGTCCTGTGGAACGGCTTGCCATGCCATTTCCACCTGGCGCCTCAATTGGACCAGCGTTCGTGCTGGACGTGCAGACCGCGTGAGACGACGCCTCATCCAGTCCCAAACATGCTCAGTGGGGGACAGATCCGGAGATCTTGCTGGCCAGGGTAGTTGACTTACACCTTCTAGAGCACGTTGGGTGGCACGGGATACATGCGGACACGCATTGTCCTGTTGGAACAGCAAGTTCCCTTGCCGGTCTAGGAATGGTAGAACGATGGGTTCGATGACGGTTTGGATGTACCGTGCACTATTCAGTGTCCCCTCGACGATCACCAGAGGTGTACGGCCAGTGTAGGAGATCGCTCTCCACACCATGATGCCGGGTGTTGGCCCTGTGTGCCTCGGTCGTATGCAGTCCTGATTGTGGCGCTCATCAGCACTGCGCCAAACACGCATACGACCATCATTGGCACCAAGGCAGAAGCGACTCTCATCGCTGAAGACGACACGTCTCCATTCGTCCCTCCATTCACGCCTGTCGCGACACCACTGCAGGCGGGCTGCACGATGTTGGGGCGTGAGCGGAAGACGGCCTAACGGTGTGCGGGACCGTAGCCCAGCTTCATGGAGACGGTTGCGAATGGTCCTCGCCGATACCCCAGGAGCAACAGCGTCCCTAATTTGCAGGGAGGTGGCGGTGCGGTCCCCTACGGCACTGCGTAGCATCCTACGGTCTTGGCGTGCATCCGTGCGTCGCTGCGGTCCGGTCCCAGGTCAACGGGCACGTGCACCTTCCGCCGACCACTGGCGACAACATCGATGTACTGTGGAGACCTCACGCCCCACGTGTTGAGCAATTCGGCGGTACGTCCACCCAGCCTCCCGCATGCCCGCTATACGCCCTCGCTCAAAGTCCGTCAACTGCACATACGGTTCACGTCCACGCTGTCGCGGCATGCTACCAGTGTTAAAGACTGCGATGGAACTCCGTATGCCACGGGAAACTGGCTGACACTGACGGCGGCGGTGCACAATTGCTCCGCAACTAGCGCCATTCGGCGGCCAACAACGCGGTTCCTGGTGTGACCGCTGTGCCGTGCGTGTGATCATTGCTTATACAGCCCTCTAGCAGGGTCCGGAGCAAGTATGGTTGGTATGACACACCGGTGTCAATGTGTTCTTTTTTCCATTTCCAGGAGTGTATATTACAATAAACTAATGACTAATTTTAAAAGCAATTTTCTCCTTTAATTATAAACATGGAAAGCTTTGACACTTTTCAGTATTTCCCTAGTGGGTGAGGCTTGTGGTCTGTATCTTGTGATGGACTAAGACCCAGTGGTTGTCTCCAACTCTAGCGACAGTGGAACTGCCTATGATCTTCTCAGATAGATCGTGTTCAAATGGTTCAAATGGCTCTGAGCACTATGGGACTCAACTGCTGTGGTCATCAGTCCCCTGGAACTTAGAACTACTTAAACCTAACTAACCTAAGGACATCACACACATCCATGGCCGAGGCAGGATTCGAACCTGCGACCGTAGCAGTCTCACGGTTCCGGACTGCGCGCCTAGAACCGCGAGACCACCGCGGCCGGCATATATGGTGTGTCACAGGAGTTAAATTCTTCGCCCTGAGTCGACCGTCTGACGTTTGACAATTCTAGCATGCACTGCCGTGCCTGTGAGCCATATCGGCTTTGCCATGCCAGCAAACAGCTGCACCTTACGTTGAAATACGCCGGCATTTCAGAAGTTTCTCCCATTCTGATGAACAGAGCCCCATTCCGCATAGTCTGCAGATTTTCGCAGACGCGTCACAACATTGCAGCTACCGTAGCACGCCACTCCTAGCTCACAGCGCGCGGTTTTCTGCTGCCGCCGGAATTAAGGTCAAAGGGTAAAATATTGCTGCACTGGCGTAAGGTGTTAAATGATATTCACAGCTCTCCAGTGAACAATAGTTTGTGGTACACTTGGTCGTGGTTGATCCACTTGAATAGAGATGGCCTCACAGTGAATTCATGTAGACAAAGCCAGATTTCCTTGTAGAAGGGATTAATTCAGGGGAGAATCTGTACAGCTTCCAACCCAATGAATACTTTCCCAATCAAGCACCATACCTTTCCTGACATTTGTTTGTCTTTTTTTGGGTTTGTAGTTATAAAAGAATTAATAAAACTTCTCCTTATTTTTGTAGACTTAAATACGGCACTGTTCTCATTCATACTCCATCGACCACTCACTGTTTTCATTTTATTGTGGTGGTACATGGGTACCACCAATGAAAGGTTCACGCTTATTAAATTAATTAATTTGATTATTAATTTGAGTTCTGAAAGCGGCCGCAGGCATAGGCAACAGAAGTGCCAAGCGTAAATTCACACATTTCGTATGTAAATATTAATTGTGTAGCTAACGATTTGAAGGTTATTGCGAAAATAATGCTTTTTTTTGTAAAGATAATAACATTTAGCACCACTCAGACACATATTTGTGGTTAAGAGCAATCGATGGCATGCAGCGTGACCTACGGGTAGACATCCAGCGCCACATACCACCAGATATTTATCATGGACCGGTCGAGACCATGTCAAGCTGAATCGCTACTTATTGAGTTCGAAAGATGAACCAACACCTTAAAAGCAAGTGGTCGTACTGTTTCAGCTAATCTGTGTATTATAAAAATGCGTGCTCCACTCGAATAGCTGCAAAGTAGTCGCAGAGCTTATGACAAGTGCAACGGGTGGTACACAAAAAAGAACAGAACGCTGCCAATCGAATTCTGGTGCTTAATATGTCTTCCATGACCAGGATTCAAACCACTTTTATCCGTATCGAGCGCCATTACATTAGTGTCATTAGGTTGATTGATTGATTTGGAGATTAAACTAACTAAACTGCATTGCTGTCAGTCCCTAGTGTACCTTAGTGACTGCACCTACAGAATAGATTACTGTTGCCGACTCCGACGAAAGTAATGCAACGCCTTTCGATGGCGCGGATACACACAAATACATTCATAGAGGGTGAAGAACTGACTTCGATGAACATGTTTTTCTCTCAGCGTGACTACCGTAACTATACACACATTGCTCAGTCTACTGTACTGTGGGCGCCGGTGGCCACTTTCTACCATTGCTAGTCATTCGCTTTTCTGTCCCACTCGCGAAACAATCGACGGAAGCATGAGTGGTCTGCAATAAACCTAATCTTCTTTATTTTTCCCTGGGTATCCTTAAGTGAAATGGTCGTTGGAGACATAGAACAGTTCTGCAGTCGGTCGGAAAAGGCCATTACCTGCATCAGGGATTGGCTTTTTGGTACGTTTCGTCTCCTTTCAAATTACTCGGGCCATTTGTTCATTGGTCTTCCTAAAAATTTTTGCCTCTTGGTTTACGTTATATGAGTTTTTTAGTGATCCTTGCCTCTGCAATAAGGTTCACATGCTCTTTCCATTTTAATCTGGTGATGTATTAGTACACCAATTATATTTCACATATTCATTTCAGCTCAAATGTCATCATTTTTCTTTTTATCCGTTAATGTATATCTAACCATGCGTCTAAGTAAGTTCACTTCACATGCTTCTTTTCTCTTTTCATGTCTCTTCTTAGGGTTTCAATTTCGCAGGTATAGCCATAGCCCTACGGAACTTCAGTAGAGTGTTTGCGTAAACTTTCTTTCCCAACGTTCTGCACATAGTTTCACCGAAATATTTAAATAAGTCTATCATTTTTTGTATTCCATTGCTTTCCCAGTACGCGTTATTTAAATGAATTATCTTGCTCTATGGTCTACCTGTCCAATTTGATTTTAATTCGCATGAGCTCATGTCCTAAAAGTACTATTGATTTCGTCTTTGTTCACATTGTATTCTCTGGTTGTTTTACTTTAAGATAGCTTCCTGTAGTTCATTTTCATTCTAAAAATTACCTCGTAGCCAGCAAAAAGCAGCGAACTAACCTCCATTTATTAATTTTAAAATGTATTATTTTCTGTATCCAACTATTGGCCATAGAGTCGATGAAAGGGGACAGCCTTACCTAACTCCTTGGTTTATATAACACGTTGACGGGCGCATGCATAGTGATGGATGTTTCACAGTTAGGCTGGTGGGTGCAGGCGTCAGGCGGGAAGTTCTGTGGCCGCCAGCGACCTCGTGGCAGTCACCGTATTACGTCATGTTATGTCTGTTGTTGGCCATTTTATTTGTATTTTGTTATTCATATACAGTGTGATACAAAAGTTATGTCTTAATGGGCAAATAGGCTCAACCGTAACTTTACCGACGAACTTTCTGAGGTGGTGATAAGGACTAACCCAAAAAAAGTCTCTTAAATATGAGCTCTAAAATTCATACCCTAAGAGCTATGAGTACTTGTTCAGTAGAGGAGATGTGTTTCATGGTAGTGAAGATGAAGAAGTGCTGATAGCTCTTGAGCTCTTAGGATACGCATTTTAAAGCCCATATTTTCGTTCATACTACCACCTTTGAAAGTTTGCCTGTGGAGTTCTAGTTCACTCTAGTTGTCCTATGAGACATGAATTTTGAATCATCCTGTATATACCTTGCACAGTTCTTATGAGATGGGACCCCTCTTTTCTTCAAATTTCTCGTGATTTGTTTCGATTCACCATATCAAACGCCTTGTCGTAGCCAGTGGAGGCAAGAAAAGTTGGTAAAATGAATTCACGGTATTTTTCTGTTCTTTGCAAAAACAGACATAATGTCTTATGGGACAACAGCAATCAGTGATTTTATAATGTTACTTAAAAACCGTCTTGATTGCAAATTTTTTTAAAAATTCATATGACCGGTTTCGGTTCATTCAGAACCATCTTCAGATCTGCTATTTCAGTTACAGGAGTAACCCGTCCAAATCTAGCAGTTTTCACATGCTACGTCACATGTGAAAACTGCTGGATTTGGACGGGTTACTCCTGTAACTGAAATATCAGATCTGAAGATGGTTCTGAATGAACCGAAACCGGTCATATGAATTTTTAAAAAAAATTTGCAATCAAGACGGTTTTTAAGTAACATTATATTTTTCTGTTCGTTGTGTCATACTGAAGATACAGTCTGAGCATGACCTTCAGTTACAAAAATCATGCTGGACATCTGATAATATAGTTCCAGCGATTGGCGATAGTCGTCTTATTTAAGCTATATATCAAACAGTTTATAACATGTACTTACTTCTCACATTCTTATCTGTTTCGTTCATGAACTGGCCGTATTTCGACTGTATTCCATTCTTTAAGTAACCACTTTGCCAGCACTTATTTATGAAACCGAGTGTTCTTATTTTTTCACTACTTGGTGCATTTTTATCAGTTCTTTATTGATTTTATCACATTATGGATTCTTCCTGTTCTTGCTGGTCTTGCTAGTTACTTTATCTCGTAGTTGTTCCTATATTATTATACAGGGTGTACATAAAATCTGGGAACAGTTTCAAATATTTATTGCACAAGAACCAAACATTGTACAGATATCATACATATGTCATTTTGAAGGGAAACCCTGCAACTTTATTTTTCTTCTTGTATACGTCCACAGTATAGTTTGGTAATTTGTCGATTACCAGCGCTAGTATCTCGTACGCGTGTCACATTCACTTCACTCACACTGAGACGTCCGCTTCTCTTTGCCGGGCACAAGCAACCCGTCGTAACGGATATGTTGTGCTAGTGGTAAATGCCCTTTCTTGTTGGTGGCTCCTTACCGTACTTGCTTCTAAGCATCTGTGGAACAGCTGTACTATGCTAGACTTGTTTTTGCTGAACTCCAACACGCAGAAAGCTCGCTCCGCACCTGAACTCACCATGTTTGCGAATACCGCTGACTACCGGCAAATTACCAAACTACGCTGTGGCGGTATACGTGAAGAAAAACTTTCAGGGTTTCTCTTCAAAATGACATATGTATGATATCTGTATAATGTTTGGTTCTTGTGCAACAAATATTTGAAAGTGTTCCCGGACTTTATGTACACCCTGTATCTATTTTCCTTTCTGCATCAGCTGGTGCCATCAGCGTCTATTGCATTTCCATCCAGAGTGCTTTCTAGCACTGTAACAAATTGGTTTCAGATGTTTTGTTTCTTTTCTACATTATCCTGTGATCTATGTTTAAATGTTTCATTTTTTGCTTGCTTTGTCTTGTCTTGCTCTTAAATCACTTTAAATGTCTGTTATATATGTTTCTTAACTATAGTTTTTAACTTACTTTTCTGTCCTTTTAATTAGAACTGACTTTCTTCTGTAATCTAGTCACAGATTTTGATCATCTGGGAAATTTAACATATTTAAATAGTAGACTTATTTCTTCGATTACTCTTCCTATTTCGTCATCTGAGTATCGCAGACCCCTCTTGAAGAAGCTTTTCTTTCTTGTACCAAGTGTTTCTGTTGCTACTATTATTAGTGTTTCCTTTACATAATTTAGTTCCTGGTTGATGTTATCTTTTTTTAAATTTAAGCTTATGTACTCTTTCAGACTTTTCTATTATAGTTAATGCATGCTCCCTTGTTGAAGTAAATGTATTTTAAATGTTGTATCAGCATTATTTTGTTTCTATTTTTATGTTATCTTCCATGTATGAAGAAGTTTAGTTTTTGAGACTGATAAGAAATGGTCTGAAGAGACATCTGGACCTCTAAATACTCTTGCGTCTTGCACCAGAAGGCAGGTCTTATTATTGACTATTATTTGGCTACAACTGTGACACAGGCACTGGCTGAACAAGTGTACCTAAGGACCTGTCGCAGTGTTCCTTTAAACTTCCGCAACAGCATTTCGCCAAAATACGTTGTTCTCGCCAAGGATTTCTACCTAAGCTCACGGGACATTTCAGTTATTCACTCGTAATGGAATAATTATAGCAGCGTGTGCTGAAGTGCTTTGATTTCTCCCTTTAATCTGACCTGTTGGGGATCTCAGAAAGTCGAGCAGTATCCAAGAAGCGGTCACACAAGCGTTTTGTAGGAAATATGATTATACACTGAGGTGACAAAAGTCATACAATAGCGATATACATATGGCGGTAGTACCGCGTGCACAACATGGCAGTGCATTGCCGAAGCATTGAAGAACCTAACGGTGTTCCGAAAGGACAGGCTAAACACGGTAGGCGGTGGGAACGCAAAATTCCCCAAGATTGGCAAAGTTTTACAGAATTTCGAAATATGGCTCGTACTTCAATGCGAGATGCTTTTAATAATTTCCACAACGAAATTCTGTCTCGAAATCTAGCAGAAAACCCAAAGAGATTCTGGTCATACGTAAAGCATACCAGTGGCAAGACACAATCAATACCTTCCATGCAAGATAACAACGGTGAAGTCACTGATGACAGTGCCACTAAAGCAGCGTTATTATTATTTACGAAACCCCTTCACCAAAGAAGACGAAGTAAGTATTCCTGAATTACAATCAAGAACAACTGCCAAGATGAGAAACATAGAAGTAGGTATCCTGGGTGTAACAAAGCAGCTTAAATCGCTTAATAAAGGCGAGGCCTCCGGTCCAGATTGTATACCAGTCAGGTTCCTCCCAGAGTATGCTGATAAAATAGCTCCATATTTATCAATGATATACAACCACTCGCTCACAGAAAGATACGTATCTAAAGATTGAAAATTTGCTCAAGTCACACCAATACCCCAAAAAGGGAAGTAGGAGTAATCCGCTGAATTACAGGCCTTTATCACTAACGTCGATCTGCAGTAGGGTTTTAGAACATATACTGTATTAGAACATTATGAAGTACCTTGAAGAAAACGATTTATTGACATATAGGCAGCTTGGATTCAGAAAATATCGTTCTTGTGAAACACAACTAGCTCTTTATACTCATGAAGTAATAAGTGTTAACGACAGGCGATGCCAAATTGATTCCATATTTTTAGATTTCCAGAAGGCTTCTGATACCGTTCCTCACGGGCGTCCTCTAATCAAACTGCGTGCCTACGCAGTATCGCCTCAGTTGTGCGACTGGATTCGTGATTTCCTGTCAGAAAGGTCACCGTTCGTAGTAAAAGACGGAAAGTCATCGAGTAAAACAGAGAAAATATTCGGCGTTCCCCAAGGAAGTGTTATAGGCCCTCTATTGTTCCTGATCTACACTCCTGGAAATGGAAAAAAGAACACATTGACACCGGTGTGTCAGACCCACCATACTTGCTCCGGACACTGCGAGAGGGCTGTACAAGCAATGATCACACGCACGGCACAGCGGTCACACCAGGAACCGCGGTGTTGGCCGTCGAATGGCGCTAGCTGCGCAGCATTTGTGCACCGCCGCCGACAGTGTCAGCCAGTTTGCCGTGGCATACGGAGCTCCATCGCAGTCTTTAACACTGGTAGCATGCCGCGACAGCGTGGACGTGAACCGTATGTGCAGTTGACGGACTTTGAGCGAGGGCGTATAGTGGGCATGCGGGAGGCCGGGTGGACGTACCGCCGAATTGCTCAACACGTGGGGCGTGAGGTCTCCACAGTACATCGATGTTGTCGCCAGTGGTCGGCGGAAGGTGCACGTGCCCGTCGACCTGGGACCGGACCGCAGCGACGCACGGATGCACGCCAAGACCGTAGGATCCTACGCAGTGCCGTAGGGGACCGCACCGCCACTTCCCAGCAAATTAGGGACACTGTTGCTCCTGGGGTATCGGCGAGGACCAATCGCAACCGTCTCCATGAAGCTGGGCTACGGTCCCGCACACCGTTAGGCCGTCTTCCGCTCACGCCTCAACATCGTGCAGCCCGCCTCCAGTGGTGTCGCGACAGGCGTGAATGGAGGGACGAATGGAGACGTGTCGTCTTCAGCGATGAGAGTCGCTTCTGCCTTGGTGCCAATGATGGTCGTATGCGTGTTTGGCGCCGTGCAGGTGAGCGCCACAATCAGGACTGCATACGACCGAGGCACACAGGGCCAACACCCGGCATCATGGTGTGGGGAGCGATCTCCTACACTGGCCGTACACCTCTGGTGATCGTCGAGGGCACACTGAATAGAGCACGGTACATCCAAACCGTGATCGAACCCATCGTTCTACCATTCCTAGACCGGCAATGGAACTTGCTGTTCCAACAGGAAAATGCACGTCCGCATGTATCCCGTGCCACCCAACGTGCTCTAGAAGGTGTAAGTCAACTACCCTGGCCAGCAAGATCTCCGGATCTGTCCCCCATTGAGCATGTTTGGGACTGGATGAAGCGTCGTCTCTCGCGGTCTGCACGTCCAGCACGAACGCTGGTCCAACTGAGGCGCCAGGTGGAATCGGCATGGCAAGCCATTCCACAGGACTACATCCAGCTTCTCTACGATCGTGTCCATGGGAGAATAGCAGCCTGCATTGCTGCGAAAGGTGGATATACACTGTACTAGTGCCGACATTGTGCATGCTCTGTTGCCTGTGTCTATGTGCCTGTGGTTTTGTCAGTGTGATCATGTGATGTATCTGACCCCAGGAATGTGTCAATAAAGTTTCCCCTTCCTGGGACAATGAATTCACGGTGTTCTTATTTCAATTTCCAGGAGTGTATATTAATGACATAGGAGACAATCTAAGTAGCTGTCTTAGATTGTTTGCAGATGATGCTGTTATTTACCGTCTTGTAAAGTCATCAGATGATCAAAATGACATGCAAAATGATTTAGATAAGATATCTGTATGGTGCCAAAAGCGGTAATTGACACTGAATAGCCGGCCGGAGTAGCCGAGTGGTTCTAGGCGCTTCAGTCTGGAACCACGCGACCGCTACGGTCGCAGGTTCGAATCCTGCCTCGGGCATGGATGTTAGTTAGGTTTAAGTAGTTTAGTAGTTCAGTAGTTTAAGTAGTTTTATGTTCTAGGGGACTGATGACCTTAGCTGTTAAGTCCCGTAGTGCTCAGTGCCATTTTTGACCATGAATAAAGAAAAGTGCGAAGTTATTCACATGAGTACTAAAAGAAATCAGCTAAATTTCGATTACGCGATAAGTCACACAAATCTGAGGGCCGTAAATTCAACTAAATAGTTAGGGATTACAATTACAAACAACCTAAACTGGAACGATCGCAGAGGTAATATTGTGAGTAGAGTAAACCAAAGAGTGCGATTCTGTGGCAGAATACTTAGAAGGTGCAACAGGTCTACAAAAGAGACTGCTTACACTACGCTTGTCCGCGCTATTCTGGAACACTGTTGTGCGGTGTGGGATCCTCATCAGGTAAGACTGACGGATGACATCGAAAAAGTACAAAGAAGGGCAGCTCATTTTGTATTATCGCGAAATAGGGGAGATAGTGTCACAGACATGATACGTGAATTGGAGTGGCAATCATTAAAACAAAGGCGTTTTTCGTTGCGCCGGGATCTTCTCATGAAATTTCAATTACCAGTTTTCTCCTCCGATTGCGAGAACATTCTGTTGGCACCCACTTACATAGGGAGAAATGATCATCACGATAAAATGAGTTAAATCAGGCCTCGCAAGGAAAAATTTAAGAGCTCGTTTTTCCCTAGTGCAATTCGAGAGTGTAACGGTAGAGACTTCTTGAAGGTGAACCCTCTGCCAGACACTTTATTGTGAACAGCAGAGTAATCACATAGATTTAAATGTAGATGGTACTGTTAGAAGTAGTCTAACTTGTCGCGAAATTGAAGTAGATACTTCCTGTGAGTTAGTGTGGGCAGAGGTCTTTGTTGGCAACCGGAATAAAATAATAAATGGATCATTTTACCAACCTCCCAATTCAGATGATACATTTGCTGAAAGGTTAAAGAAAACTTGAGTTTGATTTAAAACACGTACCCGACTCATACGATAATAGTTGGTGGTGACTTTAATTTACCCTCGATATGTTGGCGAAAATACATATTTAATTCCGGAGGTACACACAAAATATCATCCGAAATTGTGCTAAACGCATTCTCTGAAAATTATTTCGAGCAGTTAGTTCATGAGCCCACGGGAATAGTAAACGGTTGTGAAAATACACTTGACCTCTTAGCAACAAATAATCTTGAGTTAATAACGAGCATCAAAACCGATTCAGGGATTAGTGAACACAGGGTTGTCGCAGCAAGATTGAATATTGTGATTACCAAATACTCGAAACATAAGCAAAAAATATACCTATTCAAAACAGCGGATAAAAATTCACTTGACGCCTTTCTGAGAGGCAATCTCAATTCATTCCAAATTAATAATATAAGTGTAAAACATATGTGGCTTAAATTCAAAGAAATAGTATCGGCAGCAATTTAGAGATTTATACAAAATAAATTAACAAACGACGGAGCTGATCCTCTTTGGTACACAAAACAACGAAACAAACATGCCAAATTTAAACAGACGCAAAATCCCCAAGATTGGAGATATTTTACAGAAACTCGAAATTTAGTGCGAACTTCAATGCTAGACGCCTATAACAGTTTGTGCAACAAAACGTTGTCTCGAAACCTGGCAGAAAATCCAAACAGATTCTGGTCGTATGTGAAGTATGTTAGCAGCAAGAAACAATCAGTGCCTTCTCTGCGCGATAACAATGGAGATACTATCGAAGACAATGCTGCCAAAGCATAGTTACTAAACACAGCATTTCGAAATGCCTTCACAAAGAAGACGAAGTGAATATTCCAGAATTCGAATTGAGAATCCCTGCCAGCATGAGTAACGTAGAAGTGAATATCCTCAGAATAGTGAAGCAACTCAAATCACTTAATAAAGCAAGTCTTCTGGTCCAGACTGTATACCAATTAGGTTCATTTCCGAGTATGCTGATGCATTAGCTCCATACTTAACAATCATATACAACCGTTCGCTCGACGAAAGATCTGTACCCAAAACTGGAAAGTTGCACAGGTCACGTCAATATTCAACAAAGGTAGTATGAGTAATCCACTAAATTACAGACCCATATCGTTAACGTCGATATGTAGCAGGGTTTTAGAACATATATTGTGTTCGAACAATATGAGTTACCTCGAAGGAAACGGTCTATTGACACACAGTCAACATGGGTTTAGAAAACATCGTTCCTGTGAAACACAAATAGCTCTTCATTCACATGAAGTGCTGAATGCTATTGACAAGGGATTTCAGATCGATTCCGTATTTCTGGATTTCCGAAAGGCTTTTGATACTGTACCACACAAGCGGCTCGTAGTGAAATTGCGTGGTTATAGAATATCATCTCTTTTGTGGCTGGATTTGCGATTTCCTGTCAGAGAGGTCACAGTTCGTAGTAATTGACGGAAAGTCATCGAGTAAAACTGTAGTGATTTCTGGCGTTCCCCAAGGTAGTGTTATAGGCCCTTTGCTGTTCCTTATCTATATAAACGATTTTGGAGACAATCTGAGGAGCCGTCTTCGATTGTTTGCAGATGACGCTGTCGTTTATCGACTAATAAAGTCATCAGAAGACCAAAACAAACTGCAAAACCATTTAGAAAAGATATCTGAATGGTGCGAAAAGTGGCAGTTGACCCTAAATAATGAAAAGTGTGAGGTCATCCACATGAGTGCTGAAAGGAACGTGTTAAACCTCGGTTACACGATAAATCAATCTAATCTAAAAGCCGTAAATTCATCTAAATACATAGGTATTACAATCAGTAACAACTTAAATTGGAAAGAACGTATAGAAAATGTTGTGGGGAAGGCTAAACAAACACTGCGTTTTATTAGTAGGACACTTAGAAAATGTAACAGACCTACTAAGGAGACTGCCTACACTACGCTTGTCCGTCCTCTTATAGAATTCTGCTACGCAGTGCGGGATCCTTACCAGATAGGACTGACGGAGTACATCGAAAATATTCAAAGAAAGGCTGCAAGTTTTATATTCTCACGAAATATGGGACAGAGTATCACAGAAATGATACAGGATTTGGACTGGAAATCATTAAAAGAAAAGCGTTTTTCGTTGCGACGTAATCTTCTCACGAAATTCCATACACCAACTTTCTCCTCCGAATGCGAAAATACTTTGTTTACACCGACCTACATAGGGAGGAACGATCACCACGATAAAATAAGGGAAATCAGAGCTCGTACGGAAAGATATAAGTGTTCATTCTTTCCGCGCTCTATACGACTTTGGAATAATAGAGAATTCTGAAGGTGGTTCGTTGAAACCTCTGCCAGGCACTTAAATGTGATTTGAAGAGCATCCATGTTGATGTAGATGCAGATGTAGAAGCTGTCACTTATACTCAAGTGATTCATGTGAAAAGATTTCGTGCGTGACTATTAACAGACTTTGAAGGCGGAATGGTAGCTGGAGCTACATGCATAAGACATTTCAGTTGGTAAGAGCTGATGGTGCGTTTCGAGTGAAGCGGAGACACTATGAAGCCACGTTCCGAAGCTGTCAACAAGGCACTGTGCAAGCTGGTGGTGGCTCCATAATTATATGGGCTGCGTTTACATGGAACGGACTGGTTCCTCTCGTCCAACTGAAACGATCACTGGAAATGACTGTTCGGCTATCTAGAGACTATCGCAGCCATTCATGGAATCCATGTTTCCAAACAAGGATGGAATTGCCACCTGGCCACAATTGTTCACGATTGGTTCGATGATCATTCTGGACAATTCGAGCGGATGATTAGGCCACCCATATCGCCCTACATGAATCCCACATAACATTTGTGGGACATAATCGAGAGGTCAGTTCGTGCACGAAATCCTGCACTCTCAACAAAAACACAGTTATGGACGGCTATAGAGGCAGCATGGCCCAACGTTTCTGCAGGCGGCTTCGAACGACTTGTTGAGTCCGTGCCTCGTAAAGCTGCTGCACGGCGCCGGGCAAAATGAGGTCCGACACGATGTTAGGAGGTATCCGATGACTTTTTTCACTTCAGTGCACATTCGTTCCATTTCAGTTCGTTTCGTGACGTTATGTATGGGTATGTAATCGACGTGGCTAGAGCCAAGGAGCTTACCACTATCCCCTTCTCGAAATGACATCTCGTATAGGAAGCGATACGCACAGTTCTGTAACACTTGAACATCAGGCGTCTCTCTGCAATTACTTTTTGCGAAGCGGGTTGTTAAAGCGAAACAAATCGTTCCTGGAAGATACGGTGTTGCTCCGTGTGAGTGGTTCCCACGGAAGCTCGCGAGAGTGAGTAAATGGGGAAGCAGTGCGACTCGCCGCTGCCAGAGATGCTACACGACGGCCGATCTGCCAACACGGCGCGCGCCCGGGCCGCGGATCGCGCGTGCGCAGTTGTTCGCAGACGGCCATTAGTGCCGGCGATACGTCACGCCGCTGACTTACGCGCCACAATTGGCGTCCCGCACTCGCGGCGGACAGTTACCAGATCGCGCCTATTTAGACGCCACTCCGTACCGCTCCGGCAATTTCCCGCGAGTATATCGCGCAACAGGCGGACCGCACTTTATTCGTTCTGCCCATTACACCGTCGCAAATAAAATTCCGATTGCCTCGTGAAAAAAGGATACAGCACTCGCTCCCCGAAGCAGCAAGTCCAGATACTCGTAAACTCTAGGAGATAACTGCGCTTCCACTTTGATTTTTATTCCATCGGGCGCTCGGTTCCCTTTGGGGAGCAACGTGCGCCGAATGACGGCGGCTGACATCCTACGCTGCGCGTCCCGCAGTCATTGAGCTGCAAATGAATGTGAAAATATGGTTTGCATTGTCTGCTAGAGGTACACAAAGCCGTCCCCTCACGGGGCTTGAAAATGCACGTGGACGAGGAGCTGGCGATGTCACAGCGTGAAATTTCATGTTCCAATACTCTGCCGGTCGTGAAGTAAAAAATCTGTCTGGCATGACAGGTTTTTGCCTGCACGGGAGAATACACAGGAGAAATATTTCTGGAGTGAGCACTGGGTTGTGCGTATGTTATCAGTATTAAGGTAGAATTGTTATCTGATCTCAGGACGACTCTCTTTGTTTAAGACCAATTCGCATACACTGTCACATCACGTCACACTAAAATATATCGCAATGCATTTCAAAATTCGTCATTCACACAGGTCGTCAACAGACCAACTCTTCACATCACAGCACATGATTTGAAGATTTCTTGGGAAGAAAGTTTTTACGGTATTTTCATTCCGGCCTTTTTGGATGAGCGGTTCTAGGCACTACAGTCCGCAACAACCCTGCTACTACGGTCGCAGGTTCGAATTGTGCCTCGCGCATGGATGTGTGTAATGTCCTTAGCTTAGTTAGGTTTAAGTAGTTCTACGTTTTAGGGGACTGATGATCTCAGATGTTAAGTCCCATAGTGCTTAGGGCCATTTGAACCTTTTCTTTTTTTTTGTATTTTCATCTGTTAACGGTGTAAGATAACCTTGTTTCGCCGCGCTCACTCGTGCAATAATACTGCATTACGTCCGTAGAAATGTTGGAACACGTGAGGCAATACTGTCCCTACGACTTATCTTAGAAGCTAGATTAAGGAAGGGCAAACCTACGTTTGTAGCATTTGTAGACTTAGAGAAAGCTTTTGACAATGTTGATTGGAATACTCTCTTTCAAATTCTGAAGGTAGCAGGGGTAAAATACAGGGAGCGAAAGGCTATTTACAATTTGTACAGAAACCAGATGGCAGTTATAAGAGTCGAGGGACATGAAAGGGCAGCAGTGGTTGGGAAGGGAGTGAGACAGGGTTGTAATCTCTCCCCGATGTTATTCAATCTGTATATTGAGCAAGCAGTGAAGGAAACAAAAGAAAAATTCGGAGTAGGTATTAAAATCCATGGAGAAGAAATAAAAATGTTGAAGTTCGCCGATGACATCGTAATTCTGTCAGAGACAGCAAAGGACTTGGAAGAGCAGTTGAACGGAATGGATAGTGTCTTGAAAGGAGGATATAAGATGAACATCAACAAAAGCAAAACGAGGATAATGGAATGTAGTCGAATAAAGTCGGGTGATGCTGAGAAAATTACATTAGGAAATGAGACACTTAAAGTAGTAAAGGGGTTTTGCTATTTGGGGAGCAAAATAACTGATGATGGTCGAAGTAGAGAGGATATAAAACGTAGACTGGCAATGGCAAGGAAAGCGTTTCTGAAGAAGAGCAGTTTGTTAGCAGCGAGTATAGATTTAAATGTCAGCAAGTCGTTTCTGAAAGTATTTGTATGGAGTGTAGCCATGTATGGAAGTGAAACATGGACGATAACTAGTTTGGACAAGAAGAGAAAAGAAGCTTTCGAAATGTGGTGCTAGAGAAGAATGCTGAAGATTAGATGGGTAGATCACATAACTAATGAGGAAGTACTGAATAGCATTGGGGAGAAGAAACGTTTGTGGCACAACTTGACCAGAAGAAGGGATCGGTTGGTAGGACATGTTCTGAGGCATCAAGGGATCACCAATTTAGTATTAGAGGGCAGCGTGGAGGGTAAAAATCGTAGAGGGAGACCAAGAGATGACTACACTAAGCAGATTCAGAAGGATGTAGGTTGCAGTAGGTACTGGGAGATGAAGAAGCTTGCACAAGATAGAGTAGCGTGGAGAGCTGCATCAAACCAGTCTCAGGACTGAAGACCACAACAACAAAACGTGCTCTTGTGCCTTCGTAATCTTTATTTTAGTATTATGCTTTGTTTTCGTGGAAGTTTGCAAATGTTGCATGACGACTTGGGAGTTTTTTCCTTTGACTGTTCTTACACAAGTTAGATCTCCTAAAGTAAAAAATTATTTTGGTTTCATAATAACAGTATCAAGCTGATGCCAAGAGTATGTACGCATATATAGGTAAGAACGTAAGTTGAGGAAGTAGTTTCCAATACATAACATTTTAAATGAAAATGTTAGCTTTAATGAAGGAAAAATTTAGAGTTGTTTATGACATTATTAATTATGTAAGAAAAAACGTATGTAAACAGGCTACGTTTATTTCTATATAGTTACGGTTCGAAGTGATTGTATGTATATATTTTTGCTAGCATGTAAAAGTCTATGTTTCTATGATTTGAAATATTGTTTCACTTGCCAGCACATTATCAAACAAAACTGATCATGAATGTAAGTTATGAAGTTTGCCTAAGTCATTAATAAACGTTGTCGTTGTTAGTACAGTTCCGATGATATACTCTGACTTCTTGTATCACGACTGGTGACTCATAACCTCACTTTCTCCTTTCAGCACTAGACAAAGAGAACTCATGTGGCCGGCCGAGGTGGCTGTGCGGTTCTAGGCACTTCAGTCCGGAACCGCGTGACTGCTACGGTCGCACGTTCGAATCCTGCCTCGGGCGTGGATGTGTGTGATGTTCTTAGGTTAGTTAGGTTTAAGTAGTTCTAAGTTCTAGGGGACTGATGACCTCAGATGTTAAGTCCCATAGTGCTCAGAGCCATTTGAACCATTTTTGAACTAACGTGACATGACGGGAAGTGCTAATACACCCTAGAACTTAGAACTACTTAAACCTAACTAACCTAAGGCGATCACACACATCAATGCCCGAGGCAGGATTCGAACCTCCAACCGTAGCAGCCGCGCGGTACCGGATTGAAGCGCCTAGAACCGCTCGGCCACAGCGGCCAGCGATGCCCGTTCATTTTGCTCTTCGGAGCTAAGAGCCCATTTTATTCCACGTATCTGGTATGTTGCTAGCAGGTGTCAAGGCTGCAGGGAGTGAAAAGACCAACTCCTTTGAGGATTTCCAACAATAAACTTTATTTACCAGGTATAATAGTAATAGCTCAGAGACACAATGATATTACAACTTACTATTTTCAAATAATAGGTAAAGTCAAAAATCCAGAAAACTCTAGCAAAGCAACAAGCGTAAAGTTTACGAATATACAGTTTAATTTAAGACAAATGGCACTGACTTCCTTCAATAAAAGAATTTTTTGTTAACTTGTAACTTCCGCTTTTCCTTCTGAAAAAACTTAGTTGCAAAATATAGCTTCTTGATAAAAGAAGTTTTAAAGAAAGACTTCACAGATATTCTACTTGTTCAGTACAAATTACTTTAGACAAAATTATTTGACATCAAACTTAACACGCCAGGCGCTCCGAAAGAGTTTGAAATCTTTTGAATAGTTTGAAACACTAAAAACATTATTTACAAGCAACAGCTTTAAATTAGAAAAAAAATTTCTTGAAGGTAGAATACAAGCATCAATTACAGTACTGCTCGAGCTAAGCAGCCTTCCGCGGTCGCCGATCCACTTAGTTGTACTGGTCACGCGGCAACGCCTGAGGTGCAGCCCAGCCGACTTAGAAAACAACAAGTTCCTGCTAAAACACACCACACAAACTGTTAGAACATGGCCCGTTTTATGCCAGCTGTGAAGCCAGCCAGCCTTTTGCACACAAGATGTTAAATCAGATATTAACGTACAGTCTTGCAAACAGTTAATAAGTCCGAAGTTCTTAAAGCAAATTGGAATACTTTAAAGCACGTAAGACATTTTCATTGCAACTTTAACAGTCAAATGATTTAAGTACGAGCCTTACTGAAATACTCCAGTAGTGTGCAAAGCAGTAAAGGCACAGCTCATTAAGATAAAATTACACCATCAAAACGGCATTGCATAATTTGAGCTGCGTGCTCACACATTTGAGCAGAGGTAACCGGTACGTAATGTAGTAATGCAATAGCCGCCGTTACCAATAATATGACTGGCCCACTATTAACACTACACACGTTGCTCTTCAGTACAACATACTTCCAACAACATAACAGACTGTACCACAGTCGCACTTATAGTACTTATCAGGCATTGGGCTTTAAATAAACAGATATTACTCCAGCAAAATTTCCCAACTTCAAGCTCTTTACAGTTTGAACAATTTGCGCAGTTTTCGTAAGTTAGACCCAGAAAATTACGCAATAGACACAGGGAGTATTGTAAGCAAAAGGGCACCTACATGGCAAGGAACTCCCAACACAAAACGCGACAGCACATTGGAGGTATCACAGCCCAACGCGAAAGTCGTATAGGGCCACATTTAATAGTAGAAGAAAGATCCTGGATGAGAAAGCAGCTTCCCCACCAGAATAAAAACTGATAAAGTAAGAGCCTACGTAATATCAGACCAGCTGTGTGGCTGGAATGAAGAATTTTTAGCAAACACAACACAGCATGTTGTTCTCAATGGAGAGACGTCCACAGATGTTAATGTAACCTCTGACGTGCCACAGGGGAGTGTTATGGGACCATTGCTTTTCACAATATTTGTAAATGACCTAGTAGATAGTGTCGGAAGTTCCATGAGGCTTTTCGCGGATGGTGCTGTAGTATACAGAAATGCAGCATTAGAAAATTGCAGCGATTGCAGGAATATCTGCAGCGGATAGGCATTTGGTGCAGGGGGTGTCAACTGAACCTTAACATAGACAAATGTAATGTATTGCGAATACATAGAAAGAAGGATCCTTTATTGTCTGATCATATGATAGCAGAACAAACACTGGTAGTAGTTACTTCTGTAAAATATCTGGGAGTATGCGTACGGAACGATTTGAAGTGGAATGATGATATAAAATTAATTGTTGGTAAGTCGCGTGCCAGGTTTAGATTCGTTGGGACTTAGAAAATATAGTCCATCAACAACGGAGGTGACTTACAAAACACTCGTTCGACCTATTCTGGAGTACTGCTCATCAGTGTGGGATCTGTACCAGGTCGGGTTGACCGGACGAGATAGAGAAGATCGAAAGAAGAGTGGCGCGTTTCGTCACAGGGTTATTTGGTAACCGTGATAGCGTTACGGAGATGTTCAGCAAATTCAAGTGACAGACTCTGCAAGAGAGGCACTCTGCATCGCGGTGTAGCTTGCTCGCCAGGTTTCGAGAGGGTGCGTTTCTGGATGAGGTGTCGAATATATTGTTTCCTCCTACTTATACCTCCCGAGGAAATCACGAATGTAAAATCAGAGAGATTCGAGCGCACACGGAGGCTTTCCGGCAGCCGTTCCTCCCGCGACTCGAACAGGAAAGGGAGGTAATGACAGTGGCACGTAAAGTGCCCTCCGCCACACACCGTTGGGTAGCTTGCGGACATGAAGCTGTAGATGTAGATGTAGATGTAGATGTAGAATTACCACAGCTGAAGATGGCAGCGGCAGACGTCTTGGCACGGTGACAGGACGCAGACGGTTGTATTCAGGCCTCTGCACGGTTACACTATACTCCCGACGCAGCTCCGCTATTATCGTGAAGTCTCACGGCAGTACCGCAACGACGACGAAAGACAGGGTCACTGCCCTGTCTCGATAAACAGCGTAACTTCCACCAAATCTAGCTGCTGCGCCGAAACCTCCTTCGACTCGTTCCGCGCGCGCCTAAATAGGCGACCGCGACTAACCGCAGAAGAAAGAGCCGACACACTAACCGCTCCTGACATAAGTCACGGCCCAGTATCAAATTGTTATGGTGCCCACAAAACGCACGTACCAAATCCACAGCACCTACGATGGTAATTTGTCTGTTTAGGAATATAATGACATTCAAAATTTCTAATATCCATTACGGACAAACTTATGGCTTACCGAGGTCACGTGACAATGGTTGCAATGTACCTTAATAACACAAAACCAGTTCTGTGAACCTGAATGCTCTCTCCAGAGATATTTCTACTCTATGGGAGAGGGAAGTGGACAGTGAGATGTGACATCGTTTTACTTTACAAGCAGCAAATAGGAGAGTTAAACGTCGTATTTTGTAGGTTTGCTTCCTCATAGAGTGCGTGGTATCAACATAAGTTGTTTCAAAGGATCAGCAGATTAAGGATCCTTCGTAAGCGTCGTTTTAGCTTATATTTGTCACATTAAAATGTCAGGAAGCTACATATCGGTAGGTAAAGGCGTCCTGCAACTTATATTTTTCGTGTTATAACTTGTGTGCTACGTAAGTATGCCGTTTCAATGCAACGGTACAATGATGAACTATCAGAAGCGGGTCTTTTTGGTACAACTGTATATTGAATACCAGTGACATTTGCAGACACACTATTTAGGCCCTGTGCGCCTTATATGGAGGCCTGTTTCCCATATACACTACTGATCATTAAAATTGCTAGATCAAGAAGAAATGCAGATGATAAACGGGTATTCATTGGAAATATATATTATACTACAACGGACATGTCATTACATTTTCACGCAATTTGGGTGCATAGATCCTGAGAAATCAGTACCCATAACAACCACCTCTGGCCTTAATAACGGCCTTGATACGCCTGGGCATTGAGTCAAACAGATCTTGGATGGCGAGTACAGCTGCAGCTGCCCATGCGGCTTCAACACAATACCACACTTCATCAAGAGTAGTGACTGGCGTATTGTGACGAGCCAGTTGCTCGGCCACCATTGACCAGACGTTTTCAATTGGTGAGGGATCTGGTCATTGTCAGACTGCTGATCATCTACAACCACTGCATGTTGGGACCAGTCCTTCAAGAAAGTGCAAGAATACAAATACCTAAGGGCACTTCTCACTAAGAAGCCGTCATGTGAAGCAGAGATCAATTCCAGAATACAAGCAGGAAAGCGATCTTACCACAGCCTAGCACAACTGCTTCGGTCCATATATCTCTCCAGACAGTTCAAGATCGACTGTACAAAACCCTGAAACAGCCTGTTGTTCTATGTGGCTCTGAGGCATGGAGTATCTGGAAACAGGACTTCCATAAGCTTCTTGTTTTTGAGAGAAAAGTGCTTCTGAAGATCTTCGGTCCGGTTCCGGATGCAGATACAGGGGAATGGAGGATCAGATACAACCAAGAGCTTGAGGAACTATACCAGCAGCTCAACATAGCAGGAACTGTCAAAGGCAAACGAATGCAGTGAGCCGGCCATGTGCCCCTGATGGAGGATGACAGATGGCCTCGGAAGCCCCTGATTTCACACCTACAGGAAAGAGACCGCCAGGGAGAGTCAAGAAGCATTGGAAGGATGGACTCAATGAAGATTTAAATCAAGTGTCAATAAATGTGAACGGATGGCTGATAGCAGTAATGGACAGAATACAGTGAAGGAGGAAACTTGTAGATGCGTGCGGTCCACTGGGCCTGGTCAAGTAATAGTAGTAGTAGTAGTAGAAAGATCTAGAGAATGTGCTGGCCAGGGCAGCAGTTGAGCATTTTCTGTATCCAGAAAGGCCCATACAGGACCTGCAACATGCGGTCGTGCATTATCCGCTGAAATGTAGGGTTTCGCAAGGATCGAATGGAGGGTAAAGCCGAGGGATAGTGTCGTGAGTTGTCGAGTTGTGGGGTATAAGGTTCGCATCCTTTTGTTTCCTAAAAAGAATCAGAGTCCTCCTTATTCGTTTAACAGAAGTATTATCTCAAAGGGTGGTGTTATTTATTATAAATAATGTATTTGCAGCAATTCTTGTTGCAGAGGCCAACAACTGAAATGTTTCCCCAACAGCCAGAAATTTTGTCGTGACCGCCAGTCTGTGTAAGTAAAGTTGCAAACTGGAAATTTTTCCTATTCTGAAACTTACTGTGAAATATACATATATATCTTGCTGGCAAATATCAAACAATGGTAAATCCAGGATGGAATGTGTAAGGCCGGCCGCGGTGGTCTCACGGTTCTAGGCGCGCAGTCCGGAACCGTGCGACTGCTACGGTCGCAGGTTCGAATCCTGCCTCGGGCATGGATGTGTGTGATGTCCTTAGGTAAGTTAGCTTTAAGTAGTTCTAAGTTCTAGGGGACTAATGACCACAGCAGTTGAGTCCCATAGTTCTCAGAGCCATTTGAACCATTTTGAATGTGTAAGGTGTCAGGCAAATCCAACACCTTCCATGAAAACCCTGACGTGATAAGCAAATCCAGTAGTATGTCACATAGCTCCGAATAAATCGTGACATTAAATTAACCAAAGTAATACGAGTAACGAGTGAGCAAATGGAATAACACAGACTAACACAAGAATGCCTAAATGCATGTCATACCTTCCCATCGTGAGACAGACGCAGTTCCGAGAGGAGAAACGGGAACAGAAGCTGAGAGCAGAACCGTGTTAAGCTAGAAGGCCCTACGATAAGGGACGGACTGGACACTCACGTCACCAGCTTACCATTAGGACAACACCACCCGCAAGTTTTAGCGTGAGACTTTTTCGCGTCTCTGTTACGTTAGGGCCAGCCCCTAGCCCATGTTAAAAGTAGAGCCTTCCAGGAGAACAGCATAGATCTTACCATAACGCTAAAAGGACCATACCAGCTGCAAATTTTAGCGTGAGACTTTTTCGCGTCTCTGTTACGTTGCAAACTTTAAAAACATTGCCCCACCACGAAAAGTATAACGTTTCTCATTGGATAGACAGAATTTTTGTAGGCGGAGCTTAAGGTTAACATTGAGATCTTGATTGGTCAGATGAAAACACAGCCAGATAGTTTTTTTTTTAAACCAACCTCGGTAAATTGTAGTAAGTAGAAGTTAGGGCAAGAGTTAGTTCCGAGGTGGCGAGGTGAGCGGAGCTGTGCTGCCCGCTGCCGCCCTGACGCTGCCTAAACATCGACAAGGTAGAGAACGCACGCGATGCCGCATTTTTGAGCGCATAAGGCTTCACTCAAAACTGCAGAAGTCTCATCTGTTACACCCCCTTTTTGGGTAATACTAGTGTCGATCGTTAATTAAAACTCATGGTGTTCACATTTGCCACTTGAAGTAAAAATCTGAAACGCGATGATTTCTCTGTTATATAATTATTGAGAAGCAACATCAGCCACTGTAATTTACGACAAGTTAGATAAGTAATTAAAGATAATTGAGGGTCACTGTAGACCATTTTGATAGTTTGTGAAACTTAATTTAAACCTAGGTTATAGATGTGATATGGCATAGGTCATCCTTCGATCCATTATAGAACTTGGAAACCCATTCAGGGAATATTCGTTGACATTTTTGTTGAACGCAGTTGATTTTTACCACGCTGTATTAAAACACTTCCTTTTATCAATAGTGCAATTTATAAACAATGTTTTGTGAGTAGAATAAAATTTACAGTGGTAAACTTAACTGCTTTTTCGACGTTATTTTACCAGCTAACTAAAAATAGGAAAGCCTTGAACCCCTTCCACTAAATTTAGTTAGTATTAAGATTCTTTTACAGGTAGTGCAGTGGAGCTGAGGCTGAGATCATTTAGTATTTGGTTATATCATCGCTAGTCTCACTGAACTCTTCTGAATTGTACATGTCATGTATGGTCTGGCGTCTCCTTACCAGCAACAGGTCCCAGGTTCAACCTAGTCAATTCCCTAAAAAACACCCTCAGAGCGTCGTTGCGCGAAAGTGGTAGGGAGACACGATATAGAACAGACAGACACCCCCATGAATGTTTAGAAATGTAACAGTATTATGAAAAGGATAGTTGCTACTCACCATATAGTTGAGATGCTGAGTCGCAGACAAGCACAACAAAACGAGCTCTGGCCAATAAGGTCTTTGTCGAAAAAAGACAACATACAAACACATGCGCGCACGCAAAACTCACACACACATGACCACAGTCTCTGACAGCTGAAGCCCGACTACGAGCGACAGCGTATGAAGAGAGAGAGAGATAACTGGGCGAGTGTACGGAGGAGGCTGCGGTGCAGAGAAAGAGAATTAGGGTAGTGGTGTAGGGATGTGGGACAGTGAAGTGCTGTAAGTGGGAGCGTGTAGGGAGTTGGAGAGAGGGTTGAGCAATTGGGTGCTAGGTGGTATCCTCATCCATCTCTACACAATCCCTGCTCCCAATCCCTTGCCTGATGGCTCATATCACTGTAATAAACCTAGATGCAAGACCTGTCCCATACACCCTCCCACCCCCACCCTCTCCAGTCTGGTCACAAACATCACCTCTTCCATCAAAGGCATGGCTACGTGTGAAACCAGCCTTGTGATCTACAAGGTAAGGTACAACCACTGTGCTGCATTCTACATTGGCATGACAGCCAACAAGCAGTCAGTCCACATGAATGACCACTGACCAACTGTGGCTAGGAAACAACTGGACCAACCTGTTGCAGAGCACGCCACGCAATACGACGTTCTTCATTTCAATGACTGTTGCACAAACTGTGCCATCTGGATCCTTCCAATCAATACCAGATTTTCTGAATTGCGCACGTGAGAACTCTCTATGCAATATATCCTATGTTCCCTTAATCCTCCTGGCCTCAACCTTTGTTAGTCATTGTCCGTACCCACCTAGCTCCTTCCTTGTTACCATTCCAGTACTACACAGCCCTCTGTTCCACCAAAGCACCCAGTCTTTTTATTTCCCTCCTTTTCCACTACCCCCTCCTCCCCTCCTACCATCCACCATCTAACCTCCATACTGGACCTGGCTGGCCCACCCTCTCTCCACCTCGTCCCTGCACGCTCCCACTAGCAACGCTTCACCATCCCCTACCCATACCTTGATATCCTTCCCCTCTCCACCCTAGCCTCCTCCTTACGTCCACAGATATCCTTTTCATAATAATGTTGCTGGTAAATACCATTTTTTATCTATTAGTGGGCAGCCTCGGAAAAATCTCCTCTTCCGTTCGAATGAAATCACGAAGCGAACCTCAGTCTTGAAATCTCTGTGATGAAGTACGTTACTGCAGTATTGGTAGTCAATGCAACATCGAGAATATGGATATTATGCATGTGAAAACTGACGTTACACTCTGTACCTTAACGACATTCAATTTGAAACTGAAACTGGGATGAAATTTCAGTTGAGTTAAGGAATTAGCACGTATTTCACATCTTTGTACAGTAATATGTTGTGTTATCTACCAGAAAGTCACTGAACAAGACATCAACGAGTTCAAAATCTCCTTCGCGATTTTCTCCGCTCTTCTTGGAGAATCGCAAACAGAGTTAACGAATCTGTTTCATGCGCGTCCATTTTCGTAAAGAAACTCTATAGTGTGCAAGCCAAATAAAGTCGACAACTGCCGCTGGAGAGCACTGCAAGTGCAAATCATGTTAACCAGCTCCTCGTCCCCTGTACCGACAGTGTTGTCTCTCGTGATGTCGGTTGTCCTGTCTGCGTTCACATTCGCTGCCTCGGCCCTTGTGAGGATGGCTTAATCCACTGTAAAGGTACCCTAGCAGTATGATCAGTTACACGACGTGCCAAATATTAAAGGTCAACGTTATACAGAGAGTAAAGGATCCTAAACTGATTTGATCGCGTAGAGTAAAGCCTATCGTGCTTGTTTGAGCGGATCGAATCTGCATGATGGGTTAACAACGGTGGGCTCGATCAGAGCCCAGCCTGAGTGTGATTCTTAGGCGATTTCTAAGATGATAGAATGGTCACCAAATTAAGCCTCAGAGAATAAGATACGCTAACAGCTACAATATCATACCACACAGAGAGACGTTGACATGGTTCACAGGCATCAGCTGAAGACAACGTTCCTCCCTTAACTTAAGGATTGTGGGGTCAGGAACGTAAATTTAAAAAAGACGGGAAAAATGCCAAGGTAAGGGAAGAGAGTAGGCAATCGTAAACTCAGAACTCTGAGATGAGGGACGAATAGTCGGGAATTAATGTCTCCAGTAGCAAGCCGTGCGAGACGCGCACCTGTTAACTTCTTGTGTTCCACAACTGCCTGCCGCAACGCCACTGGTGAAACTATCTCGAAAACAATACCCACGATCGGATGTGATATGTCCGAGCACAAGTTTACTGTTGTACTACTTTTTTCTGTTCATCACTAGAAGAAGCAGCATTACTCGTTACAGCCCCTGCATACATCCATTTACGAGGAGTACTCAAACAGTAATAATTATCACCACGAAAAAAATAAAGTTACGTAATTAATTTTTTGTCTGTTAGCAGCTGCGATTCTGCAGTCCTGGGGTAGGTATTGAAATCCTCACCCCACAGTACCGCAGCCTACGTCCACTTTATAATTCGGCAAAACTAATTACGTAACTTTATTTTTTCCAGGTGATAATTAAACTTCATATGGTGCTGGTGGATGCAGTGCGCTATTAAAATATGATGAAATTAATCGCCAGAGACACAGAAGTATGCGAAACTATTTCATTCGAGACATTAAGTGCTTGTCAGTGTTCTCGATAACGAACTGTTCGCACAGAAGAATTTGATGAATTGGTATTGTATTGTGTGGGAGAGAATTCATCAATAAGCAGCCATCACCTTGTCCTTGGAAGACACTGGAAGAGCACTAATTACACCCCTGCCTTACATAATGTGGGTAAGTAATGAGGGCAATTACTTTGATTCGGTAATGAATTTTATTTACTAATGAGGTCCCCAGTTTAAAGTGCCTTAGTTACCAAAGTTACTATCATGCTGAATACATTATTTTGATCAAAATAGTAGCAAGTGAACACAATATACTACACAAATTAAGACACAGGGTTGGTATTCTCTACCTAATAGACGAAACACCAACAACAATTGACTTATACGCGTATATTAACAGGGTACATTGAAAGGTCAAACAGTAAGATACACACGTACAAAAAAAAGTTTTCAAGTATAACAATAGAAACAAGATAAAAAATCCGTAACTGAAATTTACCGAATTTGAAATTCACTGTAAACTTACAACAACTCATACACCCGTACACCAAACCCGAAATCACCCGCACTCGCTATCACTAAACTAACTCCGACATGTTGTGGAAGGACTCGACACAGGTTCACACAACAAAGAAAGCTACCGAAAGGAACTAGACAACAATATGTGCATATCCACAAACAACAAATACAATAGAAAACTACTTACAGAATTTCTTCTTCTTCCTTTCTTACCTCAGACTGCCTTGAGGTTTTCTCTCCAACTTTTGCTTGGACGACCAATATTTCTTTTACTAGTTGTTAATTTACTTCTTACGATTTTCACAAACTTCCAGTCATTCATCGCGTCTATGTGTTCGCTCCATTCACGTTCTCTTATGTCTTGGTGCCCGGTTTACATCCTTCTCTAAAGCTTTAACTTCTCTCTCTATCTCCTAGTAACTTCCTTGTAATCCTTCGCAGAATTTTCATTTCCATGGTTTCCAAAAGTCCTTTTGTTTTCGATTTCCGGTCTTGTCTCAGTTGTGTATTTCATAAATGGCCACTTTATTGTCTTACATATTCTTGCCTTTGCGTCTTTTCCTAAACGATTGTTTCTCCAAATAGTATCATTTAAAACCCTTGCCACTTTATTTGCTTTTTCTATTCGTTCTCTAACTTACATTTTGACATTTTCACTACCGTACAGTTCAATACCAAGATATTTAAATGTCATTACATGTTGAAAAATTTTTCCATCCACTTCGAATTTGCATCTAATTGGTTCCACAGATGTGGCCATACATCTGGTTTTTTGACTGGATATGACCATATTTCGGTTTTTGCCTGCCACGATATATACATGGTGAGTCACCTAACGTTACCGCTGGATATATTTCGTAAACCACATCAAATACTGACGAACCGATTCCACAGACCGAACGTGAGGAGAGGGGCTAGTGTAATTGGTTAATACAAACCACACAAAAATGCACGAAAGTATGTTTTTTAACACAAACCTACGTTTTTTTAAAATGGAACCATGTTAGTTTCGTTAGCACATCTGAACATATAAACAAATACGTAATCAGTGCCGTTTGTTGAATTGTAAAATGTTAATTACATCCGGAGATATTGTAACCTAAAGTTGACGCTTGAAACCTCCGACGTTCAGTTGCGTGTTGTAACAAACACGGGCCACGGTCGGCGAGCAGCATCTCCAGAGACATGTTTACGATGACGACTGTGTTTACGAGTGTGGCTGTAGTGCACTGTTGTGGTTTGGTCTAGCTGTCGCAATGTCCGCATGTAGCGCTTGCTGCTATTGTTATTCTGCATTCGTCTCCGCACGCAGATCAACTGTAGTACACCGTGTTACCAGACGTCTGTGATAGTGTAGTGTTGTAGGAACTGTGACCATGGTGTATTCGAACTCTGAAAAGGCGGAGATGATACTCATTTATGGCGAGTGTCGACGAAATGCAGCTGAAGCCTGCAGGGTGTTCTGCAACGGTACCCGGACAGAGAGCATCCAACGTGGCACACACTGCAAAACATCTACCGCCAACTGTATGCAACAGGTATGGCCGTAGCACGCAAACGGGTTCGTAACAGGCCTGTCACCGGAGAAGCGGGTGCAGTTGATGTGTTAGCTGCCGTTGCCATGAACCCACACGTGAGTACACGTGACACTGCGAGAGCCGATAGACTGAGTCAAAGTAGTGTTATGCGCATACTGTATCGTCACCGCTTTCACCAGTTTCATGTGTCGCTACATCAGCAATTACATGGTGATGACTTTAATCATCGAGTGCAATTCTGTCAATGGGCATTAACATAGAATGCGTTGCAGTTTACCTGTTTACCGACGAAGCGGGTTTTACAAACCACGGGGCAGTGAATCTACGGAACATGCATTACTGGTCCGTGGACAATCCTCGCTGTCTCGGACAGGTAGAGGGTTGGGTTGTTTTGGGAAGGAGACTAGACAGCGAGGTCATCGGTCTCATCGGATTAGGTAAGTTTGGGGAAGGAAGTCGGCCGTGCTCTTTCAAAGGAACCGTCCCGGCACTTGCCTGGAGCAATTTAGGGAAATCACGGAAAACCTAAATCAGGGTGGCTGGACGCGGGATTGAACCGTCGTCCTCCCGAATGCGAGTCCAGTGTGCTAACCACTGCGCCACCTCGCTCGGTCAGACAGGTAGAGAGACAGTGACCGTGGACTGTAAATGTATGATGCGGAAATATTGGCGACCACCTCATTGTTCCTCACTTCATTGCAAGGGCCCAAACAGCTGCAACATACACCGCGTTTCTACAGAATGATCTGCCAACGTTGCTCGAAAATGTCCCCCTGGAAACGCGTCGACGTATGTGGTATCAGCATGATGGTGCATCTGAACATTCCGCAATTAACACTAGGCTGACCCTTGACACGATGTTCGACGGGTGTTTCATAGGACGTGGAGGACGCATAAACTGGCCAGCCCGTTCTCCTGATCTTACACCTCTGGACTTCTTTCTGTGGGGTACGTTATAGGAGAATGTGTACCGTGATGTGCCTACAACCCTAGAGGATGTGAAACAATGTATTGTGGCAGCCTGCGGCGACATTACACCAGATGTACTGCGGCGTGTACGACATTCATTACGTCAGAGATTGCAATTGTGTGCAGCAAATGATGGCCACCACATTGAACATCTATTGGCCTGACATGTCGGGATACATTCTATTCCACTCCGTAATTGAAAACGGAAACCACGTGTGTACGTGTACCTCACCGCTCATGGTAATTTACATGTGCGTCAGTGAAAAAGACCAATAAAAAGGTGTTAGCATGTAGACGTAATGTACTGTTCCAGTCTCTTCTGTACCTAAGGTCCATCACCGTTACCTTTGGATCCCTACATAATCCAGTGCTCTCCGATACACACTATCGAACTGCGGAGGAATGGTACTGAAGCGTCAACTTTAGGTTACAATATCTCCGGATGTAATTAACAGTTTACAATGCAACAAACGGCACTGTTTACGTATTTGTTTATATGTGCAGATGTGCTAACAAAACTAACGGGGTTCCATTTAAAGAAACGTAGGTTTGTGTTAAAAAACATACTTCCGAGCATTTTTTTTATGGTTTGTATTAACCAATTACACTAGCCCCTCTCCTCACGTTCGGTCTGTGGAATCGATTCGTCACTATTTGATGTGATTTACGAAATATATCCAGCGCTAATGTCAGGTGACTCACCCTGTATATGTAAGAGTTTGTTCAGGTTATTTTCACTGTTTGCCCACGGAACTGCATTGTCAGCATGACGAACGATTTTTGTTTCTTCGTTCCTCTTCGGTGACTACATTAAAAAACAGCGGGCTTAAAGAGTTACTTTCTCTAATACAACTGTTAACAGCTATGCAGGCTAACTAGCAAGTTAACCTGGAACCAATCTTCGCTTGGCTGTAGTTGTTGGAATAAATGTCTTCATTTGTTTTATCAAGTTGGAAGCAATCCCCCATTTGCAGAGCAGGCTCGCCACATCTGTTAACTGAATGCTATCGAAAGACTTCTGTAAATCAACCCAACAAAGATAAGCCTGTCTGTTTTATTCAGTGGACTTCTCTACAATCTGTCAGAATGAATAGTGCATCTGTGCATGACAGTCCGGATCTAACACCATACTGCTCCTCTGCAAAGATTATAATCCTTTTCATTTTATTTCCAAATATGTTTGTTATAAGTTAAAGAGCTGAACTCTTTTTACGTACGAGAGAATTTTAATACTAGGTTTCCATTCGTTTGGAATTTTATTACCAGTTTTAACATTATTAACCAACTTGTTGTTCAGCTAGTGGATATCCTCCATACTTCAGTAATTAATTGAGGATCCTACCTTTGCCTCTTCGTTTTCTGGCGATTTTTTTATCATTTATGTCGTTCACTTTCAAAATTTCATTTAGTTCTTTTTTTGTTTTTTTCGTTTTTTGCTGTCGTATCATTCTCCAAATTTGCCTCTGCACCCCGTAGAGGTCATGTTCTAATTTTTAGAAGAGTTCTCACTGTTCTTGTTTAAAACGACTCCCTAGCGATTTTGTCTCATTACGAGTATTTTTTATTCCCCATAAGATTCTTGTGTTTTGAGTGTTTTATATTTCAGATGGGCACATCTTTTTTTGACCGCTTCGCGAAACCATGGTGTTCTGTTTGCTTCCCTCTCTTGCTGTACAACCCGTGTTCCTAGTGCTTCTCGAGGTACTGCTTCAATACTTTCTTTGATTTTCTCCCAAACCTACTCCACGTTATCGTCTGCATTAATAGGTTTCTCTTTTATTTTCTCTGCTAATCTTCCCTTAAATAAAAATTTTGTAGATTCATTCCATCATGATTACATTTTTCTTCTTTTAGGGTTGGTTCTTTAGCAGTCTTGTTCCTTCCTCCATACAATCGGATAATTGCCAGGAGTGGGTTGTGATGACTCCCTATGTTGGGAGAGTTTAAAGTCGTAATATCGTACACTGACTGAGGATAGGTGTTCCTGTTGGCAACAATATAATCTAGTGTAGATTTATGGTATGACCTCTTGCATTCTGAAAAATGTATTTGTACTGCTCTTTGTAATCATGGATGGTATTATTTATCTCAGTTCGTTCCTTAAGCTTACGTTGATCATAATCTCACCATTATTATATAGATAGTCTTCATTAAATCGTTGTTTAGTAAGCACGAGAGCGTCATGGTGACGGCCAACAAATTCTATTGGCAAACCGCTATAATAGAAGGGTTGCGCGATACCAAAGAATTTTTCTGTTAATAGACCGAAAGCTTGCATCCCAAGAACTGTTAATAAACACATTATTTTCTCCCAGGTACATTTCGCGAAATGGTTCTGGCCAGAAATTCAGAGAAATTCTAATGTAGACAATGGCGTAACATAACTAGAAGTCGTCTGTTGCGAGCTATTCGCGGTTGGAACAGGTACGAGTGCAAAGCCTACTTCTATCCAAAATACTCATCAACACACATAAAAAACTTGCTTGTAGAGTATAGCTGTAGAAAAACTCTGTAGGTGGTATTCTGAAGATCACTGGGTACGGATATATTTGCATGCCTCCGTGCTAATTCAAATTAGTACTGTTCCGTTTGACTAACAGAACTTCAGTTGACAGATCAGTGGCAATTGTTTCCAATGTCAACACATAAAATTCCTTGAAATTAACTTCATTTCAACGTCAGTTACTCGAACCGAGCGAGGTGAGGTAATCGAATGACGTTCTGGAGTGGTAAATCTCTAACTCCTGCCCTTCTAAATAATGGTTCGTTTACGTAAAGAAAATTGCGAAACGATAGCGCTATGTCTTTCACGTATGTTACATAGTTAGGTTTCTCATTACAAGATTCTTCTGAGATAGTAAATCATTCTTTTGAAACGAAGTGTAGTTTATAGAAGAGTAATGAAGACCGAATTTTCGTTTAATAAAGTAAATACTGGAAAAGAAGAGAATCGAAGCGTTTGAGATGTGGTGATGTAGAAGGATGTGGAAAATTAGTTAGATTGATAATATAAGAAATGATGATTTTTCTCCTCAGAACTGTTGAGGAGAGGAACTTGTATAAAACCCTGCCAAGAAGAAGGGACAGAACGACAGGACATGGGTTAAGACATCAGGGAATAACTTCCATGGTACTAGAAGAAGCTGTAGCGGGTAAAAACTATAGGGGAAGACGGAGATTAGAATACATCCAAGAAATAATTGAAGACTTTATACGTAAGTGACGAGATTGGCACTGGAAAGTAACTCGTGGCGGACCGCGTCAAACCAGTTATAGGAGATACTCCAGATGACCAAAAAAATAATAAACATTGACTCCATTATTTCGCTTCAGCTGAGGTCAGTGTGTGTGTGTGTGTGTGTGTGTGTGTGTGTTATAAATTCGTTCCTATTCGTTGGAACCCCTCTTTACCAGAGATAATTACTTTCGAATATTACTCCTTTAATAAACGATTATTAACAATGCGTCCTAGCTTTTCGATTTGTATCTCTTTGAAACATTCTGTTAGTTGTTTAATAAGCTGCACAATTATTATCCCTACTTAAGGTTTATAACTTTACTATAGCCATGGTTCTTACAATGTCTACTTTAAATAATATTAAATTAAGGGAGAGACTATTTGCAAAGGAAGATTTAATCGTTTTACGACATTGTTTTACTATTTTTGTGTGTATTTCCTTTAGGACTGTTTACAATACGTGTGCCATCAGTGAAAAAGGACTGCTACTGGTTGTTTTTATTTTAAATGGTTGCTCACGAATAAAAGGAACAGCCGTAAACTTATAGTGAAACACTTTCTCCTGTCTCCTCTAGTAGATTATTCATCACAATTTTTTGAAAAATTACTTTATTTCAAATGTGAACATTTCGTCTCCTAAGCCGTTTATCCCCATATTATACCCCTACATCTAAATGACAACCCTGCAATTCACGTGCCTGGTAGAGGGTTCATCGAACCACTTTAACACTGTTCCTCTACCGTTCCACTACAGAACAGCGCCCGGGAAGAATAAACACTTTAACATTTCCCTGCGAGTTCTGAGTTATTTTATTACTATGATCCCATCTGCTTTTGTAGATGGGCGTCAACATAATATTTTCGCATTCGGAGGAGAATGTTGGAGAGTTGAAGATTCGTAAAAAGATGTCGACGCAATGAAAACCGCCCTTATTTTAATGATTGCCGTGTCATGCCATTGACACTCTCTCCATTTTTTCGTGATAATACAAAACGAGCTGCCCTTCTTGAACTTGTCGCATAAATCCTATCTGGTAAGAATCTCATACAGCACAGCAATATTCCAGCAGAGAGCGGACAAGCCTAGCGTAGGCAGTAAGTTCAAGTAATTTAGGAGCAGCAGAGGATCAATAACACTTCCTGGGGAAAGCCGGGTGTCACTTTTTTCACTCGATGATTTTCCGTCAGTTGCTACGAACCGAGACCTTTCAGACGTAAATCACGACACCACTCGCCCATGTGAGGCGACACTTTGTAGGCACGCAATTTGATTAGAAACCGTTACGAGAAACTGTATCAAATGCCTTCTGGAAATTCAGAAATGTGGAATAAATCTGAGATCCTATGTCGACAGTACTCATAAATTCACGAAAGTAAATAGCTACCTGTATTGCGCAAGAAAGATATTTCTTGAATCCATGCGGACTGTGTGTCAATAGATAGTTTTCTTCGAGATACTTCATAACGTTCGAACACAGTATACATTCCAAAATTATACTGCAAATCGGCGTCAGTGACATGGGACTGTAATTAAGCGGATTACATCTGTTTCTTTTCTTGATTATTGGTGTGACATGAGCAACTTTCCAGCCTTTAGGTATGGATCTCTCGCCGAGCGAGCGGTTGTAAGTGACTGCTGAGTAAGGAGGTGTTCTATCAGCATACCCTGAAAGGAATGTAATTGGTGTACAATCTGGACTGGAAGACAGGTCTTTACTAAGTAATCTGAGTTGTTTCGGTACACCGAGGATATCTGTTTATAGGTTACTGGTGTTGGCAACAGTTCTTGATTCGAATTCTGGAATATTTTCCTCGTCTTCTTTGGTGAAGGAATTCTGTAAAACCACGTTTAGTAACTCCGCATTAGAGGCACCGTCATCGGTAACATTTCCGTCGCTACTGCGCAGTGCAAGTACTGACTGTGTCTTGCTGCTGGTATAATTTGCGTACGATCAGAATCTCTTTGGATTTTCTGCCAGATTTCGAGCAGAGTTTCCTTGTGGAAACTATTAAAACCATTTAGCAGAGGAATCTGCGCTAAATTTCGAGCTTCTGTAGAATTTCTCCGATCTTGGGGTTTTTGCGTTCTTTTAAATATGGCATGCTTTTGTCGTTGCTACTGTATCATGAGGGATCAGTTCCATATTTTATTAATTTGCTAGGCCCGCAGCTTGCATGTGGTCATAATATGACATCTTCTTTATACGTGATTCTTGAGTTTCTCCCGGCGTATTTGATAACCAAAATATCCACGCATGTACTGCCGGTCTATAGTGTCCAACGGGCACAATATTTCGGCGATCAAACATGTCGCCATCATCAGGTGAACTGACGGACTGAGCTCCTGTGAACGCGCCGGCACGGAGATCATTCGTGATCTGAGGGAACGCTCTGAAATTGTTGTCTTACCGGCTGACAAAGGCAATGCTACAGTTGTTGTCTCCCGTAAGGACTACACTGATAAGATGCAGAGCCTGCTAAATGACGATTCCTACCTGAAGATCAGCGTTGACCCTACAAAGAAGGTGGAGAACAAGACGAGGGTTCTTCTCAAGGACGCAGATTTACCGGAGGGTGACGCTAAGAAATTGTTACCCCAAGGTCCGGTACCGCCTAGACTATATGGACTCCCGAAGGTTCACAAAGAGGGGGTACCATTACGCCCCATTGTCAGCAACATCAGGGCACCTACATATTTGTTGGCCAAATACCTGACGGGAATATTAAGTCCTTATGTGGGTAAATGCCCTCATCACATCCGTAATTCCGTGGATTTTGTTAAACGCCTTGATAGCTTCAGGTTGGATGAGTCAGATATCATGGTGAGTTTTGACGTCGTTTCCTTGTTTACGAGGGTACCCCTGCGAGAGTCGCTAGAGTTGATTGGTCAGAGGTTTGACGAGAATACCACTGAACTTTTTAGGCATGTATTGACTTCCACGTATTTTCTTTTTAATGGAGAATACTACGAACAAACGGAAGGAGTCGCCATGGGTTGCCCACTCTCACCGGTGGTAGCGAATTTGTACATGGAGAACTTCGAGGAGGAAGCCCTGTCGTCATCCGAATGGAAACCTACTTGCTTTTTCCGTTACGTGGACGACACGTTCGTCATCTGGCCACATGGTATGGATAAACTCCTTGACTTCCTTACACATCTAAACTCCATACACCCCACCATCAAATTCACTATGGAGACTGAAATGGAGTGTAAATTACCTTTCCTTGACGTCTTGGTCAGGAGAAGGGCTGACGGCACCCTAGGTTATGGGGTGTATCGAAAGACAACACACACTGATTTGTATTTGCACGCAGACAGCTGCCACCACCCTTCACAGAGGAATGGGGTACTTAAAACTCTAGTACATAGGGCGCGCACTATCTCTGTCACAGAGAGTCTACCCCAGGAATTGGAACATCTGAGAACTGTATTTCGAAAAAATGGGTACTCAGAGTGGCAGATCCAACGTGCTCTCCGCCCAACCACTGCATCACAACCTGTTGAGAAGTCACGAGGGAGGAGGTAGGCACTGTATTTATTCCATACACAGGCGCACTCTCGGGGAAAATCGCCCGCATTCTGAAGAAACACCGGATCGGAACTGTGTTTTGTCCTCCGAATAAAACCCGTGCACTGGTGGGGAGCGCCAAAGATGACCTCGGTTTGAGGAAGGCCGGCGTGTACCAGATTCCGTGTCAATGTGGCAAGTCGTATATTGGTCAGTCGATGCGTACCGTCGAGGATCGATGCCGTGAACACCAGAGGCACACTCGACTGATGTATCCGAGCAAGTCGGCGGTCTCTGAACATTGTTTGTCGGAAAATCACGCTATGGAGTATGACCGCACGAGGATTCTGGTACAGACGTCGAGATACTGGGACAGCGTTGTTAGAGAGGCCATCGAAATTCGCACCAATGACGACCTCATAAACCGTGACTGTGGCTATAATCTTAGCAAGGCTTGGGAACCAGCGATTGGGTTAATCAAGAGTAAATCGAGCAAACGCATAGTTGTGACGACCACGGCGGACAGAGCCATCACACCGACGTCATCTCAGACGCCGTCGCAATCTGTTCCACCGCGCTACCGTGGCGCGGGGCGCGGACGGCGGAGGGAGCGCGCCGCGGGTGGAGGGTATTTAAATCGGCCGCCGCCGCGACCGAACCCAGTTCCCCCTGAGCAGCCATAGCGTACGGATCTCCGTGCCGGCGCGTTCACAGGAGCTCAGTCCGTCAGTTCACCTGATGATGGCGACATGTTTGATCGCCGAAATATTGTGCCCGTTGGACACTATAGACCGGCAGTACACCCGTGGATATTTTGATTATCTTCTTTACACGTTTGAGAAAATTATCTCTAAAGTGTTTATTTCTTTTTGATTCCATAAGTTCACAACAACCGTGCTTCGACATATGTGCCATTTTCAAGGGTTCCGTTCCTGTTGTCTTTACATTTGTATATAATCTTACTCTACGTCTACCTAATTGTACTAATATTACGACATTTTATCTTATATTATACTTACGTCTAGATGGAGTGACGTCCATAAAACGTCTTCGAACATTGTTTCTTTTATGTACTATGTTGTTAACAAAGGTCCGTATTTACTTTTTGTAGGAGAATAGTGAAATTTCACGCCCCATAAGTCATCTTAGGACGTAAGTTCTTTTATGTACTACTTAGTTAACATAGGTCATGTATTTGCAATCTATAGATTTCTTTTTAAAATGACATCATTCCATTGAAGTTTTATGTTTACAAGTATATCATATCTTAGGTAGTCAGAGATATTTTTTCAAAAAGTGTTCGGATGTGTGTGAAATCTTATGGAACTTAACTGCTAAGGTCATCAGTCCCTAAGCTTACACACTACTTAACCTGAATTATTCTAAGGACACACACACACACACACACACACACACACACACACACACACACACACACACACACACACGCCCGAGGGAGGACTCGAACGTCGGCCGGGATCAGCCGCACAGTCCATGACTGCAACGCCTTAGACCGCTCGGCTAATCCTGCGCCGCTGATATTTTTTGCCAAAGATAGTGTGTATTATGTAGATCTGCGATCTTAATGTTTTCAATAGGTTTTATATTATTGTGTTGGTTTCATTCGACTTCTTTTTCTGCTATGTCAATAAAGGTTTCCAGATAATTTTTATGTTTGAGATCCAGTTGTTCGTTTAGGATGTCATTCGTCTATCTGTCTGAGTGTTCACAAATTTCTAAGTCTTCCAAAATGTTCTCTGTTTGACCTTTTCGTATCCTATGTAGAATTTTCAAGGCGCTTTCGACTGTGTTTGCTCTGATTTTTACTTCTTAAATGGAGGTAAAGGCTTGGTTGCTTTCGAAATCTCTCATGTGTTCTTTAAATCTTATACTAAAACTTCGTTCGTTTGCCCAATGTAAAAATTATTGCAGACACCACAAGAAATTTTTTATGCATATGGACAGGAACGTCGATTTTTCCTGATCTCTGCTTTGTTCGTAATGCTTGTTGTGTATTCGTATTCCTTAACCATTTCTTTATTTTCTGTTATATGTTACCCATATACATTGTTGGTTTGGCTTTGGTTTTGTGATCTCTTGTCAGTGTTATGTCTAGATGCGTGTGTGAATTCCTAAGGAACCTGCAATCATATGTCTTGACGTATGTTGGCTGCTTTAGGTTTAGTACGGTCTTCTTAGATGTTGATTACTATATCGGGGAAAAATAATTTTTTGTGCTATGTATTGTAGTGTTGTAAGAGATGACAATACCAAAGCGAAACTGATAAGGAAGGTGTCATGTTAATTTCTGTAGTATAATTCTCCCGATTGCTATCGATACAATTTCTTTGAATTTAAGACACTTCTAGCCTATGTTTAAAGCGCAAAATTATACAGATTACTTAACCAATCGCCTGGGACTGTCACAGAAAGCTAGTTATGGTATTTCGGGAATTAATGTGTTAATCCTACGCTCAGATAATGAATCAATTTAAACATAGCAAAGAAGAGCCTTCGCACCAAGCGCAGAAGTTACAAAGCAGGTATTTGCGCAACACCCTGCCGTGGGAGTTATTCCTTGCCTTGTGTAGATGTAGTCTGGCATTTGTCGCCCGACACAGGCCTGTGTCGCGTGTGACAAGCGCAGCTGGCTTGCTATGCCGCTGCACGCATTTGCCTCACGCGTACATCTCCGACTGTCCACGCCGCCCAGCGGGCACTGAGCCGCTTTCTCTGAAGCCTCGCAGCCAGTAACTCGCTCAGGAACGACAGCAAATATGCAAAGTCGCGTCTGCTGTCGCACAAACGTCTATCGTGTGTGTGGGCCGCCTCTGCTCCATGCCGTTGCGATGACTCCAGCTTAGGGCGGCACGCTTCATACCGACTACCAGAGGTGCCGGCACGCATCACGCTTGCTTTTCTACTCTACGCACTGACACATCTGCGGCTGCAGTGCAGAGAGCGCTGCTCAGCGTGATTTCATAATAGCTCTATTCTTACCCCCAGTGCAGTGTTGGGATAAATTACTAGTATACTGGTTTCAAAAACAATAGAAGCGTCTGAAGTTTAAGAAGACAATGCTATTCTGAAGTGCCAACACCGCAGGTTTAGGTAAATGTTACACTGCAGCGTCGAAGAAACTGGTATAGGCATGCGTATTCAAATACAGAGATATTTTAACAGGCAGAATACGGCGCTGCGATCGGCAACGCCTATATAGGACAACAAGTTAGTGTTAGTGTTTTTTTTTAACGTCCCGTCGACAACGAGGTCATTAGAGACGGAGCACAAACTCGGGTTAGGGAAGGATGGGGAAGGAAATCGGCCGTGCCCTTTCGAAGGAACCAACCCGGCATTTGCCTGAAACGATTTAGGGAAATCACGGAAAACCTAAATCATGATGGCTGGAGACGGGATTGAACCGTCCTCCTCCCGAATGCGAGTCCAGTGTGCTAACCACTGCGCCACCTCGCTCGGTCTAAAGGACAACAAGTGTCTGAAGCAGTTGTTATATCGGTTATTGCTGCTAAAATGGCAAGCTATCAAGATTTAAGTGCGTATGAACGTGGTATTACAGTCGGAGCACTAGCGATGGGACACAGTATCTCAGAGGTAGCGATGAAGTGGGAATTTCCCCGTACGACCATTTCACGAGTGTACCGTGAATATGAGGAATCCGGTAAAACATCAAATCTCAGAAATCGAAACGGTATACTCCACTTCTCATGATATGTTCGTAAGCATGACAGGTGTTATCGCCTTCACTGTGGCGTACATCCGTTGTCTCAAACCTACCAGATTTCGCACCATTGTTTAGTAAGCACTCTCGTTGATGAATCCCCATGCATTGAACTCCAAAATGAGTCAGACTGGGAGACCGAGGGGGCGAGGCAACGGGATCACCCCTTTTCTGATCCAAAGCTTAGGAAATGTCTCTTGGAGAAACGTGGTAATATCTCCATAATTTGTTGGTGGTGAGCATCATTCTGCTAGAAAATAACGTTGGGAGCGCTCATGCGCCATGCGGCTCAGCGCTTTTCGTGAAATGGTGAGGATCACATCTTGGAGAGTATCTCTATCGACTGCTTATTTACCAAACACATTAAAATTTAGAGTTATTTCGTTATAAGGACTTCTTTGTTCATACCTCTAACCCGGACACCCCGTATTTTGTCTACTTGCTACTGGTTTCCGTACACATTACCTTCCTCAGGCCATTGCCTAACATGCAGTCGTCACGCTCAGGTCTCAAGTAGGTGTGTAATATACTCATACGTGGGATAGCCTGCGTGACGACTTAATGCTAGGTGATGGCCTGAGGATGGTACAGTGTACCTAAACCAATAGCAAATAGGCAAAATAAAAAATTGCGGCTACAGACAAAAGCAGTAATTTTTGTAAATACGTTCTTTTTATTTTTGGTGAATGTTGGGAAACTTATATTCCCTTCACGACAATGCCATCTAACGGCGCTGTTTTCTTTATGGCTCTACGAGGATAGTTTGAAAAGTTCGCAGAATCATCGCCAAACGTCAGCGCTAGCGCAACGAGATTCCCGCGTAATAACTGCAATTAATTTATGAGCAAACAAGTGATGTGTCAGTGCTATGGGTAGAAATCTCTGGTTCGGGCGTCTGTCTGTTGTTATTCCCATGTAGTGATTTGTCAAGGTGGAGTAAATCGAAATTCGAGCAGTGATTAAGCACTTCCTAATGGAAGATGTGATAGCACAAGAAATTCATGAAGATTTTCAGAATAGACTGAGGGACTCTGCTTCTTCATATTTACCTCTTGCTAATTGTAAAAACAAGTTTAAATTTTGTAGGGACAGATTACACGATGATCTGTGCAGTGAGCTACCAAGATGTACCACTACCCAGAAATTAGTACAAAAGTACGAGAAATTGACGTATTGCTCAAACAATTACGAACTTACGAAAACAATACTATGCTAATCTACTGCACCAACAACGGCAAACATACGTAAAAAAGTCCAGCTTTGTCTAGGAAGAAAGTCGTGTTTCGTCAAGACAATACGTACCTTCACACAAGTGTCGTTACCGTGGAACAAATACTTAAACTAAGCTACAAACTGGTGCGACAGCCGCCTTATTAGCATGATTTGGCTCAATCAGACTTCGAACTCTTCCCAAAGCTCATGAATTTCCTCTGTGGACGGGGAGAATCTTAAACGAAGAAATGATATCCAAAATTGACAGGTATTTGGCAGCCCTGGAGATCTAACTGTCGAGATGGCATCAAGGCATTGCAATATTGCAGGGCCAGGTGCGTTAGTGTACAGGGAAACTACATGCCTACATATTATAAAAATGAATCTACTTATGTGTGTATGTACAGTCATGCTCAAAAATATCCGAACGACCTGAATTGCATTTCGCCTGATTCGCATGCAACCCGCATAACGCAGCTGTCTAGCCGGTCGTCTAAGCCCTCCTTGGTACAGTCGTTTGACTATTGAAAATGGTTCCAACAAGTCACCACTGGAAAACACTGCTCTGTATCGCAGTAACTCAAGATATAAAGTAGTGCCACGATACTAGAAATATCAGGGAACACCTTATCACAGATAAGACTATGCTTACGGCTTGTAAGCTCACATTTATTGCAATAAATGACATACCTGCAATGTTACCACTCTCATTATTACGTCTGTGTTTAATTGGTATGCTGTGTCATACTCAACAGGTATGCAAATGTGGCGCTTCAGAAATAAAGTTATGTATTGCTAGAAACCGAATGAGGCGTTACCTGTTGTGCAGCGTTGTAAGTTTTTCACCATTCCACATTAAGAACTGAGAGTATTTCTTTGGACTTGCTTATCGGTGTTTGATCTGACTGCTTGTAGCTCTTTCACAGATGGGTTAAAAATGTTACAGTCAGCGAGACTTGAACCGCGAACCATAACAGACGCTTTTCCACAAGTCAGCTCGTCACCACGGCTTGCAAAGATGTATGTTTTGTGCCTTCCTCTTACAAGGCCTATAGTTGCTAGAACTCTTAAACTGCTATTTAAAGGACGAGATTAGTTGCAGTTTACACGTGCAACGACTTTCGTGGTCTGAAAACCGTAAATTTACAACCTTCAGTTACACTACAAGCGACAATAACTCAGATTATCCAATGGAAATGACAAGAAAAATCAAGTAAATTTTGAGGCTTAATTCCGTGCACACCAGGAAGTAACTCGTCGATCACAGCGTTGCCAAACATACCTTGCCTTGTTGCCAAATCGCAGTTACAGTACCAGCACGAAGAAGACGAACCGATGTGATCCTAAAGCGAGCTGGGAAGTGACCATAGCTGGGCGTCTCAAAGACGCGGCTGCTATGGCCTGGAATACGTAATGCGTCTGATTCGCATTTCTGTAACTAGGTTTAGGCACTGGAGCGTAGTTACTAATAATACTCAGAATTGATTGCTAACTAAGCATCATAATTCAGTAACTCTCATAGTTGTTTTTATATCTCTTTCGTAACTGTACTCAAAACTAAGAAACTCATTTACGGACATTTCCGTGCCTTTCCGATAGTCGGGCACAGAAGACAAAAATAAAAAGAGAATGTGTGTGTGTGTGTGTGTGTGTGTGTGTGTGAGAGAGAGAGAGAGAGAGAGAGAGAGAGAGAGAGAGAGAGAGAAATAAAAAAGGGTGAGAGAGAGGATAAAAAACTGTTGTAAAGAAATTGAGTACTGGTATGTAAAGAAATCTTTCATTAAAATGACACGTTCCATATCATTACGAATTGTCGTATTCATGATCTATGGAACAAGAATTAATCTAATCTAATCTAATCATATTGCTGACCAGCCAAGAAGAGTCATTAATAACCGAAATTTTCGCCAATATCAGTAACTAAATCTAAACTTGAAAATAAAACACGACAGTTTTTGTAACAAACCGGGACTCCTGTCAAGACCCTTTCATCCCTGTTAACTAACCACGACATATGTCTGATATACCTCAATTCACAAGTAACAAAGTGTGTTCTTGTGACGGAGATACGAACCCAATACGTAATCGGATTGTTAACTAAGTAAAATCAAATGTTACGTATCGGTTTTTCTCACCAACCGCTAGGTGTTTGAATCTAAAATAAGGATACAAATTTTTGTTCCTGATCGCAATCGAACGACACTCCTATCGTTCTTCTTTATCGTCCACGAATATAGCTTAAGTATCAGTTGCTTACTCACCAACAGTAAGATGTGTGCGTGTTTGACCAGAAGTTGTTGGCAACACATGAACAGACATTAAAAATGCACGTTAATTTTCACTATCAGGCCGGTGTGCACGTGATAGGGCTTGAAATGAAATTATGAATAACTTTGTACTGGACCAGGATTCGGACCCATATACTTACCTTTGGAGGAGACCTAGAGAATGTTGCAGTATTGGGAAAAGGAACGAAATGATTGAACTATACTGTTCCAAGAGATTCAGATCCTCGAAAGAGGAGATACGAATTCGAATCACAGTCCAGCACCAAATTTATCAAAGTCTCTATTTCAATCAAGTACAAGTAAAATAAGAGCCCTGTTGCTTTAAATGGCTATCGGTTCACCAAATAAAATAAAATTTTCTAATGCAAGTAAGTTTACTGGCGACAGTATTTCTGTTTACTATGACCTCCACCTATGTCATTTCCCAACGTAAACCGGCTCTGCCCATTTGGTAATGAAGGAACATTATGTGTAATGCGTATTCTGGATTATAACATCTTTCTCTTGACGTTACCATAGGTAAAGTAAATCTGTTTGTGCCTCTTAAAAGTAAATGCCTGAACCCACGCTTTGCACTTGTGATAGTTCCACCAGACCATTGTGGCCACATTTCCCAGTCCCAGGTGTGTGCTGTAACGGATGATGTGCTTAGCCTACAAAATTAGTCACGGTGGAAAAAATGCTTGTCTATTAAATGGTTAAGTAGAAGCAAGCTTCTGACATGAAGATTAGGCCATTCTCATGCCAGCAGGACGTAAAGACTTCTAGGCATCATAGCCTAGATGTGAAGCCATTTTGCCGGCCGTGCTACGGTCGCAGGTTCGAATCCTGCTTCGGGCAAGGATGTGTGTGATGTTCTTAGGTTAGTTTGGATTAAGTAGTTCTAAGTTCTAGGGGACTGATGACCTCAGATGTTAAGTCCCATAGTGCTCAGAGCCATTTTAAAATTTTCACTAATTCAGTAAATTTCTCAGTTCGAGAAAATCCACTGTGAAGTGTGAAGTTACCGGATAATTAGATTATTACCGTCATTATTACTATCATTTTTTCATACCGCTGCTTTAACCCATGTGCTTGAAGATCATTTAAGTCCTTTTGGTCATTATAGAAGTAGTTGCCCAAGAACAGATTCTTTTCCTGTCTACGGAATCCTTTTCATGTTAATATCAAACATCAGAAATTACTGGTAGATCACATTAAAACTAAAGTAATTGATGAAGACGTTACTTGATGACAAAAACGCTCTGCCTTTCTTCATTTACTTGTGCCTAGAAATGGCTGTCCAACACTGCCTAACCAAAAGCCAAGGGATCTTACTGCCTTCCGATGTACGTCGCTGTCAGTTATTCCATATGATTTGGTCAACGTGGCCTGTTTCAAAATTGCGTATGACAGAGAATGTTTTGGAATATCAATTGTTTTCCTTTGCGATAAACAGAAAGATTTCCATTCTAAGATATCCAAGTCCAAAATTTTCGCAATATTAGTTCAAATTTAATATTCGCTTCTATAATGTAGGAAAGTATTTCACAGTTGCAAAACCCGCAGCCGACTCATTACCCTTACACTTAGTCGCTGACCATAAATGCTAGCTTAGAGTAACACCAGTTTAAGTAACCTAATGTAGCGAAGACAGTTTGCCATCTTTCTCACCGGAAAATATGCAATTCACTCACTGGGCTCAATAAGTACACAGTATCAGTAATTTCTGTGTGTAGGCAATGCATAGGATTGTAGAATTTAGGGGTGCTCTCTATTCAACTTCTGTATACAATATGCCTGACTTAAAAGGGCCCTTTATCATTACAGGCCCTGGGCGATTCAACATCATATTGGCAACAGTAATGTGTATATACTGACAACCTCGCTGTTCGGTTTACCTGATTTTGTAACCATTTAAATAAAACAACATGACCTTCCAGTGAGAGTCATTTCGTCCCCTTTTTCCTTTTGTGAAGAGGTCAGTAAGCTTTTTGCCTTCCAACCAGCGAAATGTGGCAGAGTACGGCCGGTAAACGATTCACAAACCACGATTTAGTGCTATTAAGACGATTTCTTTAAACATTGGCGTAGCTGAAGGAATTTAGTTTCTTCTTAAATCGTCTTATGCAGCAACATTCACAGATATCTTAAATAGGAAAAGCTTTTCATCCAGGTACGAAGATTGTAAAACAAACTTCACACAGTTTGTGTCAGGTTGATCTTTTCGTCTGATAGCACTGCTTAAGTATTTTGTCTGAGAGGTATCAAAAGTAGTGTTCCTGTAGCTGTGGGAATCACTGGTAGAAAACGAGTTTACCACCAATGGGTACAGCACTGCTAAATATTTAAAATGATTGTCAACCTAAGTCTGCGTTCATCCACAAACTGAGGTGTATTTGTAATATTGAAGGTAGACTGTGTATCCTTGTCTTCCTTGAGTGGGCATTGGAAGGCGTATACACACACATATACGAGGGTAATCCCAAAGGTAAGATCTCCAAGGGACACGTAAGTGCCAACGCAGGCACGAAAGGGGGATCCTAATTTTAATGCCAAGCAAAACCCACAGTATTCGCTGCATGGTGGCAACGTGATAAAGAGCAAGACTATGGATACGAAGGTCTCAAGTTCGATCTCCCGTCAGTTCCACGAGTTTTATTTGCCATTTTACACTTATTTCCCCTCGGGCAGTGTTTTTTGATGTGAAAAATGCCGAGTTGCAATGTGGTCCGAAAGCCACGTTAAATTGTAGGTTCCCCTATTAACTGGCTAGGTAAGTCAACTCAAAGGTCGGAGGAAAGCAACGACATACCACATCCAACAAGATCGTGCCTATTAAAACACTGTGGTGTTCAAACAACTCTTCCGACTGATGACTGCTTTACTTTCTACGGGATCCAAAATTAATGTTCTTCGCGTTATTAACATTTTTTGTGTTTCCTTGCTGTAGCTTTGATGCCAGTAAACGTAAGTAACCGGCCGAGCACTGTCACCGTTCGAGTTGTCAAGGTGGTAGACGACGATGCTGTCGACCCCAGCTACAATTTTGGTTATGACTATGTTTCCGTCGAATACCTCTATGGGCCTTTTGCGTATTTCAAGATATACTTTTATACACTTGGTACGCATCCAAATTGATATCTGATAGAGCTGTATTCAGCAACATGAATCAGATATGTTTCCCGTGCAATATATCGGACAACATGTCAGTGCAGCGAGATTTCGTTTGTGTGTTGCGCATGGTGCAAGAAATATTTGTTTTGCTTGCTTCTCTGATAGGTTTCATCCCACTGAATGCGAGCAAGCTCACGAATAGACTGTCAATAACTGGAATTTCGCAATAATACATTCATAAAAGGTTAAATGCCTAGTTGCTTATTATTAGCGCTTCTAGATGCTTTCCTCGAAACATAAAAAGAAAAAGAAAAAGAGAGAGAGAGAGACAGAAAGAGAAAACAGGAATGTATTTCAAATATCAGCTCAGTGACGCCATGTTCGTCTCGTGACGTAAAGCAAGGATATTTGATAGGTAATATTTCATTGTATTAGCAATATGTACGGCTACAGGGTTCTTTCTTTTCTCTCTCCAAACAACCAGATCAGAATTCAGTAACAAAGTGGTAAGAACACCTACGCCGTGCGCCAATTGAACACTCAGCCTTTCTTAGTGGCAAATGGTTCAAATGGCTCGGAGCACTATGGGACGCAACTGCCGTGGTCATCAGTCCCCTAGAACTTAGAACTACTTAAACCTAACTAACCTAAGGACATCACACACATCCATGCCCGAGGCAGGATTCGAACCTGCGACCGTAGCAGTCGCACGGTTCCGGACTGCGCGCCTAGAACCGCGAGACCACCGCGGCCGGCTAGCCTTTCTTAGTTATTTTGTTAATCGTTAACAATTGCCTGTAATACAGTTAACATGTTTGATTACTGATTTGTTATTACTACCATTGTTCTTGTTATTCGTCACCTCACAACAGTTTTCCTATCACTCATTGCTGCCGATGCACATAACAAATGGATCAGGATGAATGGAATGCACGATGTTTCGTCAGGGTAATATGAAAATCTCAATAAGAGAAGACGACAATGGGAGATGCAGGAAATAACACTCAACTATTTCTGTCGACTTAACACCATGACGACAGAGAAAATTGCGTCTCACTGTATTTTGATTATAATTCGTTAGCCTTCTTGCGACCTCGTTTTAATACCTCATGGGAGCAGGCATAATGCTTTCCTTTTTGAACACCGAGCAATAACACACAAAGATAGTAGATGGAAGGATATAAAGAAACAATCAGACTCATGGGTGTGGGTCCAGTTCATCATTATAGGACTAAACAGTAGGGGAACATTACGAAAGCAATGAATACGCTGGTTATTATACATTTTTTATATAGATTTGAATAGGAAAAAGCGCAGATCTGCACAGTGCCCGCATCTGCACTTCAGTTTCTGTCTTCTAATGGACATAACTTTTAGTTTCTTCTCTTCTGAATTTTCAAATGAATTGATTATTACGTGGTACAGAATAATAAGTTAACTGTGTTTCTTACAGCTTCCATTCGTAATAATATTTTTCTACATTCTCGTGCAATTCATGAAATTCTACTTGTATGATCACAAGATTGCACATAGATGCAATCGACTTCGAGGTGCAAAGTATTTGTTATCTTACTTTTCGTGACAGGTGGCCAAAGTTGATTTCCAAAGACTTTTTATTGTACTGAAATAATATTTTGTCACAAAGTAACAAGGTAAGTGTTTTATTCGTATATATTTTGTGGGAAACTGTAATAGTGATGGACGATTACACACCTGAATGTTTGACACAAATGGTAGGAGAAAACGCTGCATATTAACCGAACCCCGCGCCTCCTCTCTGTATCCTCCTATGACACCAGCACGGGGTTCTCCTCCTATAACGCTACAGAGCTGTTTCTAGCACAGCTGAGAATTGGCAACATCGTCACAAACATTTGGCAACACTGTGACAGTGCAATCACTTCCGCGTATGGTACTGAATTGACTCGTTAAATTCACTTGATATTCCCTTTCCATTTGAATGACTCGTGCTATGTAATCCTCATGTTAACTAAGACACTGAGACAGAAAATTCAATTTTTTTTAATAAAGGAACGCTATTCTTCACATACGTGACAACTTTTACTATCGTTCACGATGCGTTATGCGGCTGAGCGACCATTACAATAAAGATAGTGGGACGCCGTCAGCAGTGTGTCCGTAACCCCGTGGTACCGCCTGTGTATCGTGTCGCAACAGTTTAAGGCGTCGTCAGTTCTAACCGCGGTAGAGGACAGCGTATGCGAACTTTTTTTCGTGGTTTATTTTATGGGGCTGCGAATTTCCAGAAAAATTCTGTAACGAAATCAGAAGATAACCATCACACATAAAATCCTCTGGGCAGCTCGACTCAGTGAGTTGTGTTAATGCTCATAGACCACGGCTTTCTGATTGCCAAGCTGCTTCACAAACCAACCGTCTCTGAAGAAATTCGAATACGTCAACGATACTAACTTCAATATTGTTGAAACTTCCTGGCAGATTAAAACTGAGTGCCGGACCGAGACTCGAACTCGGGACTTTTGCCTTTCGCGGGCAAGTGCTGTACCAACTGAGCTACACCCAAGCACGACTCACGGTCCGTCCTCGCAGCTTTTAATTTCGCCAGTACCTCACCTCCTACCATCCAAACTCCACAGAAGCTCTCCTGCGAACCTTGCAGAACTAGCAATCCTGGAAGAAAGGATATTGCGGAGACATGGCCCGGCCACAGCCTGGGGGTTGCTTCTAGAATGAAATTTACACTCTACAGCGGAGTGTGCGCTGACATGAAACTTCCTGGCACATTAAAACTGTGTGCCGCACCGAGACACATGCCAGGGTAATAAGTACGAAGGAAATGAATCGATAAGCAAATGGCAGGAAAATACGTTCATCTCATAATGTGCAATGGTGAAAAACTTACAATGCTGCTGACAAGCAAATTTTGGGTTTCTAGGAATACATAACTTCATTTATGAAATTCCACATTTGCGTACTTGTTGAGTATGCCACAGCATACCACTTAAACAGAGACCCAATCGAAATCGAAGTGTGTAGTATTTTACTAATTCGTGCCGATAGAGGCACACTTGTGTACAGATACACAGTTTTATTAAAACAGACTTTCGCCGTAAGGTTGTCTTGGGTAGTTTTATTTCATTTCTTATAATACAGTGCTCAATTTTCGTAAGGTTTCTTTTAGTGTCGTTAAAACAATACTAAACGTGAGAGAGAAATTAATCATCAACGATATATGCGAATTCTCTGATGTTATCTAAAAGAGTGACAATGCATATGCAGTTTATTGATTACATGCATGTAGAAAACTAGTTCTGAGTTAAAGCTGTCAAACAAGGTTTGAAGAAGAATAAAATGCCACTACCAGACAACAGCTAATGTAGAAAATACTTTTCTGACTATTTTGGATCGATGCGCTCTCATCAGACATAATACAAAAGCTTCGAGATGCATCTGCTGCCAGGCCGTCTATTAAACCTGAAAAGAACAAAATGTCTCAGAAGTGACCCATTTTTCCACATGCGACTACTTTGGGTTGAGAAGTGAAGGGAATTATGTTCAAAGTTCCATTATACTGATAACTTCAGCAGACAGCAGAATTGCGTTTTAAAAACCTGGATGTAATAGAACTCGCGACAGAGTATTGACGGTGCGCCTCGCTTACCGTTACGCTAGTAGCTAGCAGCTCCAGAAGTCGACAACAGTTCCTCCAGAACCTCTGCATTCCGCAGTACTGTGAGATAATGCATAAGGCCAGATCTAGACTTCTGAGAGACAGACAGTTCAAGCTTCCCTTTTGCACTGAACGACGGTTTCAACAAACAGATAGCGCAATAGAGTAGCTCAAGTGGAAAGGAACACTTCCTATTTAAATTTCTACATCCTATACTGTTGGCAGTTCTGTGTAGGTGACAGTTAAGTGATTTTATTTCGGTGATTACAAAATAGAGTCGAATGTATGCACTGGATAGCCGCGGTACCTAGTGCATGGCGATTCGGTCAACCAGGTACAAGACTGTACTGAACATGCTGCAAACCACCATAGGGAGCCTGTGTGTCAGAATTCTTATCGAGTGTGCCGCTTCCGTGTTATAATAGAAACATGAGCAACAGAGAAGAGGGTTTCGTGGGCTGTTGGATTAATGGTAGGTTCGTATACAAGGATCGGAGTTCGATTCCAACTTCTGCCGATTCTTTTTGATAGGGAGAGACATATTCTATTCGGTTCTGGCTACGCCAAGTGAAGAAGGTATAATGGAAGTGTGGTCTAAAATTCACATTAAACATGATATTCCTTCTCTACCTAGTAAACGTTAGGTTGAACCAGAATAAACTCACGAGTGCCGACATGTAGAAACTTTATAACCAGTATCCTCTCATATGCTAGTTAATTATTTCCAGTGCGAAGCAAACGCTATGTAGGGTAACAGGGTACTTATTCCATCTTTTATTTGATCTTCTGTATGCCGATAAAATTGGTTATGAACTGGGAATGCAACTCAGACCGCTCTTAATGCGGAAGTTGATCCCTTCGTGGCAAGGCAGCTCCACTACAATTTGTTGTTTGTTCAAAACTACAGATTCCTCAACATCTCCACAAATTGGGCGTGAATGGGTTCGAATCCTGGCCGGGCACTAAGATGTTCATTATGAATTATCAAGCTCTAGCATGAGAACAGCTATCTGCTCGTGGAAAATAATTTTTATTTTTAATGCACTTTCATTAGTTGTCAACACTAACGATATGTGACTTTTTTAACTACCAGTGAGACATATAACTGTATGCGAGATCACTGTAACTTCAAGGATGTTATTCCGAGCTGCTGGTGGAGAAATATTCGGTAGCTGACGTCTGTCTGTGTGTAGTCAACACCGATGTGTGTGGTGTTCGACTCCCAGTCAGCACTGAACTCTTCGTCATATTATTTCTAGTTCAAACATGCTCACATGTCGCTGCTGGTGTAACAAACCCATATTTAACGTTCGTTTTCTCTAGAACATAACAGCGATAGGTGCCGGGTTGGAGTCCTGAGAAGGAAAAAAATTAATGTTTCGTCTCGTCATTTCAGTTAAAACTGCCGTGAAAATCCGATATGTCACAGTTGATTGTGCTTCGATAACAATCCGATTAGGTTCTGGGTTCGAATCCCTGTCCAACACAAAGCTTTACCTCACGGCATTTCAAGTAAGTTAGTTGTGAAGAAGTAATATTTAACATCTCTCGTAGTTCGTTAACAGGGACAATAGATGCTCAGGAGGAATTCGCGTCCGTTAAAAATGTTTACGTTATGTAATTTAAAGTTGATATTTGCTTGCTGATACTGTCTAAAATCGAGTTATATTACGCTCTGTATGTCTAGTCAGGAATGACTGTTAGTTTCCGTTAGTCCCGAAATCTTCATCAGCATGACCTGGGTTTGAATCCATATGCAGAACGAGACAGTTCGTCGTGTCATTTGAAGTTCATACATTTTCTCAACTAGCTGCTCGTGAATAACTTAAATTTTTAATGTCATTTTGTGTTAAATAACAAGTACGGTATGTTAGTTTGAAGAGGAAATCATGAATACGACGAACTTCCTACGTGCATTACCTATGTGACGAAATAATGAGAGTGGTAACATTTCAGGTATGTCGTTTATTGCAATAAATGTGAGCTTACAAGCCTTAAGGACAGTCTTATCTGTGATAAGGTGTTCCCTGATATTTCTAGTATCGTGGTACTACTTTATATCTTGAGTTATTGCGATACAGAGCAGTGTTTACCAGTGGTGACTTGTTGGAACCATTTTCAATAGTCAAACGACTGTACCAAGGAGGGCTTAGACGACCGGCTAGACAGTTGCGTTATGTGGGGTGCATGCGAATCAGGCGAAATGCAATTCAGGTCGTTCGGATACTTTTGAACAAGACTGTACGTACGTTCGACATCCTCTACTAAACTACTGGGCTGATCCAAACTTGGTACACATGTACCTTACTGTCAGCCGACAATCGCTGAGTGCGTAAGAACTAGCTACCTATTAATGGGATGGAGGTAGGGGTGAAGAAGGACTTAGTTCATCCAGTATTTGAGAATGAGATCATTGAGTGACTTGCAACAAACTTTATACATAATTTCAAATCCTTACGAAATTTTTGCCGCTGACAACCCTTACAAAAAGATGAAAGGTAAAAATCTTTATCGCTTAATACTTTTTCGTTATTTATGCAGCAAAAGAACTGCATGAGGCGCTAGAAACTATATTCATGACACATTTTACAGACAGTATGCACACATACTACTGAACGTAAGTGCAAAATCATATCACTTTACGACATAGTTCAGGAGATACTAAGTGATAAACATTACGCACAAGGCCAGATGCTGCGTGGTGTGGGCTTGGACACACGCAGCTATAAGCAAAAATCTGGGAAACGCCGGATTTCTCCGCTAGCTGAAAAATAAAAATGTTTCACTGAGGCAAGTCGTTTCTTATTATTCCATTCGGATAACTTTTGAAACTACCCTCGTATGATTTTACAAGAGCCACTTTGAACATACACTGATGAGCCACAGCATTATGACCACCTGTTTAAAAGCTTGTTTGTTCGTCTTTGGAAGGAAATACATCACCCATTCGGCGTATGAGAGATCCGACAATTTGTTGGTAGGTTTGTGGAGCTATGTGGCATTAGCTGTCTACGCACAGGTCAAGTAATCCGCGTGGCCCGCTTATTTGCGTACCCGGTGATGGCGCCCGATAGCAACCCAGATGGGTTCCGTAGAATTTGCATCAGGCTAATTTGATCACCAAGCCATCAACGTGAGTTCACTGTAATGATCCTCATACCACTGTAGCACGGTTCTGGCTCCGAGAGACCGTCAGCTATACTGCTGAAAGATGACATCGCCATCGGGGCAGACATCAAGCGTGAAGGGATGCAGGTGGCTCGCGCTGTCAGCATGTCTTCGGTTACTATCACAGGTCCAATGCAGAGCAGGAGAATGTCTCCCATAGCATAGGGTGACCAAACGTCCCGGAAAACCGGGATTGTCCCGGTTTTCATCCCTGTCTTCCGGTGACCCGAAAATTTGTTTCGGGGCGCTCAAAAGTCCCGGAATTCAGTTTTTAAATACATTTCGTGAAACTTTCTCAAATTTTTGGGATTTCGCTATATTAAAGGAAATACAACACAATAAATTAATATATTTTAGCTTATTTGTCTAAAACCTCTATTGTCCCATACTAGTAATCACAGTTTCAGTATTGATACACTCAGGCAATAATTTACTTTGAGCGGTACTTTGGCCAACAAGTAGTAAGTTGTATTATTGTAACAGAGCTATGAAACCGTCCGATTGTCGCGCCACTTACACACTCATTGTCAGAACAGTGTAGTAGTTGATGTTTTGTCAGACAAACTGCAATAGTTTTTTCTCATATTAGTGGTATTATTGCTGCAGTACTGTGAAACGCAATGTCTAAACGTGCATACAAGTTCAGTGACTGTTATTCCACCGGAATGGAATTTCATTAAGAAAAGTCGTTTTGATTACGAAGCACAGTGGTCCGTATGTAATTGTTTTATTAGTATACCTCATGGTGGACGATCCGACATAGCTGATCACATCAGGTCAAAGAAACACATTAACAGATACAGTGCACCGAGCTGTAGTAAAATTCTACAAAATTAATTTGTGGAACATCAGTCAAGTGAAGAGACGAAAGTTCGAGCAGTCGAGTTTACACTAGCCTACCACACGGTAAAACTTCACCAAACTTATAGATCTACTGATTGCACTAAAAAGCTTAACAGCATTATTTTTGATGATTCTTCCATTGCAAAAAAGATTAGTTCAGCAAGAACTAAAGTGTCAGCCTTAGTGAAAGGACTTATTGCTCCCCAGAGTGTAAAGGAAAGCCTTGAATACATCAATAAGTCGTCTTTCTACGGGATATCTACTGATGCCAGCAATCATAAGGCCACTAATATATTTCCGTTTGTTGTTCAGTTTTTCGATATTAATCAGGGAATTGAGACCAAACTTTTGAAGGTGAGTTCCCTACCTAATGAAACATCTGACGATATTTCAAGATTTTGTATGAATACTATCGAAATGTTTGATCTTGTGAGAAATAAATGTGTGGCATTTTGTGGAGACAACACCAACACAAACTTTGGTGATCTAAAAAGACAAGGCAAATGCAACGTATTTACCAAATTAAAGGCAACATGGAATGAAAACATTGAAGGCATAAGGTGCCCTTCCCATGTTTTACACAATATCGTGCAGACATCTGCTGATTGTTTAAGCTGTGATGTTTAAACTATCGTCAAGAAGGTATACTCACACTTTTACATATATAATGTTAGAACAGAGAGGCTTAAGGAGTTCTGTGATTATGTGGGAACTGAATATATGAATGTAATGTGTAACTTGAAAACTCGCTGGTTATCACTTTTTCCAGCAGTTGAAAGAGTAATCCGCCTGTCTGAACCGTTAAAAGATTTTTTCCTAAATGAAGACAAAGCCCCCAAAATATTGGTTCAGTTTTTCAGTAACCTTTTAAGTGAAGCCTACTTAAGGTTCCTTCACAGTCAGCTTAGCCCTTTCCAGCAGTAAATTGAGGGAAGCACGAAAAGTGTAATAGAGGTAAATGATGTTTTGAAAAATACTCTAGAAACTGTTACTAAGAGGAGAGAACAGCAGTTCATTTCTTGTAATATTAAATCTGTTCTTAAAAGAGCAGAAGTATCAGAAGCAGTGGAAAGGAGTTTTAGAGAAGTTAACAAGTTTTATGACGTGTAGAATATCTCAGCAAGTGGAGCGCCTCATATTTACCCTCATCGCTGGTGTTTGATTGGATGTTACTGAACAGAGTGCCAAAATGGGAAAGTGTTGAAGAGACAGTTTCTTATTTGAAGAGTAAAGAGATTGAAATCGATGATTCCATTCTCTTTGATCACTTCAGCATACTGACAAATTTTGTTGAAGAAAGTCTTCACAAATGGAATGATGAAAAAAAAAACACCATTGGAATGTCATGAGAAGTCGGTGAGTTTTTTTAAAAGCTGTGACTGTCTTCAGCATTACTCTGAGTTGGTAATAATTGCAAGGTATTTATTTGCAATCCCAGCCATTAACGCCAATGTGGAAAGAATATTTTCGTTCATGAATATCGAATGGGCTGATGAAAGAAACAGAATGGAGGTGGACTCTCTTGAAGCAATCCTGCAGATCCTGTACAACACAAAATGGATTGGGCCGAGTTTTATCACTGTGTCTCAAAGAACAAAGACATGATCAAGAAGGCTGTAGGCAGTGAAAAATACCCTTTTCTCCAAGGACAGTCAATTCCATCTACAAGTGCTCAGTAATATTAAAGCTCATGTTAATATTACTTGATTAAAAGTTGAATGGCTGTGAAATTTTGTAAAGTCGTAATACATTTCTTTATTACTGTATTCGTTTATTAAATGTCATTAATTGTACAGATAGTCTAGAATCTAGATTATATCAATCTTTTGTATCCTCTTATTAGTTATAATAACCGGATTAACAAAATGTATCAACAAAACATTAATATTTAAAATTAAAAAACCTGGGTACATGTGGAATCAGGTGTCCATTGGCACCCGGGTAAATGCGTCCCGGTTTTCACCGAAAATAATTTGGTCACTGCTCCCACCAGGCTACGTCCGTGGCGCGCTGCAAGTTCCGAACCGCCGTTCACATCGATGACAGCATTTTTGGAGATGACCATCGACCTAGTGTTGCAAAAATACGATTCATCCGAAGAGTCGACAAGTTTTCATTGATCTACTGTCGAATCCCGATGGTCTCGTTCCCACTACCGTCATAATTAACGATGTCGTTGGTTCGACATGTGAACACGTAGGGGTAGTTTGCTGCGGAGCCACGTCTTCAACAGTGTACGATGAACGGTGTACTTCGAAACACTTGTGCATGCACCAGTATTGTGCTCTTTCGGCAGAGATGTCGCAGATTACCAACTTTCCTACCATATAGAGCAGGTAAGCCTCCGAACGCCACGTTCTGTGAAGAGTCGTGGACGTCCAACCATTTAGTGCCTCGTGGTACTTCCACTGTCCTCGTACTGTAAATGCTCACGATAGTAGCACATCAACGCCGGCCGCTGTGGCCGAGCGGTTCTTTGCTCCACATTCGGGAACAGCGCTGCTGCTACAGTCGCAGGTTCGAATGCTGCCTCGGGCATGGTGTGAAGTCCTTAGGTTAGGTTGGTTTAAGTATTTCTAAGTCTAGGGGACTGATGACCTCAGATGTTAAGTCCCATAGTGCTGAGAGCCCTTTGTGAAAGTCGCTTCGTAACACACCCGGTGGTACAAATGGCGGGGGAGGGGGTGTGCCCTTCAAAATGGTTGTCGTTTCTGCTTTTCTTGACCGTCCGGCCTGTCCCACACCACGTACCTAATTATCTCGCGGCGGTCGTATTGTTCTACTACACACTGCTGCTGGATTGCCTGAAATTATCTATCGAAATATGCAAGTGGGTTTAGGGGAGCCACTCAACTTGAAGCACAACGTTCTCCTACGTCTAGTATGAACGTCTATATTCTGAGACGATAAGAAATCACAGGTTGCACTGCATACGTAGGTTTTGATGACAACTTCTAGATGATTATCTGTCACAATATCACTTGGACGAGCGTACGTGTAACCAGACACGACGCTGATGATTGTTGACGATGCGAAAGCCGAATAATCGAACGAACGTTCTTACACTCGCCACGCATACACAGATTTGGCTCAAATGGCTCTGAGCACTATGGGACTTAACATCTGTGGTCATCAGTCCGCTAGAACTTAGAACTACTTAAACCTAACTAACCTAAGGACATCACACACATCCATGCCCGAGGCACGATTCGAACCTGCGACCGTAGCAGTCGCGCGGTTCCGGACTGAGCGCCTCAACCGCGAGACCACCGCGGCCGGCTACACAGATTTCTTTTGCTACCACTCCTCCTTGACACTAGTAATGATATAAACTGCTCGTAAAGTTAATTTTTCAGTTCTCAGATCTCACTCGTACGTGAGTGCGCGTAACCGTAGCGTTCTCACGCTCGCTACAAATCACTGGCACTTGATTGCACTCTTTTATGGTAACTGATTTAAATTGATTACTGCAGTTCATTATGGGGAAACGAATACGGCGCGGATGATTGATGCGCAACGAGTAGATACACAATACATTATCGGCGGCACTGCCCATTTTTAATTACATCTTGACGCACTTTCCTCTGAATCACTTCCATATTTCTCCACTTTACCGTAACAGCCCTTGTAGCAATACTACAACTTCCATACTAACAACGCTTCTTACATGCAGAGCTATCCACAACACAACATAACAGTTCCGTGTGCCGTGCTCGACTCACCAGACACGGCTGCCCGCAAAGATACTACAGAACACAGCCAGCGATATGACAGTACGCTCACAGCTTATCTCAATAGATTTCCCCATTTGCAACCCATATCTTCGCTACGGTGACCCCTAGCCCGTGTCTGCTCCGTTAACATAGTTTTCTTACCGCGACACGGGCCCGCAACACGACCAAGCGGTAACCAACGTCACGGTGGGCAGTAGTCATAATGTTTTGGCTTGTCAGTGTATGTTTAGGAATGGTAGGGTGAACGAGATATTTTCTATCGACAGGTGTCTGGTATGTTCTGCTGGCGATATTATGGTACTGAGCTTTTGATGTAGATACGTTTCCCACTTGGCTGCGTGCTTCTCATTTTACATTCAGTTTATTTGACAATGGCGAAGTGCCAAAACGCACTAGGAAGAAATAAAATAAGTATTTTGTGTCAAGACGAGAGTTTCATTATAAGAAGGTGAAAATGATACTGGTAAGTTATATACCTTCCGCCACACACCACATGTTGGAATGCGGACTACAGATGCAGATGTAGCCTGGATGTAGGTGTACCTGAGAAGCGCGACGGTCAGCTTTTGTGTTCGGTGTTGGCGCGGACGCGAATGCAGTCCGGTCGGAGCAGAACGGCAGACAGCGTTCGGTGCCCCTCGGGTGTGCCCGTCTGGCCGCCTCGGGCGCTGGCGGTCGCCGGGGACAGGGCAGGCGGGCGGAGCAGCTGGGGACACCTGCGGGCAGCGCTGCTGCGAAAACGACGCGATAATTAGCGCGCGCCCGCAGCGCCGGCGGAGGTGCAAGATTCCGCTGCTCGCGTCGTGACCGTTTATTTTGATTGGCTCTGCGGCCGCGCCGGGTCGTGGCGGCCGCAGGCGAACCCCTCGCCGCTCCGCGCCGGACGCTCTGCACAGCCGCAGGTAGTTCAGTACAGTCGCACACTGCGGCACACGTGCCGTACAGACACGACGGCTCGGAAACAGCACTAGTCGCAGATGAAACACGAGCACACCGCTCTCGCTGTCTTACGCCAATGAAATGTTTTACACTTAATTAATCCATCATTTTTGGAAGTGGACCGGGACTTGGACACAACGTGCGAGTGCTTTTACCAGTCACTTATGCACACCAAAAAGTAATTTGATATACTGCTCAGAAGAATTAGGGCAACATAACTTAGGGCAATAACTGAGCAATAACTGAGGGCTGGGTGCGTTAGCATATTATGTCTTTATGTATTGCAAATTAAGTGCACAACAAAACATTACATAAAAGGAACTGGCATGTCCGAAAAAGAGTAGAAAACAAAGTGGAAGCAATCATTCATGCCTTCATCCTGGGTGCTTTCCATTGGACGTTGAGAGCTTCAGTAACATGGATGCCCTCCGTTAGCGTTTATCACTGCCTGACACCTACGTGGCGTGCTCCGTATAAGTCTACGGAGGTTACCCTGAGGTATCCGTTCCCATTCCTCAATTAGAGCCCGTTATTTTTGGATAGTCTGTGATGGAACAGAACGACCACGAACACGTCTGTCAAGCATGTACAACATATGCACGATGGGCTGTACGTGGGGATTCATCGCTAGCCATTCCATTATTTCAATCTCGGGCTTCGCAAGACATCTCTACTGACGCCCACCATATAGACCCTGGCATTAGCACGATTTCAGGGCCACTACCGTATACAGCACATACCACACGGTCCAACAGCGTCGGTTGATGTACTGCCTTGCAGTACGGTGACCATGGAAAACGACAAGATCAATACGGCTGTCAACACTGAAGCCTCAACACATCATCACAGAAGATTGGAAATCTGTCGATCAGAGGACTTCTGAATTCCTCTGTGAACGAAGTTGCCAGTTTACATGGGAACAGCAGAACTGAACGTGAGCTGCAAGATGTTATCGTGTCAAGCTGGATAATCGAACAGGACATCTTGGTCGGAAGGTTGTTCCATGTAAGCTGTTCATTACAGTCTGATTGGACACAGCTGCTCCAGCGGCCCTTCTGAGATTGTCTTGCAGTGCTCTGGCGCAGAGGCGCCCAGATATCGATTTTCATGTGGGGCTCTAATGCGTCGGCGACCTATGGATGACACTTGGAGAAAAGTTGGTATTTGCAGCAACAACACCGAAAGTCCACCCTGTTTGGATCAAGCAGACTGCCTTTGCAATTAGTGCTGCATTGAGACGTCGCATTGCATCTGCTTGGTGGAATACAACATCTACAAATGACAACCGCGCGACCACTACGGTAGCAGGTTCGAATCTTGCCTCGGGCATGGACGTGTGTGATATCCTTAGGTTAGTTACGATTAAGTAGTTCTAAGTTCTAGGGGACTGATGACCTCAGATGTTAAGTCCTAAGTGCTTAGAGCCTTTTCAGCCATTTGAACAACTGAATCCGTGTACGTCACTGGGAACCATTAGGTTATCAGTGTTAACTTCTTTCTGAGGGCTGGCCTGACACTGTACTGCACAACACAGCCAATAGGTGGCTATTGGTTTTAATTGTTGCCTTCAATGAGAGCGAAGATCGCAAGCCATGCAATAAGACTACACATACCGCCTGCATCAAAATAGATTTAACATGCCGGACGTTCGATACACGTGTTCCCCTAATTCTTCTCAACAGTGTAATTACTGCACAAACACCTCCGTCAGAATATCTAGAGTAAACATAAAACTCAAAGCAGCATTTTCTACCAAAGGACAAAACTGTACAACAAATCAGAGGATATTTTTGTGTAGGAACAGGGGGGAGGGGAATATCGAAATGTTGTGGAACGACTCCGTTTACACGATATGTGTACATGTTTAGTGTCAATATTGTTGAACACATTTTTTAGTTCTCCTCATGCAACTACAGTTAAAAACGAGACAGATTTTTTATTTTTTTAGCCTAAGTTGGTTTGCTACCAGTCAGCTATTTTATTGTTACTGGGCAAATGATCAAAAATTTTTTCGCTGCATACTGAACTCCTTTCTGAACCACTGACATACTTTTGTAATGGATAATAAAGGTCATTTTTCCCTCTAGATGTCGACGTCACTGTTCTCAGATTGTGATAGATTATTTATGACGATTTTCATTAGCGAATATATGTGTTGTACAGGAGAGACCCGTGGTCTGTCTTGTCCTAGGGGTGGGAAATTGCCCCTAAAGGCGGAAGAATCAGCAATGATCAACGACATGAGGATGCAGAAGGCAATGGAAACCACTGCATTAAAGGCACATAACGTGTATCAACAGGACATGTGGTCTGTAGTTGAAGAAGTGTCATGATGATCTCGCCATTGGCAAAAGATTCCGGAACAGTCCCCCATTCGAATCTCCGGGAGGGGACTGCCAAGGGGGAGGTTACCATGAGAAAAAGATTGAATAATCAACGAAAGGGTAACGTTCTACGAGTCGAGGCGTGGAATGTCAGAAGCTTGAACGTGGTAGGGAAACTAGAAAATCTGAAAAGGGAAATGCAAAGGCTCAATCTAAATATAGTAGGGGTCAGTGAAGTGAAGTGGAAGGAAGACAAGGATTTCTGGTCAGATGAGTATCGGGTAATATCAACAGCAGCAGAAAATGGTATAACAGGTGTAGGATTCGTTATGAATAGGAGGTAGGGCAGAGGGTGTGTTACTGTGAACAGTTCAGTTACCGGGTTCTAATCAGAATCGACAGCAGACCAACACCGACAACGATAGTTCAGGTATACATGCCGACGTCGCAAGCTGAAGATGAACAGATAGAGAAAGTGTATGAGGATATTGAAAGGGTAATGCAGTATGTAAAGGGGGACGAAAATCTACCAGTCATGGGCGACTGGAATGCAGTTGTAGGGGAAGGTGTAGAAGAAAAGGTTACAGGAGAATATGGGCTTGGGACAAGGAATTAAAGAGGAGAAAGACTAATTGAGTTCTATAACAAGTTTCAGCTAGTAATAGCGAATACCCTGTTCAAGAATCACAAGAGGAGGAGGTATACTTGGAAAAGGCAGGGACATTACATCATGGTCAGACAGAGATTCCGAAATCAGATACTGGATTGTAAGGCGTACCCAGGAGCAGATATAGACTCACAATATAGTAGTGATGAAGAGTAGGCTGAAGTTCAAGACATTAGTCAGGAAGAATCAATACGCAAAGAAGTGGGATACGGAAGTACTAAGAAATGACGAGATACGTTTGAAGTTCTCTAACGCTATAGATACTGCAATAAGGAATAGGGCAGTAGGCATTACAGTTGAAGAGGAATTGACATCTCTAAAAAGGGCCATCACAGAAGTTGGGAACAAAAACATAGGTACAAAGAAGGTAGCTACGAAGAAACCATGGGTAACAGAAGAAATACTTTAGTTGATTCATGAAAGGAGGAAGTACAAACATGTTCCGGGAAAATCAGGAATACAGAAATACAAGTCGCTGAGGAATTAAATAAATAGGAAGTGCAGGGAAGATAAGACGAAATGGCTGCAGGAAAAATGTGAAGACATCGAAAAAGATATGATTTTCGGAAGGACAGACTCAGCAAGACTCAGCATACAGGAAAGTCAAAACAACCTTTGGTGACATTAAAAGCAACGGTGGTAACATTAAGAGTGCAACGGGGATTCCACTGTTAAATGCAGAGGAGAGAGCAGATAGGTGGAGAGAATACATTGAAAGCCTCTATGAGGGTGAGGATTTGTCTGATGTGATAGAAGAAGAAACAGGAGTCGATTTAGAAGAGATAGGGGATCCAGTATTAGAATCGGAATTCAAAAGAGCTTTAGAGGACTTACGGTCAAATAAGGCAGAAGGGATAGATAACATTCTATCAGAATTTCTAAAATCATTAGGAGAAGTGGCAACAAAACGACTATTCACGTTGGTGTGTAGAATATATGAGTCTGCTGACATATCATCTGACTTTCGGAAAAGCATCATCCACACAATTCCGAAGACGGCAAGAGCTGACAAGTGCGAGAATTAACGCACAGTCAGCTTAACAGCTCATGCATCGAAGCTGCTTACATGAATATTATACAGAAGAATGGAAAAGAAAATTGAGAATGCGCTAGGTGACGATCAGTTTGGCTTTAGGAAAAGTAAAGGCACAAGAGAGGCAATTCTGACGTTACGGCTAATAATGGAAGCAAGGCTCAAGAAAAATCAAGACACGTTCATAGGGTTTGTCGACCTGGAAAAAGCATACGACAATATAAATTGGTGCAAGCTGTTCGAGATTCTGAAAAAAGTAGGGGTAAGCTATAGGGAGAGACGGGTCATATACAATATGTACAGCAACCAAGAGGGAATAATAAGAGAGGACGATCAAGAACGAAGTGCTCGTATTAAGAAGAGTGTAAGACAAAGCTGTAGCCTTTCGCCCCTACTCTTCAATCTGTACATAGAGGAAGCAATGAGGGAAATAAAAGAAAGGTTCAGTAGTGGAATTAAAATACAAGGTGAAAGGTTATCAATGATACGATTCGCTGATGACATTGCTATCCTGAGAGAAAGTGGAGAAGAATTAAATGATCTGCTGAACGGAATGAACAGTCTAATGAATACAGAGTATGGTTTGAGAGTAAATCTGAGAAAGACGAAGGTAATGAAAAGTAGTAGAAATGAGAACAGCGAGAAACTTAACATCAGGATTGATGGTCACGAGTCAATGAAGTTAAGGAATTCCGCTACCTAGGCAGTAAAATAACCAATGACGGACGGAGCAAGGAGGACTTCAAAAGCAGACTCGCTATGGCAAAAAAAGCATTTCTGGCCAAGAGAAGTCTACTAACATCAAATACCAGCCTTAATTTGAGGAAGAAATTTCTGAGTATGTACGTCTGGAGTAGTGAAACATGGACTGTGGGAAAACCGGAACAGAAGAGACTAGAAGCATTTGAGATGTGGTGCTATAGACGAATGTTGAAAATTAGGTGGACTGATAAGGAATGAGGAGGTTCTATGCAGAATCGGAGAGGAAAGGAATATGTGGAAAACACTGATAAGGAGAAGGGACAGGATGATAGGACATCTGCTAAGACATGAGGGAATGACTTCCATGGTACTAGAGGGAGCTGCAGAGGGCAAAAACTGTAGAGGAAGACAGAGATTGGAATACGTCAAGCAAATAATTGAGGACGTAGGTTGCAAGCGCTACTCTGGGATGAAGAGGTTAGCACAGGAAAGGAATTCGTGGCGGGGCGCATGAAACCAGTTAGGAGACCGATGACAAAAAAAAAAAAAAAGTAGCACTTAAAGTGCCCAACTCCTTCAACAGGTCAACATGTACCTACATGAGACCGCAGGTGAACAACATATATAATTATCACTGATTGATTTTCTACAATCAGTACTTTCTAAGTTATAAATTACACCAGAAAATTATTCCATAAGACATTATTGAGTATAAATATGTAAAATATGTCAGGAGGTTGTTTCGTTCGTTTACAGGGCAAGCATCTGCACAAAGAGCAAAAGTAGCTGAACTTGATAGTTTGAGGAATTCAGTAATATGCTTCTTCCAATTCAAGTTTTCATCACTATGTATTCCCCAAAATTTTCAACATTCTTCCAATTCAGGTTTTCAGCAATATGTAGACCCAAAAAATTTTGAGCCTGCTGCCCTATTTACTAACTCATATTCATGTGCTACATCAATTGTTGTTCTTTCTAATGGGGTTTATTATAACAGTAGCATCAACTGCAAAACATACCAATTCTGCTTTTTGAATGTTAAGGGGGAATTCATTCACATGTATGAGGAGTAGAAACGAACCGAAAATTGAAGCCTACGGGACTCCATTCCTGATTTCTCTATACAACAATGATTGAATTGTTCAGCAATGCATTCTGTTCGTTAAGTCTGGTCTAAACCACTGTGTGTAAAGTCCACAATAGAATATAATTTACGTTTTTACAAGAGTGTAACATGATCTACACAAACAAACGACTTGGGAAGATAAAAAAATTGCAACTGGTGATATTCCAATATTTAAGGCTTGTAATATTATTTGGCAGGTGAGTGTATAAATAACATTCTCAGTCGAGCGAACTTTCTGGAATCTGGAATCCGAACTGTGATATGCTAAGTAAATTGTTTCTTCTTTAAACATGAGAGGGGAAGCGGGGTGGGGGGTGGAGCGTGGGGGGAGGGGGGGGGGGGGGTGTTCGATCTTCTTACTTGTTTGGTGGAGCCCAACCTCTCATCGACTCCTCTCCTGCAAAGTCTCTTTATCTCAGAAAAGCACGTACAGTCTACGTTCTCGAGTAGTTTGTTATATTTAATCAGTCCCTGCTGCCTTTACCCTATATAGTTCGTTCAAATACGTGGAAGTTATACCCGATATCTTAACACACCTTCTATCACCTCAGAACTTTTTGGCGTTGATGATTTTCATACATTCCTCTCTTCGCCGATACTACGGAGCACCTCTACATTTCTGGTCTTATTATCCTCTGCATTAAAGGATTTGGTTCGAGGAACCTGTTCCGGCCTCAGCTTCTTACTTGCCCCGTTTCCTGAGCTGAACTATGCCCCTTGCCCCTTTGTGTGTACTCTCCGACGCCAGTGTAGGATATCTGCATTGCTACACTTTGTTTACATGTTCTTTCCATTTCTGCTTAATGTGTTGATCTTTCTCTGTTGCTGAAAATATTTTACGCTTATTTCTAGTATCTTAGTTTCTTAATCTGTCTTACAGTTTACGCCCTATAACTGATCAAAGAAATTTCATTTATGACTTCAGTATTCGATTTACGTCTTTCTTATTTGCTCATATCCGTGAAGTAGCAATAGGCAGCCAATTATTTATAGAACTACAAATCCGTTTCTTCAGTTCTCTTTTCGTTTACGTTCTTTTTATTGATACTTTCCACAGTAAATTTCTCAATCATGTAAAAAGGCTGTGCTGTAGCGATTGCCATTTAAGTTCTTACAGCATCTCCGTGACACTCTGCGCTTCCTACACGATTCCGTTTCAAAACACACACTCTATGTTGGAACGTCTCTGTCTATTATGTTAATCAAACCTGGTAAGGGTCCTAGAGAGATGAGAAATACTCATGAATCGGTATCGCAGGTGTTTTGTAAGCCACTTCTGACATGAAGAATTACATTTTTTTGACATTCTTTATTCTTTGCTTCTGTAGCAGTAGTGTTCGATCTGTTTTGTGCGCTATGGTGGATCATTTCCGTCTCTTATTAATTTATTTGGTGTAAACTACTCAACTTCTGTCGATACTATTTCCTTGAATTGAGCCACATCTGGTCTACGCTTACATAGTTCAGGAGGAATGGAGACAGTCTCTTGGGAAAGCGTCCATAGATCCATAAATTTTTTATCTGCTTATGTAAATAGATATATTTTTACGTTTATTTTGGTTGGTTTGGATGTTATGGCATTCAGCATCGCAACAATGATCTCGTTAGTCATTAATCCCTATTTCCGTCACGATGCTCAGAATTATTTCTTGTTGACAGAGGAAGTGCGTGTGCGCAACCATGTACACTTCGAGTGGGCTCCTGAACTAAAGCCTCACCCATAATTAATAAATTTCCCTTCCATGATTTCGCTGTATTCGTTGCTTCTCTGATATCGTCACGTCAGGAATTAGTTGAGTAAAACAATGCAACAAACCAAATAGTTACGTGAATATCTCCTGCTATCAATGTCCTAGTTCAAGAAGAAGCCTTTTTCTAATTTGTTGTCGTTAGTTATTGTGGTCTTGAGTCCTGAAACTGGTTTGACGCAGCTCTCCATGCTACTCTATCCAGTGCAGGCTTCTTCATCTCCCAGTACCTACTGCAATCTACATCCTTCTGAATCTGCTTATTCATCTCTTGGTCCCCCTCTACGATTTTTACCCTCCACATTGCTCTCAAATACTAAATTGGTGATCCCTTGATGCCTCAGAACATGTCCTACCAACCGATCCCTTCTTCTAGTCAAGTTGTGCCACAAACTCCTCTTCTCTCCAATTCTATTCAATACCTCCTCATTAGTTATGTGATCTGCCCATCTAATATTCAGCATTCTTCTGTAGAACCACATTTCGGAAGTTTCTATTCTCTTCTTGTCAAAACTATTTATCGTCCACGTTTCACTTCCATACATGGCTACGCTCCATACAAATACTTTCAGAAACGACTTGCTGACATTTAAATCTATACTCGATGTTAACAAATTTCTCTTCTTCAGAAACGCTTTCCTTGCCATTGCCAGTCTACATTTTATATCCTCTCTACTTCGACCATCATCAGTTATTTTCCTCTCCAAATAGGAAAACGCCTTTACTACTTTAAGTGTCTCATTTTGTAATCTAATTCCCTCAGCACCACCCGACTTAATTCGACTACATTCCATTATCCTCGTTTTGTTTTTGTTGATGTTCATCGTATAGCCTCCTTTCAAGACACTGTCCATTCCGTTCAACTGCTCTTTCAAGTCCTTTGCTGACTCTGACAGAATTACAATGTCATTTTTTATTTCTGCTCTATGGATTTTAATACCTACTCCGAATTTTTCTTTTGTTTCCTTTACTGCTTGCTCAATATACAGATTGAATAGCATTGGGAAGAAACTACAACCCTGTCTCAGTACAGTCCCAACCATTCGTTCCGTTTCATGTCCCTCGACTATTAGAACTGCAATCTGGTTTCTGCACAAACTGTAAATAGCCTTTAGCTCCCTGTATTTTACCCCCGCCACCTTCAGAATTTGAAAGAGAGTATTCCAGTCAACATTTTCAAAAGCTTTCTCTAGGTCTACAAATGCTCGAAACGTAGGTTTGCCTTTCCTTAATGTTTCGTCTAAGATACGTCGTACGGTCAGTATTGACTCATTTGTTCCAATATTTCTACGGAATTCAAACTGATCTTCCCCGAAGTCAGCTTCTACTAGTTTTTCCATTCGTCTGTAAAGAATTCGCGTTAGTATTATACAGCTGTGACTTATTAAACTGATTGTTCGGTAATTTTCACATCTGTCAACACCTGCTTTCTTTGGGATTGGAATTGTTATATTCCTCTTGAAGTCTGAGGTTATTTCGCCTGTCTCATACATCTTGCTCACCAGATGGTAAAGTTTAGTTAGAACCGGCTCTCCCAAGGTTGTCAGTAGTTCTAAAGGAATGTTGTCTACTCCCAGGGCCTTGTTTCAATTCACGTCTTTCAGTGCTCTGTCGAACTCTTCCCGCAGTATCATATCTCCCAGTTCATCTTCATTTACATCCTCTTCCATTTCCATAATATTGTCCCCAAGTACATCGCCCTTGTATAGACCCTCCACCTTTCTGCTTTCCCTTCTTTGCTTAGAATTGTGTTTCTAACTGAGCTCTTGATATTCATACAAGTGGTTCTCTTTTCTCCAAAGGTCTCTTTCATTTCCCTGTAGGCAGTATCTATCTTACCCCTAGTAAGATAAGCCTCTACATCCTTACATTTGTCCTCTAGCCATCCCTGCTTAGCCATTGTGCACTTCCTGTCGATCTCATTTTTGAGACGTTTGTCTTCCCTTTTGCCTGCTTTATTTACTGCATTTTTATATTTTCTCCTTTCATTTTTTGTAATTAATAAATATTATTAAACATGTTTTAAATCACTGTAAATCTTAAGTGTATGATACCCAGTGTATACTTCCATTAGCGAAAAACAACGAATCAGCTACATTGTTTCATAGATATTAGATACTTGAGAGGAACTCTATCGAAATTAGTGAATATTTTGCTATCTGGGGTGGTTCTCAACCTGACTATTCGTAAAATGTGTCTGCTCACAAATTTGGATTTTCTCTTTTACGACGAAAAACGGGTTTCAATACAAGGCACTGCAATTGTTGAGTCACTTAACAGTCTTAGCCTGTCACATATGAGTCTCAAGCAGCTGCACTTGTAGCGTGTTCTGCATTGTGGAATGTCTGAAGTGGATCTAGGGGTTTATGTCGGTCAAACCTTTGGGTGATTGATGCAATGTACATATGACCCGTTGGACGTAGTTTGTGACGTGCTGCGTGGCTTTCGCATTGAGGCTGGGCTCCGACCACAATATGAGACGGCTTCCGAAAGCTTTTAGCGAGTCGATGTTTTGTGTGTGGAGCGGTGTCCTACTGTTGCATCACACGGCAGTGAAAATGGAAATGAAATTTCTGAAATTGGTCTGCAAATAAATTTCGGGAAAAATTAGGTGTTTTTTGAACACGTTTCCTCCATAAAATAGATCGAGTGATGAAAACGAATAGTTGTACGGCGTGCAACAGGAGAAGGCATCCTGTGTAATTTACCTTGTCAGCCAAAAGTGATGGCCACTTACATCAGTTTCTTGTAGAAACGCACATTATTTACAGCACTGTTGGCAGTTCGCTACATGGATCGCACTCTTGTTGGTTAGGAGTGAGAAGTATCAGAAAATAGTTTTAAATTTTAAAGAACGTCGGTAGGTAATGACCATAAACATTTCATAGGCAGCTTGCGAAGATGGCTTTCCAGTTCCTAAGACTCCTGTCCCTCTTTACTGCGCAACGCGCTCGCCTTGACATCTTTTGATCTCCTCGGAAAAAGGCTGACAAGACCCTTGATATAAAGGCACTCATACTGGTGACTGGATCATAAAGAGCCCCAGGAATGTCGGCGGGAAGAGCTCTGTATTTGTTCTGGTAGCTGCAGAACAACAGCGCAATTAAATACTGCAACTAAATGGCAAATGGCTCTGAGCACTATAGGACTTAACTTCAGAGATCATCAGTCCTCTAGAACTTAGAACTACTTAAACCTAACTAACCTAAGGACAGCACACACATTCACGCCCCAGGCAGGATTCGAACCTTCGACCGTAGCGGTCGAAGGTTCCAGACTGAAGCGCCTAGAACCGCTCGGCCACGCCGGCCAGCACTTTGCAACTAAGACGTAGTGCTTAAAGAGTGCCAAAATCCTCTTCTATATGCACATCGCACAAACGATGGTACATGTTTTTGTATACACAAAATACTTGAATAAACAACAGTCATTGCACGATGTAAGTTTACATCAAAGGATCAACGTGATATTTGGGTATCCAAGCATGTTAAAGAGCGCAAGGTGGTGAAAAATTGTAGTTACGTTACCCAACAGCAGGTTTCCACGTCACAGTTCAGCAAAAATGTCCTATTTTGTACAATCTGTCCTTTTTTTATTACTGTTTTGATCTTATTTTATTCTATTTTACAGCCTGATACACTTGAACCTGATCCCACACACATTCGCAGATGCGTTATGGCGTAAAGGTTTTTTTGAGCTATTCAGTACCGAACACAGTCCTGATCTTGTTACCGCAGACAAATGTGCATTGAACCAGTATCGTGCCACGCACGTAGCACTTCGATAATACACGCAGGGTTATCGATATAAACATCCCAATCAGTTCTGCTAGCAAGCCTTTCAACACAAAGTTAGATGTGGTTGACATTTATCAAATGACAAGCAATCTGAAGGAAATTATAAGCATACGGACTTCCCTGCGTAGTTATGACATTTCTAACACAGATAGAAGTAAGAATTAAGTAGGATAGCAGGCCAAAGCAGTTCGCTTCAGTGACCAACCATCTAGCCGGGCCTCGCGAGCTCTAAGTTTGGTGGAGTTTGCACGTTGCGTTGTCTCCTTTGATGTTATCAGACTGTCGGACAGGTGCACAAGACTACCCGATATTAAAACATTATTAGCGCGTATGTAAACTTTTCTATGGGCTAAAATCATACATTCTCATTCTATATATTCAATTTTATTGTATTCATCACTAAGTCCTGTCTCAATAATTCCTTTTTAGTTTCTTCTAGAATCGTATATTTCCGTATTTTGCGGAGTCTTCATAGCTGATTCCAAACTTGGGCAGTCAAATGATAACGAGACAGATGGAAAAGAGCTGGTAAATTGCCTTTTATTTCAAAATTACAATACATTTCTTCCACCACGAGACAAGACGGTCATTGCCTTCTTGTAAAAATATTTGCGGTTGCCTTCGGAACCACGATTGCACCCAGGACCTCTTCGTCCGAAGAAAATTTACGATCATGAATGTCTTTCTTTAGGGCTCCAGAAGTGTGGAAACCGCATGGAGTCAGATCGCCACAGTTAACGCTCAGCAGTACGTGAGTATTTGGCAAAATTTGAAATTCGCCATCAAATTCAAACGCCAAAAAATGTTCACGGATTGCATCATTCTGTTGCAGTACAATCCCCGTCCACTTGTTTCCAAGGTTGTTTTGAGCACTCTGCAGAAATTCCGTTGGGAAGCACTTACACTCCTTCATAAAGTCACAATCAAGGGAAGCCTTACGATTTCCATATTTTTGGAGTTCTGAAGAGAGACGTTCGTTGCATTCGAATTGCTTCCGACTAAGGGCTGCACGTCTGAGTACGAACGTGATCCCGCAGGCAACAACAAACAAAAAAATTTCCATGAAGGCATTGACCGTCTTGCGTCATGTGGGATAAATGTATTAACAGCTATGGAGATTAATTTTAAAATAATGAACAATTTATTTGCTTTTTCCGTTTCGCTGCCCGCCCCTTATATATTACCAATTATTATAGCATCTTCTGCATTCCTTTATTTCCTCTCACCCTTCATTAATGTGAGAAGTCTGTAGTGTAAAACTACACTTCGGACGACGTGTACTGCATTGTTCCCGCGGAAATGGTCCTCAGATGCTCAGTTTCATATCCTTACGTGTATCACATGCTATTGCTCCAGCTTCAACGGAGCTCGCAGTACTGTATGGTACATAGTATCGTTAGGATCTGTTATATTTACATTCGTGAGAAGCACTAAGTTGTCTGAGAAACATGTTACCAATAATTAAACAACGGAAGCACCAACGTCTGTTGAGCAGAATATTAAACGATAAACAGTGAATCAATATTTCGTGTCAAGTAAACACGAAGATCTCGCTAATTTTCCGCAATAGAAAAAGGACCAGCACCATTTCCCTTATCTGTCGTCCTCGGAGGTGCACAGATGAAAATCAAACGTGTCAGTATTTGGAAACTGTGTTTACTTTGAGAAAACACAGTTTATACAATGCTGTACAGTAAATGGCATAACACCATCGATAAATATAGATTATGAACAGAAGTCTGTTGCTAAGGCAAAATGTTCAAAATTTCTGAGAGTGTGAATTGAGAAACTAAATTGGAAGAAACACATCGATGATCTGCTGGCACCATATTTTGTGGCAATTCGTGATTAAGAAAGAAGGTATTCATTGCACAAAAGCATGTAATCAGAATAAGAGTTGTAGCCCACCCAAGGTCACCATGCAGATATTTATTTAAGGAACTCGGGGTATTCACAGTACCTTCGCAGTACATATATTCACTTATGAAATTTGTCATTAATAATTTATCCCAATTCAAAAACAACAGCGAAGTGAATAGCTACATCACTAGAATAGAGGATGATCTTCACTATTCTGGATTAAACCTTACTTTGACCCAGAAAGGGGCGAATAATGCTGCCACAAAAATCTTTGGTCATTTGCCAAATAGCATTAAAAGTCAGACAGATAGCCAACAAATTTTTTAAAAAATGCGAATGACAGCTCCTACTCAATAGATGAATTTTTAGATACGAAGTAGTAACTGTAAAAAAATATTATTTCGTGTAAACAAAATTTATATTAAAGTGGCACGTTCCACATCATTACGAAATGCCGTATTCATGATCTATGGAACAAGGATTAAGGTAATGTAATGTCAGGGGAAACAATGAATCCGGCCAGAATGGCTTCACAGTCGTTGTTTTACTGAATCGCCTTGTGTCCCTAATTTGGGTTAAATCATGTTCAATGGTGATAATATCTTCCACCTATGTACTACTTCGTTTGGTGAAAGACCTGCTCCTGTGTGAACTTTTGAATTATGGGCACTGACTTCAGAATTTAAATAGGTAGCCCAGTCTATACACTCCTGAAAATTGAAATAAGAACACCGTGAATTCATTGCCCCAGGAAGGGGAAACTTTATTGACACATTCCTGGGGTCAGATGTATCACATGATCACACTGACAGAACCACAGGCACATAGACACAGGCAACAGAGCATGCACAATGTCGGCACTAGTACAGTGTATATCCACCTTTCGCAGCAATGCAGGCTGCTATTCTCCCATGGAGACGATCGTAGAGATGCTGGATATAGTCCTGTGGAACGACTTGCCATGCCATTTCCACCTGGCGCTTCAGATGGACCAGCGTTCGTGCTGGACGCTTCATCCAGTCCCAAACATGCTCAATGGGGGACAGATCCGGAGATCTTGCTGGCCAGGGTAGTTGACTTACACCTTCTAGAGCATGTTGGGTGGCACGGGATACATGCGGACGTGCATTGTCCTGTTGGAACTGCTAGTTCCCTTGCCGGTCTAGGAATGGTAGAACGATGGGTTTGATGACTTTTTGGATGTACCGTGCACTATTCAGTGTCCCCTCGACGATCACCAGAGGTGTACGGCCAGTGTAGGAGATCGCTCCCCACACCATGATGCCGGGTGTTGGCCCTATGTGCCTCGGTCGTATGCAGTCCTAATTGTGGCGCTCACCTGCACTTCGCCAAACACGCATACGACCATCATTGGCACCAAGGCAGAAGCGACTCTCATCGCTGAAGACGACATGTCTCCATTCGTCCCTCCATTCACGCCTGTCGCGACACCACTGGAGGCGGGCTGCACGGTGTTGGGGCGTGAGCGGAAGACGGCCTAACGGTGTGCGGGACCATAGCCCAGCTTCATGGAGACGGTTGCGAATGGTCCTCGCCGATACCCCAGGAGCAACAGTGTCCCTAATTTGCTGGGAAGTGGCGGTGCGGTCCCCTACGGCACTGCGTAGGATTCTACGGTCTTGGCGTGCATCCGTGCGTCGCTGCGGTCCGGTCCCAGGTCGACGGGCACGTGCACCTTCCGCCGACCACTGGCGACAACATCGATGTACTGTGGAGACCTCACGCCCCACGTGTTGAGCAATTCGGCGGTACGTCCACCCGGCCTCCCGCATGCCCACTACACGCCCTCGCTCAAATTCCGTCAACTTCACATACGGTTCACGTCCACGCTGTAGCGGCATGCTACCAGTGTTAAAGACTGCGATGGAGCTCCGTATGCCACGGCAAACTGGCTGACACTGACGGCGGCGGTGCACAAATGCTGCGCAGCTAGCGCCATTCGACGGCCAACACCGCGGTTCCTGGTGTGTCCGCTGTGCCGTGCGTGTGATCATTGCTTATACAGCCCTCTCGCAGTGTCCGGAGCAAGTATGGTGGGTCTGACACACCGGTGTCAATGTGTTCTTTTTTCCATTTCCAGGAGTGTATGTTGGCTATTCACACAATGGCTTATCACTTTCGATATTAGGCAGTGAAGTCTTTCCATTCGTCCGTTGGCTTGCGTATGGAACGGACTGGTACATTACTTCTTGATGGGCAGTAAATGGCATAACTGTTTCGTCAGATCGATCACAAAGTTCGTGCATTGATATGTGATTATGCTCTATGGTTTACCTAATTTTATGACCAGTTGTTTACTTCTGCCTGCACGATGGTACTATCTGTCTGATCCAGAATTGCGAGCATTAATAGATGTCTGGAAAAATCGTGAGTGTGTATTTGTCAACAGCTCGCGTTCTACTATTTGAAACGGTTTTTCAGCTTCTGGTTAACTGCTACAATTATATTTTTTGATGATTTAAATCTGTTCTTTGCAACCACGGGATGTATTTTTTAACATACTGTTATACATCACTATGCCATGTTTTCCACCACAACCTTTCTGTAACTCATTTTACAGTTGTCTTATTACCCCCATGACCTGATGATACGTGGGACTATGTCTGTTGTAATACATGGTTCTGAGCATTTCAGGAACCTTGGTATTGGAGCCACACTTTGTGGACTTGCATGCTAAGTCATTATGTGTTACAAACTGTGGTTGCATTCAAATGGTTGACATTCGCTGTCAGCTGCCTGTGCCTTTTTCCAGTCTGCTTGACTCTTACCTAATGTTTGTAATACCGCCACTTTTCTACTTGGAGTATCTATGTTTGTATGCTTTACTCCTTGCTTGTAAACCACTTCACAATCAAATTCATTCTATCTGAGCGCCCTCTTATTAATCGACGTGAAGGGTCTTTCACTACCACATCAAGGATTCATTATCTCTTATCACTTTGAATTTCCTACCGTATAAATAACAACAAAAATAAGGAATTCCATATATTACTGTCAACATCTCTTTTCCAGTTGTTGAATAATTTCACTCGTCCTTTCAACTCTCTAGGTGTGTACACCACCAGATGTTCCTTTCCCTTGTACGTCTGACAGAATATAGCCTAGCACACTGTTACTAGCTGCACAGGAAAGTATGAATTCCTGCTAGAAATCAGGAATTACTAACACAGGACCTGTTATCAGTATTTCATTCAATTTCTGAAATGCTTCTTGACATTCTGCTCTCCTTTGAAACTTATCTCCCTTCCAAAGCAAACGAGTTAACGGTTGCGCAACTTCAGCAAGGTTCGTCTTTCACTATTTCCCTTACCCTTTGAGTTTTCATCCTCTCTCTCTTTGTTACGCGTATCCTACTTCCGAGGAACTTCATTTCACGTGCCTGTAATCTATTTGCATCTCATTTCTTCAGTACCCATGAAATAGTTTATGATAAAATAGTAATAAATTAATTAATTTTTCAGTACCCATGTTAGTTTTTTATAGAATAGTAATAAATTATTTAATCACCAAAACTGTGTCAAATATTTTACAATAATAATAATTCGTTTGCATCATCGAATATTATACTGCTGTAGCATAACGTCAAAGAAATTGCAATTCGGAAAAATATATCCTTTGAAAAACATATTCCAAACCTTCGAGAAGTACATGTGTCACACAATCAATTAAAGAGCTATAATATCAAAATACGGCTACGATCTGGAGGTCAGTTTCTAATTTTTTTTTTCCTTAGTGGAAGGTCTACGCCTTTCTGCCTCTTGCTTATTCAACCTACAAAGATCCACGAACCTTGTCGACTTTGTTGTTGACAACAGGTAAGTCAGCCCCTGTGCGCAAACAGCTCAAAAGTAACCTGCGTTCAGCGTAGTTTAGAAAGTCAGAATTCTTAGCCACTTTTTACCCTCTTAGTTGTAGTGTTACTCTTCTTTACGAATTTGGAAATTGATGCACGTTAAATTACAGAGCTACTATAGACGATTCATTAGTTTTCAAATTTCTATATTTTCCACAATATTACTTGTATGTATGTGATTGGTGTATACATATATAGAGCCGTACAATAAGCGAATTTGCATTGTGCTCACCAGTTGGCGTTACCAGTGCAGCACCTTGACAAAATGGCGACAAGGCTGAAAAGAGTTTTTAGTATTGGAATATGCGAGTTGTTTATCTGTTACAACAATGCAGCATGCGCTCAGACGGAATTATGGTAAAGAACTGCCATATAAACCGAGCATTGTATGTTGGTATTACAATTTAGGGATCCTGGTTGTGAAGATGAAACGGCTGTGTTCCCTTGGCCGCCCATGTTGCCTGAGATAAAACTTTTGACTTTTTCCTTTGTGGACAAGTTAAAGACCGTGTTTGCGTGTCCCCACTGTCAGAAATACTGGACTAGCACAGGGAAAGCATCAATGCTGGCGTGATGTCCACTGACGTGATTTTGCTACAAGGGTATGGAACGAACTCTACTACTTCTTGGACCTGGGTCGTGTGACCACAGGGGCACTCGTAGAACATTTGTGGAGCGCAGAATGCAAACTTACTGACTTTATGGTTCTGTACACGCATAAATCATATTTGTACGTGTAATACCTTGCAAAATACACTAAGGTCAGAAAAGTCATGGGGTATCTCTTAACATCGTGTTGGACCTGTTTGTCCGGCGTAGTGCAGCAGTTCGATGTGGCATGGACTCAACAAGTCGTTGGAGTCTCCTGGAGAAATACTGAGCCATACTGCCTCTGTATGCGTCAATAAATGCGAAAGTTTTAATGGCGCAGGATTTTGTGCACGTACGGACCTCTCGATTACAGCGCGTAAATGTACGATGTGACTCATGTAAGGAACTCTAGGTGACCAACTTTTTCGCTCGAATTGTCCAGAATGTTCTTCAAACCAATCACGAAAAATTGTGGCAGGTGACATGGCGCATTGTCATCCATAAATGTTCCATCTTTATTTGGCAACATGAAGTTTATGAATGGCTACAAATGGTCTCCAAGTAGCTGAACATAAGCATTTCCAGTCAATTAACAGTTCAGTTGGACCAGAAGACCCCGCCCATTCCATGTAAACACAGCCCACACCATTATCGAGCCACCGACAGGTTGCTCAGTGTCTTGTTAACAAGTTGGGTCCATGGCTTCTTAGGGTGTACGCCACACTCGAACTCTACCACCACATCTTACCAACTGAAAGCCGCGGTTTTCCAGTTCTTTACCGAGCGAGGTGACACAGTGGCTAGCACACTGGACTCGCATTCGGGAAGACGACGGCTCAACCCCGCGTCCGGCCATCCTGATTTAGATTTTCCGTGATTTCCCTAAATCACTCCGGGCAAATGACGGGATGGTTCCTTTGAAAGGGCACGGCCGACTTCCTTTCCCGTCCTTCCCGAATCCGATGAGATCGATGACCTCGCTGTCTGGTCTTCTCCCACAAACAACCAACCAACCAGTCGTTTAGGTTCCATCCGATGACGTCACGAGCCCAGGAGAGGCGCTGCAGGGGATGTCATGCTGTTAGCAAGCGCACTCGCATCGGTCGTGTGCTTCCATTGCCCAGTAACGCTAAATTTCGTCGCACTCTATTGACTTATACATTCGTCGTAGTCCCACTTCGATTTCTGCGGTTATTTCATGCAATGTTGCTTCTCTGTTAGCACTGACGACTCTCGCAAACGCCGCTGCTCTCCGCCGTTAAGTCGTCGGCCACAGCGTTATCCGTGGTGCGAGGTAATGCCTGAAATTTGGTATTCTCAGCATACTCTTGGCTGTGGATCTCGGAATATTCAGTCCCCGAACGATTTCCGCAATGGAACGTCCCATGCATCTAGCTCCAACTACCACTCCACATTCAAAGTCAGTTAATTCCCGTCATATGGCCATAACCAGGACGGAACCTTTATCACATGAATCATCTGACTACAAATGACAGCTCCGCTAATACACTGTCCTTTTATACCTTGGTACGCGATACTACGGCCATCTGCATATGTGCATATTGGTATCCCATGACTTTTACAGTACGGTTCAACAGCCAAAATCACGTAAAATATTTCTTTACTTAAGGCAACCGGGTTCAACAGACTTCGCTGTCACCTTCAGGTGATGTCAAGGGCAAAAAAAAATTAATACCTTATAATAGGTTTCTCATCCCTAAGATGTTTAAGAACATAAAGCGCCTTGTGCGAGAGGCCATGTCCTTATACATATTTGCTCACAGATGCTTGTTACATCATACAAACACGTTACGCAATAGCACATCTGTTTACACATGCTGGACAAATAAGTAACAAGTACCTGTGATCCATATGTACGTATATCAATATGGCCTTTTGCACAAGCTACTTTAAGTTTTTAAATATTTTAGAGAAGTCGCACATTTTACAATGTGCTGATTTTTATCCACTTGACATCTTGTGCGTGATATTCAGCGTAAAATGAACATATTTTACGACAAAACAAGATTTGAAGCTCTGAAGATGAAAGCATAGTCTGTTGAAACCGGTTGTCTTAAGTAAAGAATTATGTTATGCGATCGTCGTTGTTAACGGGTTTTTTATCATTAAAACAGATCGCGCTTCAGTATTCTCAAAATGAGAAAATTCAACCGTTGACTTTTGTCACCTCAGTGTATACAGGGTGATCCATTGATCGTGACCGGGCCAAATATCTCACGAAATAAGCGTCAAACGAAGAAACTACAAAGAACGAAACTTGTTTAGCTTCAAGGGGGAAACCAGATGGCGCTATGGTTGGCCCGCTAGATGTCGCTGCCATAAGTCAAACGGATATCAACTGCGTTTTTTTTTTAATAGGAACCCCCATTTTTTATTACATATTCGTGTAGTACGTAAAGAAATATTAATGTTTTAGTTGGACCACTTTTTCCCCATCTGTTTGATGGCACTGTAATAGTCACAAACATATGGCTCACAATTTTAGACGAACAGTTGGCAACAGGTAGGTTTTTTTAAATTAAATTACAGAACGTAGATACGTTTGAACATTTTATTTAGGTTGTTCCAATGTGATACATGTACCTTTGTGAACTTATCATTTTTGAGAACTCATGCTGTTAAAGCGTGATTACCTCTAAACACCACATTAATGCAATAAATGCTCACAATGATGTCCGTCAAGCTCAGTGTATTTGGCAATCGTGTAACGACATTCCTTTCAGCAGCGAGTAGTTCGCCTTCCGTAATGCTCGCATATGCACTGACAATGCGGTGACGCATGTTGTCAGGCGTTGTCGGTGGATCACGATTGCAAATATGATTCAACTTTCCCCACAGAAAGAAATCCGGGAACGTCAGATCCGGTGAACGTGCGGGCCATGGTATGGTGCTTCGATGACCAATCCACCTGTCATGAAATATGCTATTCAATACCGCTTCAACCGCACACGAGCTATGTGCCGGACATCCATCATGTTGGAAGTACATCGCCATTCTGCCATGCAGTGACACATCTTGTAGTAACATCAGTAGAACATTACGTAGCAAATCAGCATACATTGCACCATTTAGATTGCCATCTATAAAATGAGGGCCAATTATCCTTCCTCCCATAATTCCGACTCATACATTAACCCGCCAAGGTCGCCGATGTTCCACTTGTCGCAGCCATCGTGGAATTTCCGTTCCGGTTTACGTTACCGCGGTTGCTGAATGACGCTTCGTCCCTATATAGAACTCGTGCAAAAAATCTGTCATCGTCTCGTAATTTCTCTTGTGCCCAGTGGCAGAACTGTACATGACGTTCAGAGTCGTCGCCATGCAATTCCTGGTGCACAGAAATATGGTACGGGTGCAATCGATGTTGACGTAGCATTCTCAACGCCGATGTTTTTGAGATTCCCGATTCTCGCGTAATTTGTCTGCTACTGATGTGCAGATTAGCCATGACGGCAGCTAAAACACTTACTTGGGTATCATCATTTATTGCAGGTCGTGGTTGACGTTTCACATGTGGCTAAACACTTCCTGTTTCCTTAAATAACGTAACTATCCGGCGAACGGTCCGGACACTTGGATGATGTCGTCCAGGATACCGAGCAGCATACATAGCACACGTCCGTTGGGCATTTTGATTACAATAGCCATACATCAACACGATATTGACTATTTTGCGGAACTGGTAAACGGGTAATGTATCACGAAGCAAATACCGTTCGCACTGGCGGAATGTTACGTGATACCACGTACTTATACGTTTGTGACTATTACAGCATTATCTATCACAAAGCGAAAAAAGTGGTCCAACTAAAACATTCATATTTCTTTAGTACATGAATATGTAATACGTACATGAATATACAATAAAAATGGGGACTCCTATTAAAAAAAAACACAGTTTGAGCTATGGCAGCGCAATAGAGCGTGCCTATCATAGCGCCATCTGGTTCGCCCCTCAAGGTAGACGAGTTTCGTTCTTTGTAGTTTTTTCGTTTGTCGCTTATATGGTGAGCTATTTGGCTCTGTCACGATCAATGGACCACCCTGTAGAACTTTTAAAACGGATGACTCGCTCAAAATAGCCCTGTGTAAGAGCGATACTCCTAAAAAAAAATTGGGGTGTGATGATCCCCAAATCTCCCCTCGCCCCCATCTTCGTCCTCTTCGATCTTTAATCTGTACCCGACTTAAGGAAAGCGAAATTATGCTGGCGTGTAGGTTCGAGGGGTGGGAAGGCCCCTGGGGACTCATCTATGCCTAGAGACCATTCGCCCAGCCCCTCCTCCTCCACCACCACCACCACCACCATCACCACCCTATCCTCCAACCCAGCCCCAGCTTATCCGCAAAGTAAGAGAACAAATTCTAACACGCATGTTCCCCGCGCAGCCGTCAGATTGCGTTATGTTCAGTGCCACACGTATACAAGTATTGCAGAGAGGTTCTCGCGGCATCCTCGGGCTGTCCGTTGGCTGTGAGACGAGACAGGCCGGCGCAGCGCGGCACAGCGGTGGCGGCAGCGGCGGCGGCGGCGCTGCGAACCCGGAGAGAATAGGCAACGCGCTTTTGTTACCAAACTTGCCGATAAGAAGCTTTCGAGTTAGTTGTGAAGTAACTTACGGGCGCCGCCGGCCACAGACTTCTGAAAAGCGCCTCTTAGGGCGCACATTTTCTGGTCGATGAGAAGGCTAAAGAAAGGTCCTATACCATCTCTCAGAATGCCCACACCTTTCTTTTTTCACTACGTAGCCAATTTTCTATCTTGAATTAACATTAAATGCTTTCCACCTCTTGCAGTGTTTGTTAACGTGGAAAATGCACAGTTGCAGCTTGGTTAGAAGTCAAAGTTAAACTATGTTAGGTTAAACTCAGTTCAAAGAGCCACTGGAACGATTCCTAGTACAGCGCTGTGGCGTTCAAACCAACCTTTAGGTTGAAATAGCTTTACTTTTACGACTAATCTACACGTTACAATCGTTGCTTTGTAAACCTTTAAGCTTTCCATAAAAAAACTTCCTTCTCTTGTTACGTGTACTTCAGGTATCGTATTCAACTTCTGAACACCTGGAGCTCAATGTAGTTAACGAAGACATTGGCTAAAAATCCAGCCAAAACGCTGCCCATAGCCAGGCCATCTCTCTAACTGTACATGTTGTCATTGAACGAGAAATAATTATATGCCGTAAGAATTCGAAGAAGAGAGATAACCTCGATAATTTCATCTGTTATCATTTGCTTATTATGAAAGAGATTCTCCTGGATAATCATAATGGTTTCTTCTATCGGGACATTTGTGTAAAAATTCTTTACTTGTATTTTATAAAAAAAAAAGAAACATAAAGTTTTCTTGCTAGGAGTTCTAGCTCCGAATGACGCAGTATTGAGTGTTGAATGGGCGGCCTTTTTATCTTAAATTAAGGTCCCGTGTTTCTAATGTTCTCGTTCTAGTAGTATGTGATAAGAAAAAAAGTCTGTTTACGTACTGCATCTGTGTGTTGTACTATACACCTTGTTTTCTCATTTTAAATTTACCGCCTTCATTTATATTTTACTTCGTCAAAATTTTAGGATAAGTTATTGCACAGGTGTTCCCCCTAGTAATTCCATCCTATCAATGTTTTATGTGCATTACATTTATAAAGTTTTAGTGGGTATGTATATCCAGTTTACGATCTCTCATCCTTATCACTGCTGCGTCGACGCGCCACCTCTTGAGGTGATTCTGTAGTAGGCTTCCGTACTGGCACAAGACGCTGCGGTGCATTATGCTTACTACCTGAGCCCCCATCTTACTGTTACTCGCTCCTGTGAACGGGAACGCGTCTGCAGATCTTGGTGCCTCTCGCGTCCATCTAGAAAAGGTAACGATTTTACTATTTTATATTTCTAGTTTTTACTGAGTTTAACGAAGACGATCTTGGCCTGATATATTCGATGATGGCCTTTGGCTATACTGACTAAAGAATACTTCTAAGAAATGCCAAATTAGGGTATTTGCTCGTTCAATAGTTGATCTGTTTATACATGCTTGTTGGTTATCCAAATCTGCACAACGCGGTAGCGATTCTTAAATAGATGTATTTCTTCTCTGTTTTCTATGTAGATAACGTGAAGATGCCTAAATAAGGCGAAACACGTCGTTGAAAAATAAAAAACTAAAATTGCAACCAAGACTATTTTTAACCAATATTGTATTCTAAATTTTTTTGCAAATAAAATTCTTCTGGGCTATTGTCCGCATTGTCAATGTATAAAAATTCTCCGACGTTTCCGCCACTATTGCAAGTGGCCTTCCTCAGGGCTTTGTGCTGAGCTGACTGCTGAATGAGAGAGACTTCAGATCTTATATAGTAGCGGAGGAGGCTGTTTACGTATTTTAATAGGGTACATGAGAACGGGAGGAAGGTTGTTATTCCTTGTTATTGGTGGATAAAAACATGTCTGATTGGTGTTTACGTTTTTTCCTTGCCATTCTTGGAAACAGGCGAATTAGAAACGGGCGGTTGCTATGACGTAGCGCTGTTACCTTGTTGCCAGTTGCGGGCTGCGGCGTGCCTGTACTGAGTACTTACGACCACTGCGGTCTGCCCCGCGGCTGTGTGAGTTACTTTGGGTGCGCTGCCCTCCCGTAGCGTTGTCACTGCTGGCAACCAGGACGCCGGAACCCTATACCCGTCCTCCCTATTCACGTTGGCGGTTCGCTTGTCTATTTCTATTGCCTCTCTAATTTTCCTCCTCAATGTAAATGGTTGTTTCGGCAGTACGAGGGTTTCACGGAATATTAATTATCTCTTTCACAGCCACCGCTGATCTAGTACGTTGTCCCAGACGGATATATTTTTTATGCTGATGGGCCGCACCGTCTCGCCTACGTACATCAGTCCACATTCGCAACTGATTTCGTAGCCTCCTGCGATATCTAGCTTGTCGACCGTCTCTTTTGATGAGCCCTTTATTTCGTTATTGTCCGCCCCAATAGCTGAATGGTCAGCGAGACGGACTGCCATCCTAAGGGGACCGGATTCGATTCCCGGCTGGGTCGGGGATTTTCTTCGCTCAGGGACTGGGTGTTGTGTTGTCTTCATCATCATTTCATCCCCATCCGGCGCGCAGATCGCCCAATGTGGCGTCGAATGTAATAAGACCTGCACCAAGGCGCCCGGACCTGCCCCCGTAAGGGGCCTCCCGGCCAATCACGCCAAACGCTCATTTTTATTTTGTTATTGTTCAGAAAGACTGGCTTGATGCCGGCTCAGCGGAGAATTTTGCCCACACATTCAGCGACTCCTTGTGCGTATGGTAATGGGGCTATGTTCTGTGCTTCCTTCTGCTCTTCCCTGGCCGAAGTGGCCGTGCAGTTCTAGGCGCTACAGTCTGGAACCGAGCGACCGCTACGGTCACAGGTTTGAATCCTGACTCGGGCATGGATGTGTGTGATGTCCTTAGGTTAGTTAGGTTTAATTAGTTCTAAGTTCTAGGCGACTGATGACCTCAGAAGTTAAGTCGCATAGTGCTCAGAGCCATTTGAACCATTTGCTCTTCCCTGTTGGCTTCTTCCTTCGTAATCATATCTTCCAAAAATGGCAAGAAATAATGTGAACACCAATCAAGCATGCCTTTATCCACCAATGACAAGAGATAAAAGCCAATAAAGCACGCCTAACACTCCTCCTCCTATTCTCAAGTACCCTATCAAATTACATAGAAAGCTTCATCCGCTGCTATATAAGATCTAAAGTCTCCTCAGGGATTTTCTCTGCCTCGTGATGACACGGTGTTGTGTGATGTCCTTACGTTAGTTAGGTTTAAGTAATTCTAAGTTCTAGCGGACTGATGGCCATAGATGTTAAGTCCCATAGTGCTCAGAGCCATTTCTAAAGTCTCATTCAGCAGTCAGCTCAGCACAAAGGAGAAGGGCCATTGGCAGTAGTGGCCGAAGCGTCGGACAATTATTGTATATTGACAATGCGGTCAACAAGCCAGAAGAATTTGATTGACAGTGGTAACGGCCGCGGAAGCCTAAGCTTACATCTAAATTTTTTAGTCAGAAGCAAGTCTGTTGCTGCGTGTGGTGTAAGGTGCGATGCACACGCGACAGAATATTTAAACATTCACTATGAATGATAGAGGTGGGTTTTACTTTAAAGAAAATCGTTTTTGAGAAATCAAATTCTGATTATTAACAAAAAGACTGCACAACATAGAAGACTAACACTTACAAAATTCTCTCATAAAAATGAACTACAAACATATCTCTAGACGGAAAAACGATGCACCTGATTCTCTTCACGATGCATGCGTCTATCAAGTGTCATGTGGCTGCGGCAGAGTATACATAGGCGAAACGGGAAGAACTGTTGAAGAACGCGTCAAGGAACACGAACGGCACATGCGGCTAAAAGAAAGTGCAAAATCGGCAGTAGCGGATTATCACGAGAGCTGTGGTTCTGACATCGATTTTAATAACGTACGTGTACTGGTTACAGAAACAAACATCTATAGAAGAAAGTTCCGAGAAGCGGAATGCATCTAATTTCAATAGACAGGACGGCTATAGGCTTCCGGCATCGTGGCTCCCCGCCATCAAGGAAGTAAATACGCGGCCACGGTGTGTGAGCGGCATAAACAATGCGCTGCAGGTCACCTCGGGGGACAATAATATTTTGGGTAAACATTCCCCCTCTCTTGCTCTGTCCGTTTCGAATCTAGCCACTGATGACGACCAACCAATAGCGGTAGCAGGCATTTCAAACAATAACCCTTCTCCAGCATAAGTGTGGAAGAATGCCTTTCTATCCAGTGACGATGGCCCGCCAATGGTATCCACAGGAGATGAGCTACCAAAGCGGGAATATTAGCCTATGACTATGGCCCACCAATGGTAGCCATATGAACTTTAACCAATACTACGACTTCTCCAGCATGAATGCCATAAAACTCCCCCTATATTAGTGTACGCGACACTCGTCTCTGACAGTGTTCTAGCAGTAGTTGACGCCAAAAGATCTTGAGGAAGATCCCAACAGAGGGGTCGAAACGTCGACATTTTAGAAGAAACATCAAGCGGCCTAAAACAACTCAGAATATTCTAACTTCAGAGACAACGGCCACGAAAGCCTGCAGACTTACATACCTCTAGAAGTCCTCCAAAATCTTTTCCATCAATATAAAGAACAAGAAAGTACAAGGTGTGTAAAAAAGGAGTCATCCAATCTGGCACGTCAACGTTTCTGAAACTAATAAACAGATACAATGAATTTGGTTTTTGATGAAAGGGAAACTCAAAAAGGTTTTTTTCATACTTTCTCACAAGTTCAAAAATGGCTCTGAGCACTATGGGACTTAACATCTGAGGTCATCAGTCTCCTACAACTTAGAACTACCTAAACCTAACTAACCTAAGGACATCACACACATCCATGACCGAGGCAGGATTCGAACCTGCGACCGTAGCAGTCGCGCGGTTCCGGACTGAAGCGCCTAGAACCGCTCGGCCACCGCCGCCGGCTTCTCACAAGCGTTCAATATGCCCCCTTGAGATGCACGGCATATGTCAATGCGGTATTCAAATTGTTCCCACACTACAGAGAGCTTGTCTTGAGTTACAGCTTCCACAGCTGCTCTTATGCGATGTCTCAGTTCATTCGTTATTACTCGTAACGGAGGTACATAAACAGAGTCTTTTATAAACCCCTACGAGAAATAACCACATACAGTCATGTCCAATGTTCTTGCATGCCGCTAATGTAAGGCTGATCATTTGATTCTGGGCGACCGATCCATCGTGCAGTAATACTTTGATCTAAAAATTCCCACGCTTCCAGATGTCAGTGTGGCGATGCCACATGCTGTATGTTCAAATAAGGCTCCAACTGTCGGAAAAGAAAGTTCTCAAGCATATCGAGATATGTGCTTCCTCTAATAGTATTTTCGGCAAAGATAAATGGACCATACAACTTTTCCTGTGGAAATGCACAAAACACATTAAATTTTGGAGATCCCCCACTGATGTTGTACAACTTTATGTGGTTGTTGCGTACCACGCATTCTCACATTATGACGGTTCACCTTCCCATTTAAATGTAATGTTGCCTCTTTACTAAACACTAAGCGTGGAAGAAAACCGTCATCTTCCATCTTGCCAAGAACGAAATTACAAAACACCACTCGTTTGTCAAATTCACGAAGAGCTTGCAATAGCTGAATTATGTATGGTTTCATGTATAAACGTCGACGCAACACACGCCAGACGGACATAGGGGGCATGTTAAGTTGTCGCGCTGCACGGCGAACGGATTTCTGCGGACTCGTTTTGAAACTATGGTGGATGCGTTCGATGTCTTTGTCAGACACAGGGGAACGGCCCGGCGATTTGCCTTTACGCAAACAACCTGTTTCTCGGAATTGTTCATTCCATCGTCTAATGCTCTGTGCTGTAGGAGGACCCATATCATACCTAGCACGAAAATCACGCTGAACAGTTATTACTGACCCTCACTCCGCTTAACGTAGAACACAAAAAGCTTTTTGTTGTGCAGATGCTATTTCTACTAGAACTGAAGTGAGAGCACTCTGCTGCTCCCTAGCGGGAACGATGTAATACTCGAGTGTGTGCCCTTTCCAACACTACATTTTTCACGTATATATGTCAAATAACGTAATAGTTATTTTTTAAATCAGATGATTCTTTTTGATACACTTTGTATTATAAATGAGTTTTTATCTCCATAATAAAGTACTCCAAATGGATTCTCCCAGATTAATCGAAACAGATCTCATTCTCATTCTCTTTCTCTGAAAAATTCAACTGCCCGCTGCTATGCCTCAAATACGAATGCCCTGGCGGTGCACAACCGACTGACTAGCAAGACAACCACAGATAAAACTAAACACAGAGTCAAGGGTATTATTCGCTAATCATGCAGTGCACTCATAATAATTTGTCTCAATACATTAAAGGTGAATTATTTAGAGTAGTAGAATATATGTGAGAACCTTGTAGACTCTACTGGCCATGCTGTCCTCAACTATCGAAGAACTTACTAACAAAACAGCAACTAGTTTGTTTGTTTACAGTCATGAGTAACTGGCAAGTGCGCAGAGAAAAACAATTTTTTTTTTTTCAGATCATACTTCATTTGGTCAGGGTGGAAATGGAATTCCATCCTCCAATACAGCAGAAGTTTCATTTCATAATGATGTTATAAAACTAATTTGTTAAATTTAAGTTAGTTTCAAACATTTCTGCTTGTCATCGTATGAAGGAGCTTCACAGTATTTTTTTAGGTAATGAGGCTAGTCTATGTATTGTGTTCTCCTACATATTAACTGGAACTGGGAGAACATGAGAAAAATTTAAATTATCGAGAAATGAAGTAAATTGATTAATACAAAATCAACTTCATTGAATTCCAGAATGAGATTTTCACTCTGCAGCAGAGCGTGCACTGATATGAAACTTCCTAGCAGATTAAAACTGTGTGGCGGGCCGAGAGTTAGGAGGTGTTATTGCACCATTCTTATCAATTAGAATCTTAATAATTTAACCATTCTATAATTAAACACCATTCCAAGGTATCTAATTCTATCCTATTAATGAGATTCTATTCTGAATGACCAGTTGCAGAACCTTACATCGCAACAGGACAAGTCCTAACAATTATCTATTTTACGTACTTCTTAATTAATGTCCATGTTGCAAACACATGAGATAAGCTAATTAAGGAATAAATAAGTTAATTAGCTTAGGAACAGCATATGTTTTGAAAACAAAACACTAGAAGTTCAACTCTTCTGTTAACTTTTCTCAAAAAATTTTACTAAGTAAATGAGATAAATAAAATCTTTAAACCAACAAAGAAAATAAAAAAATTCAAAGATAAAGGTAAAAAACTTTTTCAAGCTAAGTGTATCAACTTATCATAACAGAACCGTGGTAGGGTACCGCGAGCTCAAATAAAGCCAAAAGATATAATAGCAAGCTTAATAAAAAATATAAAAGAATAAAATTGCCCCCCCCCCAAAAAAAATTAAAGCTAATAATATTCTTATAAAAATAGTTCTGGTATACTCAGCTAAAAAAAAAAAAGTAAAACCACCTGCACCATATTCGATATTAAAGCCCGAAACTAACTCAGATTCCCCTTCAGCAAAATCAAAAGGAGTACGATTAGTTTCGGCCAAACAAGAAGCAAAACAAGCTAAAGCTAAAGGAAAAGAAGTAATAATAAATCAGCAATAAAGCTGATAATTTATAATTGACTTACTTGAGAAGCAGACACTTATAGATTATTACAACAGCAATTATGTTAACTTTCTTGAGCAACAGACACGTTTTTGTTTAGATATAGAAATAGTGAAATGTATGCACCGTATTATAAAAGCTCAAAAGTGTTTTCTGGTATGACAATAGCCCGAAGAAAGTTACGCTACGCTTAACTGGAAACGACTTCAGATTATACAAACAACACTGGCATACAGTAACATTAACAAGGAAACTTGATAAGGTAAACAGCATTACAGACAGCTTCGTACCTTAAGCTGATCTCCGTACAGTTCCTAATCTGAAGCAATCTGACAAGATACACTAGAAATAGAGCACCTTGTTATTATCATCAAGTGGAAGGCAAGTAACTATTTGTCTTTGAGCCTGATAGTCTATATCACACATTGTGGTCAAAGGCACACTAACTAATAATGTAGTTCATGTTATTGTCGCTATGTCTGTAAGTGATACTTTAGGAATGGTAGCTGTATGTGGTAGTCGGAAAACAATAACACAAATGTAAAGAACTTCCACTTTATCTGGGAGTCCAACACATAATGTGCAACAGCTTTCCTCGTCGTCTAACAGTCTTTGAGATCACTTTATTCCATTTGTCACACAAACATTAAGTTGTTTTTGTGTATTTCATCCTCATGGATGGACGTTAGGGACGTTCAGCTGTATTTAATTAATATGCTGTTATTAGATAACCCATTCAGGTGTTTCACTGATGCTGTTCAGTTCATATGATCTATTTCGAAAAAATGCAGTTTCATTTTCATACCTGCTTGTGGCAGTCCAATTCAGTCAAAGAGCTGAAAACCAAATCATTGCCGGCCAGGGTGGTCGAGCGGTTCTAGGCGTAACAGTCTGAAACCGTGCGACTGCTACGGTCGCAGTTTCGAATCCTGCCTCGGGCATGGAGGTGTGTGATGTTCAAGTAGTTCTAAGTTCTAGGGGACTGATAACCTTAGAAGTTAAGTCTCATAGTGCTCAGAGCCATTTGAACCAAATCATTAACGCAAGTGTAAGCACAAAAAGCGCCGGTTCTAGTGGACACGCAGTCTGAATGGCAGACATACAGTTTGTCCCAGTAGGAATGATCACGAATATGAGAGAAACGATCATTTGAAGCAAAAAGTCAAGTAAATAGGAGCTTGCCTTAAGGGCTATGAGCTCTTTTTCGTCTTCCATTATGAAAGAATCTCTTTTATTGCAAGATGTTTGCTCTCCATATTTTGAAAGGTGGTAGTACGGGCTGGAAGAAGAAAAAAGTCCAGTAAACATGAGCTCTAAAGTGGATACCATAGGAGACATGAACACTTGTTCCTCTCTGCTTCTATAAAACAAATCTCTTCTACTAAACAAGTGCTCTTAAGGTATAGTTTCAGAGACTATGTTTACTAGACTATTTTGCTTCCCATGGTCGTTCCTTTCATACCCCTTTCCCCATTTCACTGCGAATAGCGCGTAAAAAATGAGTCTTGTCGAACCTCTAAATTCTCTCGTTTTCCCACTGTGATCATTTTATGAGAGTTATCTGGGTGGATGTAATACGAGTATGTTGCCCAACACTTCCTGGAGAATACCCTCCAGGAATTTAATAGTAGGTACCTTCGCTACGCAGAGCCTCTTTTGTAACGTTAGCCACGGGTGTATGTCCATCATTACTGTACCACTCTGGCACCGCTCCAAAGTTGGACCTTCTCTAGCTTCTCTGTTAATCCAAACTGGTTCAGAATGATACGTAATAGTTACGAACCTGTCGAACAAGTTTTTTGTTAGCTACTTTTTTCGTGGATGAATTACCTTCCCCTAATCTTCTGCCATTGAATATCAGCCGGGCTTCTGCTTGTCCTGCTATTTCTTTTGGTTAGTTACTGTACCTTAGGTCGCTCAGGAGGGTTATTTCTAGGAATTTTCGGCAGTTATTTTCCATCGATTTCTCTTCCATAGCATAATCTGACAGTAATGGATATCCTCATCTATCTATGTGGAATTCGTCGCATTTATGTACGTTCATGTTGGAGTGCCAGTTCCTCGACCAATGGCCGATCGTCTGCAGGCCCTCTTTAATTTCGCTACAGTCTTCCGGCGTTGGAGCCTACCTACAAGTGTAGTTGGACATGTCTGCTACATTTTGAGGAAAGACTGGAAAACTTTTGTTACGCCTTCATAGTATCTAAGCTTGATTACTCCAGGAAGTAAACAGAATTTCAACAATGTACAGCGTACATGATAAGAAAATGCAAGACCCCCGAATGAGATTGTTGAGACTGTAGACATCTCAACTGAACGAGTGCAGAATATTCTGTACGAGAACTTTCTACAAAGAAACTGGGTGAAGTGAATGCAGCGATTGCTCACAGTCGACCAAAAGCGCATCCGGCACAACAATTTCAACAAAATGCCTCGCGATGTTTAATCGCAATCCGCAAAACTTGTTGCGCCGTTTAGAGACTGTTAATGAAACCTTGAGCCGTCCTTGCACGCCACAGTCAAAACGAGTGTCAAAGCTGTGGACAAAGACTGTCTAGAGTGCATCGTAGAAGGCAAAGACCATTTTGTCAGCTGGTAAGGTGATGGCCACAGTTTTTTGGATTCCCAAGTACTAATCCTCATAGATTACGTGGAAAAAGACAGAACCATAACTGAACTTAATTATGCTTCACCGCTGGATCGTTTGAAACTTGTGTTGGCTGAAGGAAGACTAAGGATAGCTCCAAAAAAGTGCTCTTTCACGAGGATAATGCACCATTCCACACATCAGTGCTAACAATGGCGAAAATGCTTGAAGTGGGCTTTGAATTGGTTCCTCCTCCACATTACGCACCAGACGTAGCCCCAACTGACTTCTTCCTTTCCCTAAGTTGAAGCTTTGGCTTGCTGGGAAGAAACTTTTATTAAATAAAGAAGTGATGTTCGAAAGCAACGAGAATTTTGAAGGGTTTTCCAGAATTTCTTTTCCGATGGGATGAAAAAGCTGGAGTTGTTTACGAAAGAAACACTTTCTCTTGCTTTTTTACCAAACTTAGCAAACCGCCATCGTACGGACGACAGCATCGCCCGCGAATAGCCTCTCACAGCCTACAACAGTATCAGAAAGCCCATTACTACCGACTGTAAACAGAAATAGCCTATAGAGTAGTCCACAAGTCATATTACGTATCACTATTTGGTTCCGTTAAGAACAATATATTGAGTTCTATGTGGGAGGACGTACTGAATACAATCAGAGATGTGGTCTGAAACCCAGTATGGACGCATTTTGTTCACCAACGACAGTGTGGAACTGTGTCAAATACCTTCTCAAAGTCTATTGCCCATGGCACTCTGGATCTCATGCAATAACCAACTGAGCTGTATTTCAGAAGGTCTCTGTTGGCAGATCCATATTGATTTTATACAGGTAATTGTCGTTCTCCAGACACGTTAACACCTAAGTACAAATAAAGTTCGATGATTTCCATTTTCGAAGGATATTTTTGGCCCAAAAACAGGAAGTTCGGGAGATAAGCGTGGAAATTCACGAACCTCTTGTCAGCCCCTGTTAATTAGTCTTAGTATTCTGACATTGGTCTCGTAATATATACATTCTTTACCGTCGTTTCTTGCCAACGATATCAGCTTATCTCCAAGAATTAGCAGCTTTCACTTAGTTAATACTAAGCAGAAATCCAGTCTGCATTTGGATGGTACTTTCTTGACTCTTGTACAGAAAGGTGTGCAGTATAATGCTGCGTCTATGTTCAGTAATGTACCACAAGAAATTAAAGATACCAGTAATACTCCACACGCTTTCAAATCCAAACTGAAGAGTTTCCTCATGGGCCACTCATTCTATTCTGTCTAGGAGTTCCTTGGAAAATTAAGCTGATTCCTGTGTTATATTGATGATGGCCTTTACATAAACTTTTGGCTTGTCTTTTTTGGGTTCATAAACATTTTATCTTATCTGTTATTACTTTTATGTTATAATTTCATGTGATGACACGTTCCATGTCCCAGGAGATTTGGTCCTCAGTTTGGTTCTACGGAATTAGAAGTGTAAAATAAAAGTAAATAAAATTTACGTAAGAATGTATGACCAAAATGGCACCATTATTATTTACAATCAACAAAACCGCTGTATGGACTTTTTAATGCATAAGACACAAGTCTGTTATTAGCCATTTACTCCTACCGGTTTCCATATTACACTATCATATTGGCATCAAAAGATCAATTATTAGCCACATATCATATCAGAATCTTAAACATGGCTGCAAGATAGCAACTGCGTGAAATCTGAAGAGGTTGAAAAAAGAGCCAACCTGTTGCAACTGGTTGGCTGATTTTTCAACCTCTTCGTATGTCATACCATTTATTAATATGATCAAAAGTAACCGGAGACCACCCCAAAAACATACGGTTTTCATATTAAGTGCACTGTGCTGCCACCTACAGCGACATCAGTAGCCATTAGACATCGTGTGAGAGCAGAATGCGGCGCTCCGCAGAACTCACGGACTTCGAACGTGGTCAGGTGACTGGGTGTCACGCGAGATTTCCACACTCCTTAACATCCCTAGGTCCACTGTTCCCAATGTGACATTGAAGTGGACAAGTACAGCACAAAAGCATACAGGCCGACCTCTTCTGTTGACAGAAAGAGATCGCCGACAGTTGAAGAGGGTCGTAATGTGTAATAGGCAGACATCTATCCAGACAATCACACAGGAATTCTAAACTGCAAGTACTATGACAGTTAAGCTGGAGGTGAGAAAACTTGGATTTCATGGTCGATTTCATAAGCCACACATCACGCTGGTAAATGCCAAATGACGCCTCGCTTGGTGTAAGGAGCGTAAACGTTGGACGATTGAACAGTGGAAAAACGTTGTGTGGAGTGACGAATCAAGGTACACAATGGGGCGATCAGATGGCAGGGTGAGGATATGGTGCATGCCCGGTGAATGTCACCTGCCTGCGTGTCTAGTGCAAACAGTAAAATTCGGAGGTGGTGGTGTTATGGTGTGGTCGTGTTTTTCATGGAGAGGGCTTGTTTAGAATGGCACTATCAAAGCACAGGCCTACTTTTATGTTTTCAGCACCTTCTCGCTTCCTACTGTTGAAGAGCAATTCAGGGATGGTGATTGCGTGTTTCAACACGATCGACCAGGTGTCCATAATGCACGGCCGGTAGCGGTGTGGTTACACGACAATAACATTCCTGTAATGCACTGGCCTGCACAGGGTCCTGACCTGAATCCTGTAGAACACCTATGGAATGGTTTGGAACGCCGACTTCGTGCAAGGCCTCACCGGCCGAAATCGACACCTCTCCTCAGTGCAGCACTCAGTGAAGAATGGGCTGCCAATCCCCAAGAAATTTTCCTGCACTTGATTGAACGTTTGCCTGCGAGAGTGGAAGCTGTCATCAAGGCTCAGGGTGGGCCAACACCATACTGAACTCCAACAATACCTATGGAGAGCGCCACGAACTTGTAAGTTACGAGGGTCGGTCAAAAAGTAATGCCTCCCATTTTTTTTCTACTTAAAAAAATTAAGTTAAGTGAAAAATTTGAATTTGGCGCCATTCCTCAAACCTTCTTCTGCAATCAACTGCAGTAGTAACTTTCTTTGTCAACAGGTGGCAGCACAGCAGAAGTTTGTAAGATGGCCGACATCGATGTTCGTTTGAGACAGCGTTGTATGATTGAATTCTTGAATGCAGAAGGTGAAACGCCCATCCGCATTCATGAAAGACTGAAGAAGGTGTATGGTGTTGTGACAGTGGATGTCAGCACTGTTAGACGATGGGTTCTTCGTTGTAAGGAAGCTGAAGGGCAAACACCGTTGACTGACGAAAAGCGGAGCGGCAGGCCGGTGAGTGCAGTGACTCCACACAACGTTCAGCAAGTTGATGACATCATTCGTGGTGACCGTCGGGTGACTGCAGATGAAGTGTGTCGCATTATTTCTCTTAGTAAAGGCAGTGTGATCACGATTATTAAACAATTGGGGTACTCAAAAGTTTGTGCACGGTGGGTTCCAAGAATGTTAACCGATCAGAATAAAGAGGCAAAGAAAACAATAGCCTCCCAACACTTGCAGCGCTTCCGTTTGGAGGGAGATGAGTTTCTGAAAAAAATTGTGACCGGGGACGAAACATGGGTGCATTTTTCTGAACCCGAATCAAAGAGGCAGTCAATGGAGTGGCGTCACACAAGCTCGCCGAGGAAGAAAAAATTCAAAACTGTGCGATCGGCAGGGAAAGTTATGGCAACAGTTTTCTGGGATACAGAGGGTGTGATTCTGGTTGATTTTTTGGAGCAGGGATGCACAATAAATTCTGTTCAATACGTCACAACCCTCAAAAAACTTAAAGCACGTCTTCAGCGAGTTCGCGCAACAAAATCAGTGGCAGATGTTCTTCTTTTGCATGACAATGCAAGACCACACACCAGTCGTCACACCTCTGACGAGATTGTCAAAATTGGATGGGAAGTTTTGCCTCATCCCCCATACAGCCCTGACCTGGCACCATAAGACTTCCATCTGTTCGGGCCACTAAAAGAAGCTCATCGTGGGATTCATTTTGAAGATGAGGAGGCCGTCAAAACATCCGTGCGTCAATGGCTTAGGAAGCAGAGCTGTGATTTTTACCGTGCTGGGATACATGCCCTTGTTCAAAGATGGACCAAAACTGTAGAGATGGGCGGAGATTACATTGAAAAATGACAAAAGGATCCTCAATGTTGTGGTTTTCAACCTATGTAATTGCATTTAAATTTCCTGACAATTAAACGTAGAAAAAAAAATAGGAGGCATTACTTTTTGACTGACCCTCGTATTTTCAGCAAGGTGTCCGGACACTTTTGATGACATGTGTACATATCCTACCTGTATTTTTCCATGTATGCGGTAAGCCAACTGGCGTCCTGTATATGTGTAACAACGTAGGTAGGACAGGTATTATTCGGATTCCCATGTTCATAATGGTATGAAATATTCTGCAGTGAATAATAAACAGCGCCGGCCACGGTGGTCTAGCGGTTCTAGGCGCTCAGTCCGGAACCGCGCGACTGCTACGGTCGCAGGTTCGAATCCTGCCTCGAGCATGAATGTGTGTGATGTCCTTAGGTTAGTTAGGTTTAAGTAGTTCTAAGTTCTTGGCGGATGATGACCACAGATGTTAAGTCCCATAGTGCTCAGAGCCATTTGAACAATTTTTTAATAAACAGCATAGTTATAATACACTCCCACCAAGAAGTGAGGCCAGCGTGGCTCTGGCGTTCCTGGCACTGGGGAATATGTGTCTGCTGGTCTGAAGACAGCTTGACGAGGTAATCTGTGGCCATGTGGGACAGTGGAAGACAGTCTAGTGACCGGGATTTTCGTCGCAATGCGGCAAAACTGCACTCAAGTGCCGAAGAAACTGGTATAGGCATGTGTATTCAAATACAGTGATGTGTAAACGGGCAGAATACGGTGCTGCGGTCGGCAACGCCTATATAAGACTACATGTGTCTGACGTAATTGTTAGATCGGTTACTGGTGTTACATTGGTAGGTATCAAGATTTATGTGAGTTTGAACGTGGTGTTACAGTCGGCTCACAAATGATGGACATAGCACCTCAGAGGTAACGATGAGATAGGGATTTTCCAATACGACCAATCCGCGAGTGTGCAGTGAATATCAGGAACCCGGTAAAGTATCAAATTTCCAAAAAAGATCCTTCAAGAACGGGACCAACGACGCATCCTGTCTGATCACCTGCATCCATTGTGCATTCCGACAGACTTGGACAATTCCAGCTAGACAATGTGACGACACCCCACATGTCCAGAATTGCTACAGAGTGGCTCCAGGAACACTCTCCTGCGTGTAAACACTTCCGCTGGCCACCAAACTCCCCAGATTTGATCATTATGGAGCACATCTGGGATGCCTTGCAACGTGCTGTTCAGAATAGACCTTCACCTCCTCGTGCTCTTACGAATTTACGGACAGCCCTGCAGGATTAATTGTGTCAGTTCCCTCCAGCACAATTTCAGACATTAGTCGAGTCCACTCCACGTCGCGTTGAGGCACTTCTGCGTGCTCGCGAGGGTGCTACAAGATATTAGGCAAATGTACCAGTTTCTTTGGCTCTTCAGTGTACTTGAGCCATCACCGGGCCGTCGCCGGCATCAGTAGACGAGACGGCGCTCTGGCCGAGATCTCCGTTATCGGAATAGCTGGTTCCGGGAGTTCCGTTGTTAGTGGATGGCCACTGTCGCCATTGGATTGGCAGCCACAGCTCAGTGGAAGGCTGTTCAGAATGGCCAGCAAAAAGAAAAAAGTAATAGCAACTTGGAGTGCAGGAACAGCCGCCTGAAGAGACGAAGCAACAAGTGCAGTCAGAGCAGACAGACAGCATGGTGGATAGAAGGACGAGGCAGGCGGTGGTTTGGTGTCAGCACAGGGCGTCGTTCTGGCCAGACTAGCAGACCAGGCTTCACTTCGCAGATACAGGGCGCGCAGTGCAGCTGGGAGCCGAGAGCTGGTTGCTGTGGTGTGTTCTCGGACAAGGAGAATGTCTGGCGTGCATAGAGCCCAATCAGGGATGCCCTACTTAAGCTGCCAATTAATTACGTTCATGAAACTGAATCAGGCCACTTTGGGTCAAGTACTCGTAAATTCAGTTGAAAATATTCTATCTAGTAAGACTTTATTTGCCATTAATTAACTTTTCATAACTGGGATACAGTCACGTGAAATTGCTTCAAAGATATCATGTTTACGCCAGTGACTCTCTGACTTCTTATTTCCACTATCGCAATTTCGGTCTTAGGCCATTATCAAGTGCAAGCCAAAATATTTGCACTTGATAATGGCCTAAGGTCGAAATTGCAATAGTGGAAATAAAAAGTTTAACAGTCACTGTCGTAAACATGATGTCTTTCAAGTTATTTGCCATTGTTCTTTAATTTCGTTCTTTTATGGATCTTATCTTCTGCGATCTGCAAAGTGTTCATATGGCTGGTTATACTGTGGAATTTGTGTCGCCTGTATTATCTGCCTAGCATTAAGCAAGGCGACGGCTATGATTCAGTGCATTTCAGTATTTGGTTCTGTGATAATGTCTTTTATTGTGTAGTCTTGCACTCTTCTTGTATTGTGTCTCGTTATTTGTCTACATTAATTCATGCTCATTCTATCGTAAGGCTGAAAAAATTCAAAGGGACTGATTTGTTACTCTGTTCTATTTCATAAGGTATTAGTGTTGTTAATTTTGTACATTAATCTGTGTCCCTTTTATTGTAGTTAACTAATTCTAGTGGAGAAAGTTATTTAAAGGTATATTATCTTCTATTAAGTCTCAAACGATATTTTGTTCATTTGAGCGCTGAGTTTCTTGTGCTATGGCTTGTTTATATTCATTAATAAGTTATACTGCACTTGGCTAAGACTTTACGCCCACACAACTCCCAAATTACATTCTGCTCCCACTGTTTCCTCCTCCACAATGGAATTAGAAATTGATCTTTCCATACCAGGGATATGGTACAATACTGAAATGAAAAACTATTAACACAGTTCCGTGTCATAAATTTCGAAAAATATATTAGTGCTGCTGGAAATCACTAGCAAAAAAATATTCGCTATGTGGATGCATTAAACATGGCAGTCATGCGTCAGTAAAGATTAGGTACCCAGTAAAAAAAATAATAAAAAAAAATGTGATATGCACTTTAACGTTGTCCTATCCACATTTTTGCTCCAGTTCTCTGACGGTTGTAAAAACGTGAAGAGGAAAAGGTCATAGTGCATTTCACAAAATGAACTTTTTCACTAGGAACGGGTCACAACCACAGTGAAATATCAGCTACATTAGAAATTCTGTGTATTCCAATACTCTTCTATGAATCAGAAATGTCCTCCATGACAGAGGTCGGCTAACATCTTGTTAAACACACGAGGATTGTAAATGCAACACTTTTGTATAAACGTTTGGCAGAGAATGAGAAATTATGAGAATTCTAAGAACTCATTAATAGTATCCCTTTAACCACGTAAGACGTCCGGAGAGTTACGGTTCATATGTCCCAATCATATTAGCAAGCATAAATAGGCGTAAGAAAAGCGGCTTGTCTCCAAACATGAAGAACTAGTTTGGATACTTCTTCGCGAGTCACTCTGTAAAGAAACGAATGCGTACGCCGCGAGGATTTGGCACGAGAAAAATCGATAGCTACATTAAGCAAGAACTTAGTCCCATAATTCACAACGCGGAAAGGTTATTACACGATCACTGGACGGCGGTAAATCAAAACGTAAGTTACAGTGTTGGCCAGCATAAATTAGTCTCAGGGATCGGGACCCGGCCGCCGACTCATTCAGACGCTCAACTACTGTCAGAGAGGAACACGGTTCAGAAATCTTCATGCTGTCCTGATTTAGTTTTTCGCGGTTTGCCTGCACCGCTTTTGGCCATGGCTGTAATGATTCTTTTGAAATGGCCTTCTTTGTCCAATCCTTATTTATAGGCTATCAGTTGCTTGCCTTCTTTTTCATATTACAAGAACAAGTTTAAATAAATGACGTGTTGTCTCTCTGTTATTTTCTGCTGTACGTACCAGATTGTACCGAATTACGAGGGGCCTAAGAAAATTAATGAGACTGACAACACTGCGACCGATCTAGCAACTCTGTGTTATTCTACTCGTATATACCGATTTGTTCATCCCTTCCAGATGCTCAGACCGAGTTTCAGCTCCGTGCAGCCATCGCGTGGTTTTTAAAAAAAAGCGCCATCAGTAAGCTTTGTTTTTGTTGGGTGTTGTGCAAATGGAACAGTGGCACTTAGAGAAAAGTCATGCAATCACCTTCTATGTTAAACTTGGGGAATCCGAGAGTGTGACGGAAAAGTTGAAACAGGCCTGTGGAGAACACTCTTTATCAAGAGCACAAGTTTTTCGCTGACAGAAATCATTTCTAAGAATACGTTGATGATGAAACTCTCAGGGAGATCTTCAACTTCAAAAAACGACGAAACATCGAATTTCTTCGCGCTCCTGTAAGATCAGACAGACCTTTCATCGTACATCAAACTTCGACCTAAGATTTGCACATACAAAAGGTTTGTGCCAAAATGGAGCACAAAAAACTCAAAACAGTATAGAATGACAATCGAATGAGCGTGTGCATTTATCGTCTTGAGAGGACTGCCAATGACCAAGGAAGGTTCAATCGCGTGATCACGAATGATGAATCCTGGACTTTTGAGTACGAACCCGAGACAGAGCGGCAAAGTGAGAAGTGGCTTACCGAGACATCACCTCGTCCGCTAAAAGCTCGAAAGGGCAAAACAGAGATCAAAACAATGTTGGTTTGCATTTTTGGCAGTAGGGAGATCACGCATAAATATTTTTTTCCCTTCAGGACAAATTTTCAATATCGTGTTTTACAAAGATTTCCTTGAACGGCTTAGGAAAACGGCGAAAGGAGTGAGCTGGAATATTGCAGACAAGTGCCTGCTGCATATGACAACGCCCCATGTCACACGGTCACTTCCATCAAGGAATTTTTTGTCTCAAAAGGCGTTCATATTGTCCCACAGCCCCCTGTTCACCTTATCAGAGACCAAGTGACTTTTTGCTGTTCCGACATTGAAAAATGTCTTAAAAGGACGTCATTTTGGAGAACATTGGAAAGAATGTGAGCGACACGTTAAAGACGTTAAAGCCCCTATTAGTTGAAGCCTTTCAGCGCTGCTACCAAGACTGGGATCAATGACACCGCCGGTGTATAGCTGTCGAATGGAACTACTTTGAAGGCGACAATAGCATTGTTTGAAAAAAATAAAAACTTTGGTAGATAAAAGAAACAGTCTCATTACTTTTCTCACACAGCTCCTTTACAGGAAATGCCGAAAGAATTCAGCCTCCGCTCTGACCGAAATGCACTAAGAAGCACAAACCCCAATATTTATCAAATGTCGGGATGTTCATCATATAACACTACAACTCCATTCCATTCGGTAGGTCTGTGAATCACACACATCAGTTTGATAACACAAATGAGCACGAATACCCCCTGTGTTTATTGTAACAAGGAAGCAAAATACTCCAGACTTGTTCTTCAGGAGCTCTTTGCCATGCCTTAAACAAATGCAGTGTCATATATGAATTTTACTGCCCGGAGGCTAGTATGCATCTTCCCATCGCATCCTAGGCACGCTCTATGTGTTGGTGGAGTACAACGGCAGTTTTGAGTCACGGGCGGAGGGCGATAGCGACTTCGGATCAAATTTGACTACTGATCGTAGAGTTGCCTACATTCAAGGGCAGCACAACGCAGAAAGTCACCCTTTCCCTCTCCTAAACCACTCCTTCTTTCGAAGTCATGCGCCCTTTTTATTTACAGGAGCTCCCACATCACTTTTCACTATTTTATTGCTGTTATCTCTTCATCCTATCACATTTCTCTTCCCTCACACCCCTTCCACTCCCTCTCCGCATTTTCTATTTAATTCCTTAGACACACGCCAATCACGTCTTTGATCTGGAATCTTCCATTTCCTTTGCTATCTCAGTATTCCGCGTCAAATGTACACCTTCCTTACGTCTGGGCACAGTCATTTTCTTTCCGCATGTCGGAGCACACAAACGCATACTTTATAAGCCTGATGCTTAAGACGAACCTGTCACGCATCCCCTACTACGAGTACTGAGTGTAATACTTCGTCAGTAACTGATTGTTGGCGGTACGAAATAATACTGAGTGAAAATCAGCGATGGGTGGTCTCATAAGTTTCTCCTGCGAGTAGTACCACTGTCTTAGAAAGAGGGGCGTAATCGTCTTACAAACCGTCAGATGTTAAAAACACGATCACAATGACTATATCACTATCACAATCGGTCTTGGTTCTACAGGTGCACACAAGTATCGCTAACGATATCTGTGTTAAGAACTATACAAGTCTTATAAATCGAGGTATAGCATTACCTCCGAATGAAGTAGTTTTTCTAGACAAATACGGCGACTTTGAATATAGACAGTGATCGCCGGAGCGTATATTATCAGACCAACGGTGCGGTTACATGTCGGTGACAGGTTTAAGCTTGTAATAAAATCACCGAATTTAGAAAGCGATTCGGCTAAGCAACGTGGTATGAAGGCGGTATTTGCTCCCCGCTAGATGTTTCTCCATCATTTGTAACGCATTCTGTCTCAGTGTCAGAGGTTCTGCCGTATATCCAATGGGTTACAGGCGATGGTTGATTGAGAAGGATCACAAACAGTAGATGGAGTGCTGATTGAGGTCGTAAGAAATGTACACAATCTTTTCAGATCTGTAATGTTAAGATCTCCAATAGAAATCGTGTTTGTGATTTGGAATCAAGTCTTTCCATTCTACCACATACCTGCATTGGATCATACTGAGAAGTCCTTTAATGATTACACCCACTAGGGAAATCATATTCGTGGCACTCTCATGTCTTGAAACGAGTCACGTTTTTCGCATCTGTCTGTTACTGTGAAATTCAACATGGCTTTTTGGCAGTCCCTATGCCTCTTGCAACTGATGCAATTGCTGCAACTTTGCGCATGTGATTGTTCCAATTTAAGTCGGAACTGATCAGAATTCGGAGATAGCTATGTCTACCATCTCCTGCAGCCTGTGTAGAAACAGTGAGCTGAATTGGTGCGACAGGAGCGTGTTTTCACCATTCAAAAATAAGTTCAAATGGCGCTGAGCGCCATGGGACTTAACTGCTGAGGTCATCAGTCCCCTAGAACTTAGAACTACTTAAACCTAACTAACCTCAGGACATCACACACATCCATGCCCGAGGCAGACTCGATCCTGCGAACGTAGCGGTAGCGCAGTTCCGGACCGAACCGCTTCGCCATCGTGGCAGGCTCTCGATGTACGCCATCAGTCCCATCTGGTAAGGACCCTACACCGCGCAGCAGTATACTAAAAGAGGACGCACATGTGTAGTGTAGGCAGTGTCTCTAGTAGTAGATCTGTTACATTTTCTAAGTGTCCTGCAATAAAACGCAGTCCTTGGTTAGCCTTCCCCACAACATTTTCTGTATGTTCCTTCCAATTTAAGTTGTTTCATAATTGTAATTCCTAGGAACTTAGTTGAATTTACGGCCTTTAAATTTTACTGATTTATCGTATAATCGAAGTTTAACGAATTCTTTTTAGCACTTATATGGATGACCTCCCACTTTTCGTTATTTACAATCAACTGCCAATTTTTGCACCATACACATATCTTTTCATCTTCTGATGGCTTTACTAATCGATAAACGACACTGTAATCTGCAAAAAAGGTAAGACGGCTGCTCAGATTGTCTCACGAATCGTTTATATAGATAAGGAACAGCAAAGGGCCTGTAACACTGCTTGGGGAACGCCATAAATCTCTTCTTACCCGATGACTTTCCGTCAATTAGTACGAAATGTGATCTTTCTGACAGGAAATCCAGAATCCAGTCGCATAACTGAGACGATATTCCACAAGCACACAATTTCACTTTAAGCCGCTCGTGTGGAACAGTGTCAAAAGCCTTCCAGAAATCTAGGTCATGTTGAGTTCCAAGACATCAGTGTTCATAAAGCTAACAACATATAGGACTATTGTTGTGAGCAACGGCCCACCGCAGTCACCAGACTCAATATTTTTTCGTCTTTGTGGTCAACTTTGGAGAGAAGGGTGCGTGATCTCTATCTACCTTTGTTATTGCTTTCTGTACTTGTCACTACTTTGCAAGAAGACTGGCGTGAGATTTCCTCGAAAGCCATACAGGACCTGCATTTATCCATTCCGAGAAGACTGGCAGCTGTTTTGAATGCCAAGAGTTTTCCTACACCGTATTAGGTATAGTAATGTGTTGTGTTTCTGGTGTTTCCATAGTTTATCCACCCCCTATATATTGCCATCTCATTGTCTGACATATGTAAGTCAAATGTAAATACTTGAGAATATGGTTTCGGCCTTGAAACAAACTATGACTAGATAAATGCTCCTTCCAACTGAAGCCCCTAGAACCGCTCGGCCACATAGGCCCGCCGAAAAAAAAAAAACAGTTAATGCTTAGCAGATTGGTGACAAAATCTTTTATGGCCTACAACACCAATTATTTGAATTTGTTAACTGTCATAACGCAAGGGGAGAATCATTTGGTGACAGATATGGCAGACAAGATTGATGCTATCAAACAAAAAATCAGCTTCGCGGTCATGAAATGAAACATTTCCCACAACTCAAGGTAGTCATTTGTGAACCAGACATGACAGGCTCCATTTCAGTAACTGAAACATTTCATTAGGAGTTCTAAAATAATTTGCAAGATACTGCACAACTGTAGACGGATTATGATTTATTTTGTCAGACCATTCTTGTCTATGGCTGTCAATGTACCTCATTACCTCCACCTTTAACTGTCAGCACAAATGTGTGAACATTTCTTTCCCACCAATGTTCAGGTTTAACAGATTTTAATTTGAGTAGCTCCATGTGTCTGACTATCAAAAGTCATAGTGCCAGATGTACCACATATTCTAAAATCAAAATGTGTGGACATAATCTTCTCATCTTAATGTTAAATGACTGTATGTAAAGCTTTCTGTAGTTCTGATCACTGCATTAGCTCTATCTGACGTAGTTAATTACTCAAGTAATAAAAGTTATTGATTTGGCAGAAAAATAAAAAATTTAATATGAACACTGCTCACAAAAGTACGGTGCAAGTTTCCCGCGTGTGCAGCATCTGCATACAGCCATTTACTAACACTCCAGCACGGAACAGCGCTGTGATAGAGGAAGCCGGAGCGCTGAGCAGACTCGGCTGCGCTCGCAGTGCTAGCGAGCTCCGGGAGCGCAGATATAGACTTGCTATAAGGCATCACAAATGCATTACGCACTGTACCGTCACATTAATATGATCACCTGCCAAAAGCCTGAATGATACCTTTTGCAGTGAGGTCCGCCGTGAGACTTGCAGAAAGAGACTCAATGAGGCTCAGAAAGGTATTGACAACTCATCGCCTTGGCCATCTGTACTAGGTTTCTCAGTATGGCACAAACAGCTCTGTCATAGTAGTCCCAAGGATTCTCGGTTGGACTGAAATCCGGTGAGTTTGGTGGCGAAGGTACTCTCTGTACTCGCATTTACTGTGTGAGCTGTCTGCCATTCTGCATTGTCCTGCTAGCAGAGGAAAAACAAACTGCAAGTAGGGGTGAACGCGGCCTCAAGAAAAAATGTATTCTTGTGTTGATCCATAACGACTTCCAGAATGAGAAGATCACCGAGAAAATGCCATGAAAATATTCTTCTAGCTTAGAACCTTACTACAACTGTTGCAGAATGTTTACTTAGAAATTTCAAGCTTTACACGTCAACAGCCATCTGTCCAATGAAGAGTAAATCGTGATTCATCTGAAAAGGTCATCTTACGCCACTCAGTGGACATGGATCTAGAGTCTTGTACCGTAGGAAGCAAGGGAGAGGATGTTGTTATGGGTGGCCAGTATCCTCTTTCTTCAACACAAATGCACGCGTGTATTAGTACGGTTCTTTGTTTACATGAAACGTTACTTAACTAGAAAAGAGTTCGTATGTTGTGGTACAAGCTCATCATTCGTAGTCCTCTTGCTACTACAAACTTCAGTCTCACTGCTAGTCTCGCTATAATCACTACTCTGGTCGCTATGTACTGTCATAGCCTGTGTTGTAAACTGAGCCTGCCCTGCGATGATACTGACAGATGCCGAGCTACAGTGAGTGAGTTAGTGAGTCCAGTCAGCGGCGGCGGCCTAAATACATGCTGTCAAAAGGGCGTTGGCTGCATGTAGCTTGCAGGTGTGTCTCTGGCCTCTCTCGTGATAGGCGCGCTTGATGCACCACCTGATATCGATCTTCGCGCTACATCTTTGCTGACCGGTGTGCTGGTGACAGCTTACGCCAGCACAATGGAGATGCGATATTGACATCCAAATTCCAGCCTTCATCACCAATTAACAGCAGTCAGCATGGGTGCATCAACCAGGCACCTGCTGGAAAGGCCGATATGTGGCAATGTTCACTGAAGAGTCGTTGGGGAGACATTGTTGGTAGCCCCGTTTCCTCTGGGTGGTCAGCTGCTCAGTAGTTGCACTTCTGTTCGTCCAGACACGTCCCCACAGCCGTCGTCCAACCCTGTCATCTATGGCCCATGACGCACCAAAGCTGCCTCAGCGCCTGTTTGCGATGCACGGTATTTTTCACCACGAAGGCATCTGAACAGTTTACAGGTTTAGCTGTTTCTAAAATGCACAAATATCATGCCCTTTTGGACATCAGATAAATAGCTCCATATTTACGTTACGCTAACACCTGCAATGTTTTCCACATCCTCCAACAAGCTTTATATATACCCCCTTCACAGCTAGCACTACACTGCGATCTACCGTCTTTGAGTGGTTATTGCACGACGAAGTCGAACACAGGCGCTGGGCACGTTAATGTGACTGAATCGTGTATGTCAGCGGATTAGTTCAGTGGATTTTGGCTTTCATACTGAAGACACCGGGGTGCGAAATGTATCTGAACCAAATATATGTTTTGTAAAATATGTTACTATGATTTCTGGGATTTTGTGAAGTGGCACAGCCGTTTTCCTTGCCTATCGTCGTCCACTTTGTGCATCTGCTCCGTCCTCAACGGGCAGTGAAACCGAACCTTCCACGTTATGTTAAAATACGGTATTTTAATTTTAATAAACTAATCAGTCTTGATCGCAAAATGACAAGAACAAACGATAGACTTTAGCCGATTATTTTATGGGTAAGACAGTTGTATAACGTTTTTCGCTACTTGCTAGACGGGCAACCGTATCAAATTATTCACGCATATTCTCACTTTTGATAAAGTGCGTTGGTATTTGTGAAAATTTGAACTTATTACACAAATTCCTCTTATTCCTCTACTCCAATACCCATTCTCGTCGTGTAGAATACCAAAAAATGGTTCAAAAGGCTCTGATCACTATGGGACTTAACTGCTGAGGTCATCAGTCCCCTATAACTTAGAACTACTTAAACCTAACTAACCTAAGGACATCACACACATCCATGCCCGAGGCAGGATTCGAACCTGAGACCGTAGCGGTCGCGCGGTTCCAGACTGTAGCGCCTAGAACCACTCGGCCACCCCGGCCGGCGAGGATATCAACAGTTTCAGCAAATTAGTGTAGTACGTGTGCTTCATTTTTTTTTCCATTCACTGTTATTTATGATCTTCTCTATTGTTTATGCTATTCTGCCACTGATGTCAGAATAGAAGAGGAGGATTGCATATGCAGCAAGTGTATGTCGGGTAAAAACAAAGTACGTTTACTGGGAATTGTTTTAGTCGTTGTCTCAAGGAGTAAGAAGAACAACTGCCTGTAACATTAGGCAGGAGGCGAAATATTCAGGTGCTGATACGTGCGGCACATACAGGTTCTTCGCCGCTTAGCATTCGTTCTCAGAAGCCGGTTTACAAGAGAAACGGCCGTACAGAAACCACTTAGGGCAGTGCGCGACTCTCGCGAAAACATCGCCAGCCGCTTCTTTAAGAGCAGCTGTAACTCTGCCGCCTCGGTCGTTACATTGAAGTGATGAAACACGGGCTGCGCGCTGGGAGACAGGGCATTTAACAGATGGGGCCCGTAAGCCGCCAAGTGGCTGCAGAAGGCAGGAACCGTTCGGCTGGAAAGACAAAACGTGCGGCAGGTGGAAGTAACCGTAGTGATACAGGCAACAGTCTACTCATCCCCTGTTGCGTAGCGTCTTCCAAGATCATTCTGTACTCTGGAACTTCAAGGGGGTATGTTCGTGAAATTGACCAGTAATGTCAATTTTCAATTTATTTATTTATTTATTTATTATTATTATTAGAACTCATGAACAATAAGCACACGAAGTTTTTGTGATGAAATTGCATCCGAAGTACCTGAAACATAATGAAACGTGTGACGCGGTCTTCCTCCCATGCCCATTTTTTGAAGCAACACTTCAGTACTGGCTCGGTGAAGAACGATTTAGTGGCTCACTCATCCCATTACATAGCACTCCCAAAACAAGATTTAATAACCCGATTTCCCAATGCCGCTTTAGGGCGGTCATGTAAACACTTCAAAGTCGAGTTAGTAAATCCGCTTCTGGTTGCCGGTTTTCCAATTCTGCAGTCAATTTTCGCTCCTATGTAAATGGACAGAGTGGCATTTTGTACAGTGAGGAGTAAGAAAAATATTGGATTGAAGCTGTTTACAACTAGTCTAAATGAAGAGAAATGTCGACTGTGCTGACTAAATCATAAACTGTAACAGCTGTTGAAACTTCCTGGCAACCAAGACTCGAACTCAGACTCCTGCCACTCAGTTTTTTATTACAGGGGACAACCGGCTCTCTGACGGAACACGCTGAACTACCGTGCCGGCACCATCTGAGCTACCGAAGCACGACTCACGCCCGGTCCTCAGAGCTTTACTTCTGCCTGTATCTCGTCTCCTACCTTCCAAACTTTACAGAAGCTTTTTTGCGAACCTTCGCAGGAGAGCTTCTGTAAAGTTTGGAAGGTAGGAGACGAGATACTAACAGAAGTAAAGCTGTGAGGACCGGGCGTGAGTCGTGCTTCGGCAGCTCAGATGGTAGGGGACTTGCCCGCGAAAGGCAAAGGTCCCGAGCTCGAGTCTCGGTCCGGCACACAGTTTTAATCTGCCAGGAAGTTTAATATCAGCGCACACTCCGCTGCAGAGTGAAAATCTCATTCTGTAATAGCTGTTTTTCCTGCGCGTCTTTAACTGGGCTAGCAAATCGGTTTCAGACCTTAACATGTAAACATGGCAGCGAAAAACGTTTTCAGAAATTCGGGTTTCGTGTTTCAGAAGATGTGTCGTTTGTAAGACGTAGTGACTTTCAAGCATACTCGCACGGAGTTCATCTAGAAGGCTGTGAAATGTACTCTTCGGTTTTACAGGCCATTTGTTATTCTCTTTCGTATCTTAGGTACAACAAAAAAAACAACTGTTTGTTTATAAAGAAGCAAAATTATTGTTTTTCCTTGTGCTACTGAAGGAGATTCACGCAAGCGTTCGGTTATGGTGCAGTTCTTGTAATGAAGGAGACGTACGGAGGGAGAAGGTGTTAAGAGAGAATGGGGTTTAAGATAGGATGTTTCACTCAAGATGTCTTGACAAAAATAGATTTCCAGCTCCTCTCTGCAGCTTAAAAGTCAGTTGAAGACCGGGTAAAGGAAAGAAGGCCAAAAACAAGAGACCTGATGAGAAGCCTTGAAGGGAAAGAGGGCCCTGAGTAATAATCTGGAGCCTTTGAAGATGTGACGTAAGAAAAAACGTTAAGTTGAACTTTAAATTGCATTTCCTGAAAATTAAGTTTTTCAAAATTTATGTACCATTTTCTCAGAATCTATGAAGACTATAATTATGAAATTTTGTACATTTATTTCTATAAACCCAATATATGTTGTCTCGAGAGTAAATTGTGGAATTCTGAGTGCAAGCTGTGATATGGAGCAGAGGGCTTGGAATTTTGCATGAATTTTATATTCCACCTACAGAATTATAATTAAAAATTATTAAAATTATCCTATTCCATATATTCGAAAAACCTCGTGAGAGAATCTTACTATATGCAAAGAGATTAAATAGAGAAAATTTTGTAGAAATCTCTTGAATTGTTTCTGAGAAAAAAAGTACTTACAATTTTTTTGGAAATAAATTATTTGTATTAAATAAACGAAATTAAATATATATAAAATCCAAGGAACTTGACAGAAAATCAGTTAATGTCATGTAAAGCATGGTAAAAAGATCTGATTGCCGTATCTTCAAGACGGTGTATTTGGTGCATATTTTAAATAGTGTGTGTTTTTCATGAACGTTCTCCCCTTATGTCCATTTCTCTTAGTTTGCACGCATATGTAATGATGCGTTTGAACAAATAATATATAAAAACAGCTTACGTACTCGTGGAGAAGATCGCAGAAACAAACACATTCTGCCTGTAGAGGTCAAAGCGCTTTCAATATTGAACCTAATGAAGCTGAATGTAAAATAAAAGTGTTCAGCCACCCGCTTTCTCCCCGTTCGTAGCATAACCCCATTGAAAGTCGCCTTCATTTAGATAAGACAGGCAATAAGGGTATTATTAATGTGAAAAATGTCCATCCTGGTGTGTTGCAGTGGACGTGGTCAACCTTCTTAATAATAAGTTATCTTCTCGTCGATGCAGCTAGATTAAAACTGTAGCGCTCCTTGAAATATTCCGCACCTGTTTATGAAAATTAATTTTCATGAAGTATGTGGTTTGATTCTGAGATACTAAAAAAATGTGTCCTGTCGTATTTGACAGTGAGATTTTAATTCCTCTTTTGTTTTGTGAATGAATTTTCGCTCTACAGCGGAGTGTGCGCTGTTATCAAACTACCTGGCACATTAAAACCGTGTACCACACCAGGACTCGCAATCGGGGCCTTTGACTTTCGCAGGTAAGTTCTGTTCCAACTGAGCTATCCGCACACTATTTACGAGCCGTGCTCACAGCTTTGCTCCCGGCAACCTTCCAAACTGCTGGAAGTAAAGCTCTGATGAAGCGTCATGAGTCGCACTTGAGTAGCTGCCGCCACTGTAGCTCAGCATATTCGATCAGAGGGTTTGCTGCCCTCTCTAATAATAATAATAATAATAATAAAAACCTGAGTGAATGAATCACCAATGGACTTCAACGGGTGTCGTAGGACGTCCGCTCAAAACAACTGCTTCGAACAAAATGAGATTAAAAAAAAGAAACACAGTTGATAGAACACTCGTTCGCAAAAGACAAAAGTCTCAGGTTCGTTCTCTGTTCCAGTACAAAGTTTTAATCTGCCAAGTACTTTCATCCTGTGTTTATCAACCTGACAACATGACTCTGAGGCCCTAGGCTCTCATGAGTTTATACCACGGAGTGCTCGTGTCTGTCACTCAGAAATTGCGGTAATCAATACCAAATAACAAACTATTTAAAATGGTTCCGAACTTCCTTCACTCAAATGTTTCTACCTTTGGTGTAGCTACCGTAACCCAACACTTGGGGGTCTTAAAAATTGTTCAAATGTCTCTGAGCACTATGGGACCTAACATCTGAGGTCATTAGTCCACTAGAACTTAGCACAACTTAAGTCTAACTAACCTAAGAACATCCCACATAACAGTGGTACAAATCAAAATTTTTATTGCTTCTCCTTGAACATGTAACTCTTCAGGCTGGGTATCGGTTGATTCACCAAGTAATCTGGTCAGTTGTCGAGCCTGAATCATATGTTGCTGGATACCGATCTGTTTGTTTAAATTTTTCACGCCCTATTTCTGTGGATAATACTTGCAGCTGAAATAATAATATTCGATATACTACCTTGTGATAGCTATACTTACTTAATATCATAACAGTTGCCTTATATACTTACATTTTACAAAGGTGACAAAATTTTTTGACAAGTTGTACTTACAGCCACATTTGAAAACACCTCATAATCTAAAACCAATAGGTTGTGAAATAATTTAAGTAACATTAGCTCTCAATCAAGTGTGATAATGATCACAAAGTTTAAATTGCTATCTGAATAACAAGACAGAACTGGAACGTAAATTGCCAAAATACATCAATTGCAGAGTTACTTATTACGAAAAATAAGTACTTTTTAAAGAATATATATCTCATCAGGAGGCATAGGGAACAGAACACGGGGAATACATTTCACATTTTGTCAAACTCGCTGGACTCAATACTGAAATACGAAACATCTAAATTCTGTCGTATTTCTGAATTCCAAAACACACTCCATTTGTTAAATTGCTAATATCGTTTCTCTTTTCGGATTTTTGGGCCTTTAAAGTAACACAAAACGCTTAAAAAACTTCTCCCAAAAATGCATCCTTTAAAATGTAATCCTTCTAGAGAATTTCGGTTCAATTTCCGAGTTCAATTTATGTATGCCCATAAATAACATAACTATAAATTACACTGACGGGAAATAAATCACAACACCAAAAAGTATTTTTGTGCAAATTATCGAGTCGGAAAAAAATTACAACTCCAAAAAGGAGTTGTGCGACATATTCAGAAGGTGGTAGGCGTGATTCTACACCTGAAGGATGGATGGCATCTATTCAGACATTACACCAGTTGCGTAAGAGTGAGGGTGCAAATCACGTTTGCTTTAAATACACACTGTAACAGCTGTGAGCATTAGTTACGCTTGAGACTGGACGTGGTGACCCGATATTAGACTGGGATGCCTGTAAGGGGACAAACACGCCTTTATCAACAACTCACTGAGTTTCAATGAGGTTGTGAAGAGGGCTGCGAGAATCCGGGTGTTCCTTCTGCGATATTGCAGAAAGACGTGAGAAGAGTGTAGCCACTGTACATGATTGCTGGTGCGGTAGCCACGAGAATGTACAGACGCAAGATGAGCGGCGACGTGGCATTACCGAGAGGGAAGACCTTCGTATTCGGTGATCCGCCCTGGCACATCGTACTGCATTTGCAGCAGCAATCTGAGTAGCAGTTGACACCACAGTGACACAACGAACTGCTAAAAAGCGGTTACTTTAACGACAGCGCCGAGCCAGACGCCGTATAGCGTGCATTCCACTAGCTCATTGGCGGGCAGGGTGGAGGTCTGTTGTGTTTCCTGATGAAAGCTGGCTCTGCCTCCGGGCCAGTAATGGTCATGTGTTGGCTAGAAAGAGGCCAGCTGAGGATCTGCAACCAACCTGTATACTTATCAGACACACTGGACCTACACCTGGAGTTATGGTCTGGGGTGCAATTTCGCATGACAACTAGAGCACTGTCGTGTTTATGCCACGCATCCTGATTGCAAATTGGTACGTCAGCCTGGTGAATCAAAATGAACGGAATTCGATGGGTTGTTTTCCAACAAGATAACGCTCGCCGTTTTTACCAGACATGCTCCACAGAGTGTCGAGATGTTGCCTTAGCCAGCGCGATCACCAGATCTGTCTCCACAACCAAAGTCGTCCACAACCAGCATTAACCATCCCGTATTAACGACCCAGAGCAACAGGCATGGAACTCCATCCCTCAAACTGGCATCCGGCACCTATATAACACAATCTGTCAACGTTTGCGTGCTTTCATTCAACATTCCGGAGTTTACACCGACTATTAATGTACGAGCATTTCACTTAGGTAGTGGCTTATCTCGCGCTTACATTAACTTGCGATTTGGCAATGTTAATCACTTAAATATGACACCTAGACAAATGTATTTCCGAAATTTCATTGTTATACATTAATTATTCTTTAGCGGTGCGATTTTTTTCGTCAATGTATGTCTTCACATAAAATAACGATAACAAACATATTGATTTAGTTCATGGAAAGCATCAACATCTGATATGTTTTCCTCAAAAACATTGAGCTCTGTTAATCTCCTGCGTTATGACATTGAGATGTAATTATCTAATTGAAACTTACAGTTCATCGGCTATTTGGATATCGTGAGGCACTCTCTGACGCTCCGTTTAATTCTGTAATGCTGAGCGGACGCTTCTCTTGACGCGCTCGCATATCATGTTAGCCTTGAGCGGTGTTCTATTTCTTTGAACGAACGTTACTCGTGACTAAATTGATGTTCTTAACCAGAATTAAGGACATTAGTTTTATTTGAAGTTCCACAAGAACTTATTAAAGCAAAGTATCTGCCTAGTTCTGGACCTGAGGCGAACGACGATGCACATTCGACAACAAGGAGATCAACACAACAAAATATAAGTAAAAAGTATTAACTGGATGCACTTCAGTTTTACATGGATTCGGATTTCATTGTGGAGACAGCAAGTATTACTACATTATTTAATGACTGAGTCAGAGTCTTGCAGATCACTGCCAATTATATTTGTGCGTACAAGCCTACATGAAGATCTGAAAATGCAAAATGTTTCTCAGTAAAGACTGCCCCAATAGTGAGGACTTTTGGCAACAGGTTATCAGGCTACCTCGATTACATTTAATGCTTCAACTGTTTAAACATTTAGTCAGTTGCCGCGGCGTTTTATGTATGTACATCGTTTTTAAATCATGGAATGAACTCTGATGCGTCCCCAGCTGTCATCTGTCACAGTCACCGATCACATAGCAAGATGGCTCCGTCATCTCGTCTGTAAGGAAGAGGGACCTCATGATCCAGCCGCCAGCTACACAACGAAGTGATGTGGCTTGCCGCCCGATTAAGGCGCCCTCAACCGAAGTGCAGCTCATCCTACCGGCGACAGCCACTGCGTTACCTGGGTGTGCCACAGCGCCGCTGTTGCCTTTAGTATCTCGCCTTTGCAGGCGTCGGTGTCGGTTTGCAGTAGGGTTTTGGAGCATATACTGTATTCAAACATTATGAATCACCTCGAAGGGAACAATCTATTGACACGTAATCAGCATGGCTTCAGAAAACATCGCTCTTGTGCAACGCAGCTAGCTCTTTATTCGCACGAAGTAATGGCCGCTATCGACAGGGGATCTCAAGTTGATTCCGTATTTCTAGATTTCCGGAAAGCTTTTGACACCATTCCTCACATGCGACTTCTAATCAAGTTGCGGAGCTATGGGGTATCGTCTCAGTTGGTCGACTGGATTCGTGATTTCCTGTCAGGAAGGTCGCAGGTCGCAGTTCGTAGTAATAGACGGCAAATCATCGAGTAAAACTGAAGTGATATCAGGTGTTCCCCAGGGAAGCGTCCTGGGACCTCTACTGTTCCTGATCTATATAAATGACCTGGGTGACAATCTGAGCAGTTCTCTTAGACTGTTCGCAAATGATGCTGTAATTTACCGTCTAGTAAGGTCATCCGAAGACCAGTATCAGCTGCAAAGCTATTTAGAAAAGATTGCTGTATGGTGTGTCAGGTGGCAGTTGACGCTAAATAACGAAAAGTGTGAGACGATCCACATGAGTTCCAAAAGAAATCCGTTGGAATTCGATTACTCGATAAATAGTACAATTCTCAAGGCTGTCAATTCAACTAAGTACTTGGGTGTTAAAATTACGAACAACTTCATTTGGAAGGACCACATAGATAATATTGTGGGGAAGGCGAGTGAAAGGTAGCGTTTCATTGGCAGGACACTTAGAAGATGCAACAAGTCCACTAAAGAGACAGCTTACACTACACTCGTTCGTCCTCTGTTAGAATATTGCTGCGCGGTGTGGGATCCTTACCAGGTGGGATTGACGGAGGACATCGAGAGGGTGCAAAGAAGGGCAGCTCGTTTTGTATTATCGCGTTATAGGGGAGAGAGTGTGGCAGATATGATACACGAGTTGGGATGGAAGTCATTACAGCATAAACGTTTCTCGTCGCGGCGAGACCTTTTTACGAAATTTCAGTCACCAACTTTCTCTTCGGAATGCGAAAATATTTTGTTGAGCCCAACCTACATAGGTAGGAATGATCATCAAAATAAAATACGAGAAATCAGAGCTCGAACAGAAAGGTTTAGGTGTTCGTTTTTCCCGCTCGCTGTTCGGGAGTGGAATAGTAGAGAGATAGTATGATTGTGGTTCGATGAACCCTCTGCCAAGCACTTAAATGTGAATTGCAGAGTAGTCATGTAGATGTAGATGTAGATGTGCAACGTGATACGAGCACAGCTTACTACTATACTTCCATCGGACAGCTTTACAAGACACCCCTGGCCGTCTTGACAGTCAGTCTGCGAGTTCCAGTCCCACTTCGCAAGTTCAATATAGGCGTTCAGCGATATCTGTTCGTCAGAGTACAATGCATGCCAGTCGGAACCAAGACACTGACAGTGTATCAGATACGGACTTTGCTTATGGCAGTATTATCTCACTGTGAAAGACTGTGTACTCAAACTGTACCTTCAGAACTGTTATCCAGTATACTTTCTTATCCGATCAGGGAGCCGCGCTGTCTCGGGCGCCTTGTCACGGTTCGCGTGGCTGCCCCCGTTGGAGGTTCGATTCCTCCCTCGGGCGTGGGTGTGTGTGTTGTCCTTAGCATAAGTTAGTTTACGTTAGGTTAAGTAGTGTGTAAGCCTAGGGGCCAATGACCTCAGCAGTTTGGTCCCATAGGAACTTCCCACAGTTTTCTTTTCCGATAAGGGGATAGTGCACTTGTTTTCATACAGAAACTGTTCAGTCGATATTCAGAATCTAACGCTGTCGTGTGTTCTCTGTGACATTAATAAAGTCTGTTGGTCTTCGTAACCTGGGCACATGTCCTTTCTTGTAGCGTGCGTCACCCAAACAACGGAATACCAAAGCCACCATCTCTGGTGGTGTGATTGTGATTGGAACTACTGTGGACGAGCTCCCGACTTTTATGTCCACTCACCACCTCAGTGTTGTCAACGTTGACGACCAACAGAAAAGTCCAACTTAGAAGCAGCTTCAGTTATGTTGACTTACGAGCAGCATACATTCCGTCAATTAGGACCTAAAGCAACAAAATGTGTGCCACAAGATAGTTTCCTTTCTCTATTCTCTAAATGAAACAGCAGGTAGCAAAATTGAACTACACTTGCTTAACAGCACAGGAAAAATTTAGATTTACAGCCAGTGCGAAATAATGATGCAATGTTTTACAATAACAGAAGCGTAATCCTAAATGAATTCTGAAGTACATGAAAGTGTGGCCGTGGTTTCCAAATACTTGCTACAACGAAGTTACTTACAGCGCTACGAGCAACATGATTAGATGGTTCAAATGGCTCTGAGCACTATGGGACTTAACATCTATGGTCATCAGTCCCCTACAACTTAGAACTACTTAAACCTAACTAACCTAAGGACATCACACAACACCCAGCCATCATGAGGCAGAGAAAATCCCTAACCCCGCCGGGAATCGAACCCGGGAACCTGGGCGAGGGAAGCGAGAACTCTACCGCAAGACCACGAGATGCGGGCAACATGATTAGAAGCAGCATGCATATTTTTAAGTCAAAAGAACGACACTGTGCTCCTTAAACTCACTGTTCCCTGTGAAAAAAAAGAGTAGGTGCGGCTCTCTGAGGGTTCCGTGTGAACGTAATTATATATATATATATATATATATATATATATATATATATATAATAATTTCATGCCGCTCAGACGTCTTGTGCAAGTCTTTCTATCGGACGCCACTTTGGCGACCAGCGTGATCCATTCTTACCGAAGTTCTATTATTCGTTGTTGGGAGGGGGGGGGGGAGGTCGTCTTTTACGATGGAGGTATTTTAATTGGCACTGTGATCTGACATAAATAAATTAGACACTATCCCGTGGTCTAGGGGTAGCGTCTTTGATTCATAATCAAAACGTCTTCGGTCCCGGATTCGATCCCCGCCACTGCCTAAATTTTGATAAATAATCAGCATTGGCGGCCGAAGACTTCCGGTATAAGAAGTCAGCCTCATTCTGCCAACGGCCTTGTCAAAGAGGGCGGAGGAGCGGATAGAGGTTCAGGGAACTCTCTTGTCCTAGGGGTGGGAAATTGCCCCTAAAGGCGGAAGAATCAGCAATGATCAACGACATGAGGATGCAGGAGGCAATGTAAACCACTGCATTAAAGACACGTAACGTGTATCCACAGGACATGTGGCCTGTAGTTGAAGAAGTGTCATGATGATCTCGCCATTGGCAAAAGATTCCGGAATAGTCCCCCATTCGAATCTCCGGGAGGGGGCTGCCAAGGGGGAGGTTACCATGAGAAAAAGATTGAATAATCAACGAAAGGGTAACGTTCTACGAGTCGAGGCTTGGAATGCCAGAAGCTTGAACGTGGTAGGGAAACTAGAAAATCTGAAAAGGGAAATGCAAAGGCTCAATCTAGATATAGTAGGGGTCAGTGAAGTGAAGTGGAAGGAAGATAAGGATTTCTGGTCAGATGAGTATCGGGTAATATCAACACCAGCAGAAAATGGTATAACAGGTGTAGGATTCGTTATGAATAGGAAGGTAGGGCAGAGGGCGTGTTACTGTGAACAGTTCAGTGACCGGGTTGTTCTAATAAGAATCGACAGCAGATCAACACCGACAACGATAGTTCAGGTATACATGCCGACGTCGCAAGCTGAAGATGAACAGGTAGAGAAAGTGTATGAGGATATTGAAAGGGTAATGTAGTATAAAAAGGGGGACGAAAATCTAATAGTCATGGGCGACTGGAATGCAGTTGTAGGGGAAGGAGTAGAAGAAAAGGTTACAGGAGAATATGGGCTTGGGACAAGGAATGAAAGAGGAGAAAGACTAATTGAGTTCTGTAACAAGTTTCAGCTAGTAATAGCGAATACCCTGTTCAAGAATCACAAGAGGAGGAGGTATACTTGGAAAAGGCCGGGAGATACGGGAAGATATGAATTAGATTACATCATGGTCAGACAGAGATTCCGAAATCAGATACTGGATTGTAAGGCGTACCCAGGAGCAGATATAGACTCAGATCACAATATAGTAGTGATTAAGAGTAGGCTGAAGTTCAAGACATTAGTCAGGAAGAATCAATAGGCTAAGAAGTGGGATACGGATGTTCTAAGGAATGACGAGATACGTTTGAAGTTCTCTAACGCTATGGATACAGCAATAAGGAATAGGGCAGTAGGCAACACAGTTGAAGAGAAATGGACGTCTTTCAAAAGGGCCATCACAGAAGTTGGGAAGAAAAACATAGGTACAAAGAAGGTAGCTACGAAGAAACCATGGGTAACAGAAGAAATACTTCAGTTGATTGATGAAAGGAGGAAGTACGAACATGTTCCAGGAAAATCAGGAATACAGAAATACAAGTCGCTGAGGAATGAAATAAATAGGAAGTGCAGGGAAGCTAAGACGAAATGGCTGCAAGGAAAATGTGAAGACATCGAAAAAGATATGATTGTCGGAAGGATAGACTCAGCATGCAGGAAAGTCAAAACAACCTTTGGTGACATTAAAAGCAACGGTGGTAACATTAAGAGTACAACGGGGATTCCACTGTTAAATGCAGAGGAGAGAGCAGATAGGTGGAAAGAATACATTGAAAGCCTCTATGAGGGTGAAGATTTGTCTGATGTGATAGAAGAAGAAACAGGAGTCGATTTAGAAGAGATAGGGGATCCAGTATTAGAATCTGAATTTAAAAGAGCTTTGGAGGACTTACGGTCAAATAAGGCAGAAGGGATAGATAACATTCCATCAGAATTTCTAAAATCATTAGGGGAAGTGGCATTAAATGACTATTCACGTTGGCGTGTAGAATATATGAGTCTGGCGACATACCATCTGACTTTCGGAAAAGCATCATCCACACAATTCCAAAGACGGCAAGAGCTGACAAGTGCGAGAATTATCGCACAATCAGCTTAACAGCTCATGCATCGAAACTGCTTACAAGAATAATATACGGAAGAATGGAAAAGAAAATTGAGAATGCGCTAGGTGACGATCAGTTTGGCTTTAGGAAAAGTAAAGGCACGAGAGAGGCAATTCTGACGTTACGACTAATAATGGAAGCAAGGCTAAAGAAAAATCAAGACATGTTCACAGGATTCGTCGACCTGGAAAAAGCGTTCGACAATATAAAAGCGTGCAAGCTGTTCAAGATTCTGAAAAAAGTATGGGTAAGCTATAGGGAGAGATGGGTCATATACAATATGTACAACAACTAAGAGGGAATAATAAGAGTGGACGATCAAGAACGAAGTGCTCGTATTAAGAAGGGAGTAAGACAAGGCTGTAGCCTTTCGCCCCTTCTCTTCAATCTGTACATCGAGGAAGCAATGATGGAAATAAAAGAAAGGTTCAGGAGTGGAATTAAAATACAAGGTGAAAGTATATCAATGATACGATTCGCTGATGACATTGCTATCCTGAGAGAAAGTGAAGAAGAATTACATGATCTGCTGAACGGAATGAACAGTTTAATGAGTACACAGTATGGTTTGAGAGTAAATCGGAGAAAGACGAAGATAATGAGAAGCAGTAGAAATGAGAACAGCGAGAAACTTAACATCAGGATTGATGGTCACGAACTCAATGAAGTTAAGGAATTCTGCTACCTAGGCAGTAAAATAACTAATGACGGACGGAGCAAGGAGGACATGAAAAGCAGACTCGCTATGGCAAAAAAGGCATTTCTGGCTAATAGAAGTCTACTAATATCAAATACCGTCCTTAATTTGAGGAAGAAATTTCTGGGGATGTACGTCTGGGTTACAGCATTGTATGGTAGTGAAACATGGACTGTGGGAAAACCGAAACAGAAGAGAATCGAAGCATTTGAGATGTGGTGCTATAGACGAATGTTGAAAATTAGGTGGACTGATAAGGTAAGGAATGAGGAGGTTCTACGCAGAATCGGAGAGGAAACGAATATGTGGAAAACACTGATAAGGAGAAGGGACAGGATGATAGGACATCTGCTAAGATATGAGGGAATGACTTCCATGGTATTAGAGGGAGCTGTAGAGGGCAAACACTGTAGAGGAAGACAGAGATTGGAATACGTCAAGCAAATAATTGAGGACGTAGGTTGTAAGTGCTACTCTGAGATGAAGAGGTTAGCACAGTAGACTGACGACCAAAATATATATCCCGAATAATAAATTAGGGATTCAATAAAATCACCTACCCAGCCAGGAATCGAACCCGGGCCCCCGACATGACATTCCTCGGCACTGATCACTCTGCTGCTGGGGCAGACAGAATGGAAGCAAAATACGTGGTGAAAGGATATCAATGATAAAATTCGCCGGTGACATTGTTATCCTGAGTAAAAGTGATTAATAACTGCAGGATTTGTTCAACGGAATCAACAGTCTAACGAGTACAGAACACGGATTGATAATAAATCGAAGAAAGATGAAACTAATTAGAAGTAGGAGAAATAAGAACAGCAAGAAATTCAACATCAAAACTGATGAAGTTAAGGATTCTGCTGCCTAGGCAGCAAATTATCCATAATGGACAGAGCAAGGAGGATACAAAAATTAGTCTAGCACAACGGAAAACTGCGTTCTTGGCCAAGAGATGTCTGCAAGTATCAAACATACGTAGGCCTTAATTTGAGGAATAAATGTCTGAGAACGTACGTTTGGAGCACAGCATAGTAAGGTAGTGAAACATGGACTGTTTGAAAATCGGAACGCAAAAGACTCGAAGGATTTGAGATTTGGTGTTACAGAAGTACGTTGAAAATTAGGTGGACTGATATGCTAAGGAATGCAGATGTTCTCCGCAGAAGGGGTAGGGTGGAGGGGGGGGGGGAGGAATACATGAAAAATAATACTAACAAGAAGAAGTGATAGGATATGAGTTAAGACATCAGGGAATAACTTTTTTGGTACTAGAGCAGTGGTTCCCAACCATTCTTAGACAGTTACCCCTGAGTGTAGTCACATAATTGTTAGCTAGTATCACCCCCCCCCCCTCCAACTCTCCCTTCGCAACACCTTTCCCGGCCATCAACAAAATTAGCACCTAACTAAATTTTATAATGAAAAAGAATTTCCTTTGAGCACTTATTTTGAAAATGACAAAATATAAATGACATTTAGTTTTTATAGCTGTTTTATTAAACCACGAACAAGTGAGTCAATCAAAAAACTGGTACTGCTTATTTATAACTATCATTCTTATGGAATGATGATGTAGTTGTCAATGCTTCGCTAGAGCTACCTACATAAAATTCCTTCTGTGAAAAGAAAGCTATCAACAGTGAGGATAGACAATTCCTACGAAACATGCTTCCTCTACACCGATCCTGTTTCTTGTGCACTTGATTCATTAATAGTCTGCACCTCCATTTGAAATAATCGAAGTTAAAATGCCTGCACTATACTTAGTGTTTGTAAATCACTTGACTGCTTATCCCCTTACTTTGTGAACGGGCAAAAACTGTAATACTTGAAGCCACTAATAATAATAATAATAATAATATATAAGACCTACGGTAATATAGTGGCCATTACAAAGTTACCGTTTTGTTGCGCTGTCGATTAGTCCATTTGTTGTTGATAAGCGAATAATGAATAAATTTCTGATCAATTGCGGGAGCTACCTACAACACTGAGAAGGCATTGTCATTAGATATGTAAGTAAACGTGTCCTAGTTTTATTGTCATAGATGCATAATGCAAAGTATATTCGTAATGGGTGAAATACACGAAGAAGCGAAATGAAATGAGCATATGGCATAGTTGGCCGGGAGTCCCCTAGCCGGGGAATTTCGGCCGCCAACTGCAAGTCTTATTCCATTCGACGCCACATTGGGCGACTTGCGCGCCGGAGATGAGGATGAAATGATGATGAGTCCCCGAGCGGAGAAAATCCCCAACCCGGCCGGGAATCGAACCCGGGCCCGCTTGCACGGGAGGCGAGCACATTACCACCCAGATCAGCAGGCACACACATGAGGAAGATGTTGTTCATGTATTCGTTTCAAGCTGTAACCTCCACCACACTGTGTCAAGCGTTAAAGACACTATTTCAAAGAAAAATGTAATTACTGGTAACTTATATTATCAGTATTACAGTCTTACCAACTGTTGAAGAATAATAATATTGATACTTCAAAAATAATTTAGCTTCTTGACCGAAACACAATCGAATGCTTTCGTTTTTACTCTTCAGAAAACTCCATTTTACCCTTCATGGTGTGATTATCCCCAACTTGGGAACCGCTGTACTAGAAAGGGCTGTAGAAGATAAAAACTGTAGAGGAAGACTGGAATACATCTAGTAAACAGTTGAGGACGCAGGTTGCAAGTGTTACCCTGAGATGAAATTGTTGGCACAGCAGAGGAATTCACGGTGAGCTACATAAAACCAGTCTGAAGACTGATGACTCAAAAACAAATATTCTATGTTCTCGCTGTGGCCATTATCCCGTAGGAATAACGTATTATTAAAGGCTCACCGGAGTCAGACTCCCTGTTAAGAAGTTTCAGCTATATGGGATAAATAGTTTGCCAGGAAACAACCAGTAGGCACTGGAATTAGAATGCAATCCACACATTAAAAGATAGTTAGATCAGTGGTCATGCGACGACATGTGGTAGTTTCCCACAAGCACATATTGAGGGTGTTTTCCATTCCTGGATGGAAAAATAACTGACCCTATTGACCTATGGATTGCATTTAGTTTCACCATCCCTATGAAAGCCATAACTTGATATTACTTTATCTCTCTCAGAAACTATTTCCGTAAATTTCGAGTTCTATAACGAGTCGTTAGTTTCCAGTAGACCTAGGGCAACTTTCTAGAAGCGACCCACGATGGCGATCAGAAACCTCCTTGTGTGCTTCGGAGTGATCATTTGCGGAGCAACTGAACCACACACTATGTGCCGTGTACAGGAATGACGCAGAAGAGGGATCGAATCACTTTGAACATTTAACTGGAAATTAACGACAATGCGTTCAACTTAATATTACCTAGAGTATGTGAAAAAGATTCCATCGACAGCAGATTTCTTGGTGAGAACGTGGGTAGCACATTGAACATCATAAAAAGAACAACCATCGTTTACCATGAGAGGTGAAACATTTTTCAACGTAATAAATTCTCTCTCGCTTCTGTTCGTCACTTCCGAAGGTGACTTAGAGTCAGCGAACACATGTTTGTGACATTATGAATACGTCTTCTGACTAGTTTTTGTATACAAGATATCGGACATGGCAACACGTATACAAGATACTAGCCAATTTGTCATTTTCGTAAATAATTTGTTCCCTGAAGTAGATAAATCACTAAATATAGTGTTTTCCTTAAAACATTCAGTCTCAAAGCTAACTATGATTTTTTTTTCATCAGTCTACTGACTGGTTTGATGCGGCCCGCCAAAAAATTCCTTTCCTGTGCTAACCTCTTCATCTCAGAGTAGCACTTGCAACCTACGTCCTTTATTATTTGCTTGACGTATTCCAGTCTCTGCTGTCTTCCTCTACAGTTTTTGCCCTCTACAGCTCCCTCTAGTACTATGGAAGTCATTCCCTCATGTCTTAGCAGATGTCCTATCATCCTGTCCCTTCTCCTTATCAGTGTTTTCCACATATTCGTTTCCTCTCCGATTCTGCGTAGAAGCTCCTCATTCCTTACTTTACCAGTCCACCTAATTTTCAACATTCGTCTATAGCACCACATCTCAAATGCTTCGATTCTCTTCTGTTTCGGTTTTCCCACAGTCCATGTTTCACTACCATACAATGCTGTAACCCAGACGTACATCCCCAGAAATTTCTTCCTCAAATTAAGGCCGGTATTTGATATTAGTAGACTTCTCTTGGCCAGAAATACCTTTTTTGCCATAGCGAGTCTGCTTTTCATGTCCTCCTTGCTCCGTCCGTCATAGGTTATTTTACTGCCTAGGTTGCAGAATTCCTTAACTTCATGGACTTCCTGACCATCAATCCTGATGTTAAGTTTCTCGCTGTTCTCATTTCTACTACTTCTCATTACCTTCGTCTTTCTCCAATGTACTCTCAAACCATACTGTGTACTCATTAGACTGTTAATTCCTTTCAGCATATCATTTAATTCTTCTTCACTTTCACTCAGGATAGGAATGTCATCAGCGAATCGTATCATTGATATACTTTCACCTTGTATTTTAATTCCATTCCTGAACCTTTCTTTTATTTCCATCATTGCTTCCTCGATGTACAGATTGAAGAGAAGGGGGCGAAAGGCTACAGCCTTGCCTTACACCCTTCTTAATACGAGCACTTCGTTCTTGATCGTCCACTCTTATTATTCCCTCTTAGTTGTTGTACATATTGTATATGACCCGTCTCTCCCTATAGCTTACCCCTACTTTTTTCAGAATCTCGAACAGCTTGCACCAATTTATATTGTCGAACGCTTTTTCCAGGTCGACAGACCCTACGAACGTGTCTTGATTTTTCTTTAGCCTTGCTTCCATTATTAGCCGTAACGTCAGAATTGCCTCTCTCGTGCCTTTACTTTTCCTAAAGCCAAACTGATCGTCACCTAGCGCATTCTCAATTTTCTTTTCCATTCTTCTGTATATTATTCTTGTAAGCAGTTTCGATGCATGAGCTGTTAAGCTGATTGTGCGATAATTCTCGCACTTGTCAGCTCTTGCCGTCTTCGGAATTGCGTGGATGATACTTTTCCGAAAGTCAGATGGTATGTCGCCAGACTCATGTATTCTACACACCAACGTCAATAGTCGTTTTGTTGCCACATCCCCTAATGATTTTAGAAATTGTGGTGGAATGTTATCTATCCCTTCTGCCTTATTTGACCGTAAGTCCTCCAAAGCTCTTTTAAATTCAGATTCTAATACTGGATCCCCTATCTCGTCTAAATCGACTCCTGTTTCTTCTTCTATCACATCAGACAAATCTTCACCCTCATAGAAGCTTTCAATGTATTCTTTCCACCTATCTGCTCTCTCCTCTGCATTTAACAGTGGAATCCCCGTTGTACTCTTAATGTTACCACCGTTGCTTTTAATGTCACCAAAGGTTGTTTTGACTTTCCTGTCTGCTGAGTCTGTCCTTCCGATAATCATATCTTTTTCGATGTATTCACATTTTCCTTGCAGCCATTTCGTCTTAGCTTCCCTGCACTTCCTATTTATTTCATTCCTCAGCGACTTGTATTTCTGTATTCCTGATTTTCCTGGAACATGTTCGTACTTCCTCCTTTCATCAATCAACTGAAGTATTTCTTCTGTTACCCATGGTTTCTTCGTAGCTACCTTCTTTGTACCTATGTTTTCCTTCCCAACTTCTGTGATGGCCCTTTTGAAAGACGTCCATTTCTCTTCAACTGTGTTGCCTACTGCCCTATTCCTTATTGCTGTATACATAGCGTTAGAGAACTTCAAACGTATCTCGTCATTCCTTAGAACTTCCGTATCCCACTTCTTAGCCTATTGATTCTTCCTGACTAATGTCTTGAACTTCAGCCTACTCTTCATCACTACTATATTGTGATCTGAGTCTATATCTGCTCCTGGGTACGCCTTACAATCCAGTATCTGATTTCGGAATCTCTGTCTGACCATGATGTAATCTAATTCATATCTTCCCGTATTTCCCGGCCTTTTCCAGGTATACCTCCTCCTCTTGTGATTCTTGAACAGGGTATTCGCTATTACTAGCTGAAACTTGTTACAGAACTCAATTAATCTTTCTCCTCCTTCATTCCTTGTCCCAAGCCCATATTCTCCTGTAATCTTTTCTTCTACTCCTTCCCCTACAAGTGCATTCCAGTCGCCCATGACTATTAGATTTTCGTCCCCCTTTACATACTGCATTACCCTTTCAATATCCTCATACACTTTCTCTATCTGTTCATCTTCAGCTTGCGACGTCGGCATGTATACCTGAACTATCGTTGTCGGTGTTGGTCTGCTGTCGATTCTGATTAGAACAACCCGGTCACTGAACTGTTCACAGTAACACACCCTCTGCCCTACCTTCCTATTCATAACGAATCCTACACCTGTTATAACATTTTCTGCTGGAGTTGATATTACCCGATACTCATCTGACCAGAAATCTTTGTCTTCCTTCCACTACACTTCACTGACCCCTACTATATCTAGATTGAGCCTTTGCATTTCCCTTTTCAGATTTTCTAGTTTCCCTACCACGTTCAAGCTTCTGACATTCCACGCCCCGACTCTTAGAACATTATCCTTTCGTTGATTATTCAATCTTTTTCTCATGGTAACCTCCCCCTTGGCAGTCCCCTCCCGGAGATCCGAATGGGGGACTATTCCGGAACCTTTTGCCAATGGAGAGATCATCATGACACTTCTTCAACTACAGGCCACATGTCCTGTGGATACACGTTACGTGTCTTTAATGCAGTGGTTTCCATTGCCTACTGCATCCTCATGTCGTTGATCATTGCTGATTCTTCCGCCTTTAGGGGCAATTTCCCACCCCTAGGACAAGAGAGTTCCCTGAACCTCTATCCGCTCCTCCGCCCTCTTTGACAAGGCCGTTGGCAGAATGAGGCCAAAAGTCTTCGGCCGCCAATGCTGACTATTTATCAAAATTTAGGCAGTGGCGGTGATCTTTTTTTTTTTTTTTTTTTTTTTTTTTTGTTCGTTATAGTTCGTTTCAATTGTTCGTGGCGGACGTCCCCTGACGCCCGTTACAGTTCGTTGTTGATCCATTAACTCAGTTTTTTATTACAGAGGGCTGCTAACCCTCTGACCGAGCACGCTGAGCTACCGTGCCGGCTGTGGATCGAACACGGGACTGAAGAGGTTTTGATTATGAATCAAAGACGCTACCCCTAGACCACGGGCCTACCTGTGATACAGAAGATTAAGGTTGTAAGGTTGTTGCGTAGCCCCAGGCGAAAAAATGACCATTAATATGATTTTGCAATTTTCCTAAAACAAAGTAAACGTTAGCTCATCTTATAATTTCGAGTACCCGAATGAATTATAATACTATCTTTTTAGTTTATAAGTGTCTATCATTGCTTTGGTATTTACTGTAGTGAATATATCTTTAATCATGTTTCTAACAAATTCATTTAAGGATGTTACAGCAACTCGCTTCATCTGTCCAAAACATGTTATCTATTACACTCTTTCACTGCTTAGGAAAAGTAAATACATGCACAACATTCAGTTTGTTATAAAATCCTAATACAACTTTTTTGTCGCTTTGACTGACGAAACAAGATGTAATGAAAGCAATGAACGAAGGTATGTGACGAATCCGTACAGTTTTCATTATAACGTATACAAAGTTTGGCACAATTAATAGAGAAACCTAACATAATAGAAGAACTATTGATTTTCAGCATAATCTTCTTTCTTTCATTCATTGGTGGCCCCAAAAACGTGTTAAAATAATTTTATTCGGTGTATTTTTATAAATTAATTTCATAAGTTTTCATCACTAATTTTATTAATTTTTAATCCTTCAATCACTCCAGGACACAATATTTTCCTGGATAATACTTATGAGGGGTGTCCTCCGCTGATTGACATAGGCCCGAAGGAACATATTTTAAACGGTCGAGGGTCAAACAGTTCATCTTTATTCTAACACAGGTCCGTCCCGTTTTTGTCAGTTGTTCACGTTACGTGGGACTGCCTCCATCACTTTTTTTATTTTAGTTACCGCTTCACAATTTTTTTATTCAAGGATCATTTTCTTATCTTGCATCACATAATTTTTTTTATATATTTTAGACGGCCGTAGTGGCCAATCGGTTCTAGGCGCTACAGTCTGGAACCATGCGACCGCTACGGTCACAGGTTCGAATCCTGTCTCGGGCATGGAATGTGTGTGATGTCCTTAGTTCAGTTAGGTTTAAGTAGTTTTAAGTTCTAGGTGACTGATGACCTCAGAAGTTAAGTTCCATAGTGCTCTGAGCCATTTTTTTATGTTTTATGTGACGCAGCATGTGAAAGTTGCTGTATTTGGACGGGTTACTCCTGTAACCGAAATATCAGATCCGAAGATGGTTCTAGAGGAACCGAAACCGGTCATATGAATAAACATTTTGCAATAAAAATGGGTTATATGTAACATTGTAAAATCACTGATTGCGGCTATCCGATCAGACTGTGTGTCTGTTTTTGCAAAAATACATAAAATAAACATTGAAATATCTAAAACTTGGTCTGTTCGCACTGTAAATAAATCCTTCCATATTTTATTTTATCCCCAAGCCGCATTTCTGTGAAAGAATGGCACAGGATTCGACTGACAGTAGAGAAGGGTAATAAAATTTACGTTTCACCAGCAGTTAGGTTATGAGGAAAGTGGGAAAGAACGGGATCGTTGGACTGATTTGTTTCAAACCGACTGGTCGCGTGAACTTCGTCTGATTCGCATTTGCTTCCAGATCAGTAGGACAGCAATTAAGCAAGCAAGCAGTGTGATGCGTACCGAAAGACAGTTAGTACTCCCGTGTTTGCGTTGTAGCAACGACTGCTCGAGCTTCTGGCGACAAACTCCTAAAAGTGGGTCGTTACCGATGCAACAATCTGGAGACAAAAGAGTGGCGCCCTGTGATGTCACCCTCGAGTCCTGTGACGCTTCAAACACCAAGGTGTGGAGACATGCAAAAAAAAAGTCCAAAGCTCATGAGTTCATATGAGGTACAAGGGTAACTTAATGATGTCACGTTGGCACCAAATGTCACCACAATTCTGCTCAACGTCACCGTGATCGAGTCACATTTCATCCCTTTCTTTTGACGCCTCTGCGGTGGTCAAGACCGCAACGTCCTGGGTTGAAATCACTCGGTTTTCTTATGCGTGGCCGAGAAAAACATTTCAGACACACCACCGCTCTGTATCGACACGTAAAGACTTCGGGGGACGGCGTAAAGAGCATAAATGAAATCACCCCTTTCCTCAAGACGTTGTTTCCCACACTTTTCGGGATCGAAAACGACAGTTCGCAGTACGGTGTGAAACAACACGACGTTCCGGACAACCTTTGTGACGCCTGACTGCCTCTGGACGATTCAACCCATCTTTAAGGATATCGTGCGGTTGCAACCTCACTGCAGCGTGGCCGCAGTTTTTGCTGTGGTGCAGGGGGTGGAACTAATAGGTGTCGTTCAAAACCATTCGATCAAATCTGAAAGTGATTCGAAGCAGCGAAGGGTGGTTATGGCTTTTCAGCCCTCCGGTTACGTGGTTATGGAGGGGTACGACAAAGGGTCCTTCTAACGAAATGTGCCTGTATAGAGAGAAACTGTGACAAATGTTCCAGGCGAATGCAGACGTGCTACGCTGCTGCTCTTGCGCCTGATAGCAGGCATTCGGAGTCGGACGTTAGTTAAGGGAAGGAAATTACCAGGTTTCGAAAAAAAGTGATACTTTAATTGCGTTGCGCAATGTAATTTCCAAGTAGAAATGTTCTTTTTTTTCATTGTCAATATCGTAACAAAGATTTCGTCTCCTACACATTGTACACCTTTCACGCTTTATGAGATTTTCTACTGACAATAGCCGTCAGATTCGTTTTGTTTTTGTTTATACTTTGTTTCTGCGAGTTTCTTCTCGGTACTCTAGTGAGGAGCTATTGACTTTGAACGCCTATATCTGTTGGACTACTGGTTGTACTGACATAGCTCGTTAACACGATCATTTGCGTACTCGCTACCTGTAGCATAAGTTACTTGAGTTTTGTGTTTGTGCATATGTTTCAACTGTCGATCCACACCTAGGGACGGCGGTTATCGCTGAAACGATCATTTTTCGTTTACATCGGTTCTTTTCGTCTCTAGTTCTTCATGATTGTTAAAACCGCCCAAAATAATCGGTTTCTGAAATAACCGATTTTCGGTTTTTGCTGCTGTTACTTCCAGTAATTAACGTAGACTTCGAATAAAGATTGAATAATTTTCATGAAGGTGAAGGAGTAGGAGATGAACCGGTATGTGGCTGACGCTACGGCAGAAATCGGTCTCATTGCCTCCAGTAAAGATTGCGATGGTGAAGGAGGCAGGCGCGGCGACGGTTGATGAATTCCCTGAATAGTCGCTTTTGGCTGGTTTCAGTTGTCCGCAGCGAAGCAACCACAAAACTACTGGTTCAGTTGTTACCCTAAGTTTATATCACATCAATAAAATTATAAGTGTATCAATCAAATTTATTTTCCCTTCCAAGCAACACTGTGAATGTTTTTCCTCCTTACATGATGCTGCAAGATTGTTGTACTTACACATCTTTTTAATCTTTTGAAGGAAATGCAGCATTGTACTTCATTGCTGCGGCACTTCGTAAAATGTTTTCAAACTATGGATGATACCATCTGCAATACAACTTCTGCTCTCTCGGTTCCCTTACCATCCTTCTTTTCCATCTTTCTGCCCCCGCTCTCTCTCTCTCTCTCTCTCTCTCTCTCTCTCTCTCTCTCTCTCACACACACACACACACACACACACACATACACATACACACACACATTCTGCCATCTCCCAGAAGCCACACCATACCAGTTCTCACGAAACATTCAAAATTAGCGCCACAACAAACACAAAACCAACGATGAACAAGTGAGCAGCGACAATAACATGACACCTCTCACTGATTGTGTGTTGTCAGAAGTGTCTGCTCAGATCACGGTTCGCCACATTTTGTGAAAGTGCATGTGAGGTGAAGTAGTGAGCGGAAGTTTATGAAAACTGAGTTGAAACAATGCACTAAATAGCACGTGATCGGAGCATCAACCAGAAACACGAAACAGGATGAAAACTTGAAGTACAGAAACGCACATAACCTCTACTCACGAAACAGTCCTTCAAAAATACGCAATAGTTTTCATCATGGCTAGTTTTCAGGTGACATGCTGTGAAAAAAAGGACGAAAACGAGCACTAAAACCGGTGTGTAATAATACAGTTCAGTTAGCGATGTAATTTTAAGGTGAGTGTCTAAGCAAAACAAAGTAAATTGCACATGTTGTAATTCTAAGGCCTACAACAGTTAAGTTATTATAAATTTGATATTGTACTTTACAGAAATAAAAATTTGACCCACAGAAGATGATACATAAGTGTCGAAACACGTCTGGGCAAATATAAAAATAAACTAACCGTGTCTGCATAAGGCTTGTTTTGAAAACAACCCAGTTTTCAAATCGCAAACACGGAAGAACATAAAGAGGGGCTTGAAAAATTAGTAATATGAGTACAACTGATGTCCGAGGACGACAACGAGAAACTACAGTATGGACCAGGTACGAGCAAATGTTGCACAATGCACGAACAGGCGTACCGTCTAACACGACACGACACGTGGCAAAAGGTACATTATTGTCACAGCTGAGCCGTACCCATTCTAAAGTCATGTGTTTGATGCTAGTTTGTAACTGTAGGCGTTGTTATTAAAGTAGTGCTGATCGCTACTCCCCGTTTCTATGATACTCCAGTAATTGAAAGCAATGGAAATTTTACGAATAAACATTACTCATTTTCCAAAATTTTTTAATTAAAAACGAAAATTTTTAACACTGGTACTGTGGAAAATTGATTAGCCACTTCTTTATTCGGTTATTAGTAAAAAACTGAAAAACCTGTTGTAACCGAGACCAAACTAATACCGAAAAATACCGGTTATTCAGAACTAAAATACCGGTGTCGGTTTTAACCCGTGGGTTCTTCCCGTCCCTAGCCGTACAGCCCCTACTGCACGGTTACTGCTCAAGCAGGAGCCCCTACCGCATCGTGTATGCAGATATAGGTTAAGCTGTTTTGTGCCCAGTATGTCTGTATCTGTCTTCCGAGCTGAGTTAATAGGATGTCTCTATAGGCTCCCTGGCTCAGCAGCTGTTGTGGCAGAGCACCTGAAGGAAAATTTGGAAAATATGACGAGTAAATTTCCCGACCATGTTACAGTTCTGGGTGAAGATTTTAATTTGCCACATATAGACTGGGAGACTAAAACGTTTATAACGGATGGCAGGGACAAAGAATCCAGGGAATTTTTTTAAGTGCTTTATCTGAAAACTACCTTGAGCAGTTACACAGAGAACCGACTGGTTGCGATAACATATTAGACATTCTGGTGACAGACAGACCATAACTATTTGAAACAGTGAACGCAGAACAGGGAATCAGCGATCATAAAGCGGTTACTGCATCGATGATTTCAGCCGTAAATAGATATATTAAAAAAGGTCGGAAGATTTTTCTGTCTACCAAAAGTGACAAAAATCAGATTACTGAGTACCTGACGGCTCAACACAAAAGTTTTGTCTCAAGTACGGATAGTGTTGAGGATCAGTGGACTAAGCTTAAAACCATCGTACAATGTGCATTAGATGAGTATGTACCAAGCAAGATCGTAAGATATGGAAAAGAGCCACTGTGGTACATCAACCCAGTTAGAAAACTGCTGCGGAAGCAAATGGAAATTCACAGTAAACATAAACATACCGAAAGCCTCGCAGACAAACAAAAATTACTCGAAGCGAAATGTAGTGTGAGGAGGGCTATGCGAGAGGCGTTCAATGAATTCGAAAGTAAAGTTCTATGTACTGACTTGGCAGAAAATCCTAAGAAATTTTGGTCTGATGTCTAAGCGGTAGGTGGATCAAAACAAAATGTCCAGACACTCTGTGACCAAAATAGTACTGACACAGAGGATGACAGACTAAAGGCCGAAATACTAAATGTCTTTTTCCAAAGCTGTTTCACAGAGGAAGAATGCACTGTAATTCCTCCCCTAGATTGTCGCACAGATGACAAAATGGTAGATATGGAAATAGATGGCAGAGGGTTAGAAAAACAATTAAAATCGCTCAAAAGAGGAATGGCCGCTGGACCTGATGGGATAGCAGATTGATTTTAAACAGAGTACGCGAAGGAACTTGGCCCCTTCTTGCAGCGGTGTACCGTAGGTCTCTAGAAGAGTGTAGCGTTCCAAAGGATTGGAAAAGGGCACAGGTCATCCCCGTTTTGAAGAAGGGGCGTCGAACAGATGTGCAAAACTCTAGACCTATATCTCTAACGTCGATCAGTTGTAGGATTTTGGAACACGTATTATGTTCGAGTATAATAGCTTTTCTGGAGTCTAGAAATCTACTCTATAGGAATCAGCATGAGTCTCGAAAAAGACGGTCGTGTGAAACCCAGCTCGCGCTATTCGTCCACGAGAACCATAGGGCCATAGACACGGGTTCCCAGATAGATGCCGTGTTTCTTGACTTTCCCAAGGCGTTTGATACAGTTCCCCACAATTGTTTAATGAACAAAGTAAGATCATATGGACTATCAGACCAATTGTGTGATTGGATTGAAGAGTTCCCAGATAACAGTATGTCATTCTCAATGGAGAAAAGGGTTCCGAAGTAAGAGTGATTTCAGGTGTGCTGCAGGGGAGTGTCATAGGACCGTTGCTATTCACAATGTACATAAATGACCTTGTGGATAACGTCGGAAGTTCATTGAGGCTTTTTGCGGATGATGATGTAATGTATCTAGAGGTTGTGAAAATGAAAAATTGTACTGAAATTCAGGAGGATCTGCAACGAACTGACGCATGGTGCAGGGAATGGCAATTGAATCTTAATGTAGACAAGTGTAATGTGCTGCGAATACATAGAAAGAAAGATCCCTTATCATTTAGCTACAAAATAGCAGGTCAGCAACTGGAAGTAGTTAATGCCATGAATTACCTGGGAGTAGGCATTAGGAGTGTTTTAAAATGGAATGATCATATAAAGTTGATCGTCGGTAAAGCAGATGCCAGACTGAGATTCATTGGAAGAATGCTAAGGAAGTGCAATCCGAAAACAAAGGAAGTAGGTTACAGTACACTTGTTCACCCACTGCTTGAATACTACTCAGCAGTGTGGGATACGTACCAGATAGGGTTGATAGAAGAAATAGAGAAGATCCAACGTAGAGCAGCGCGCTTCGCTACAGGATCATTTAGTAATGGCGAAAGCGTTACGGAGATGATAGATAAACTCCAGTGGAACACTCTGCAAGAGAGACGCTCATTAGCTCGGTACGGGCTTTTGTTGAAGTTTCGAGAACATACCTTCACCGAGGAGTCAAGCAGTATATTGCTCCCTCCTACGTATATCTGGCGAAGAGACAATGAGGATAAAATCAGAGAGATTAGAGTTCACTTAGAGGCATACCGACAATTTTTCTATCCACGAACTATACGAGAACCGATAGAGGTACTCAAAGTACCCTCCGCCACACACCCTCAGGTGCTTTCGGAATATGGGTGTAGATGTAGATGTAGGAGGTCAGAACCGTCGGTGCTGCCAGGGGCGGCGGCTCTGTGTACTTAATTTCGCAGCCTGCACATCGCGAAACCCATTACATATTGAATCTTGTATTCTTCCTACTGTGCTGTACACGCACAGTGAGTACACACCATCCGCTATTCTTCCAGGCGTTGCAGTGTTAATGGTCAGACGTGTACTGAACGTCCCCTCGTGGTGGCAGCGGCGCGTGCCGTGGTGTGCGCAGTCTCGCAGAGAGAAGGCGGCGGCGCCGCTTTGGCGAGCCCGGGCGGCCCGCCATTGTCCGGCCGCGGACAGCTCGTATGCAAACTGGGCCCGAGTACAAATGATCAATTAAAATGAGTTATCCCCGGGGCCGGGCTGCGGCCGCGGCGGGCCTCTCCGCCGCATAAATCGCTCGCGCCGGCACTGGACGCCGCCGCGGGGGGCGGAATCCTCTCTGCTGCCTGGCCGCGCCACCGCTCCACTGTGGCGTCGCCTGGGCTTTCACTTCCCATTCACAGCCGCACCCACGCCCGTATTTTGCCAGTCTGTCTCAAGTGCTCGCCAAAGACTGCTTTCCGTTGTAGCGAACCATAAACTGTTCTGTCCATTCGCACGTACAGCACCGGAATATGATGATTATATTTTCCTCAACGTCCTGAAAGTAATCTAAGCTTATCTCCTGATCTGTACATAAAAAGTAGGCTCAAGGACGCAGAATGTTCTCTGTTTATCACTGGAACGTGTTCTTGGAACGTAACGGCATTCTCTTCTTTTTCTTCTAAGCATTAAACTTTATATGCACTCTAAGAAAAAAAAAGAAGAAGAAAAAAACAACGCGCCGCGAAGGAATTATTCGAAAGAGACAGAAATCGGTAGACATGATCTACATGTACAGGCAAATAAACAGTTATAATATCAGGAAAACTGAATGCTTTACTCAAGAGAGGAAGCTACACAAACTGAGCAAGTTAATAACGCTTGGGAGCACCTCTGGCCCTTCTGCAAGCAGTTATTCGGCTTGGTACTCGTTGATAGAGTTGTTGGATCTTCTCTCGAAGGATATCCTACCGCCGGCCGGGATGGGCGAGCGGTTCTAGGCACTACAGTCTGGAACCGAGCGACCGCTATGGTCGTAGGTTCGAATCCTGCCTCGGGATGGATGTGTGTCATGTCCTTAGGTTAGTTAGGTTTAAGTAGTTCTAAGTTCTAGGGGACTGATGACCTTAGAAGTTAAGTCCCACAGTGCTCAGAGCCATTGCAACCATTTGATATCCTGCCAAATTCTCTCCAATTGGCGCGTTACATAGTCAAAATCACCAACTTGTACGAGGGTCCAGTTCATAATCCTCCAAACGTTGACCCAGCGACAAAGTCAGTTACGATTGCGGTGGTCTCGGGACCATCGGCATTTCACAGTCGATCAATGGAAACTGTGTCGGCTCTTCTGGTCAATCACAGTTTTACTAGACTAGGCCGCTGGTCGTCTCCACAAACGCCGTCATCGAAGTGAACGGCGGCTAGAAACGTGCAGCGCGCCACGGACGCATGGTGGTGGGAGCAGTATTATGCTATGGGAGACGTTCTCGTGCAATTGCATGGGACCCATGATAGTAATCGATGACACGTCGACAGCTGCGAACGACCTGCATGTCTTCATGCTTCATGTATTCCCCAACGGCGATATCACCTTTCAGCAGCGTAATTGTCCTTGTCTCGGAGCCAGAACCGTGCTACAGTGGTTTGAGGAGTGTTATAGTGAACTCACTTTTATGTCTCAACGACCAAATTCTCCTAAATCCTATGGATCCCATCTGGATCGCAAATCAGCGACCCGTTATTTACGCGAATTACAATATGACCTGTGCGTAGACATCTAATGCCACATACCTCCTCAAACATACCACCAAACTGTCGGATCCCTAACACGCAGAATCAGTGATGTATTTCGTACCACAGACGGACAGACAAGCTACTAAACAGGTGATCATCAGTGTACATACGTAAGATGTATAAGCATTTAACCTCCCAACGTTAATATGAACATATTATTATGTATATTGAGCTACTTTTAGCTATGGAACAATGGACATCTGATAAGTCTTATTCCATTTAAACAAATGCATCGTTGACATAATTTTTGGACCCGAAGACGCTCTGCTCTTAGACCGAAATCGATCGTCTTTAATAAAACACACTGATGCAGCTGTGTATTACATAATGCAGTTCTTAACATTCATTAAAGTTGTACACCACCATCTCCATTTCTAATGGAAAACTCTTTTTTTTTTCATTGCTCTCTACAGACATTCTCTACTAACATGATCAAAAGTTTTTTATAAGTTCTATGAATATTAAGTGGCTTCTCTGTTAAATTCATTTATTTTACAATTATTTATTGTAAAACAAGCATTGCATCGGCTATAGTCCTCCCTTTCTAATGCCCTCGTGTTGTTCATTTAAGAGACACTGAGAGCTTTTATCTGCCCAGTTATTGCATTTTATATCGTTTATTATTTCTGTTGAACTCTCGTTTTCGCCTCATTAGCTTCAGAAGTAGGTCTCATACAGGTAAGTGATATTTCCGAATCGTTAGTTCCAGTGTTTTTGCCATTTTCATTCATAAAATTTAAAATTATAGATCACTCCCCCCTTGCCCTGACAGTGAACAGAAGTTCTCTGTTTGCTACATTCTTCACAATAACCAGAGAACCGTTTCACTCGCTAGACTCACAACAAGGATGAATAATTAGGAAAACCATGGGAAATCTAATTCTGAATGAACTGTTGGGAATTTGGACGGCCGTCCTTCCGAACGCCAGTGCGCCATCTCGGTCGGTGGAGCCCCACGAAGGGTAAGAGTATTTAAGCGACCTGTCTGTCCTGCAGCCACACAAGATACCGTTTTTGTGTGTAGCGGAGCTTCGAGTTTTATTACATTTGGAACTCTTTGCGATTCCCTGCAAGAGGCTGAGATCTTAATGGACTAAGATACGGAGGAAAGTGTTCAAATGGTTCTAAGCACTATGGGACTTAACATTTGAGGTCATCAGTCCCCTAGACTTAGAACTACTTAAACCTAACTAACCTAAAGACATCACACACATCCATGACTGAGGCTGCGACCGTTGGAGCAGCGCAGTTCCGGACTGAAGCGCCTAGAACAGCTCGGTCACAGCGGTCGGCTGAGGAAAGTGTCATACCTGAAGTGGGTAGCAGAGTTACAAAAAGGGAAGCGGAAGTATCAACCAGTTTGCTCCTCATTCCAAATAAGTGCACACACATTATGTAGACACTTGAAATACCTACATAAATAGAACAACTTCCTCGACCTACTGATGCTTGTTGCAGTTTGTACCGTTGCACTCCTCCTACCACATCCTTCTCATGCCTTCTAACCTTTCTCGGTTTTTGAAGCTAGCAAAGAAAAAACTTTTGCCCCTGGCGTACAAATAGCTTTGATACCAATGAAATTTTTTAAACAAATTCTTGTAGATTGTTCATGTGTCAACGGAATCCGCAGAATAAGTGTATCTGACGACTTTTTAAGTAGTCAAGTTGTATATCTTTTGCTCAGTTGGTACACTAAAATTTAAAAATTTCAAAATGCAATTTGAAAACGAGTGGGTAGGTGTTGCGTGTCAGAAGTAGGTAGGGCCGTTGTAAGAGAACATATTTCTGTGCTTACAGTGTCCAAAGACGATGCTTCCGTGCCTAAAACACGACAAACGATGTTGTCGACATCACACTTAAGTGTAAAATTCATTTTCACTAACCTGTGACGAATGAAGTGCTCTGAGAAACTTTTACCCCCTCCATAATATTTGGGTTCTGCCAATTGGGCTTCATACCGGGGGAAGTATGTAGCTTCGAATTTCTTGCCAGAATCACGGATGAGCGCTACAACTTCGTCTATTTGCATATTATCTCATTTGTCCAATTTCAGTAGATGCTGACGGCAGCTTTATGGATCCATCCAACTCTCAGCTACCGGGATAGGTACTGGTGGACACTAGGCCATTTATTCCAGCTGCCTTTACACAATTCCTACAACTTTTAAAATTGTTACATATAAAACCTTCTGGCTTGATATCAATAATATTTTCTTTTACAGTTATCATTAGTTGCTGTTGCTGTACAACTATCTTCAGAACACTCATGCTAGAGGCTCTGTCTATATACACTGTACGCTAGAACGCCATTGTCTGATAGTATGTCTCGGAACATGCCCGCTAATGAGACACTGTCGGTTGTAGCAACGACGTTATCGAGTGCAGGTCTGTACCATGCTTATTAACAACTGTACCTGACTACAAACGTGATATACTATATTTTAATAATTTACTAATTTTTCTAGCAGAACAAAACTAACAAGATCTTAAGTGACTTCCGTTTCAAACATTAACTTTGCAAAGGAAAATCGAACTTAGTAACTGTCATTAGGCTAAAGTTCCTTAAATCTTGACACTTCAAGTAACTCAGCTTAAAAAAAAGAAATTATAGAAGTACTGTAATGAAGTGACCCAACAAAGTCGTGTGTCTCCATCTCCATTGTCCCAATAAACCATACAAACATTGCATTCACTATTGTTACTTTTCCACACAGCTAGTAACGATTTTAAGGCACATTTTAAGCAAAGTAATGACAATTTCTGGAAATAAGAAGGTAGACTTCTTACAATTTACTATTAATATATTGATCGAAAGCAGTTTTTATTATAGGTTTTGTTAACCGAAGTCTACTTTCCCGCCGGCTGGAGTGGCCGTGCGGTTCTAGGCGCTACAGTCTGGAACCGAGAGACCGCTACGGTCGCAGGTTCGAATCCTGCCTCGGGCATGGATGTGTGTGATGTCCTTAGGTTAGTTAGGTTTAATTAGTTCTAAGTTCTAGGCGACTGATGACCTCAGAAGTTAAGTCGCATAGTGCTCAGAACCATTTGAACCATTTTTTCTACTTTCCCGTACATAAATAACACAATAAATGTCTGTAGCTTTTCTTGTCAGTATCAGTGCAGTTGAGAACATGGTGCAAGAATACATGTGCAGATTCTTCACGCCACTTATTAATTAGATAAGCCAAAAAAATCCATAATGCCTGATGGTGTAATTCTTGCAACAGCATATATGGCTGCCATTTAGACGAGACAACTTATTATTTCAGAAGTACTATCACCTTCGACCGTAAATCGTACCAGTGTTAGAACAAAATATCTGATATCTAGACGTGCGCACCCATACGCGGCCTCACTCAACCACTGCTCACCGCTACTTCTTCACAGTTCATCTTGTCCGCGCCACACATCGTTCCACACAGAAGTCGTTCACAAAATTGAAACGAGTATGCACATCTGCCAACCCTGTTTCGACACTGTCTATTGGGTCAGTTTATTGTGCATTTTACCTCTTAGAAAAACGGAAACACAAGGGGAAAAACTTGGCCGTCCTCAGACCTACTTGCTTCCTCATTTCTTTGACAGAATACAGCTCGGACTTTACGGATGTGACTAAATCCATAAGTACATAACATTAAAATAAGTGTGGAGATATTGATCACAATTTACTTTTACAATGGTTTCGAAACATCTCTCACCCGAAATCAACTTTAAATAATCTTTGATAAATCATGTCGGATAACGGCAAAACATTACGTGATTACACTTATTAATAACTTCGGTAGTATAACCAACAATGTAACGAAAATTTGCCTCCTTAGCGAGCATGTTCGGGGTACACTTCTTTCGCGTTCTCGTCCATACGGTATCAAAACGTTTGAGTTCTATCACTGTAAAGACGGAAGATCCGTGATTCGAAGTGTCAGAACTGTATACTAAGTACACACTGTCAGACGACTGCATTTTATCCTACAGCGCAGGCAGACACAAAGTCTCTTGCATGAGTGATCTGAAGATGGTTGTTTAACAACTGAGACTAGTAACCAATTGTGGAGTAAAGTGTTACAGTGATCAAGATAATATTAAAGGATTTAATGTATAAAAAGTTTTTGAAAGTTTTAGATATAAATCGGTTCGCCTATCTTCGTCATCTGGTAATGTCAAATATTACTCTGGCAAGGTCGAATAAATGACGGGAATGCAGCAGGGTGCCGCCGTCGACAACCGCCCATAGTTCGACAGGTGTTCACCCTGCCATTTTCAAAGCAACGCTGCAGAAAGTAAGCTCTCTGCAAGAGAATTTAAAGCCTCAGTTCTAAGAGCAATTCCGGAAAGATAAAAGACACGCACACTAAAACACTAGCGTCAATACACAACCAGAGACGACCGATATATGATATTGCAGTGCCTGTGTTATTCCGATTGACGATGCAAGATTCCTTCAGACATGCTCGCGATAAGCGGGAAATTCGGGTTCGAATCTCTGTCCGGCACTAATTTTCATTGTCGTCATCCCATCATAAAGCTGATGGTTGTCCATATTCACAGCTGCGAATACATTTAAAGTATATAAATATGACCGACATTAGAAGTTATGGGTGGTAAAAATTAATAACCTATGGGTGAAGTAGGTATTAATTCTATCCCATTGTTTTTGACCTACCTCGGGCATGGTTATGTGTGTTGTTCTTAGCATACGTTAGTTTAAGTTTTGTGTACGTCTAGGGACCGATGACCTCTGCAGTTTTGGTCCCTTAAGAATTCACACACATTTAAACATTCTTTTTGACGAAAGAAACAGCGGGATTCCAGGCAGAATTTAAACAAAAACATCCATCGCCGTTTATAAGGTTACTTTCTAATTTCATTTCAATTACTTCCTTAATATCACTATCCCAGTAGCTGGAAGTGCATGCAAGAGTTTCCGTGTTGTTGTTTCTAAGGGTCATCGGTGTGAAGACTGTGTTCTGGGGTGGCAGATGAGCTCGGCTGTTGTTAGCGCGTGTGATGCTAATGCTCAATATACCAGTCTTCCTCAGTCATAGTCTGACACGCCACAACTGCAAGCAATGCGATGGACTCTCATCTTATGTAAACCAAGATCTTCCTTTACATAACATGAAAGGACCCTAATCGTAGATGGTGACCGAGAAAAACATTTCATCATATTTCCACAAAATACGTATGAGCAACCCCGTTGAGAATGTTCTTTCAGAGTCGGAAATGATATGGGCCCTGTGAACGAAGGAACGAAGACGGCTTCACGGTGAATGGGGTGACAATTATCAGCCTGTAGACGCAAGTAATTGTGAATGGGTTTCCTATAAACGGCATTCCTATCGTACCATCAACCTTCCTTCTGACCAACACTTCAAAGAAGGAAAGGCAGCCATCCTTTTCCAACTCCATCCTCAAACAAATATTCAGCTGGATTGAATGCAAGTGTTCTAAAACGTCGTTCACATTCTAAATACACGGTTGATCGATAACGCAAAGCACGTCTCATTTGTCTATCACTATAAACATTTTGATGAAATGTCACCTGAAGACGCGCTAATTCAGCTGATAAACTCAGGGTCCGAGATGACGTGGCTCTGTGAATCAAGGTACGAAGACCCTTCACGCTGAGCCAGACGGTGACAACTATCAGCCTGTAGCTTCAAGCCAGTGTGAGTAGGTTTTCTACAAAGGGCATGTCCCAGCGTAGCATCAACCTTCCTCCTGATCAACACATCAAGGAAGGGAAGACAGCCATCATTTTCTACTTACATCGTGAAACAAATATTCGTACGTATTGAATCAAGTGTTGTAAAAAGTCGTACAAATTCTTGCTGCCATGAGGCCAAACAACAAACTGAAAAGCACGCAGGTTTCAAAGGCGTCGACTCCAAGACACGTTCTTCGAAGCCTTCCGTACATACATTGGCAATAACAGGCGACAACGGGTTTCCCATCGCAAATCCAGCTCCCTGATCATAGTACTCATAGGTCTACCAAAACCCTGAAGCAAAGTTCTTTGTTGAAGGATTCTATCAAGGGTCTTAGTTATTATTGTGCCGTTCCTCCTAGGTTATAAGGCCTTCCGAAAGTCCACAAGGAAGGGGATCCTCCTGGGCCAATTGTGAACAGCATTGGTGCTCCGACACATAGTGTAGCAAGACGCCTTGCTATTCTGTTGAGCCCGCTACTAGACGGTGTGAAGATCACATTAAGAATTCGGTGGATTTCATACTTCGATTAGAGGGAACGCGTTTGAATGACTCGGATATTCTTGTGATTTTTTTCAATCGTATTCCTCTGGCTGATTCGTTATCGTTAATTGAGATTAGGTTCGGTTTTGAATTAACGAACCTATTTCGACATGGTTGACTTCCACTTACTATTTGTTGAATGACCAATACTGTGACCAGGCAGATGAAGTTGCGACAGGAAGCCCGTTGTCACCTTTTACTGACAATTAATTTTCGCGCCTAGGAGTCGGCGTCTTTGAAACCTATGTGCTTTTTTCAGATATGTAGACGACACTCCTATTGTTTGGTCTCATACCAATGATGGTTGATGATAATGCCGAGGTGGAGCCAAAATGAAGGCCGTTTTCCTTTAAGCAGAGAGCATTTCCAAAAGGATTGGTCGTATTTTGCGGAAATGTTATATGAAACGTGTTTTCGACCACCATCTGAAATTAGAGTCCTCTTATTTTGGTTCCATTAAGGTGTTTCAGGTGTTTCATGGCATATATTGGTCAGATTACCAGGACGGCTGTGTACTGAGAATAAACGAATCACACGCTCACAACAGCGGAGCAATTTGCTATTGCAGAACATTCTACGGACACCGGTCATCTTATAGAACGCAGCAACATTGAGATTGGAGCATGCACTTCCAGCTTTTGGGATGGTCTTATTAAGGAAGCAGTTGACATTGAATTAGCAAGTAATCTTACAAACAGAGATTGCAGTTTTTATTTAAATTATTGATGCCATCCTGCTCAGTCCCTTGTCAAACGGTTATTAATTTTAACCATCGATAACTTCTGACATCTTTGGTTGGTTGATGGCGCTAGTGTTTACATTGTGTGTGTGTGTGTGTGTGTGTGTGTGTGTGTGTGTGTGTGTGTGTGTGTGTTCATCTTTCTGGAATTCATCTGCAAACCTCCGTCGTACAGCGGTTACTTTCTGAAGTTTTGCCTTGAAAATAACAGGGTGTGCACATGCTGGAATATCGGCGGTTGTCGATGACGTCACCCGATTGCAATTCCCTAGATTTTCTGAACATTGAAGGTGCCGGGAGAAGCTCAGACCTCTCATTGCTATGACACATCTGTCGTTGTGTGCGCATTTGCGCGCTAGAGGGACGGACACAATCTCACGCCTGCACATTCATAAGTGGCAACTAATGTCATTTACTAGTCTCTTTAACCTTTACTCTGTTGGTCTTTTATGAGATATACTGAGTGTGTTGGAGTATTGTATCTCATCAACATTTGCTTTCAGTACGGCAGAGAAATCAGTTCTTAGATAAACTAGTTCAAGTGGCCACGGCCTTGCGGAAGCGTAGATTTGTTGTGACGGCGCACATAAATGCCAAGTGCCCCCTATGGTTCAGTGGCACTCGGGACGAAAGAGGAGAAAGAGCAGAGGAGGCAATCCTGACGCTGCAACTAATGGTCGCCAACAAACAAGCCCCCACCCCACCTACACTGGTACAGGGAGCGAGGGTACAAATGTAGACGTTACATTAGTAATGTCAGACCTTGTAAACAAAGTAAAGGATAATAACTTTTTCATTGAGGGATAGGGAGTGCCACTAGGACAAGGTGTGGAAGATACAACTTAACGAAATTGTAGAGGAGTACGCCGAGGAACTGGTGAAAGCAGTTACCATGGCGGTGAAGGCAGCCGTACAAACCAGGAGGAGAGCCGTTGCGGCTTCGCCGTCCCCATGGTCAGCCTAACTAGGGCAGATTCACCAGTCTGCAAGGAGAGCGAGGAGGCACTACCAGCGGAGTGTCGTCTGGGAGTAAAATCAACGTTGGTTGCATGTTTATCGAGAAGCGAAAGGACAATTTCAAAAGGAGCTACAGGCAGTCAAGTTAAGGAACTGGGTTACTGATCCATGAGAAGTCCCGAACAAGTTGGTAGGGGAGACAATAAGATTGCCAATGGTGTTGTCCATCGTCAAGGATTGGGGCCGGATGACGGAAACTTGGCGGGAGACCGCCGAGGTCCTCCTCCGAGTCCTGCTGCCTGACGACAGAGAAGAGGATGACTCTAATGAGCAAAGACAAATTAGGATTGGGAATCAACAAGAATATGAGAATAACACCTTGGTTCATCCCTTCTCAAAAGAGGAAGTTGCTGACCAAATTAAAACCCTTAAGAGGGGCAAAGCTCCTGGCCCGGACGGCATTACGGCAAAAATGGTGCAGTTCCCTGCCCCTCAGTTCGTGATGCCTCTCACTAAGTTGTACAATAAGTGCTAAAGGCTCTAGAAATTCCCCTCCATATGGAAAAAAGCGAATGTGGTGATAATCATGAAAGGTCCAGACAAAGACTCGAAGGAAGTTAACTCATATAGGCCCATCTGTTTGATGAACCTGCTGGGGAAACTTTTTTAGAGGCATCTGGCAGACAGCCTGTCAGCACACCATGTGGGTATGGAATAAATTACAGACAGTTCGGCTCTCGGTCAGGCCGTTCGTTCCTGGTGGTGGAGTTCTGTGACTCATCCCCGCACAGGTACGTAGTCGGCATCATGGCGGACATAAGTGGCGCCTTTGACAACCTGTAGTGGTCTTCGCTACTCTCCTGCTTGCGGGAGAAGGAGTGTACAGGGTCGCTTTATGGCTGTCTTAGGAGTTATTGGGAAGAAAGAGAGGTCTAGCTATCGTCCCCTAGCGGGAAAATCAGTAAAAGAATAACAAATGGGTGTCCACAGGGCTCTGCACTGGGGCCACTCTTTTGGGATGTCAATATGGAACCTCTTGTGAACAGCTTGAAGAGCAGTGATGATGTGCTAGAGTTCATAGCCTACGCAGACGACCTCCTCGTGATGGTTGGCGGTCGTAGTCGCGAAGATTTAGAGCCGAAAGTGGAAAGGGCCATGTCAATCTTGACAGCATGGTGCTGCAGAGCGAAAATAACAATAGTACCCAGTAAGTCTACTTACCTATTATTAAAAGGTCAACTTATTAGAAATCCCACAGTTAGAATAGAAGGCTCACCAGTTGTTCGGAGCCGCGAGGCCCGCTACTTGGGTGTAGTCGTTGACTAAAGGTGGAATTACGCGAAACACATTGATACTGCGACACAGGGGTCACTTGAAACACTTAACAACGTAAGTGGAATAGGCCATAAAAGTTTACACCTGCCGGATCTAATTAAGCTGTACCACAACAGCATCTCAACTTCCATTGTAGGATATGGGTCAGGAGTCTGGGCACACAGGCTCACGAGTGTGATGCCTGCCATGGCCGTAAGAAGAGTGTAGCGCAATATGCTCCTGCGTTCGGTAGGGGCATATAGAACAACTTCTGGTGGGAATTGTTAGTATTAATGGGGATCATTCCCCTTGACATGAAGATCAGAGAGCAGGTAGCTTGGAACTGGGTACAAAAAGAAAAAAGAGAAAAAATAGTTCAAATAATGGGAGTTTACGTAGGGGATAAAGCTGGAATCAAAAGAAGGGGCGAGGAATTATGGCAGGAGCAGTGGGATGGTGATGAAATTGGGCGAAGAACATATGAGTTGCTGCCAAATATCAAGAAGTGTCTGCAGATCAGGTATTTTAAACCAACTAGGGCACTGCTGGACTTTCTTACTGAGCATGGACCGATCTGGCATACCTAAGCCGGTTTGGGAAGCGGGCTACGCCATCGTGTGATTGTGGCGTCATACAGGGCACACCAGACCATGTGATGTACGAGTACCCCCTTTTCGATGACGTTGCATCACAACTAAGGCAACAACTACCCAATTGCAACTCGCTCTATCTGCACAGGCAACGAGACACGTTTCACATTTTGAACGAACTATCAAATGAAATATCAAGCAAAGTTCTCCATAATTTCAAAGGAACAACCAAAACCAGTATAAAACCCAAATTAGAATCCGTGCACCCGTTCTGTTCCATCGGGGCGTGGACTTGGCCAGTCGCCTCACGGCTGGGATCCGCCACGTCTCGGATTAGGGGAGGGTGTACAACCCACCGGCCTTGACAAAGCACCGAACATGACAGTAGAAATAGGAATTAAGTTAGATGTAGGTTAAGACAGGATAATTTGCTAGAACAGAACTGCGCGAATCTAAAATTTTGGGCCAGCCCAGTGCCAGAGGCATACCCACTGGGATTAACTCGGTGGGTGACAGCTGACAGTGTAGGTTTGTATATCATGCTGGCACACCTGGAACGCTGAAGGTCGTGTAGATGAGTTTAAGTATAGTACAATGTAGTCTACAGTAGATATAGACGTCAATGAACTAACCTCATAGCTAACTTAGTAAGTCAAAAAAACACGTTGAATGGAAGTAGTTGTAACCTAGAGACGCCCATAGGAAATAGTAATATAAATATAAACATAACGTGTAGTAAATAATGCTATGTAGCTACAGTAACGGGAATGTAAACGTAAACTTAGGACCCATTACTGTAGTTAGGTAGTGGGTTAATTATGTATCAATTGTTGTAGAATAAAGAATTCTTTTATTTAAGAAAAATACTGAGCTGATGAACGCAACATTAAGGTCCAACTTCTCATTGACAACGAGGCTGAGTATAGGCTAAGCCTGGCTATAGCGGGCAAAGAAATGTACAGTGTCCTTTTCGAGGGAATCATCACGGCATTAAGGAATTTTGGGAAACCACAGGAAAGCTAAATATGGATATCTGGCTGGGGATTCGAAACCCCCTCCCACTGTAAGCAGGCTGTTTAGGTTGTTATGTTGGCAACGCCATGTAGCGCTCTGTATGAAAATTACTGACTGTGCTGTGTGCAGCCTGTGGCTGGTTTGCATTGTTGGAATTTGCTACTGTAGTGTTGGGCAGTTGGCTGTTAACAGCGCGTAGCGTTGCGCAGTTGCAGGTGAGCCTCCAGCAACGGTAGAAGTGGGGAGAGATGGCGGAGTTTTGAGAGCGGGTGATCTGGACGTGTGTCCATCAGAGACAATAAATTTGTAAGACTGGATGTCATGAACTGGTGTATATATTATGACTTTTGAACACTATTAAGGAAAATACATTGTTAGTTCTTCATCAAAATCTTTCATTTGGTAACCATGCCTATCAGTAGTTAGTCCCTTCAGTATTTAGAATCTTTTATTTAGCTGGCAGTATTGGCGCTCGCTGTATTGTAGTAGTTCGAGTAACGAAGATTTTTGTGAGGTAAGTGATTCATGAAAGGTATAGGTTATTGTTAGTCACGGCCATTCTTTTGTAGGGGTTTTCGAAAGTCAGATTGCGTTACGCTAAAAATATTGTGTGTCAGTTTAGTGTTGACCAGAATAAGTAACGAGTGAAATGTCTGAGTACGTTCAGTTCTGCTCAGCTGTTTGAAAATCAAATAACGTAAGAGGTTTACCAGCACAGTAATTCAATAATTTTTCTAAGGGGACGTTTCACCACTACCTACAAGTCTTGTGGCGTAACAACTCGAAAAATACCGAACTACGCATATCATTGGAAATTAGAGTGAATATAATTGAAAATTACGAAGGTACCTTCTGGTTTTTGCCATTGTTTCACAGCTTGGACCTACATCCAGTAGGTTTGTGACAGTAATGGATGTGCTCTAAATTGATCCTCACGCACACGCATCATCATAGATTGACACCGCGTGGAAGCGTGAGGAAATTTTACTGCTGCCGCTCTGTAACTGTCTCAATTTAAGAGCGTTACACTACGGTCAAGCTAGTGATACCCTCGGTTCGAGAAGCATTTGGGAGCGTTGCACCATAATGTAAGGCGGTCACTGTCGTCGTTACTCCCCGTGAACGGTGTTGCTAATCGTAATCACTGAAACGCGGGGAACGTCTCTAGGGGCGCAATTGTAAATGGAGCGAGTAGACCGGAATTTGGAGCCGCGCGGCAGCAATTCCTGAGTGGACTGAGTTAAACACTCGCAGTTAGAGCCCGGAGCAAGACGAATGCGCGTTGCGGAACGGCGATCCGTCGTCAGAGATAGCCGACCGCCCCCTGCAGGCGCGCCGCAACAAATGGCCGAGATGTGCGCTGCCGATGCGGCGCCGGCAGCCGCGCACGCCGATGCGGGCCGGATAAGGCGCAGCCGGACCGGCGTGGCCGGTGGCTGGCCGGCGCGGCTTTTAGGCGGTTTTCACCACTCCCAGCGCCGTGGCTTGCGACCCTCGACTGCAGCTGCAGGTTTCACACCTCCGGCACTTGTCGAAGATACAAGATGACAATTATTGAACAATACGAAATAAAATCGTCGTCTGCGTTAGGACCCTCAATCTGCACGGTTGGCAGCGGGTATTAGTATGCATAGTTTAGCAGCGAGGACAAATTTCACTTGGATGAGATCGTCAATAAGCAAAATTGGCGCATTAGGGGGACTGAGAACTTGCATTTCGCGATCGAGAAGTCTCTTCACCCTCAACAGATGACTGTTTGGGGTGCAATGTCCAGTTACGGAATAATCTGTGTGATATTCCTTGATGGCACGCTGACTAATGGACGGTACGCGAAGGCTTTGGAAGATGATTTCATCCCCATTATCCAAAGTGTCTCTGATTTCGAGAAGATGTAGTTCATACAAGACGGAGCTCGACCCATCGAAGCAGCAGAGTGATACCCTGAAGGAGCATTATGGGGACCGCATTCTGGGGTACCCAGAGACCACTGGCATGGGCCTCTACTGGCCGCCATATTTTCACGATCTGAACGCATGGGACTCCTCTTTGTGGAGCTATATTAAGGACAAGGTGTACAGCAGTAATTCCAAAACCATTGGTGAGCTGAAATCAGCCATTCAGGAGATCATCGACAATATCGTTGCTCCGACACTTCAGCGCGTCATGCAGAATTTCGTTATTCATCTGTGCCACATCATCGCTAATGATGGCAGGCATATCGAAGACGTCATAACCTAAATACGAATATCTGTAGTGACGTTTACACGTTGAATATAATGTGTGCACCTCGTAGTTTGTACTAATTTACGTTTTTTTTTCATGTAGTTCAGTAACTGGCACCCTGTATCTACATCTATGTCCACAGACAGGGATTGAAGAAAAATATGAAAACACCAGGGGAAGTGTATGTTTGAACACAAATGCTAGCCAAGCTTGCTGGTTGCACTGTTGTAACTGGCCACGACCGGCACCTGTTCAGTGTCCCCAGTACGCAGTCACGGTCAGAACAGCGTTGGAGCTAAGAGTGAAAAGCAACGAGCCGTGTGCCATGTCTCTTTTCATTTACTATGAGATTTACACTCTGCTAAGAGGATAATGAGGTAATAGAACATTACAATACTCGTTTATAAAAGCGAGCTGGGTTGCAATGACTCTATGCACTGATCTCTAATTCCATCTCTTAACTAAATTTCACATGGTGCACGTCTCCTTTTTCTTTGCTCTCTGGTAGTTCTTGGGAACGAAATTATTATTTTATCATCTTACTTAAGTCTACTTTCTTTTTAATACCGGAATAGTTACAACATAAAAACGTTAGCTGTAGATTACTTTCCTTTGATGTCAATTCCGTGTTTTGGTAACCTCTTCTCCACTCATTCGAAAATACGGTTGGTAGAAAAGTTTGAAATGTAATTCTCAAAACGTGGAAAGTAACAACAAAAGGAAAAGGGAAAGAGAATAATTCTAGATACTCAAGACACTTCTCCAGAATTATCAGTACGGATGCTACACCCTGGACTGTTAGGAGACATTCCACTCATAGTCTCGAGGGTAAGATCTGAACCGAGTTCCAGCCTGTACCAGATAGCTAGGATATATTTAGCAGTTAATAAAGGGTATATTTTCAAACGCTGGTGAAGTGATTTCTGCTCAGAAAGGTAGATTAAAAGCAGAACATGCCAACAAATTAATTTTTTAAGTTCTTTAGGAAATAATTTTCATTTATACCATCTGTATTTTGAGTGTTTTTTCTGTATGTTATCTCACATGTCATAGAACAACTTTCTTAAATTTCTTCCTATGGCTTTACTGTTTATATGTAAAAATATATAGTACTAAATTTGGCTTATCTTAACTTTTTAATAATTCATAAAACCTACTCGTTCCTGTTTTAAATAACACGTGCAATCATAAGTTATAATCTGATTTCCTAAACTAAAGTTTTGTACTGATACATTGAACCATCTATAATTTTTATTCGATTAACAGGGTATCGATAATTTTTGTGGTAATAATAGACTATGTCGAATATCAATAATTATCTTTCGGTGTGTGCGTTAGATTTGGATCAGGCAACCCACTGTCACAACGAAAAAAGTCGGCCCGAGCAACCAGCAGGGACGGTGGCATTCGCACAGGATACGTATCATAAGATGTTGTCTCCATGGAAGTTACATCGCAAGGTGGGTCCTGGGGGACTAGTGCTACTGTTAATTTAAGGACCACGAAACCGGTAGTGGTACAGTAAAAAAAGGACCAAATACGTTGAAGCAGTTATTAATACCCAAGATGAATACCCATAGCTGTGGTTGCCCTACCTACAATGTTGTCTGTTAATTCAAGACTCGTCTCCACTCTCCACCGCAATACGCTCAAGAAGATCAATTATAAGGGAGAGGTGTTTTATTTTTTTAAGAGGGGAGAGGGGTGGATCGAAAAGTCATTGGAGTTGTAATGCAACGTGTTTTTTCTTGGTAGGATTTTTGGAGAAAAGGCAGCCACGCCATTGTCGGCCTGAGTGTTCTTATACACCGATTGGAGGTCATATCTTTTTTGGTGGTAATGAAAGACCAGGCTGTACAATAAGGCTAGAAAATTGGACGTTCATGCGGGAACGGAGGTGAGTGTCTATGGAATGGTTCGTCCAGAGACGGAGTCGAGGGTGGATCTAGGATTTCCTCCAAGGTACAGAGCTCGTATGGGCAGAATCACGTCCCACCGGCAGTGCTTCAGAGGAACAATGATGACGGCAACGCTCTGCATGTCTCATGCTGATAATTCACACTGAGCATTATCACCAATACCGTCACATTACGACAACCATTTTTCAGTATTTACTAAGATCAGTGCTGTTACCTGTCTCAAGTCCAGTAGTTCTTTGAGTAGATACAAGTTTCTCAGTCTAAATGTCAGGCTAACAGACACTGTGTTCGTTTAGATAGAAACTCGCGGACCATTTTCAAAACGTCAGTTGCGTCTAAAGAGCACGCTATGGCGACCTTCTACTAACTCTGAGAACCAACAGGTTCATTTGGTGTAATCCATGCACTGCAACATTGAAATATTAATTGAGGTCGTTAGATGCATTCCGTATGTGTTCTGAACTGAATAAACTACTGCGTTCATTTACAATTTGTGTCTGTTAACACCTTCATTCAATCTCATTTTAAAATTGTGCAAGTCTCCGCTTTAAGATTCGCAGCTATGGCCATAAATTTTTCGCAATAATTAATACATTTGTGCACGGTAATTCAGCTTGGGTATTGTGCGTCTGGCTCTAAAATTAATATTCTGTGTCAGGATAACCATTTTAAACACACGCGGGGCTTTGTAAGTGAATTCGGATGTCACCATATTGCTGGTAGGTGAATGGTGGGTGCTTCTGCAACCAAGGGAGCCAAATTGTTTAGTGTTTCAAGAGATATCTTATCGAAAATTTATACTTCATAAGGGTTAGGAGAGAAACATCATCCGCTAAGTCAGAACGTGGAAAAAAGTGTGTGTTAAGTGATCGTGACAAACGGCGATCGGGGAAGATCGTGACGAGAAATAATAGGACAGTTTCAAAAGTCACTGCAAAAATGAATGTCGCACTTACGAACTCTTGTAGCACCAAAACATTACAAAGGAAGCTCTATTATGCAGCGAATTGCAGGGCGAGCTGGAATTCCGAAACCGCTCATGAGTGAAGCAAAAGCTCGTTACAGTAGCACGCGGTGCAGGTATCATAGAACCTGGACTATGGAACAATGGAAGAAAGTCACTTGTTCTGATGAGTCTTGTTGCATAGTGTCTCGAACTTCTGGCCGAGCTTACCTCCCAGGATGGCAAGATTTCAGTGATTACTTGGTCAGCCATATCGTAGTATACCACGGGTCTCATGGTTATTCTGCAAGGTCGAATTGCTCCCAAGGATTATATGACCATTTTGCTGATCAGGTCCATCCCATGTTAGTGTTGTTCCCCAGCGGTGACGCTGTGTTTCAAGTCAACAGAGTACCCGTTCATAGAGCTGGTTTGGTGGACAAGAGGATGAATTGTCGGATCTCCCCTGGCCCCACAGTCACCAGACCCGAATGTTATTGAGCCTTTGTCGTATAATTCGGAGAGAAGGATGCGTGATCGCCATCTACCTCCTATCGTTACCTGATGTTGCTACTATTTTGGAAATATCGTCGCAGTCTTTCAGCCTTACGGTCCGTAAACAGTGATATTATCTGTACCCATCATCGGTACTGCTGAGTTTGATATGTGGTTCACGTATATTGAAAACATTAGAGGTGCTATCGGATGGTTATAATTAAAGTGGAGCTACTCAAAGAGGTCCAATGTGGGTTGTTTTATCGAATGGCAAAGAAACTTGGTAGCTATTCTAATACGTTAAGGCGGAGCCGATTTACGCTGAGAAAAATAGTTCCAATTCTGGCCACAAAATACAAATATGGTGTAGTGAATGCAAGAAAGACGCATAGAAATGTTTTCATGTGTAGTGAATTAGGAACGGTCCGTGGGCAAATAAGGTCAATTCGTTCTATATGAGCACTGGAGACGTCGATGAGATGCTGCACCCACAAAACAAAGTAATCAACAGTTGTTCTCGACAGTTTCAGTGGACCCTGAGCAACGTGTTCCTGTATACTGGCCTTCAGATCAGGTCAGACCGAAGGTGTTCTCGTATACTGACCTCCATAGCAGATAGAGACCGAACGAGTACCTGTCTACTGGCCTTAAAATCAGATAGAAACCGAAAGTATCCCTGTTTCATTTAGATATCCACGGAGCTAAAATTCATATGGATTCAGAGCTGATGGTCTAGCAGACCATGCGCCTGGAGAACCTCTGGAGATAACACGATCGAGGAAGAACGTTGCATTAAGCAGATATTTCACTGGGCGAGCGACGTGAGGTGTTGCCCCATCTTGCACGACAGCAGTGGTTTCCACACAGTTATGCTCTTCCAAAGCGGGAATCACATGGTGTACTAGGAGGTCTAGATAGCGTGCTGACGTCACGGTATACCTGACGGTGTCTGGGTGTATTCTCTTCAAAGAAGAATGAACCCAGAATAAAGATGCTTATGAATCCAGACCATACAGTCATATACGGCGAATTCAATGGCCCTTCTTACACATCACTCCGTTTGGCAGTACCCCAAATTCGGCAGTTCTGTATACTCACTGCACCTTGTAGTGTAGTGTAAAATGTCCCTCGTCTCTCCAAGAAGTATTTCCTGGCCACGCGTCTCAACTTCGATCCGTGTCAGAAACCGAAGAACTAATTCAGATATTTGCTGTAGATCATCAGGCTTCAGTCGCTTCACCGTCTGGTTCTGGTACTGGTACCAATGTGAAATAAACTTGCCACACTGTTGATCATGGGATGGATAATTCCCTTAACACTGGACGAACACTTGCACTACCAGGAGAATGTGCTGCATGGGCAGTTACAGCAACAGCAACCTTGTTAGTAACTTCCACTGGGATAAGACGCCTTCCTCTTTCAGGTGCTACACCGAGCTCACCCGTGTTTTTAAGCGTCATTATGATGGTCTCTCTTCAGACCTTTCAGTTGGTGACACTCCGTTGATGCAGCATGTAACTGCTGCGGTTCACATAAAACAATTTCACTAACAGCGTATGGTCTCTCTTCTCGATAGCCACACTGTTCACTCATGTTATGGATTGTCAAATGACAGTGTGGATGTCATACCGTGATACAAACAGCGTAGAGCACCAGAGTTGCACTTGGTGGCTAAAATTGGAACTAATTTTTTTCTAATGCAAATCGGTTCCGCATTAACATATTAGCTTATATACCACGTTTTACTGCCATACTATAAGTACAGTATACACAGGCGTCATACTTTAGTTATAACCACCCAGTATTACGCTTGCTTGAGACACACCCGATGTTACTTTCGTTTCTGTGGAACATTCACCTCCAATGTAATGTACTGGATTCTATTAGTCAAATATCCCTCAAGCCAATCACATTGGCCGGCCGGAGTGGCCGAGAGGTTCTAGGCGCTTCAGCCTGGAACCGCTCGACCGCTACGGTCGCAGGTTCGAATCCAGCCTCGGGCATGGATGTGTGTGTTGTCCTTCGGTTAGTTAGGTGTAAGTAGTTCTACGTCTAGGGGACTGATGACATCAGATGTTAAGTCCCATAGTACTCATAGCCATTGGACCCATTTTTTCAACCCGTTCATTTACTTTCGTAAGACAGAATGCCATAGGAAATATTATTTATTTTTTGCTCGTACCCACATAAGTCTGCTACCCAGAAACTCATTGCCTGTTCTAAGCATTACTCAGTAATTTTATTTAATAACGATTTTCAAAGAACACTTCCCCAGTTACATCCCTAATTACCTCTGCATACCTTAACTCCTGTGGAGCTGAGGTATCAGTGCTATGATTTTCCTTATAAACAGATGCATGTGTTAACAATAGTAACTATTGTTATTGCCATCAGCACAACAAGTTTAAAATCTATAGTTGGACTGTATTTTAAAACAAATGGCGCCAGGTAGGCTGTATCCAGCTCTTTCACGATGTTTTAGGTAACCGAAATACCTTGAACAGGTTAAAGAGACCACATCTGGTGATTTCGTCATTTCCTTAGGAGTTTCCGCTGACTAGCAGTGTTCTTGCACTGTCCAACTTTTTGCCGCCGACAACTACGGTAGGGAGATTGCTTCCGTGACTCCCGGGAGGACAGACGCTGTACTACTGCAAGCACCCAATCAGTACTCTTTTTATGTCCTTGTCACTCTCCTGTAAGATCTCACAGAGGACAACCCCAGGGTCTACAGAAGCAAGCCAAGCAAGACCGTAAGAGATGGAAAAGAGCCACCGTGGTACAACAACCGTGCTAGGAAAATCCTGCGGAAGCAAAGGGAACTTCACAGCAAACATAAACAAAGCCAAAGCCTTGCAGACAAACAAAAACTACGCGAAGCGAAATGTAGTTTGAGGAGGGCTATGCGAGAGGCGTTCAGTGAATTCGAAAGTAAAGTTCTATGTACCGGCTTGGCAAAAAATCCTAAGAAATTTTGGTCTTATGTCAAAGCGGTAGGTGGATCAAAACAAAATGTCCAGACACTCTGTGACCAAAATGGTACTGAAACAGAGGATGACAGACTAAAGGCCGAAATACTAAATGTGTTTTTCCAAAGCTGTTTCACAGAGGAAGGCTGCACTGTAGTTCCTTCTCTAGATTGTCGTACAGATGACAAAATGGTAGATATCGAAATAGACGACAGAGGGATAGAGAAACAATTAAAATCGCTCAAAAGAGGAAAGGCCGCTGGTCCTGATGGGATACCAGTTCGATTCTACACAGAGTACGCGAAGGAACTTGCCCCCTTCTTGCAGCGGTGTACCGTAGGTCTCTAGAAGAGCGCAGCGTTCCAAAGAATTGGAAAAGGGCACAGGTCATCCCCGTTTTCAAGAAGGGACGTCGAACAGATGTGCAGAACTATAGACCTATATCTCTAACGTCGATCAGTTGTAGAATTTTGGAATACGTATTATGTTCGAGTATAATGACTTTTCTGGAGACTAGAAATCTACTCTGTATGAATCAGAATGGGTTCCGAAAAAGACAATCGTGTGAAACCCAGCTCGCGCTATTCGTCCACGAGACTCAGAGGGCCATAGACACGGGTTCACAGGTAGATGCCGTGTTTCTTGACTTCCGCAAGGCGTTCGATACAGTTCCCCACAGTCGTTTAATGAACAAAGTAAGAGCATATGGACTATTAGAACAATTGTGTGATCGGATTGAAGAGTTCCTAGATAACAGAACGCAGCATGTCATTCTCAATGGAGAGAAGTCTTCCGAAGTAAGAGTGATTTCAGGTGTGCCGCGGGGGAGTGTCATAGGGCCGTTGCTATTCACAATATACATAAATGACCTTGTGGATAACATCGGAAGTTCACTGAGGCTTTTTGCGGATGATGCTGTGGTGTATCGAGAGGTTGTAACAATGGAAAATTGTACTGAAATGCAGGAGGATCTGCAGCGAATTGACGCTTGGTGCAGGGAATGGCGATTAAATCTCAGTGTAGACTAGTGTAATGTGCTGCGAATAGGAAGGAAGATCCTTTATCATTTAGCTACAATATAGCAGGTCAGTAACTGGAAACAGTTAATTATATAAATTATCTGGGAGTAGGCTTTAGGAGTGATTTAAAGTGGAATGAGGATATAAAATTAATCGTCGGTAAAGCAGATGCCAGAGTGAGATTCATTGGAAGAATCCTAAGGAAATGCAATCCGAAAACAAAGGAAGTAGATTACAGTACACTTGTTCGCCCACTGCTTGAATACTGCTCAGCAGTGTGGGATCCGTATCAGATAGGTTTGATAGGAGACATAGAGAAGATCCAACGGAGAGCAGCGCGCTTCGTTACAGGATCATTTAGTAATCACGAAAGCGTTACGGAGATGATAGATAAACTCCAGTGGAAGATTCTGCAGGAGAGACTCTCAGTAGCTCGGTACAGGCTTTTATTAATGTTTCGAGAACATACCTTCACCGAGGAGTCAAGCAGTATATTGCTCCCTCCTACGTATATCTCGCGAAGAGACCATGAGGATAAAATCAGAGAGATTAAAGGCCACACAGAAGCATACCGACAATCCTTCTTTCCACGAACAATACGAGATTGAAATAGAAGGGAGAACCGATAGAAGTACTCAGGGTACCCTCCGCCACACTCCGTCAGGTGGCTTGCGGAGTATGGATGTAGATGTAGATGTACATGTATAACTCATGGCACTCCCCAAAGCCTATCACCACACCACGCGCAGCTCAACACATATCTTTCCCGCGATTGTTATAGGTGCTTATGTGTGCAGTTAGTTGTTAATGTAGACTCATTCTCGTCTCTCTTCCCTGTAGGTTAATCTCCAGACCTCTCCTGAACGCCCTCTCGACTATCCTATTTAGTTTACACCACAGTAAATCGTCTCGTATTGTGTTGTTGTTCCTTGACTATTTCAGCTCATTCGGATTCAGTGATATGGTGAATGTAGTGTCTTCCAGTTTCTCTACAGTCATTGTTACGATCAAGTCATCGCTCTATTTATCTCAGATACGTTGGATAAACTGAATGTACTCTAAGAAAACAGAACGAGAGTAGAATTTACTTCATTTGAAGTCGTTCACACACACATATGGAAAGGAACAGGTCAGAAGTTCCGTTGTACCTGCACTCAGCAATGTTATATCGGGCTCTGATAGAAGGCACTAAAATCAGTGATTCAAAGCGCCATAGTGAGAGAGGAGCACATGTAACCGTTTTCGATTTTTGTAAAGAGTGGTCCAGCATCAAAATCAGTTAAGCTCGGTACACATGCTACTGCATACACGACATGTGGGCATGCTGTGGCGATACCTGTAAGACACCGCTAGCCCACGCCTCTCGCGGTGTGCGTTTAACCCCATTTAAATGACGCGCCAAGCGCGCGCCCAGCGGCTGTACGATTAATTAAATAATCGGCGTGCTAATCACAGTTGAAATCTCTGGTCCAGAGGGACGTGAAGAGGCTGTGGTCCAGAGAGAGAGTAGAGTCAGTCGAGTCTTGTTCAGTCTTAAGAGTCAGTCGAGCTAGAAAGTGTCTTGTGAAACGATCATTCTGTGGATAATATTAGTGTGATGATTTCTCTTTTATATGTGTTGTGTTGTCTTCTTCGATGAGTAAAAAAAAAAAAAAAAAAAAAAAAAAGGTAAAATAAATTTTTGTGATGTCCATCAATAAGTTCATTCCAGTAAAAATAGAACCACTTCCCTTCACCTTTATTCACCCTTTTTTTCTTTCTTTCCTTTCAACAAAACAAAAAACAAAAAATTACCACCCTCCTTTTGTTTTTAATTCCGGACGTCACACTGGCGACCGTTTACAGGACGCCAATCTTCGGATTTTACTGGAATGAACTTAACAAGGGCAAATTAAAGTAAAATCATACGTGTAGTAATATTTATTGTCTTGTACATTGGCTAAAAAAACTGTAATTTTCTCTTTCATGCCCAATATGAAAACGAGAGCTAACGTTGTTTCAAGATTAACAAGATTTCTGCAAGCTTCAACGCAGCGCGGTGAGTAGTGCAAAAGCATTTGTTCTGCTATGCCATTGTCCAGCGTGCGCCTCCCGCCTATGCTAACTTTTATTCCCATTTCCCATTCCTTTCCCTAAACAAGAATCATACCCTTTGTCAATGGAATTTCTATTATTGTAACATTGAAATTCAACAGTAAGATATGCAGAAGTCATTGTTATGAGTCAATCCTGTTTGTTACGTCATGTCACCACTTTCAGATTAGCTACGCGAATACGGTTACAACCACAATAATAATTCAGACATTTTTGGAAATTCGATCAAGTAATAGTTATTACCGTCTAACTATTTAAATTTTATTTATCTATTGTACTTTGCAAGCCATCGCCATTCTGGGTGTACTATTTGTATATTTCACGTTTGTTAATTATTGGCAAAAATGGAACAACAGCAACAGCAAACTGATAACGGTGATGCTACTGTATCATCAGCATCCCCTTTCCTAGGCTTTTCCAGCCCAGAATCTATGGAATTTACTGCAGGTGTATCACATCAAATAATACTAAGTAACGAAAGTAATTCATCAGGTGACACACCCAATAATCCTGACCCTATGGAAAACGATAGTAGACGTGTCCAACTAGGGATTTCCCACTCCGATGCTAATTTGCACAACTCTAGTGAAAGGAACAATGATCCAAACATTGATCCGAATCAGTACGGAATTTTAATACAACTTCTTACGCGAAGTATGGATAGCATCCTTAATGAAAGGTTTGATAAACTAGACACTAGGTTTGATAAACAGGAGCAGAGTACAAAAGAATTAAACAGCAAAATCGATCAATTGTCTTCTGAGGTAACATCTACTCTGGAAAAACAGGCTAACCAAATCTCAGAACTTAATTCAAAAACGACACAATTGACCGAAAGTTTCAACGAATTGTCATGTCGTGTAAACACTCACGAAAATTCCTTTGTTAAATATCAAACAGTGACAAATTCCGAAATGCAGTCATGTAAAACCAAGTTGGATCGGGTCACGAACGCTCAGGCTCAGGTCAATGATCTAGTTCAGAATTTCGTGCAAAATCAAACCACCTCACAAAATAAAATTTCGATGGATATCGAAGGTATTACACAACAAGTTAGCGTAGTATGCTTACAACAATTAGAAATGAAAGAAAAAATTTCCCATTTGGAGGAAAAAACAGAATCGCTTTCTTTAGAGTGTAACGCAAACATTGCAGAAAAATTAGTGCACGAATGTGGTATTTGCAACAAGCTCATTGAGCAAAGGGTAGAAACCGCTAAAAAAGAGATTTTACACCAGGCCATGTCGCAGGTGCAAACCGAGACCAACACTTTAAAAAACCAAATTTCTCAGTTATTAACTCCCGATTCTAACGTAGTTACTGTTCCGCCTACAACCCCACTCACAACGAGTTCACCGCCTAATTTCACTGTGCAGTTTGTTCCACAGTCTAACAGCGAATCACTTGCGAGCGAAAAACATCAAACAGAGCCGCTCTCAGTGATCGCACAAAACAGTAATTCTCAACCACCCTTGTGCCATGAAGTTTCACCAGGGAACAATAGTTCAGGCCCTATAGTGCCTGCCGGTATTGTTGACGGTAACATGATTAAACATGCCTATTTTCCAACGTTCAGTTCCGATGATACCCAAGCGGTGCACCCGATTGTTTTTATTAGGTCTTTTGACGGAATGTTTCCGCACAACTGGTCAGATGCGGAAAAGATTTTTTTTGTAAGTAATCTGTTGAGGGGGCGAGCATCCAGATGGGGAGCTGAAATAAAAAGGCAAAATTTAACTTTCAAGCAATTTGAAGAGGCTTTTCTGCAGGAATTCTGGTCAGAACATGAGCAAAAACAACTTCGACGTGAAGTTCACAATCCCGAACCATACAACCCTCGTAAAGAAACTTTGCGTCAATATTCTGAAAGATACCTGGACAAAACACTTTATTGGTCAAAACCGGCCGATCTTGCCGATGTGATTAACACCTTAAAAAGTCATCTACCCCTGCATTACCGGACACAATTAATTGGTGTTCCGGAAACTAACATCAAGAAATTTCTAGATTATTTGAATGAAGTAGACCTTGTGTTCAGAGGAGATTCAGGGAACACTCCACATATTTATAATGCTAAGTCCAACTCTCGCCAAAACAATTGCCATAATTTCAATCAAAATAACAACAGCGGTAACATGTGGAATGCAAACCCACTTCCTCAAAATCAGGGGCAAAAATCACAACAGCCCAACTTCACACAATATTCGCAGCAATCTTGCGATCCCCGATTCCAAAATTCCAACAATTACAACAGTTTTGGTAATGGTCAATTTTACCGAAAAAGTAATAGTAATGGCAACAGACGCAATGGTAGTTTCAACAACAATCAGTACTCCAGAGGCAACAACAACCGTAACCGAAACAACAACAATCAAAACAGACGTCAGGATGGAAGATACAACCCTGGTTATTTTGAGAGAAATTCGCCATATCAGCAGAATAATTCAAATTGTCAAAATTCTAGAGTCAGTTATCCACCCCCGCAGTGGGGAAACCCGAACTATACACCACACAACTACAATTATATGTTTCCGAATGCACGACACTTTGTACCAACAAACAATGCTAATAATCAGGACTGCGGTAATCAAACTCCACCGAATACCAAACATGTCCATGAACAAAGGATAAATATTATTGAGGTAAGTGATGACCAAAATGCGTCGCCTAATAACGCGGCGGAAAACATGAGCAGACCGGCGTAAGCGCCCAACCCCCGGTCGAGAACGTGAGCACGGGCGCAAATAATCTTGGAAATTGTTTTTTGAGATTCCAAGACGGACACACTATGGAACATGACCTTCTTGCCGAGAATAATAAGTCTAGTAATAACGACAAAGTAAAGGTAACGGTTCAGGCAACTGCTGTTTTATCGTTAGAGAAATCCATTGTAGAAGTGTTATTCGACACTGGAGCGTCAGCAAGCGTGATTTCTAGTTCCCTGTACTTGGATCTAGATAAAGGTTCTAAACTTCCGACGTTTCCAGTGCAGAACTGCCGAATCATCGGTGCCACTGGAAACAAATCAAAAAATGTCAAATTACAAGCTCTTCCAACTTTTGTTGTTTCCAACGTGCATGTTCGTTATCATTTCCTTGTTGTGGATAATTTAACAGTTCCATGTCTTTTCGGCATCGATTTCTTAAATCAGTATCGAGCAGTGATTGACTTAGGGAATGGTATCTGTCAATTGACGGTTGAAAAGCAAAGAATTTTGATATCTTTATCTAAAACAATTAATAACAACAATTCTTATCGGGACGTACGTCACTTGAAAGTACAATCTGTGCCCATCACTAATTTTTCTATGACAAACAATTGCAATTCTTCTTACAATGCTGATAGCAAAACTCTGTGGGAAAAGTGTGCCGAAGCCTACCATCTAACTGATTTGCAAAAACAGAATCTGTTTCACCTTCTTCAACAATTTTCAGTAGTCTTTCAAGATAAACCTGGTATCATACGTGGGTATGTGTACAAGATGGATGTCAAACCCCACCTAACATTTTGTCGTACACACTACAATATACCGTGGTCTAAAAAACCAGCGGTTATGCAGGAAATTAACCGAATGCTACGTTGGAAAATCATAGAAAATTCGCACTCGCCGTATTGCAACCCTTTGTTGTCAGTTTCGAAACCCGATGGAAGCGTGCGTCTTGTTCTCGATGCACGCGAAATCAACAAAATTATTATACCGGTAAATACTCGCCCTGTAAATCTGGACGAACAACTCCTGAAATTTCACAACGCCAAATTTCTGACTAATATCGACCTACGATCGTCCTACTACCAGGTTCTTCTACATCCTGAATCACGTAAATATACCGCATTTTTGTGCGAAGGACGATCATACCAATTCCGTGTTTTGCCATTCGGGTTACGAATAAGTGCAGGAATCTTTATCGAGGCGCTTGACCACGTCCTCGGGCCAGATTTACTTTCACAAATCACTCCCTATGTGGATGATTTAGTTGTGGCGACTGCCACCTGGGAAGAACATGTCGATCTTCTAAGACAAATTTTGATTAAATTCGCCGATGCAGGCGTGACAATCAATTTGGAAAAATCAAGGTTCGCCCGACAACAGATTAAGTTCCTTGGCCACATCATCACGCCGGAAGGCATCAGGCCGGACTCTAAAAAGACTGAAGCAATTCGCAACTTTCCTGCACCCCGAACCAAAAAACAACTTAAAGCATTTTTGGGTCTTTCGTCATTTTTCAGAAAGTTCGTGACACAGCAAGCTCTTAACAGCCCACATATTCTAAATCTTCAAAAGAAAAATTCCCTTTGGCGATGGACTACAGAATGTCAAGCCGATTTTGAAAAAATTAAACAATCATTAATCCACGCACCACTCCTCTGTCATCCGGACATGTCAAAAGACTTCTGCCTATCGACCGATGCGTCATCTTATGGACTTGGGGCCTTTTTGTTTCAACTGTCTGTTGAACATGATCGAACAATAGTAAAACCTATCAGTTTTGCCAGTCGCACCTTAACTGAATGCGAGAGATCGTATTCAGTTACGGAACGCGAGACCCTTGCAATTATTTGGTCTATGCGAAAATTTCAATATTTTCTCTGGGGAAAACATACACGCATCTATACAGACCACCAAGCTTTATCATTTTTACTGTCTTGCAGATTACTTCATTCCCGGCTCACTCGTTGGTGTTTGTCGTTACAAGAATACGATTTCGAAATTATTTACATCTCCGGCGAAACCAATATTGTTGCGGACGCTCTTTCTCGTCTTCCGCACGACGCGAAAAATCTTTCAGATTTGCATGAGCAAACTTCCGACTTTCAGGTCATGTTAATGTATGACGAATCCTACAACCGCTACTATCACCGAATCTGCAGGGATTTTGCACAGTTACAAGATGCCGATCCTAGGTGGTCTACAGTAAAAACAAAATTATGTCAGAATTCAAATTCTAATCTTCAAAATTACTACAAGACCAACAATGGTGTACTGTTTCATCGTTCCCATCTCGTGTCAGAGCGTTGGTTGGTATGTTTACCGGAAGCTTATGTTGACGACTTCATTTTGTTCACCCACAAAATCTGGGGACATTATGGCATTAATAAATGTGCCGCCAAGATCCTACGCTTCTGCTATTTTCCTAACATGCGACGTAGAGTCCTGCAGGTCATTCGCAAATGTATCATTTGCCAGAAAGCAAAATATTTGAACAAACATACATCAATTGAATTGCATCCCATTCTTCCAAAGCAACCGCTTGATTTGATTTCCGTAGACATTGGCGGACCCTATCCACAATCCCGCGGTGGTGCTAAATACATTTTGGCTATATTGGACGTTTTTACTAAGTATGTGAAATTGTACGCCTTGCGCACAGCCACTGTTGCGGCTATCATTCGACGCTTTTCGGCCGACTACCTAGCCCGCGTCGGAAAACCTGTCGCTGTCCTAACGGACAATGCATCGTACTTTACGAGTGCAAAGTGGAAATCATTTCTGCAAGATTCCGATATTAAACATGTTCTTACTTCCCGATTTCACCCACAGGGTAACCCCGTTGAGCGAATTTTTAAAGAATTTAATCAATTTATGCGCATCCATTCTTCTACAAAACATTCCAAATGGATAGAATACCTCGCTCCGTTCGAGTACATTGTGAACAATTTGCCACATAGTTCAACCGGATTCTCACCTGCCGAGTTATTATCAGACGAACCAGAAAAAAACTCATGGTCAAGTCCCCTGCCTAAGTTGTCTTCGAACGATATTTCTTTGCAGGAAAAGGTAAGGCAAGCTGCCATTACCCTGGCACACACTGCGGAGCTCCGGAAGAAAAAATTTGATAAACGGGTCAGACTGACACGTGTGTTCGAAATTGATGATTTGGTATTGCTCCCAACCCATCCCAAATCTACGAGGCTAAAACGTTTGCTTAAGAAATGGCAATTAGTTTACTCAGGTCCATACCGGATCGTCGATATTCCTCACCCTGGATGTTATTTATTAGCATACCCTACAACACAGAAAGTTAAAGGACTTTACGCCCACCACCACTTAAAGCAGTATGTAAAGTAAGAGAAAGAGAAAGGATGTGCTAGTTACAGCTAAAATGTTAGTGTTAATTGTTAGTCAATGCAGAGAATCATAACGCATTAAACTATAGCAAATCTACGTTAAACATTACATGCAATCCAAGAACTATTTAATCTACGTTATATTTACTATGCTACGAATAATTTGACTACTAGACAAGGACAACGAAGTTAGCGACCAAACTTACTCCTTAAACAGGCATTTTCTAGAACAGGAAACTATGTACAAGAAAAAAGATTTTATTATGTTAATAACTGTGATGAATTTGAGAGCCACCAGAATGCTATACTATACGCCAGCATGAGTGAATGATTGTGCTGAAATGAGCGTGAAAGAATGAATGTGAATTTTAGTTTATAAGGTAGTTTTTTATGATGATGATGAGGATTTCGTTGTGTGTGAGCCAATGATGCCACCACGTAGTATTATTTGATGATTTGCGATTTATATTGAAGCTGTTCTATGAGAAGAAAGGTGAATATTAATTATATGAAGCTGTATGAATGAAAACGATACGTGTGTATGAATACTGATAGATGTTAATGAGAAATGATTCGCCGTGTAGGCAATGAAAAAGGAGAAAGAAAAACTTATTTGGTATGTGCCCTATTTAAAAAACCATTATCTCACGCTTGGCATAAAGAGTTTGTGTGCTCTCCATCGTAACAAACGTAAATTTTGTACATAGGTCATTGTGGAGGAAAAATGTTTATCAGCCACAGCGAAATAAATAATCTGCTTACGTAGCGAATAAAAATTGCTGTCGTTATAGAATCTCATTCTTTACACAGGCTAATTGTGTAGTACCATGCATGCAGGCTGCCTTCGTAAGATTCGTATTCTACATTTACGAAGGTCGTGTTTAATGGTTACGAACTTATGAACTCACTAACATTAACACTATTTAAAAAAATGTTTTTATCCTGTGAAGTAATTCAGGTGAAATCTAGCACTCATTACTTGATACTGTGAGGACATGGACATATGTATTTGTGTAAGTGGGATAGTATATAAGTTATGCAATTTTATGTCGTTCTGTCTGGACCAGAGTTAAGAAAATGCGACTCTCATAAAACAATTGCTAGGATACGAAGTCTCCCGCTCTCTGCTCATGTTCTCGACCAGGAAACAAAAACTACACGACTACCGGTACGACGTACAATTCACGATTACAAGAAAACATACTTTAGTGTATGAGATTTTTCTTTCTCTTTCAGCAAAGTGGATAAGTTTTTAAAGATTTGTGTGTGAAGCAGTACGACGCAGCTGTCTTCGTGGACACAGCGATTTTCTTGTCTTTATGGAAACTAAAGCGCATTCATTTTCCTTTACCTACAGGAAATTCATATATTTATTTTACTACGTGATACTCACTAAACTACACCTCTTATGGAAGGATCCTATAGTCATTTATTAGTACCTTTACTGACCGAATTTTTTTCAGGAATATAAACTACCGTGTCATTAAGCGCGTATTTACCTAAACATGACTGATTCAACGAGTGAATTAAACCATATACGGTACTCACATTGATTCTTGCAAAAATCTTTGACTGATTTACAGGAAGTGATTGACAATGATCATTGAATTTCTTTTTGCTTAAACAGCAATTCGGATCAACTTTAAAGGATGAAACTGAATACAACTTGAATTGGCTTAAAGTCAGTGACACTTGCGCAATGGCAAATTTTATGATGCATACGTTACGCAAACAGATACACTATTCGTCGCACACATGGGTGAAAACACTACTGTATTGATGAAGATTTTGTAAATATGAATATAACCCAATCCTTCTATCTTGATCCTACTCCCACCTCCTTGCCCACTGCTGGACGATGGATAGTGGGGTAGTGAGGTTTTTGCACTATTCTTTTGTATATTTCGTCCATTCATAATTTCCAGCACTTAGGGTCTCTCGTCGAGTTTTGCAGAATTCTTGATGGCAGATGCCATAGATTTCAATATTCTGTAAAGAAGGAGATAGTACTCCGTTAGTGCACATGCGCAGCAAGAAATAGATGGCACAACCTGAATTTCGTGTACATAAATATGTCATGTCATGTCTAATTGTAAAATTTTGTAAATGTAAACAACTAGCAATCTCAATATAAATCTGAATTTTGTAAAGTTTCACAGGACACGACTAGCAAAACATGTCTAATTGTAAGTTTTTGAACATGTAAACAACTAATATTCTCTATATAAATATGAATTTTGGGAGAGTTTCACAGGTCACGACTAGCAAAGTATTTCAATGGCTATGTAGCAACTTAGCTACGAAGAAGTTCATTTGTATTATGTATATTGAATTTCATGTCTATAGTAGGTAATCATTTTATGTATATGTACATGTCCATTTTTTCTATGTAATTTTGAACTTGCCTATTCAAAACTTAAATGTCCTCTTGTGAAGGCTACACACAAAACAGTCTTACTATGTGCACCTAATATAAAAGGAGAAAAGATGCAAAGTGTAATTTTGCTCAAAAGTGAAGTGTCTGTGAAAATGTGTTCTCAGAAGGAACAGGACGTCGAACCTCCCTTCTGAACAGTGTAAAAAAAATCAAATAGTGTTGATAAAGAGAAATCAACCAGTCAAGAGTAAAAATATGATAGAAAAGTGTTTTCCGTACAAAGTGATAAGTTTAATCTCAAATTCTACGATAAAGTGCAATGATGCGTATCACAGTGATCCCTACCTTGGAAAGTGCTTGGAAGTCTGCGTTGTACGGTCTTCGGATGCGGCTACCAGTACTGTCGCGTCCGTCGTAAGGGGTGGCGCCGCCAGACGTGTCACCGCCTATTATACCTCAACAGCGGACCCGAGCGCGAGGCTGTACGAAGTGCCGCGGTGCGTGGTGGATGGACCACTTTATCAAAATTACTGCACTCGTGCACGCACAGCCACTCTTAAACACCAACAATACTGACATGAACTTTGTTGTCATCGACAACTTAAAACCAAATTGTATGACCTTTTGTGTTCTTTTGTCGTAAGCAGATTCATTACCTATTGTCCTGATGTGCAAACTGTAAAGTAAACAAAGTTGTGGTGCTGTGACTTTTACTGTGCTTCGCACGACGCACCACACTGAACTGAGGCAAAGCATAGTGCTCACTGGTCGACACAATAAGAACTGTGAATACAGGGTAGCAGCTATTGTTTTAATAACAGGACTGCCAACGGTGCAGGCATCTCTCTAAAAAAAATGAATCATCCATTGATCAATTTCAAAGTGGCTATTTTGTAATGTGCAACAATTTATGTATATTTACTTAAACTTTGTACTTTAGGCTATAATTCTTTATATATGTATGTACTTGTCATATGTTTGAAAATGTTGTATAATGCTGGTGCAAACACTGCACAACCTTGTTCGTCAACTCAAATCTGGTACTGCCGCGAAGTTTGAAAAACTTACGCACCAGTAGAGGGGGCCGTGTGGCGATACCTGTAAGACACCGCTAGCCCACGCCTCTCGCGGTGTGCGTTTAACCCCATTTAAATGACGCGCCAAGCGCGCGCCCAGCGGCTGTACGATTAATTAAATAATCGGCGTGCTAATCACAGTTGAAATCTCTGGTCCAGAGGGACGTGAAGAGGCTGTGGTCCAGAGAGAGAGTAGAGTCAGTCGAGTCTTGTTCAGTCTTAAGAGTCAGTCGAGCTAGAAAGTGTCTTGTGAAACGATCATTCTGTGGATAATATTAGTGTGATGATTTCTCTTTTATATGTGTTGTGTTGTCTTCTTCGATGAGTAAAAAAAAAAAAAAAAAAAAAAAAAGGTAAAATAAATTTTTGTGATGTCCATCAATAAGTTCATTCCAGTAAAAATAGAACCACTTCCCTTCACCTTTATTCACCCTTTTTTCTTTCTTTCCTTTCAACAAAACAAAAAATTACCACCCTCCTTTTGTTTTTAATTCCGGACATCACAATGCGCAGGCTACTTGCGCAAGTGTACTGATATTACCTGCTATCCCCAAAAGCTACACTGCCGTCCTCATCAGATGTAAACGACGCGCTAGCTGTGAGCGCTATTGTATTAATTCTGGAGGAAAAGTATGTGAAGTAGGAACGCCTTGTCTGCCTTAAACATTGAATGACGAAAAGAAACTAAGTAAATTAACGACCAGTGCCCTCGATATATTATTTTGTACACTGAAGTATTTTGGTACATGAAATGTTCATAGAAATTACTACAATTCTATCGCTCATTTAGATTAAAAATGAGTTCCTTGTAGTAACTCAGACTTTTAATAAACTAAAAATATGACAGTAGCATTGAGTAGGTATCTACATTTGATCTGTACCAAATCCCCGAGTGCTGAGTTTTCTGAATTTTCTTTTCTTTCGTGTTTAGGCTACTGATCTCCGTCGCTGCTGCATCTATTTATTTCAATTTTTCAAGTAATTTATAGTATGCAACACCTCTTCTCCCTTAGTGATGAAACCATACCAACTTAATGCTCTAAAGACACAAGTCGCTTTCGCAAACTCGTAGATACTGTAAATCTTGTATGATTCGCTTGTTCAGGAAATGAAGTGAAAATCTTCTAAGTTGGGCGCACTGCAGCTTGTATGTATTTTATAAAGATCTTGATGTGCTCCATGAGTTGCACTCCAAAGATATTTACTTGCAAGAACACTATTCGGGCATATGGCATACTTGATGTCATATGCCGTATATGTCTACAACATCCGACGAGCCTGTTTAGTACACTACAGGCCATTAAAATTGCTACACCAAGAAGAAATACAGATGATAAACGAGTATTCATTGGACAAATATATTATACGAGAACTGATATGTAATTACATTTTCACGCAATTTGGGTGCATAGATCCTGAGAAATCAGTACCCAGAACGACCACCTCTGGCCATAATAACGGCCTTGATACACCTGGGCATTGAGTCAAACGGAGCTTGGATGGCGTGTACAGGTACAGCTGCCCATGCACCTTCAACACGATACCACAGTTCATAAAGAGTAGTGACTGGCGTATTGTGACGAGCCAGTTGCTCGGCCATCATTGACCAGACGTTTTCAGTTGGTGAGAGATCTGGAGAATGTGCTGGCCACGGCAGCAGTCGAACATTTTCTGTATCCAGAAAGGCCCGTACAGAACCTGCAACATGCAGTCGTGCATTATCCTGCTGAAATGTAGGGTTTCGCAGGGATCAAATGAAGGGTTGAGCCACGGGTTGTAACAATCTGAAATATAACGTCCACTGTTCAAAGTGTCGTCAGTGCTAACGAGAGGTGACCGAGACGTGTAACCAGTGGCACCCCATACCATCACACCGGGTGATACGCCAGTATGGCGATGACGAAAATACGCTTCCAACGTCCGTTCACCGCGATGTCGCCAAACGCGGATGCGACCATCATGATGCTGTAAATAGAACCTGATTCATCCGTAAAAATGACGTTTTGCCATTCGCGCACCCAGGTTCGTCGTTGAGTACACCATCGCAGGCGCTCCTGTCTGTGATGCAACGTCAAGGGTAACTGCAGCCATGGTCTCCCAGCTCATAGTCCATGCTGCTGCAAACGTCGTCGAACTGTTCGTGCAGATGGTTGTTGTCTTGCAATCGTCCCCATCTGTAGACTCAGGGATCGAGACGTGGCTGCACGATCCGTTACAGCCATGCGGACAAGATGCCTATCATCCCGACTGCTAGTTATACGAGGCCGCTGGGATCCAGCACGGCGTTCCGTAATACCCACCTGAACCCACCGATTCCATATTCTGCTAACAGTCATTGGATCTCGACCAACGCGAGCAGCAATGTCGCGATACGATAAACCGTAATCGCAATAGACTACAATCCGACCCTTATCAAAGTCGGAAATGTGATGGTACGCATTTCTCCTTCTTACACGAGGCATCACAACGACGTTTCATCAGACAACGCCGGTCAACTGCTGTTTATGTATGAGAAATCGGTTCGAAACTTTCCTCATGTCAGCACGTTGTAGGTGTCGCATTGTGTGAATGCTCTGAAAAGGTAATCATTTGCATATCACAGCATCTTCTTCCTGTCGGTTTAAATTTCTGTAGCACGTCATCTTCATGGCGTAGCAATTTTAATGGCCAGTAGTGTATAAAATCTTGACGCTGGTTGAAAATTATGTGTATCCCTGCGATACATAGTCTCGGCAAGTACAGTATCAAACTCAAAAGTATCTAAACGACTTGAATAGTGTTCCACCTGATTTGGATGCAGCCGTCCGCCTGCTTAGCTGGGTGGTAACGTGCTCGCCTCCCATGCAAGTGAGCTCGTATTCTATTTCCAGTAGGGTTGGAGATTTTCTTCGCTCGGGAACTGAGCGTTGTGTTGTCCTCATCATTTCATTCTCATCATCGGCACGCAAGTCGCCCAATGTGCGGTCGACTGAATTAAGATTTGCACTTGACGGCCGAACTTCCCCAGATGATGCCTCCCGGCCAACGAAACCGCTCATCTCATTATTTTGCATGCAGCCCACACGACATAACTACCTTGCAAGTCTTCTAATCTGAGTTCTATACAGTTTTTTGACAATACAAAATGGTCACCACAAGAGAATCCAGGAGAGCACAGCTATGTATGGCAATCAGTACAGATGTAAATTAAAACCACGATATTGCTAATATCAGGTAGCACGTTATTAGAGATGAGATAGATTTTTACACAAGTTTGTTACTGTAAGTGGCATTTCGAAAATGTTACCACGTTCATTGGCATTCGAGATAACGTAAACCATTAGTCTAAAATAATTTTTTTCTGAACTAGCCTTTATCCCACATCTTTGCCCACTATGAGTTCAACACATCTAGTGAATACATTTCCTCTTTCCCCTTTCTGTGTCCACCTCTTCCACCATCCATCTGTCCACCTCGTCCATCCACTTCTATTTGTCTATGTCCCTTTCCCCACACTCTCCGTCTCTACATCTCCTCCTACCTCTCTCTATGTCCATTTCCACCTCTCTGACCCTATACCTCCCCATCTCTCTAACCTTATCCTCCTGCCTCTCTCTTTCCGTCTCTTCCTCACCCTCGTCCTTTCCTACCTGCGCACTGCCCCTCTACACCTTCCACCTGCCTCAAACATTTACCCCTTCTCCCCTCTCTCTGTCCATATCCTTCGCCCCCTCGCTCTGTCCACCCCCTCCTCTGACGATCTTAACCTTCCCTGAGCCATACTCATTAGCATATGTAGTCCATGCAACGCAGCTCAATAGAGAAGGCCAATACTACTCCCACAGGCGAGGCTACACATTAGTAGCTTGAAAATCATTCGTTTGCCTTTGGTGTAAAGGCCGCAATACAAAGCAGATTGATAAAGTAGGCTGACAGTACTCGAACACAACACACTTGTCATGCAGTACAGCCTGCTTGTTGGAAACCTGAAAACAGTTTCCTGCCACTTACATGGAGGTTGTCTGCAAAGTCAGTTGGTTTGACAAGCCAATACTGTTTCCACACAACAAATCTGTCATGCAAGACAACTGGAAAAACATCTTTTCTATCCACAGCTCTACTCCTATTGAACCTGATGCTGATTCTCGTGAGCCCTGCTGTATCTGTGCCGAATTTGGTTGAAATCTATAAAGGCGTTTGCGAGGAGATCCCAGCCATATACACATACATAGACTCTGCTTTGTGTGTATAACATGTTAAAGATTTTGCAAGAATAACTGCACTTCCAAAGTTCGTTGATAATTCGAGATAAAACTTTACATCTTGCCATTTAAAATTTAAATGTGCACTCTTTTTGTTGGTTATGCATGAAACCATATTTTACATATTTCATTGTTAGTTGACAGGGACTGTAGCTGCTGGATAGTACAAAAATTTTTGTCACATAGCTTCACTTTGAGATTCGCTGATTGATATTGGCCAAAAATTATGATTCACGTCTCCTTGTGAGCAGTCGACAATGACGATCGGCTTTGTGTCTGAGTCCTGGTCGGCCCAAAAGCGTTTCTTGCTAAGCGTTGGCTGTAGATGCCAAGTTTGAATACATATCCAGAACAGAACAGCTAGGCATGTCATTTAGATTTCAAGCTTGTGCACAACTAACTACTCGTGATATTTAACATCGCTTTGTTCTAAATAACAAGAGTAATGGATGAGTTTCAAATTGCACTTAGACCCAAGTGCCATCATGAATGTTGTGAAATTACTAGTGATCTGCTGTTGATGTTGAGGTTTCCGTAGAGCGCTGACTCTGTTCTAAGCGATTAGTTCATTAAGAAATTTATGCAAAACCACTCGCCAAGTGAAGGATGAGTACCATTTTAAAGAGCAAGAGTAATTCAAATTATCGCAAAAGATACGAAGTCCAGATATTCTTGCAATTTTTTTTAATAATAAAATTTAGTTTTGATCAAGGATTTGACTGAATGATTTATGTGATAGTGGTATGAGTTTTAGTTGTCTCACACAATAACGAAAGTGATAACGTTTTAGACCTGTCACTTATTGGAATAAATCTGAATTTGCAATTCTTAAGAACTGTCTCATCTCTAATAACGCGTTTTCTTATATTTACAATGTCGTATATTAATTTATATCTGGACTGATTGCCTTAAACAACAGTGTTGTGTAGTCAAACGATTGTACCGGAAAGAGATTAGAGGGACCGCAAACATGTTACTTCATGTGGGCTGCACGCAGATCAGGTGGAACTAATTTTAGGTCGCTCGGATACTTTTCAGCGTGATTGTACGTAGTATTATTGTGAAATGCTACACGACCACACTCCCTTGTCGTATTTTACAGCACATTATGAAGGTTTTCCGGAGGTCACTTGTTTATAAGCAAAGAAAAATATTCTGACGCAATCCAAGAAATGCAAGTACTTGATTGGGGCTGCGAGAGAAATAAAACAATGCACGCAGCTGAGACCTGAGCATGTGTAAGCGCGACATGGCCACGGATCCGGGGTTAGATATAATGTTTTTATCATCACCTCGAAAAAATCGAGGAGCGATTATGAAACTTGGTGATCCTGCGAGTCCTCCTCTAAAACACAATACAGTTTTCCAAATGATTGCTCACTTGGCTAAAAAGTCGGTCGCGGAAGTATCAAGTTTGGCTATTCAGGAAGCATTAAATTTTCAAAATCAACTCATCGTCTTGTAGAAATTCCTGTCACGCAATGATTACTTCATCGATTGACATGTCAGGAGAATACTCTCCCCACCCCTTTCCCAGATAGGCAAAATCTGATAACTCAAAGAAGCACCACGGGCGACTGTGTCCTGTTCAGGATGAGCTGCGGCCTTCGGATACCTTCCCTCCATGTCTCGTCTTGTCAGTCTCCTGCATCCTCGTCATGAGATTCCGTAAGTGTAATCCTGGAAAAGCAGCGAGGTACGGGAAGATTTCAGTTACATTACATCATGGTCAGGCAGAGATTCGAAATCAAATATTGGACCGTAAAGCGTATCCAGGAGCAGACATAGACTCAGACCACAATTTAGTAATAATAAAGAGCAGGCTGAAGTTTAGGAGACAAGCCAGGAAGAATCAGTTCGCAAAGCAATGGTTTATGGAAATACTAAGGAATGAAGAGATACGCTTGTAGTTCTCTTAGACTATAGATACTGCGATAATGAGTAGCTCAGTAGGCAGTTGACTTGAAGAGGAATGAAGCCTAAAAAGAGCCGTCGCAGAAACTGAAAAGAAAAATGTAGGTACACGGAAGGTAACTGAGTGGAAACCATGGGTAACAGAAGAAATACTTCATCAGTTGATCGATGAAAGAAGGAACTACAAAATGTTCAGTAAATTCCGGAGTACAGAAATACAAGTCTCTACGGAAAAAATAGGAAGCTCAATGAAACTGCATTAAAAATCTGAAGACATCGAAAAAGAAATGATTCTCGGAAGAACTGACTCAGCATATAGAAATGTCAAAACAACCTTCAGCGGAATTAAAAGAAGGTTGGTAACATTAAGAGTGCAATGGGAATTCCACTGTTAAATGCAGAGGAGAGAGCAGATAGGTGGAAAGAGTATATTGAAGGCCTCTGTGGGGGGGAAGACTTGTCTGACGACGTGACAGAAGAAGGAGCAGGAGTCAATAGGAAAAAGATAGGGGATCCAGTATTAGAATCAGAATTTGAAAGAGCTGTGGAAGACTTAAGACCGAATAAGGCAGAAAGGATTGATAACATTCCATTCGAATATCTAAAATCATTGGGAAAGTGGTAACAAAACGACTATTCACGTTGGTGTGTAGAATGTATGAGTCTATCGGTACACCATATTACTTTTGGAAAAACATCATCCAAAAATTTGCGAAGTTTGCAAGAGCCAATAGCTGCGTGAATTATCACAGAGTCAGCTGAACAGCTCATACACCCAAACTGATGACAAGAGCAAAACACAGAAGAATGGAACAGAAAACTGAGGATGTGTTAGACAACGATCAGTTTGGTTTTAGGAAAGCTAAAGGGATCAGATAGGCAGTTGTGACACTGTGGTTGACAATTGCAGCAAGACTGAAGAAAATTCAAGACACATTCATAGGATTTGTCGACCTGGAAAAAGTATTCGACCTTTTAAAATGATATGAGATGTTCGAAAATGTGAGAAAAATAGGGATAAGCTATAGGGAGAGACGGGTAATACACAATACGTGCAAGTACCAAGAGTGGGAGACCACGAACAAAGTGTTTGCATTAAAACAGGTGTAAGATAGGGATGAAATTTTTCACCCCTTTTGTTCAATCTACACTTCGGAGAAGCAATGACGGAAATAAAAAAAAGGTTCAAGAGTGGTAGTAAAATTCAGGGTGAAAGGTTGGCAGTGATAAGAATTGTAGAAGACATTGCTATCCGGAGTGAAAGTGAAGAGTAACTACAGGATTTCTTGAATGGAATGAACAGTCTAATGAGTACAGAACGTGGACTGAGAGTAAATCAAAGAAAGACGAAAGCCACAAGAAGTAGGATAAATAAGAACAGCGAGTAATTCGACATCAGAATTGGGGATCACGGAGTAAATCAAGTTGAGGAATTCTACTACCTAGACAGTAAAATAACCCATCCATGAAAGCAGACTAGCACTGGCATAAAGTGGATTTCTGCCCAAAACAAGCCTAATAGTATCAAGCCTTAATTTGAGGAAGAAATTTCTGATAATCGTCGTTTGGAGCACAGCGTTGTATGGTAGTGAAGTAAGGGCTGTGGGCAAACCGGGACAGAAGAGAATAGAAGCATTGGAGATATGTTGCTGCAAAAGGATGGTAAAAATTATATGTACTAGTAATTAAAGAAAGAAGAGGTATTGCGCAGAATCGGCGAAGAAAGGAATATATATAAAAGACTGACAAGAAGAAGGTTCAAGATGGTAGGACATCTGTTAGGACATCAGTGAATAACTTCCATGGTGCTAGAGTGAGCTATAGAAGGTAAAAACTGTAGAGGAGGGCAGAGATTTGTATACATCCAGTGAATAATTGAGGAAATAGGTCCAAGTGCTACAGAAGAGGAATTCGTGATGGGTCGCATCAAACCAGTCGGAAGACTGATGGATAAAAAAAAACGAAAAGAAAAAGCGTTTAAGAGCTTGCTTTGCTCCTTTGTGTCTGGGTCCCAATGATTCACATAGCATTTGTCCATGATGATTAGCCACCATTGGCAGGACACAGCTGCAGTATTGCTGCTTCCGCCTCGGTTCCACAGGATTTTCCCATTGCTTGTGAGCAGTCGCGGGCCCCACCGGGCAGTGACCTTTGCACTGTCAAAATGTCGTGCTAGATGTTGAAAGCGATCCATTAGTGATTTTCAAGTTTTCCACTATCGCCTCTATTGTGATATACCTGTAGTTCTCCTGCAATTCCGGCTTCTTCACAGAGATATAGTCTTTCAGTTCGTCCCTCGTCATCAGATTTGTTTGACCACAGGAGTGGATGCGCCTATACCGGCAAATCAATTAGTCATATGGAGCCGTGTACACTTCTACCAGCTCAAGAGTGAGATATTTCAGCCTATTACCCTTCAAACTCCGAAAATGAATTGATGTATGGTACTCCACTTTATCACTGTGGGGCGAAATTGCGATTTACCCCTTCGGGCGTCCTACAGTGATGCGGGGGTTTCAATATTTGCCAGTTCTGGGGACATGCACCTGTTAACAAGCAGAATATTAATTACCCAGCTTTATTTTTTTCGTGTTGATAATTAAAAATTTATGACTACCCGTCGTCGAGATGGGAATTCAATCACACGTCTAATGAAATGCTCGTTTCAAATTCTTGTCTAGTTTTAATCCACAATTTACTTGCATACCCGTAACTTTCAAGTGGCCTATGCAATAGCGTTTGTAAGTAACTTTATAAATATCGTAGGTACGTGCGCATGATGTTGACGAGGAGAGTTTAGGCTAACAGCTCACTTGCAGCGGCGCGCCCCTACTAGCTGATGCTTCCCTAGGCTCACCCAGTCCGTTCAACATGATATGTCCCCTGGATCACGGTTGTTTCCCTTGGTCCACAAAGGGTGCAAATGCTCGTAGGCTTGGCTGGAGACAACATCGTCGTCTAGGCCTAAACAAATGTTTACATCAAGAAGATCTACTACGTCCATCACAACGGTCCGCCCTCGAGCCGTAGGGACGTTCGTGCATTGCTGTGGTTACATTGGACATAGCTACATCATGTATCCCTTCCACAGGAAGGATAAGAAGCCCGGCAGCAGTCACTTGATTCCCTTTAGCCAAGAGTTAAAAATTCATACGAAGTTTTTTTAGAGTTAAAAGGAAGAAATAAGAATAATACGTCAATGGCGTAGTCTTGGCAAATTCTTCGGGGTCAGTTACCAATAAACGGTATAAGTATAGGATTAGAAGATGGATGTATTAAGGACAATACCAATTAATAGAACGTTAACTCTAGGAATTGGGTGCGGGTGGGTGATGGTGAGACAGGTGACATTGGATTGGGAAATGTGAAAGATAAGCTGGAGGTGTAACAGGAAAGATTGAGGGTGTGTTCGTGGTAGAGTGGAGGCCGTTAGGTTGAACTGTAACCTTGATCAAAGGCAGGGACATTAGAGCTAGGATTATAGCAGGTAAGATGTCATGTCAGATTTCCTAATTATGGAGAGGAAAGTTGCTGAAGTTTCCTTGAGATAGCATTTGCAGAGTATGGAGATGCAGGAATAGACGAAAATGTTGGTAGTGGCAGTAGTCCAGGATTTGAGAGTATTGGGGAGATAGTGGAAGTTTGGTTTTCAAGTTTACGGGATTTACAGGAATTTGAAGAGAGAGGGAATTTAATTAGCTGTAACGGATGCGTGTTGGGAAAGGGGAAACGGAAGGCGGAGACGACAGACATTTGGAAAGCAGCAGTAGTCAAATCAGTTCTAGTTAATCGGAAGGCGGCTACGCTGCACTCATCTGATAGCTTCATAGAAGTATGTGACAGCAATTTACGAGTACAGATGTTATTGCTTAACAATCCACTACGATTATGTTGTCGTAGGGTTTATTGTCTGCACGACCAAAGAACGCGTCGACTCGACAAGATAATTTGAACTCGGAAAGACCTCGCAATGTCGTGATTGCATCTAATCGCCGAGCACAGAATTCCAGGGATAAATGATGGCTGAACATAGGTTCATTTCAGCCACGGACTCCATCTCTGAACGACAATGGAGAGTATTAACACGACGACGAGGGCCGCGTTGAGGACTTACGTCACCGCTCCACTGCCCGGCCCTCGGCCGGCGACACGCCCACGGGAATGAGCGGCTGACGTAGGCCGCGCAGCACGGCTGGATCAGACCGCTGTGGTAATGCCGCGCTCACGTTCCGCCTTTGTTTTGTTTTGTCTTGTTCTGATTTGCTTTCACTGCTTGTCAAAGCTTTAGTAATGACAGATCACCACTATTGTCAGATTCTATAACGTAGCTGTGTTCTCTAGATTTCCCTGCACACCAACAGGTGACGTGGAATCCAGGTAATCTCAATGGACAAAAACCTAGTCACCCACCAGAAGATATCACGTTTATACCGCGTAAAAACGCCTTTTGGTGCTGGTAGCCCTATGAGTGCTATGATCAGGCAGATGGAGTTGCAATGGGAAACCTGTTGTCACCTGTTAGTGCTAATTTATTTACGGAAGACTTTTTAGAACGTGCCTTGGAGCCGACGCCTTTGAAACCTGCGTGCTTTTTCAGTTTGTTGTTTGGCCTCATGAATATTTGTTTCGCGATGGAAGTAGAAAATGACGGCTGTCTTCCCTTCCTTGATGTGTTGATCAGGAGGAAAGATGATGCTACGCTGGGACATGCCCTTTGTAGGAAACCTACTCACTCTAACTTGAAGCTAGAGGCTGATAGGTGTCACCATCCGGCTCAGCGTCAAGGGGTCTTCATACCTTGATTCACAGGGCCCACGTCACCTCGGACCACAAGTTTGTCAGCTGACTTAGCGCATCTTAAGGTGATATTTCGTCAAAATTATAGACAAATGAGACGTGTGTTGCACTATCGATCAACCATGCGCCGGGTGGGTGATGATAATGCCCAGGTGGCGCCAAAATTTACGGCCGTTTTCCTTTAAGCATTTCCTAAAGGATTGGTCATATTTTGCGGAAATGTGATATGAAATGTGTTATAGACCACCATTTGAGATTAGAGTCCTTTTATTTTAGGTTCCGTTGTGGATGATTCCTTGCAGTTGTTGCATGTCATACATTGGTCGGATTATCAGGACGGCGGTGTACTGAGAATAACTGTGTCACACGCTCACAACAGCCGAGCAAATTTGTTACTGCAGAACATTCTATTGACACCTTTAATCTGGTAGAATATAACAACACTGAGATTGTAGCATGCTCTTCCAGCTTTTGGGATAGTCTTATTAAGGAAGCAACTCACATTCAATTAGCAAGTAATTTTATAAATACATATCGCAGTTTTTATTTAAATTTTGGGTACCATATGGCATATAAATCTTCCTTTTCTTGAACTGAAGCTTAACCAACTACCCTGATTTTATCCTGAATAATGTCACTAATGTCTAGTGCGGTATCGTCGTTCTCAGTGTTTGGGGAAGGAGCCAAAAATTACGTCAGTGTTACGTTCGACGGGAGCTGAGACTGAATGATCAAACGTTTCCACACATCTGTTATTAGTATGTTCACCCATCACTTTTATAAAGGCTTGAACTGTTGATGTGATCACTTTCAGTGTAGCTTCTGAACGTGTGTGATAGAATGGCAGCCCGTTCTTCCTCAAGAGCGGAAACCATAGGCGGTAGTGATGGTAGACGCTGAGGTCTGGACGTTCTAGTTCATCCCTAAGGTGTTCAGTTGGTTCGATTCTGGACTGTGCGCAGGCCAGTCCATTTCAGTAATATTACTGGCCACACACAACTGCCTCAGAAATGCTGATTTATAGCAGGGTAAATTGTGATGGTGATGACGACTAAGTAATGTCTTTAGTGATACAAGCAATGCATCACTGCCACAGCGAGTTTTGACCAGACAGGTTAAAGTATGCAGTTATTAAACCACCTCACAAGAAAGGTGACAGACAATTATTATCCAGGTTCCTTACTGAAACTTTATTTTCCAAAATAGTCGAAAAAGTAATGTATTCAAGAATATTCGCACGCTGCAGTGGAAACAGTTTACTCAGCATATCACAGTTTGGATTCCAGAAGGGTTGCTTGACTGACAATACAATTTCTAAATCCACTCATCAAACAGTACAACCCATAAATAATAATAAATCGCCAATTGCAGTTGATTGATAAATTAATTAATGCCAATCGTGACTACTCTAAGTAATAATCATACTCAATGTCTTAATCTCTTATACTTAATTTTATCAACCAGCGTATAAAGAACTGACGAAGAGATGGAAGTCTGTAAGGGAAAATTTCGTAAGAAAATTCCATTAAAAAAAAAAGAGAGAGAGAGAGAGAGAGAGAGAGAGAGAGAGACTGGAGCGCCTGCAAAGAAGAGGGAAGGTACATGCACCTTTGACCAACTGTAATTTTAGTTTCAAATTTCACACGTAGAAGGTTGTGAAAATACTGTGTCCAATATTTCGCCACTGGACAAAGAAACTATTTCACGAAACGAAAAAGGAGACCTAACAGAGGACTATGTGTCATCACTTTCGAAACATGACAAGCCCACAACACTGTCTTGCGCCAAAAAGCGGGAACTGCGTAAGGAGAGGGCGATGGAACGTCCAGTTGTAGGCAGCGCCAGCCTCGCCATCCTAGAATATAACAGACATTATGATGGGAAGTTTGGGACTTCAGAAATGGCAAATTGATAGAGATAAACCTGGCAAAAAAGCTTTTTTGCTAATTTTCCTTCCTACAGTAGATCAATTACCATAACAAGAAGCCTTTAATTTAATGCTGAAAGTAACGGAAATATTGTAAAATGTTGTAGGAAATCCTGGACGTGCCTGCGTGTCGTCCCAATTTCAACGCAGTCCATACTCAGGAGCGCACACTTCAGGGTCATCATATGCGGAATATTCAAGTGAAACTAACCATGCGACACAATCATCGTACGACCAGGGCGATACGAATTCTGAAAAGAAGTTATTGTGATTATTGAATCTTTCAGTCCCTAGTTCAGTATCTGACTACTTATTACTGAAATAATTTTACATGTAATCTTTTCATGTCTTAACTATGGAAACAAATTAATTAAATCTGAGGTGTAAGTTTTTGGAATTCTAAAGTTCATAAAATTAAGAATGCTGTTTAAGACATTAATTATGATTAATACTTAGAGTAGTTATTATTAGCATTAATTAACTTGTCAAGTAATTGCAATGAAGCACTGTGTAAGCGTCTCCTCAAGTTTTATACATTTATTCATGATCGCATAATTCTTACGTTTGTGTTCACATAAGACACTACGCAATTCAAAGAAGGAACCGACATTCGATAATAATGAAATTTTTTCCTTCATTCATTGCATTGTTCATACTTTACATAAAACATGTTACATGTCGCACAGCGATTTTTGCCTCGAACAATGTTTCGCCCTGTGTTTGTTACGCAAGACAACCGTTCGAACTAATATACCATGCGACGTAAGAAAACCAGAATTGGGTACCAATAATAACAGACTAAAATAGTACTACTTTTTTATTAGAGTATTAACACCAAAATCATGGGCGAATAAATAATACCTATGCAGAAACTTTTCCTCCCTGTGGTATTGCTTCTGGGTCGTTGAAATAACTCCAGAAAAGCTGTCTTACTTTCAGGCGATTTTTTCGCCCTCCCACTGGCAAAATTCCTTGTGCATCTTTCATATCGCACGTCAAGCTATCTTAAAACATGAATTCATCATCTTTTTCGACATAGTTACTAATAACAACAACTTTAAGCAATTTTCGTAGCGACTTCCTTGTCTACAAGAATATAAGAATGTAGAGCACGCTATTTGTTGCTTCAGATTCCAAAGGTGCATTCCACAGTGCTCCTTGTACGACTAAGCCTGTAATTGTAGACCATTTCTATTTGGTGAACTTTTGTGCTACGGTCACGTTAAATGTTGTGAAAACCCGAACGCCTCATCTCGTAGGATTACCAGAGGTTCTGTTGGACATGAAAATGGAAGGGTTTTTCCCTCTGTAAGACATAGTCGTTTTGCTTGAAGTCTCTTGTAGAAATTAGAATTCTCGAAAATACTCGAATCACCTTAGACCATACGCACCGACGTCAATAGCTACAAAGTTGTAATACCATCACTTACAGCAAAAACACAGGGGAAAAATATTTTTTATTGTTGTAACACTCAGGTCCAGAATTTGATGGCCTTTTCAAATGAATATGTTCACCATCCATCGCTCCACCGCAGTTAGGGTAGGCAGTTAACTCTTCATACTCATGCGCCTTCTCAAGCCACATTTCCTCGCTTGCAGTTGGCATCTCTTGAGGTTGTAGAACATCCCGGATAACTTCACATGTTTATCGTATAATTAACTGAATAGTTCTTCTTGACACATGAAAGTCAAACACCAAATCGCTTAAGTTCATTCCCGTAGGCAGATATATGAAACACACACACAAGAGCATTGAACAGATCAAGTAACTGGTTTACGTCTGGTATAATTTCCTTATAAACAAATTTATTTCAGATGAATAACTGATGAAGAAGTGGTAATCACAACGAAATAATTTCGTGAAGGATTTTGCATTATTAAAAAGAGGGGGTGGCTGGAGCCACTACAAATAAACAGAAAAAGAACGTGTACTCTGACGAAATATTCTTATTGATTCTACACGGAAAAGGTCGTCGAAATAAAGTTTCCAACACGGGGAAAAGAAACGGCTATTTTAAGAAATGGAACGAGGATCAGGCACTTAGTAATGAGTAAATTCACTTCCCTCAATGTAATGATCAGTCTGTCTACAGGTTCTACATCTTTTTTTATTACTATGTCATTCTGCCTAATACTTTCACAAAAGACAGTCAGAAATTCGTCAAAAGTAGAACCACATTCGATGATAATGAAAGAATTTGTCTTCTTAAGATCAGTTTTGTTGAAACAGTAAATGAAAATTTCCTGCTGATTGTATGCTTGTAAGGCCAGATGTATACCCCAAAGTCTCACCCTTCTTTTATAATCACATTCATTTGTAAAACATTTAGACAGGCGCAGACTAATTGAAACTGTGATGAAATACAGTCAATGGCAACGCCCCAAATACCTGGGGTGTAGTAGACATCCAGCACTAACGTCGTGTTATAATGCGGCGACTTCGGTGCCCTGTTTAGTTGAAAACTTGTATGCCATCTCTCCGTGAAATATTATTTTTTCTATAAAGTGGGATTTCAAAACCGTTAATGGTTGTTGAAGAGTGTAGGCTGTTTAGTATTTTATGTTGGTAACGCCACTTAGCGCTCTGTATGGAAATCACTGGCTGTGCTGTGAGCAGTCTGTGGCTGGTTAGCATTGTTGGAATATTTGCTATTGTAGTGTTGGGCAGTTGGATGTGAACAGCGCGTACCGTTGCGCAGTTGGAGGTGAGCCGCCAGCAGTGGTGGATGTGGGGAGAGAGATAGCAGAATTTTGAGAGCGGACGATCTGGACGTGTGTCCATCAGAAAGAGCAAATTTGTAATATTGGATATCATGAACTGATACATATATATGATGACTTTTGAACATAAATCTTTCATTTGCTAACTATGCCGATAAGTAGTTAGTGACTTCAGTAGTTAGAATCATTTATGTAGCTGGCAGTATTGGGCGCTAGTTTTATTGGAGTAGTTCGAGTAACGAAGATTTTTGTGAGGTAAGTGATTCATGAAAGGTATAGGTTATTGTTAGTCAGGGCCATTCTTTTGTAGGGATTGTTGAAAGTCAGACTGCGATGCGCTAAAAATATTGTGTGTCAGTTTAGCGTTGATCAGAATAAGTAAAGACAGAAATGTCTGAGTATGTTCACTTCTGCTCATCTGTTTGGAAATCAAATAACGTAAGAGGTTTATCGGCACAGTAATTCAGCAATTTTTCTAAGGGGACGTTTCATGTGCCTTAACGCAGCTAATAACTAATATTACTCTTTCCTGCAAGCTTAGCTCTGTTGGGCCAGGACATTACGTGTAGCTAATTACACATGAAATACATAAAAACATAGAACTGCATGGATCTTATTTAGTGTCTTTGGTAATATTGACTGCGAGAGAAATATTTTACTGTTATATTAGTTAATGCTTTCATTGACTTTATGTAGCAAAATTGTTTACTGTTCACTAAAATATTATAAGCGCCTACATTAGCGCAGGACAAGTCTAAAGTTGGGCTGTAAGTCGGAATTCAGTAAGAAATTGTTTGGAAATTGTATTGCTCAGCTTCTCTGCTGTTCTGAAAAATGAAACAATTTCAATCATTGAAGGTAGTGCGCTTTTTGCACTGTTAGTTAAAATTCACATTTTCCGCGTATTGGCGGCGGCTGTAGCTCATCAGTGATGATGCTCGAACAGCTGTTAAATGCTGAAAACTCTTAATTAATTTGACATGGAAGGGTATTTAAAATACTGACAGAGTTACAACAAATGTTCTATAACCATATAATAAAATATTTAACAGATTTAGACACACACACACACCTTATTACTTAGACAGATACAGATCGACCATTAACATCGAAAGCAAACAGAAGAGAGCGAAATCTGTAACGGCGCTCTTTTAATAACGAAAAATTAACATGACTTCAGATATTAGTATATTATAACTCTAAGATACATCTTTTCTAACAGATAGTTATATTTTTGATGATTAAATTAATAAAAAAATTTGATAAATAAAATACATATTACATCTTCAACACACAGTGATTCTTACCGCTTTTTGAACGTCTGTTCAAATAAGGCTTACGTTATTGTTTACTATTCATCGTTCGTAAGGGCATGTTATACTTAACGCCAAGTTACCAGCGTTGTCACTGCCGCGATTACAGCGCGCGTATAAAATAGCCAAAACAAAGTTATTCCGCTTGAAAGGCAGCAGCGACGCCTAACACACGTAACTGTATTACTTACTGTAAGTCCGTCTTACAGGTTCTCATTAAATGACAGTAGTGGGAAGAACGAATCTTTCACTCAGCAGTGGAATGTGTTCTGGTTCTATAATTTCCTGACGGATTAAAACTGTGTATCGGATCACGATTAGAATTCGGAACCTTACCTTTCGCCTTCGCTAAGATTTCCAGCCACGACTCAGGACCTATCTTTCCTATTCTGGCAGTCTTTTCTCTCATAGGAGATGTGTAATGGCAGAGCTGAAGCTTCAAGGTTGGTTAGGATAGAGAAAGGGGAAATGTCATATTCAGATTAAATTTATTCTGCATCCCCTGTAGTCAATTCAGTCCTGATCCTACGTTTCTATGATTTTAATCAGGTCAGCAGCTGCGAGCCACAGCTAATTACAGCGACTACACAGTGTTCCACAGTCGTCCTGGCCAGATACACTATGTGATCAAAAGTATCCGGCCACCCACAAAAACATACGTTTTTCATATTAGGTGCATTGTGCTCCCACCTACTGCGAGGTACTCCATATCAGCGACGTCAGTAGTCATTAGACATCGTGAGAGAGCAGAATGGGGCGCTCCGCGGAACTCACGGACTATGAACGTGGTCAGGTGATTGGATGTCACTTGTGTCATACATCTGCACGCGAGATTTCCTCGCTGCTAAACATCCTTAGGTCCACTGTTCCCGATGTGATAGTGAAGTGGAAACGTGAAGGGACACGTACAGCACAAAAGCCTACAGGCCGACCTCGTCTGTTTACTTATAGAGGCAGCCGACAGTTGAAGAGGGTCGTAATGAGTAATAGGCATACATCTATCCAGACCATCACATATAAGTTCCAAACTGCATCAAGATCCAGTGCAAGTACTGTGACTGTTAGGCGGGAGGTGAGAAAACTTGGATTTCATAGTCGAGCGGCTGCTCATAAGCGACTCATCACACTGGCAAATTCCAAACGTCGCCTCACTTGATGTAAGGAGCATAAACATTGGACGAATGAACAGTGGCGAAATGTTATATGGGGTGACGAATAACGGTACACATTGAGGCGATAAGATGGCAGGATGTGAGTATGGTGAATGCCCGGTGAACGTCATCTGCCAGCGTGTGTAGTGCCAACAGTGAAATTCGAAGGCGGTGGTGCTATGGTGTGGTCGTGTTTTTCATGGAGGGGGCTTGCATCCCTCGTTGTTTTGGGTGGCACTATCACAGCATATGCCTACATGATGTTTTAAGCACCTTCTTGCTTCCCACTGTTAAGAGCAATTCAGGGATGGCGATTGCATCTTTCAGCAAGATCGAGCTGCTTTTCTTAATGCATGGCCAACGGCGGACTTGTTACACGACAATAACATCCCTGTAATGGACTGGTCTGCACAGATACCTGACCTGAGTCCTATAAAACACCTTTGGGATATTTCTGAATGCCCACTTCGTGCCAGGCCTCACCCACCGAAATCGATACCTCTCCTCAGTGCAACACTCCGTGAAGAATGGGCCGCCATTCCCCAGGAAACCTTCCAGCACCTGATTGAACGTATACCTGCAAGAGTGGAAGCTGTTATCAAGGCTAAAGGTGGGCCAACACCATATAGAATTCCAGCATTACTGATGGAGGGCGCCACGAACTTGTAAGTCATTTTCAGCCAGGTGTCCGTATACATTTGATCACATAGTGTAGTTGGCCCATTACGCACGTGTGAAATGAATAATGTAATGTTAGTAATTTTTCGCCTCATGAACATCAATATACGCTCAATAGTAAACGCCTGATGGCCTGAAGTTATCGAACAATTGTAAAGTAAAAGAAATGAACCATCGCATAGCAGCGACAGAACCTATTATTCTTTATCTTTGCCGTTCTTGCGCGGTGCCTGTAAATCTCTATGTACATGTATCGATCAATGACATAAAAAAGAATTCTGTTGTTTCAAGACAAATGAGGCATTTGGCGCCTCACCTTTTACTGTTTGTATTTCATGAAAGGCGGACGCGAAGTTGCTGCTTTCCGCATCGGTATTTTATATTTTATGTGAAAATATTCACTAAATAAACTGTTATTTTTCCAGTCATGTACTTTCTTACAACTGATTACGAACAGGCAACATCAAGAGGACATTTTGAATGTTATGCATAAAGTATTTAACCACAATTGTCATCTATTGTAATGTAATATGAAAAGGTACGTAGCATTAAAAAAACGTGTCTTAAAGATAAGTGTGCTTATTTTAGTAAATGAGCCTTGATGATTTCCATCTCCTCAGTTACTTCAATGATAATTATTTTGTGTTAGTTCATCACCAGAAATTATGATCACGCTGATGGGCAGAAAGCAGCATGAGGCAGAAGGAACATTATCGTTTTCCTATTATTTCTGAATCAAATCTTTTTTTCCATTGTGTAGTGTTGCATTTCTTTTAGTCTATAAATCTTCTGGTCTCTTAGTGTTGTCCCGGGTATGTCTACATCGCAACTATAAAAATGCACAGAAATGATAATGTTTCTTCCGAACGATTTCAAATATATCTGCTGCTCTTATTCAGGTATTTAATGCTCAATGTATGTTATTTTAATAGTGTGATCAATCCCTGATTCTGTTGCCAAGTGGCCCAGCAAAATATTCACTTTTTCAAAAAAATATAAAATAACAGTTCTTTTTCTTTTCGCCCCCAAAACCAACGATACAACAAGACATTGAAATATGTTCAGCTGTTTGTTTTTCAAGGTATCTAGCGAAACAACTGATTGTACAACGAATGTAGGCACTCAGGATTCTATTTCTCGCAATTATTTTACCGAAGGAGGCCATAAAACAACTCATCTGTTAAATCTGTGAACTGCTGTAGTGACGGAGGATATTGAAAGAATTCGTAATATAATTAAAAAGTGAACATAAAAGCAAACGGTAGAAACAACTATTTTCTGTCAAATTCTTTACTGAGTATGCAGTGAACTTGAATGATATGCTATTAAAATTGAGAGTGACTGTCTTCATAGAGTATTCTAATAAAATAGTATATGATGTGACTCTTCATGATTTCTCTGTGGCTTTGTTCAGTAAATGATTACAGTGAAATTTACACAATGTGATCCTGCGGCAGATCCAGAAGCCTTACATTGTTGTGTATTATAGTAATAGTATTTCTACCCAACACACATATTGACCAATGATTGGCGTACCATAATTAGAATGTTTTACAAAATGAAAATTCTTTCAAATCGTATTCTTGCACACTAAATTTTGTCGATGTAGAGCCAACGGAAGTTGGCTTTTCATATATATATATATATATATATATATATATATATATATATATATATATATATATATATATATTAGTGTCATCAGCGATTGTAATGTGATGATTTGTTTGATACAGCAGCCTGGTTTGCATACAGAATTCTATCATTTGTTAAGCAACGTTGCAGAAAGACCACAATGTTGCTTAGTTTTTATAGCAGACGGATGGTGTGCAGCTACCTTTGTTTTAAGAGTTAATTTACCGGTAAGTCCTCTCATCGAATTTATCGAGTTAACTGATGGCAAATTGATACAATAGATTTCCACCATTCCCTATGAAGTAAAAAATCATTTCTGTTGGTTTTCGCGTGTCTGTTCGTGTGTGTGCGTTTGTGTGTGTGTGTGTGTGTGTGTGTGTGTGTGTGAGAGAGAGAGAGAGAGAGAGAGAGAGAGAGAGAGAGAGAGAGGCCACATCAAGCACTGAACAATAACATTAGAATGGAGAATTTGCTACGATTCTATAAAACAGCTCTAACGCTTGTAGTTGCTTCATAGACGAAGTCAGTCGCACACCACATGTCAGCCTAAGAAAAAGTGCGAGAACCCCACAATGCAGTTGTTCTTTAGAATCATATAGAAAGTTGTGGAGATTGGTTACCGTCCACTTACTTCGATAACTTATGAAACGTCAAATCTGTATGGGGTACTAAATGGATAATTTGTAACATTAAAAATCACTCTGATCGTTTTAATCACTTAGGGCTAGGTGCCTAATGTTTTGGATGCAATTCATGAGTTCCTAAATACCAGAATGGTAACGTGACACTATACTACTTGCTGCTATCCTGATATTTCTCCTAAACTCAAGGACTTATTATAGCTATCAACAGTATCTATCAATGATTTAGATTCCAATATAATTAAAATGCACTTATAACATGAAATCGAAGAGGAAAGAATAAGTACACATAATGAACACTCTATCTACATATACATACATTCTCCGCAAGCCACTTTATGTTGCGTGGCGGAGGGTACCCTTTACTAGAACTAGTCGTTTCTTTTCCTGTTCCATTCGCAGATAGAGCGATGGAAAAACGACTATCTATATGCCTCCGTGTGAGCCCTAATTTCTTATCTTCGTCGTCAGTACGTGAAATATATGTTGGCCAGCGGTACGACTGTTCTGCAGTCAGCTTCAAATGCGGGTTCTCGAAACTTTCTCAGTTGTGTAACACTTGCATGCTGATCGAACGTACCTGGGACAAATCCTGTTACTCACCTCTGATTTGCTTTTCAGTCTCTAGGAAATTTATTATATTCACATTCAGAATGTGCTCTAGAATTCTGCATCAAACCGATGTTAAGGATATTGGTCCATAATTTTCGGGGTCCGTTCTTTTACCCTTGTTATATAGAGGAGTCATCTGCGCTTTTTTCCAGTGGCTTGACTCTTTGAGCTGGTCAAGAGATTCACGATAAATGCAAACTAAATAAGGGGCCAATGACGTAGAGTACTCTTTGTAAAATCGAACTGGGATTCTATCCGGACCTGGCGATATTTGTTTTCAGCTCTTTCAGTTGTTTCTCTAGGCCTGGGGTGCTTATCACTATGTCATCCATACGGCAGTCTGTGCGATGGTCAAACGACGGTACTTTTGTACAATTCTCCCGCGTGAACGATTTATTAAACGTGGAATTTAAAACTTCGCCCTTCCTTTTGCTGCCTTCTACTGCCAAACCAGAATGGTCAACGAGGGACTCTATGTAAGCACTAGACCCGCTTAGAGATTTTACATAGGACCAGAATTTTTTCGGGTTTCTCGCCAGATCTTTAGCCAAGATGTGACGGTAGTAGCTGTTGTATGCTTTGCGCATAGTTGTTTTAACAGACTCACGAATCTCTACTAATCCTTGCCTGTCGTTACTTGCGCGTCCTCTTTTGAACCTAGAGTGCAACATACTTTGGTTTCTAAGTATTTTCCGAAATTCTTTATTAAACCACGGTAGTTATTTTTCATCCTTAACACCTACTAGGCACGTACTTGCCCACAGCACGATTTATAATCTGTTCAAATTTTGCCCATAATTCCTCTATGGCTATCATTCTCCAACTAAATAAGTGTGTAAGTGAGATACTAACAACTGCTTATCTGCTCTTCCTAGCAGAAACACTCTCCTAGCCCTCTTGACTGATTTATTAACTTTCATAACCACAGTCGTTATGATGACATCATCACCCACGCCATCGATAAAATCCGCCTGTTTGTAGCTGCAGGATCCAAGATATTTCCGTTGCGTGTGGGCTGCCGAACTAGCTGCTCAAGACAGCTTTCGGAAAACTTATTCAAAATTACTTCACAAGACTGTCTGTTGGTACCCCGTGGATGAATCCAAACATGTCCTAGTCTGTAATCGGTAGGTTGAAATCACCAACAGCTAGTATTACATAACCTGCGTATTTATGCACAACTGACAATAGACTTTCTTTGAATGACTCTAGAACTGTCACGACGGTGTAGGGCGATTGGTAAAAATATTCAACCATTAGCGTGGTTTCACCTAGACCTCTTACGCGCGACCAGATAGCTTCACTGTCACTCTCAATTTCAGCCTCAGTAGAGACAGTATTTTTATCGAGTTCAGTGCGCAACCCCCCCTCCCCCCTCTATGTGAGGTTGAGAACTTTCCTGGAGGGCAGTAAATACATCGACAATTTACTGATAAAATTTTTGCTTAGAGCTGTCTTTACTATGAAGGCATGTCTGATTTCCCTATATGCGTAACGAATAATGAGAGTTCAGTAGACTACCGCTTAGCTTAAAAAACCCAGACGTGCTCTCCACAAATACTCTATTACCGTAGTGCACTCCTGACCTATCAAGGGGACTCCTACAAATACCCACCTGATAACGCAGGTCTAGAAATGTGCAGTCAAGAAACGGCCGCCTGTATTAGTTGTTAACATTGGCGTATGTAATTCGAAAGCGAATGTGTACTAGGAAATTCTCAATTGAACATCACGCTTAATAAACCAAAAACCAATTACACCCGTTAAAAAAGAAATTATTTATGTAATAAAGAGCTGAATTGGAATACGGCGTAGTTTTCTACAAATGACTTTACACACACACACACACACACACACACACACACACACACACAGGACACTGCATAAGCTTTACGGCGGAAAAAGGCTATCTTACTTACCAAAATATGCACTTCCTGAACCAAATCAATTTCATTAAAATCACTCACAATATTATTAATATAATAGTGATATATAATAATTTCTCATTCAGTGGAGTACACCACGTCAAGCGCAATTGGACAATTACGGAAAAAACCGCAAACACTGAAAAAAAGTTAAACTGACAGATTCTTTTGAAATCAACAATTACTTCATTACCATTTAGCCTTTAAGTCTCTTATTCCTGCATTTACTTAGAACTGCTTCTCGATTCAAGATAATTTTGAGGAAAAGATACAAAAAAAATTAGTCTTGGGTATGGAATGATTTTTCATTGTTTAATGTTAGCTATACTCAGAATTTCAGTTTCAAAGAAGAAACATAATTCTCTCTAAGTAATAGTGAACACGGACTTTTAATTTCCAGCTGTAACAGTTCAGAATTAAAAGCAAAAAATGTTATTCAATCCCATACAAAATAATCACTGCAACTACCTCATTTTGTACTCCACATATACTTATGAGAGCAACGGGCTTGCACTTACACCATAAAACGCGAGACACAGTACGAAAGCATCCAAGAATTCCACGCCTGAGGTTTTTGTTGATTCCACAAAAAGCTTCTGCAGGAGAGCTTACCCCGAACATTATAGCGATTCTTTTGTCCTGAACCGTCCCAGTGACGAAAGTTACAATGCAATTTCCGAATATTTTACTGAACATGACGAAAAAATAGGAAGTAACATTTGAAGTCAGTGTTTTACAAAACCGTTAGACATTACAGTATAGAAAAATTTGAAAGGAAGAAAAATATTGGCTCGGGACGTTACAAACGGCACAGTGAGCCGCAGCGGTGTGTTTCTATTGTTACGGGTGAGTGCGAAGTGTAAATCAGGGAGAGGCTGAATACTACTGCGATGTCGTGAAAGACTCCTTTTGAGTATCACCCACAGGTCCGCCTATCTGAGCATTTCTGTTCGAGGAACGAGATATGAGGCAAGAGAAGAATATGTACGCTCAAAGTGATAAAATGCGGCAACACAGAAAAAAATAAAAATAAGTGCATGCAAAGAACAGATGACTACCGGCAAGCTATACAAACTTTGCTACGCCACTCAGGTGACAGAAGAAAACATGACGCATCGTAATGTACATGGAGAACAGACAGCCGCTTAATCCCCGAAGTTCAGAATAAGGAGAAATATCATTTTGTTCGCAGCATGTAAATAACCGTGTCATTCTCGAGCAATGTATTTTTCTTGCGCTGCTGGATATGATTAGTGTCTGCCACTGTACTTGCTGTCCTTAGCAGTGAGATTAAAATAACCGTGCAGTCTAGAATGTCCTGAAAGTCCAAGCGAATGCCATAAAAGAAATTCATCATCTGGCGACTACATCGTCTGGGATTTCCGAAGTCATTTTTAATTGGGATTTGCAAACCCGCTGTAATCATAGCTTGTTAAATACTCCCATCTACGAAAATAAAACGTGAAGCAAGTCATTGTTATAATATCCAAGCTCCCTTCAATTGGTTTATCTATTTTTATCGATGTATCCATCTGTGGGCGGTCACGAATCAGAATTTGCCTGTTAAGAATTAGAAGTTTCCAAAAGCTTTCTCGATATCCTGTTCATCCTCGCTCGTTCTTCCTCCGATATATTGCAAGGTTTAGCACGGAGTGTGCCTGTTCAGTCCTAGAGTTCCACAAATTTATCCTTCAATCATTCTGCTTCGTGTTTTAGTGGTTTTGTGCTATACTAACTTTCATTTCGTGCATCTCTTCCTCCCAGCCTGAGAGATCACTTGACAGATATGCCTTACCTTTTGTGCGTGTGGAAGGGGTCAACTTCAAGGTGAAAATAATAAACGCTAAATTTTTTCATATAAAATCGCTTTAATAGTCCAAATCGCAGTGTTTTAATGATCACTGGCAACTAGTTTCGGCTAATCAACTAGCCCAGTGTGCTGGTTCCTTTAAACTGGATGCACATCACTGTTGTTGACTGATGCTGTGTTACGGCTGCAAGCCTGATCACTGTCGTGTATTGGTACAAACACAAGTTATTCAGTGGTACAATGCTACCCTGCAGTTCTTGTTCTTACGTGTTTCAACAAGAAAGTTATTTCTTATTTTCTTTTTTATCGATGTATAGCGTGCAAACTTTTTCCTGTGGTCGCTTTCTTGCACAAGCATGAGTTCTATTGATGACAGAGTGTCTGTATCCAGCCTTGTGATTAGATACTGCATTCATTTTATTAACTGTTCTAAAGATAGCTAGTTGCTTAGCCGAAATAATAATCGGTCACCGTTAAAATGCTGCGATGGGGTCTATTAACGTTATTTTACATAAAAATATTTAACAAATTTCATATTTTCATAAATCGCTTCTCTCCATCCTGACAATGTCGAGAAACAGCTCAAGATGAAAGACTATACTTTGTTGCTCACTGTGTAGCTAACACTCTGTGTTAACATTGGCTTCCTGTGAAAATTTGCAATTTATATTCAGTTCTCAGTTAATTCACTAAACAGCTTTGTGAACGCTTCCGTACAGTTATGCATAATTAAATTGTAAACGCTGTACGTCGGAATTGAAAGTTTTCAACAATTTTGTTGCAGGTATGAACAGGAACTTTTATAGGCAAGAGACCCGTGAAGTGTTGTACATATCGGTAAAGCACATATATTTTTTTCAATGCTATCGTCAATACTGAGAACATAAGAAAGTAGAAGCGGTGGAGGGAATCAGTCAGTGGCCAGCCGATACGCGAGTCGGACATGTGTGCCGTTACAGTACCCAATGGTGGGAAGTCCCCTAGGCTTCGACTCGCTGCTAAAAAAATGCACCCTCACTCTTCGAGAACGAATGGGAATTTCATCGAGATGGAAGACAGATCTGTCCAAGGTCTGATCGTCACAATAAAGGTAAATCAGCATCGATTGAAAGGACGTCCTTTAGAATTGTAAAAGCTTTCATTTCTTTTGTCAAGGACAAACTTTTATCCGTACTACGCATTCTACATTGCTCTAAACTTTAGTGAGGGCAAAACCGTTATCGAGAACGAGTGTTCCAGTTTTTCAGTTATATTAAAAAAAATTGCGTTTTAATGGCAGTTACAGTTGATTGTCAAATAATAACTGACTGTCGATCCGCAGTATTGCATATTTTTATATTGGCTATGAGACTGAACTATTGCAACAGTCACGACTCATTGTTCTACCGATCTGTGTGACAAGTGTCTCTATTAAATACAGTACGTCACTGCTGAATATGAGTGTGGTATGCAGCGCACACGTGAGAACGCAATTTTTGGCTTCATGGTCATCGTTGAAGAACCGTGATATTTGCCTTATGCTGAAAAAAGAAAGAAAAAATAGTACAGCATTGTTAGCATTTTCCTCTCTGAACTGTATCTCTAGAATCTTGCGCCACTGTCAGCATTTGGCGATATGCGGTCCACCTTCGGACCGCAGTAGGCCAAAAACTCGATGGCCAAAAAAGTTTTGAAAGTATAAATTACTCAAGCAAATTATTTAAAAAATTTTTCGTTACGTATGAGTACATTAGAGCGCCACACGTATCATTTTTGTAGCATTCTACAAGTACCTGCTTCAGTGATTTGAATTCTTATTGGTTAGTAGGTAGATTAAACACACGGTTGCTGCGCTGTGTAGCGCAAGAGAGTGCACTGGAGAGAGGGGGAGGAAGTGAGCAAGCAGGCCGGCCAGCACAGCATGTTATAAAAGTTCTGCTCACTCGAAGGCAACAGAAGAAATTTGGTTAACGAAACAGGGAATTTTATAAACCTATCTCTGATCCTGGCTATCTATGAAGCCTCCTCCTTTAATCAGGCATATTCACTTCAATACAACTCGAACGGAAGCTTAACATCACTTTAGGAAATTCTGATGCGAAATGTCAATTTTATCTTTCGGGCTGATGTACAGGGCGACGACGAAGTGTGACATGGACGGGGCTCCTTTGTGGTCCATTGATAGTGACTGGGCTAAATATCTCACTAAACTAGCATCAAACGAAAAAGCAAGAAGAACAAATCTGTTCGAGCGTGACGGGGGGAAAACTGATAGGGCTATGTATGGCCCTCTAGATGGCGCTGCCACAGGTCAAATTGATAGAAACTGCATTTTTAAGTATGAACCCTCATTTTTATTACATATCGTTGTTGATGTTGTGGTCTTCAGTCCTGAGACTGGTTTGATGCAGCTCTCCAAGCTACGTATAGTATGTAAATAAAAATGAATGTTTGATTTGGAACATTTGTTTCAATTTGTGATGAATAGCACTGTAACATTCCAACACTTATAATAGCCTCACCCATTTAGACGAATAGTTGGTAACAATGTCGTTACTTAAATTAAAGCAAGAAAATTAGTTAGTTTGGACTTCATTTCTGTTGTTCCAATGTGATACATTTACTTTTGTGACCTTATCATACATTATGAGAATGCGTGCTGTTACTGCGTGAGCAACCGTAATAACCTCATTAATGTAATAAATGCTCAAAATGATGTCCTTCAACTTGAGTTCATTCGGCAATACGTTTATCGGTGCCTCATGATAACAAATATTTTTCAATTTTCCCCAAAGAAAGAAGTCGGGAGATTTAAGGTCCGGTGAACGTGCAGGCTATGGTATGAAGTTTCTACGACCAATCAACCTGTCATTAAATATTCTATTTAATACCGCTTCAACTGCACGCGTGCTATGTGCCGGATATCCATCATGTTGAAAGTACACAGACATTCTGTCATGAAGTGGAACATCTTGTAATAGAATCGGTAAAACATTAATTAAGAAATCGGCATACATTGCACTATTTAGAATGCCATCCATAAAATAAAGGTCAATTAGATGCCCCCCCCCCCACACCATACATTAACCTGCCAGGATCGCTGATGTTCCACTTGTCCAGCCATCGTGGATTTTCTGATACCTAGTAGTGTACATTATGACGGTTTACGTTACCTCTTTTTGTGGATCACACTTCGTCACTAAATGGAACTATTGAAAAAACCTGTTATCGCTTCGTAATTTATTTTGTGCTCAGTGGCAAGAAATTACACGACGTCAAAATCATCGCCATGCAATTCCTGGTGCATAGAAATAGGGTTATGGTGAAATGTATGATGTAGAATTCACAAAACCGACGTTTTTGAAATTCCCAATTCCCGCTCACTTTGTCTGCTACTGATGTGCGGATTAGCCTCAACTGCAGTGAAAACACTTATTTGGACATCTTCTTGCAGTTCTTGGTTGCATCTTCTTCTTTGGCTGAACACTTCCGGTTTCTTTAAATACACTCCTGGAAATGGAAAAAAGAACACATTGACACCGGTGTGTCAGACCCACCATACTTGCTCCGGACACTGCGAGAGGGCTGTACAAGCAATGATCACATGCACGGCACAGCGGACACACCAGGAACCGCGGTGTTAGCTGTCGAGTGGCGCTAGCTGCGCAGCATTTGTGCACCGCCGCCTTCAGTGTCAGCCAGTTTGCCGTGGCATACGGAGCTCCATCGCAGTCTTTAACACTGGTAGCATGCCGCGACAGCGTGGACGTGAACCGTATGTGCAGTTGACGGACTTTGAGCCAGGGCGTATTGTGGGCATGCGGGAGGACGGGTGGACGTACCGCCGAATTGCTCAACACGTGGGGCGTGAGGTCCCCACAGTACATCGATGTTGTCGCCAGTGGTCGGCGGAAGGTGCACGTGCCCGTCGACCTGGGACCGGACCGCAGCGACGCACGGATGCACGCCAAGACCGTAGGATCCTATGCAGTGCCGTAGGGGGCCGCACCGCCACTTCCCAGCAAATTAGGGAGGACCATTGGCAACCGTCTCCATGAAGCTGAGCAACGGTCCCGCACACCGTTAGGCCGTCTTCCGCTCACGCGACCAACATCGTGCAGCCCGCCTCCAGTGGTGTCGCGACAGGCGTGAATGGAGGGACGAATGGAGACGTGTCGTCTTCAGCGATGAGAGTCGCTTCTGCCTTGGTGCCAATGATGGTCGTATGCGTGTTTGGCGCCGTGCAGGTGAGCGCCACAATCAGGACTGCATACGACCGAGGCACACAGGGCCAACACCCGGCATCATGGTGTGGGGAGCGATCTCATACACTGGCCGTACACCTCTGGTGATCGTCGAGGGCACACTGAATAGAGCACGGTACATCCAAACCGTCATCGAACCCATAGTTCTACCATTCCTAGACCGGCAAGGGAACTTGCTGTTCCAACAGTACAATGCACGACCGCATGTATCCCGTGCCACCCAACGTGCTCTAGAAGGTGTAAGTCAACTACCCTGGCCAGCAAGATCTCCGGATCTGTCCCCCATTGAGCATGTTTGGGACTGGATGAAGCGTCGTCTCACGCGGTCTGCACGTCCAGCACGAACGCTGGTCCAACTGAGGCGCCAGGTGGAAATGGCATGGCAAGCCGTTCCACAGGACTACAGCCAGCATCTCTACGATCGTCTCCATGGGAGAATAGCAGCCTGCATTGCTGCGAAAGGTGGATATACACTGTCCTAGTGCCGACATTGTGCATGCTCTGTTGCCTATGTCTATGTGCCTGAGGTTCTGTCAGTGTGATCATGTGATGTATCTGACCCCAGGAATGTGTCAATAAAGTTTCCCCTTCCTGGGACAATGAATTCACGGTGTTCTTATTTCAATTTCCAGGAGTGTACATTAACTATGCGATGAAAGGCCGGACACTTGGATCCTGTCTGTCAAGATAATGATCAACGTACATAGCACAAACGTGTTGGGCATTTTGATCACAATAGCCATACATAAACACCATATCACCCTGTTCTGCTACTGTTAAACGTTCCGTTTTAACAAGATTATGTCTTCCGCGTAATTATTACGAGTAGACAAGCGAACTGTCATACCTAATTTAAGTAATGTATTGCACGCAGTATTATCAGGTGCGTTGCTACATTTGTGGGAATATTACAGCGCCATCCATCACAAAGCGAAACAAATGTTCCAAGTCAAACATTCATATTTATGAGGGTTGGGACTTAAATAGCGACAACTGTTTATTCACAACCGATACAAAAGAGTTACAAATTTTCACCGGTTGATGTCCTTCAAAGTAGTCACCACCGTTGTGTAGAACCCGTTGCCAGCGATGTGGAAGGCGTAGACTGTCGTTAGCAGAGCCTGTTACATCTTCGGAATCAAATCACAGTTACAAGGGTTTAAGTCCAGGGAGTATGGTGGATGGTACAATGCTTCGCAGTCTCGTCGACCGAACAGAGCAGCTACGGCTTGCACTGTATGCGCCCGCGTATTGTCGTGCAAAATGATGGGTGGGTTGCGCGGAAAGTGTCGCCGCTTCTTTCGCAAAGCTGGTGGCAGGTGATGCTCCAAAAACGAACAATAATACTGTCGGTTGACGGTCTGCCGTAATGCGTTAGGATAACACCATCACAGTCGTACACGAGAATCACCATAAATTTAGACCGCTCCATTCGCACCATCAACAATACAGGCTACCACATCGCTGGCAACGGGTTTTACACAACGCTGGTGACTACTTCGAAGGACGGGAACAGATGGAAATATGTAACTCTTTTGTATCGGTTGTGAATAAATAGTTGCCACTATTTAAGTTCCAAGCGTCGTATTTACGTTCTGTACGAATATGTAATAAAAATGGGGGTACATATTTTAAAAAATGCAGTTTCTATTAATTTAACCTATGGCAGCGGTACATAGTGGGCCATCCATAACGCCATCTGTTTTCACCCGTCACGTTCGAACAGATTTGTTGTTCTTATTTTTTCGTTTGATGCTAATTTCGTGAGAATTTGGTCCGGTCAATATCAATGGAAATTTGGAAATTATTGATAAGTTCTTATGGGACTAAACTACTAAGATCATCGGTCCCTAAGCTTATGCACTATGTAGTCTAACTTAGACTAACTTAACGGTAAGGACAACACACACACCCATGCCCGAGGGAGGACTCGAACCTGCGACCGTAGCGGTCGTGGCACTATCAGTGGGCCACCCTGTATATATATTAGTGTCGGGAAGTTGGGAATATGAACTGAAAGGGAACCGTGCTTGGATAGCGGAAGTAGATAAGACGATCCCTCACGTAAAGCGAGAAATCCGGGTTCGAGTCCTTGTACGACAAGATTTTAACAAGTCGCAATTTCATTATTTCATTCCCCTATTGCTCTTTAATCATGTATACATACGGCCACGGAATCATGATTTCGTGGTGTGTTCTTTCGGACATGTCACGCATATAATAGCAATCTAAAAAAAATACACAAATTTTATCGTCACTTCGTCAGTAGTTGTTTAGATCTCGTACGGAGCTATTCTTAATTTCTTTTGTTGTCATCAAGGCTTATAACGTTTCTTCGCATCCATATCGATCCTAAAAAGCGTAAAGCTGATAGTGAAAACAGGAAGTTTTTGATTGAGTGGGGCGAACAGTATTGTTTTACGCTGCCTAACAGATCCGAAGTTATTCCAGTTTGTCTATGTGGAAAACTGTAGCTCCTTCTAAAAAGTACGAGCTTAAAGCAACACTACAAAACAACTCTCAGAAGTACCATAAAAATTTTCGTTTGGGTAGTGTAGCTCGTCAAGGAAAGTTCTAGGCACATCTAGCTTCTTAAAGGAAAAAAAAGAAGAGCCTTACTAAATAGCTCTATAAGCATGCAAGAAAGATCTGCCGAACCAGCGTTGCTTGTGTTAGATGCTTAATAAACACCATAGGCCACTTTCAGACTCTGAGATGGTAAAAAAGTTATGTTGAAAGAAGCCGCGGCACGTTTTGAAGAAAAGAGTATGTCGTTGCTGCAGTTCAAGGTATTCCATTGTCGGCAAGAAAGCAATACTGCTGTGCCGGCTACTATGGAAGTCAGCACCGACACAAACAAGGAAGGAGAAATTGAAAATTTGTGGGAAGGTCTTATGTGACCAAACTGCTGAGGTCATCGGTTTCTAAGCTTACACACAACTTAATCAACTTAGAATAACTTACGCAATGGACCACACGTACATCCATGTCTGAGGGAGGACTCGAACCTACGACGAGAGGAGCCGCGCGGACCGTGACTGGACGCTCTAGACCGCACGGCTACCCCGCGCCGCCAAGGAAGGAGAGAAATTGCGATGGCCGGTGGCAGAATTCCATAATTATCTGTACTTAACATTGCATATTAATAGAACACTTTATTTCTAAAAATGAAAGGAACATAACTTCTCGTTGTGAAGTGCTTCCTTACACTCTACTACTACACGCAGAAGGCAGACTAAATATCGTCTTCCTATTACTCAGCCGGCCGGAGTGGCCGTGCGGTTCTAGGCGCTACAGTCTGGAACCGCGCGACCGCTACGGTCGCAGGTTCGAATCCTGCCTCGGGCATGGATGTGTGTGATGTTCTTAGGTTAGTTAGGTTTAAGTACTTTTAAGTTCTAAGGGACTGATGACCTCAGAAGCTAAGTCCCATAGTGCTCAGAGCCATTTGAACAATTTGAACCTATTACTCAGTACTGATGCTCTCTTAGTTTGCAACCTTACTAGGCCCGACCAGCGATGGGCGGCTCGATAAGTCAGTGTTGACCCTGTCTTCCTGGAGTGTGGCGCTGCCCGCTCTTTCCACTGACGCTCGGGTCGGTGCCTGCTTGTGCCCTTTTGGGGCGCTGCTGTGGCCAGTGAGCATACACTGCTTTAGGACTGCACAAATACAAGAAGAAACGAAATTTTGCCTGCTGACAGTAAAAGTAGTTCGCTCGAACTCTGCAGAAGACGCCTGGTTACACCATAGTACCTGAGAAATCATGTGACCTAGTTGATGGAAGAACAAATGTCTGCTTTCGCGTCATTTTTGGATATTGTAAGTAAAGCGTCCAGGGAAGAATTCCTAACAATATTGCCGTTTAAATTCTATTTATTCAAGACTTTCGATGACTTCGTGACAAAACAAAAAATTAGTTATCATAAAATGGTGTCTTTTTCAACTGAGTGCGTCGTTCTGCTCTTCAGCATGGGCAGTTCAACGACTTTCTATCTGAGTGTGACTGGGAGCAATCCGACTTACTGCAGCACAACAATGTTCGTCGGTTATGTAAAGTTCAAGTAATTGAGCATTTTGGCAAATGAAAGAAATAACCTCCTTGTTAGACAACATGGATTCACAAGGAAGCTCCTGGAGTTCCTGGTAAACGAACGCTATATGGTAGCTGTGCTTTTCTTGGAAGATACTCGGAAACATTCAAATGCCCACGGTTCCAAGTCATGAGGCAACAAAGTGTGTCTTCTTCCCGTCTCAAGCTAGATATCTTTGAAAAACGCATTGCAAGCCAAGCATTTATTCATTTTCCAACTATTATTGAACATAAAAATAATTCTGAAATAAACATTACAGTGTCTTAAAATTCTATGTCGTATCTTAGAAAGGAATTTGCAGCAAGATTCCAAGAGTTCGCAGGGAGAGAGAATCTGTCGCTATTCTTAAAATGGTCTCTTGAATTTCTCCAGCGGCAGAGTGGACTGCTGTGACTGCGAAGTCGTTCCGCCTTTCAAAACCTTCACTCCAAATGAAAATAATAGACTTGCAGGAAGACTTTTCCTTGCAAATGTATAAAGCAGCATCCGCCGCAGAATTTTGGAGTTAACATGGCCCAGAAAAATATGGAAACTGCTAAAAGTATCCATTTACCTAGCTACTATGTTTGGCTCCATATATTTTGTCAAACTTCACTTTCAAAAATGACTTTTTCGAGGAACCCATATCGCTCAAGATTAACGGCCTCCAATCTTAAAGATACGCTTCTCATAAGCTCCTCTCCTCGTTAATCTAACTCGAGACCACAAATGTTATTTCTCCCGTTGATTTTTAACTACAAAAATTTTCAAAAATATCGGGACCTCACCTCAAACTACTTGCCGACCCCTGCTGTAGAGTATAGGTGACTATAATTGGTGTGTGGCTGTAATGGGTGTGTGTATAGTGAGGTGTAATGTTTTTGTAGCAAGATGCGGCACATCGCCAACTCCTTTTAAACAACACAGGCAGGTGCCAACCTCTGTTAGTGGAGCATCAGGAGACTATGTCGTTTGTTTATGTATTATATTAGCAGCTTCTAAGTAGATGGTTCAAATGGCTCTGAGCACTATGGGACTCAACATCTTAGGTCATAAGTCCCCTAGAACTTAGAACTACTTAAACCTAACTAACCTAAGGACATCACACACGCCCATGCCCGAGGCAGGATTCGAACCTGCGACCGTAGCAGCCCTGCGGTTCCGGACTGCAGCGCCAGAACCGCACGGCCACCGCGGCCGGCTTCTAAGTAGAAGCGAGATACTTATTTGACTTCGTCTATATGCTTTTGTACTTTAATCTTACATTTCTCGCATATTTGAATTACTGTAGGGTATACACTTGTGTTCAGTAACTGTGTAGTGTAGACTTACACCATCCATAAATCCACTGTCGTTCATTATCGACAGGCCAAAGATAATATTGTCCGTCAGACGGCAGCCTCCGTACAGGCAGCACAAAAAGTATAGCTCGTTTCTTTGTGCGTTATGCTCCGAGCTTCTGAGTAGAAGCTAGTTACTTATTTAAGAGAGCGTGCTGAAAAATTATGCCTCAGAATTTTTTATTCTCTGATATCAACTTAGGTACATCACGTTTGACACTTTGTAAATATCGGATTCATCTCATACATACATGGCTACTGGTATGGCTACAGATGAAGGGTCAGAAAGATGGAGATGTGTAGAGATCTACCTAGCGGATCAGGTGTCTACTACACACAGGGGGTGGCTAGTCGGGTAGTGGGGATTGTTTGGAGTGGTCTGAACGCTTCTTTTAGGTTTGAGTGTCTCAGAAAAGTACAGTCAAATCTCAAAGGGTGCAGGTCAAACACAGCATGAGGTTAGGCCTAGGAAACAATGGTACTTTAGTTGTACATTGTCGTAGCTGTGTTGGGAAGAATCAACTCCAAGCACTCACAGAAAACACTGAAGCAGGAACCATTATGATACTGAAACCTGGATAAAGCGGAAATTCAAATGAAGTTTTCACCAAGAACCTAATTGGGTGTGTTGCTATTCGAAGTAGTTTATCTTGTAGCGAAACTGAAGTAGATATTTGCAGCGAATTAGTATGGACAGACATTATACTCGATAACTGGCATAAATAGTAATTTCGTTTCCTTTGCCGAACCCTCAGTCAGACAATATGGTTGCTGAAGGCTTCAAGGAAAATTTAGGTCTCATTTCGGATAGCTACCGAAATCACTTAGAAACATTTGGTGGCAACATCAGTCTTTCCTCGATAAGTTGGCGAAGATACCTGTTTAAAGTCAGTGGTATGCATGAAACGTCGTGTAAAATTGTTATAAATGCTTACACCGAAAATTATTTAATCATTTACTTCAGAAGCCCACATGAAGAGTAAATAGGTGCGATAACATACTAAAACTATTAGCAACAAATAGTCCTGAGAAAATAGAAAGCGTCGTAACGTATATAAAGACTAGTTATCACAAAATCGTTACAGTGAGACTGGATTCAGTAACATCGACATTCACAAAAAAATACAAAAGATATTTATTTAGAAAAGTAGATTGTATATAGGCTTGCTTGATGTCTTCGTAGAAGATAGTCTCCATTACTTCCAAACTAACTATAACCGAATAAGATGGAACAATGGGTAGCACATTCGACGATGGTTCAAATCCGCTTCCGGCCGTCCTGTTGAAGGTTTTGCTTGATTTCCATAAACCGATCCAGGTAATTTTGGAGATGGTTCCTTTGAATTGTCACGGTCGATTTCCTTCCCCATCCTTGAAAGATTTCGATCTTGTGTTCCGTCTCTAATGAACCCGACATCGACGGGACATTAGACCCTAAACTTCATTCCTTCCTTCCAAACTACGTAAGCCTAGACGATTGGAAGTTAAGCCAGAACATTGGCGCAATGACTGGTGACCGCGAACTTACACAACTATCTTTGCTCCTCTTAACGGTCCAACAGAAGGACTAAAAATTTCTTCCGTCATCAGGTTCGAACCGGCTATCCAATAGCCGATCGCTGCCGTAAGGCTTGTGTTAATGACCTCAGTTGTACTGTGCTGAAGCTTGCCTTTTTAGAGAACTTGCAGTACTCGTTTTAGAATAGGCGTGAGTTACTGCAGCTGCCTTCCTCTCTTTAAAAAGACATAAAAGAAATATAAAATTAGCAGGATATTCCTAACTAAAGGATTGAATGGGTGGCGTACAACGAATCCGTTCTTACGAAATAATAAATTCAAAATGGCTTGCACTATGAGTACCATACTTCAACTGCCCAATTAAACGTAATATTTGTAATCACCTCGCCAAGCTGTCCACAACTTTTTCTTTTTACATTAACCGTAAAATTGTTGCTACGAAAATCAGGGTGTGCAAAAAGTCCACAAATCACTAGATACCCGACAGGCTGGCTCCTGTGGTACAGCACACAAGGCGTGCCCGTTGCTTTAAGTACTACACTATATGATCAAAAGTATCGGGACACATATTACTTCGCATTAATATGGCTACTGGCTACTCGTCGCCTTTATAACGGCTTGAATTCTCTTGGGGACACTTTCAATGAGGTGTCTGAGTGTCTGTGGAGGGGTGGCAACCCTTTCCTTCTCAAGACCCGAAACCAGGGAATCTAATAATGATGGAAGCTGAGGTCTGGCGCTAAGTCAATGTATTTACTTGCCCCCTTCCCCCCCCCCCCCCCCCCCCCCCAAAATGCTCCATTGGGTTCAGTTCCGAACTCGGGTCCACCAAGCGCATCTCACAGATGTTACTTTATGACTGTATGCACTGTCATGTTGATACAAACAATCGTTTCCGAGCTGTTCCTCTACTGAAGACAGTACACAACTTTGCAAAATATGTTCATACCCTTCCGCATTCAGCGTATTCATAAGTACAATAAGGGGACTAAAACCTTACCACGAAAACGACCAGCATACCGTAACATCATTGCCTCCGTACTTCACTGCTGGCTCTACACCTTATCACAGGTAACGTTCTCAAGGCTTTCGCCGACCCAAACCCTTCCGGCAGACTGACATAGGGTATAGTACGATTCATCACATCAAATCATTCGTTTCCAGATATTCACTATTCGGTGGTGACGCTGTGTCACCCAACTTAAGCATCGCTTAACGCTGACTACAGAAATGCGTAGCTTATAACGACTAGTCGACCATTCTGCCCTATTCTTTTTTACTTCTTACTGCTGGTATCACCTTGGAGTTCAGTAGTGATTCCTTCCACTGATTTCATGCGATTTTTCACAACCATACTCTGCAGTGCTCAACAGTCCCTGTCCGCCGGTACGTAAGGCCTTCCGGATCTACGATTAGCTATGGTTGTTCCTTCGCGTTTCCACTTCAGAATCACATAACCTACAATCGACTTGGGGAGCTGTAGAAAGGTTGCAATGTCCCTGATGGATTTGTTACTCAGGTGAAATCTCATGACTATACCACGTACGAAGTCACTGAGTTCCCCTGACAGACCACTCTGCTCTTACTGCATCTCTGTGACAACACAGTACTCCCCACCTCCTCTTATACTGGCGTCCAATATGAAAACCTTCTCTGGATTAGGCTATTGCGGTACTAAAAGCTCTGTTTATCCACAGACATTCAGATATCTCATTGAAAATGTTCCCAGTTGAGTTCAAGCCTCATAATGGCGAAGGGTGGATACTGTATTAATGTCAATTAATAGGTGTCTGGATACTTTTGATTAAATAGTTTATGCTCTTACCAGAAAAGGCATCAATAAACTCCATTTATTAGTTACTTTCTTGTGTATATTTTTTTCTGTGTTGAGTGGCTGCAGAAGGTAGGAAATAATTTATCTCTTGGAATATCGCCGTAAATAATAAATCCACTATCACCGTAAGTACAGAACACAAATCACTCCTGCAAGCAGGCAAAGAAGTCCAAATTGCTTGCCAGTGGACGATATTTACTGTCGTTCACAGCCTGGCTACACCCCGCAGAGGTCTACTCGTCCCCCATGTTCCATCGTCTCTTGTGCGCCTCCCTGCGTTATCACAACCTGTGTGGAATATTTACTGATTTTTGTGTGTTGTAAAGTATGGTTTATAAACGTCTTTCAGTTACGTGATTTAGAGTTCATTAATGAGTGTTTGTCACGTATCTAAATTAGTGGACAGAGTTGCAAACAGTTACGCCCCAATTGAAATACGAAATGCGGTTATTGCCAGGATCGTATGTTCAAAACCACAGGTTTCCAGATAAAAAAAAAATTGTAGCACTGTATGTATAAATGTACGGTCTTACGGTGATATGAATGAATAAATTTTGCTGGACTTCCAGCTTTCTATAGAGTCCTCCTCGGCCAGTTCTCAAGCAATAACTGACTGCAGTGTGGTTGCTGCTCTCGTTCTAGAGCCACGATACCGACTGTGATGTTACTGATGCTTAGCCCATCGCCGTATAAGGCAATGTTTTAGTCCTGCATCTGCGTTCCGAGCCTTAAGGTTGCGCTGTATTCGTTTGCAAACAATTGTCTTTAACGAGGATGTTGTTAGATATTCTTATCTCTGTACCAACTTTTATTACCCTATCTCAGGGTGTGCTGGCCTTCATAGCGATAGAGGTGTCACTGAATGCAACCTTACATCCAGTTTGCAATGATCTCCGATTTCTCTGGATAACGCAGTCTCGGACAACTCTAATGTTCAATCTGCCGTTATTTCTCTTGCGCTCGGTTATCCCGATGATAATGCTTGCACTCGCACTTTACTTTGTGAACGCAAGGGATTCTGTGGCCCACAACGTCCTTCACATACTTCAAGAGTTGGCGTATGTCAGACGGTAATTGAAGACTGACTTGATGTTATGGATCTCCAGATTCCAGCAAATACTCCTCACATACTGGCAAAATCGCAGAATTTTTAGTTTTACTGTCTCCTGGAATGGCTTGCGATGTTCATTTATTGGTTTAGCCATTCTCACATAAGAGTTTTCGTAGGTAGCAAGGTTTCGATGTAAGAGACGGCTTAGTCTCTATGACCTAATGCATTTCGCTTTTCGGTTGGCTGGTAATGGCTGAAAGCGTGCAGATATAAGTCGGTTTCCTGAGCATTTTAATGAATTTATCGGTGGATTAGCAAGTCAGTGGTTCAATTTCTGCTAGGAGCAACTTTTTTTACTTTATTTTCATTCGCTATATTTATTTAAAAATATGAGTATTCCGAGAGTGCTCTATCAAAATGCTGTAAAAGTTTCATTTTTTATTTCTAATTAGTAAATGTCGCGTGACTAGGGCCTCCCGTCGGGTAGACCGTTCGCCGGGTGCAGGTCTTTCGATTAGACGCCACTTCGGCGACTAGCGCGTCGATGGGAAAGAAATGATGACGATTAGGACAACACAACACCCAGTCCCTAAGCAGATTTCTAATTAGTAATCGCAGGAGAATCCGAGCATTGAAAAAAGATAAATATTTGCTACAAAAATGTGAGGCATCAAATAGAAAATTAAATACTGTTTTATTTAGAAAATCACACATTGTACAAAGCTGTATTGTAACGTTATTAGACAACCAGTTTCGGTCAAAAATAGTCCATCCTCAAAGACTACATACCACGAAAAAGGCATAGCGAATAATTACAGAAAAAATCGTAATGTATTGATCACCATTCGCAGCCAGTTCGACTACTGAATACTTACAATGTGGCATCATAATCAGATGCAAGTCAAATCACAATTATCATGTCATAAAACCGTAGCTAAAGATACCACGTAGGACCATTGAGTTCTCTTGTAAATAATATCTCAAAACCAACTGGACCTATGGTAGCCCTTCTATTCCTGACTCGATTTATTTTTTATGGAATGCACAGTATTATTGATGTTTTAATTTAACAATAAGGCACTTCGTACGTTTGTATAAGATATTTTTTCACTTTAGTATTGCCCCATCTGAACGATAAAAGATTCTTCTGCTCAACAGGGAGATGAGAATTAACCAGTGAGGCAGTGGTATTTCATTTCCCATGGAAATAGAAATGGCGTAATTGGCCAGGAGGCCCCTTGCGGGGCAGGTCCGGCCGCCTTGGTGCAGGTCTTATTACATTCGATGCCACATTTGCAGACCTGCTCGCCGGATGGGGATGAAATGATGATGAAGACAACCCAACACCCAGTCCCTGAGCGGAGAAAATCCCCTACCCTGCCGGGAATCGAAACGCGCCTTTAGGACGGCAGTCCGTTACGCTGACTACTCAGCTATCGGGGCAGACACTTATTTCCCCTGATTAGCTGCCAACGTTGTTGTTGTATGTTGCAGTATTGCAGTACTACAATTTAGGAAAACTGAATTCACTGAAACCGCGAGACCGCTAAGGTCGCAGGTTCGAATCCTGCCTCGGACATGGATGTGTGTGATGTCCTTAGGTCAGTTAGGTTTAAGTAGTTCTAAGTTCTAGGGGACTAATGACCTCAGAAGTTAAGTCCCACAATGCTCAGAGCCATTTGAACCATTTTTTTGAATTCACTGAAGGAAATCCCGTATTCTCTACGTGGGTTCATTTACAAGCGTAGTCACCCCTTATCTCACTAGGAAGCTTTACCACGGCTCACACTTTTCTTCGCTAATATTTTGGCTGCCTTCACTGAGAGTAATTCACCGATCAGATACTGGTGGGTGATACAGACACATCCAGTCTGCAAACCTCCTATACATCTCACTGTTATTCAAACATTCCATTCAAAGAAATTGGCTGTTACAAGGAAAACAACAAATACTCATTTGCCATTTCTCTTATGCTGTGATAAATTGTCTCCGCTAACGAAAAACAGCGATCTTATCAATTTTCAACCCGTGACGCATCACTCACCAAATACGCAGTCTATAATACACTCCTGAAAATGGAAAAAAGAACACATTGACACCGGTGTGTCAGACCCACCATACTTGCTCCGGACACTGCGAGAGGGCTGTACAAGCAATGATCACACGCACGGCATAGCGAACACACCAGGAACCGCGGTGTTGGCCGTCGAATGGCGCTAGCTGCGCAGCATTTGTGCACCGCCGCCGTCAGTGTCAGCCAGTTTGCCGTGGCATACGGAGCTCCATCGCAGTCTTTAACACTGGTAGCATGCCGCGACAGCGTGGACGTGAACCGTATGTGCAGTTGACGGACTTTGAGCGAGGGCGTATAGTGGGCATGCGGGAGGCCGGGTGGACGTACCGCCGAATTGCTCAACACGTGGGGCGTGAGGTCTCCACAGTACATCGATGTTGTCGCCAGTGGTCGGCGGAAGGTGCACGTGCCCGTCGACCTGGGACCGAACCGCAGCGACGCACGGATGCACGCCAAGACCGTAGGATCCTACGCAGTGCCGTAGGGGACCGCACCGCCACTTCCCAGCAAATTAGGGACACTGTTGCTCCTGGGGTATCGGCGTGGACCATTCGCAACCGTCTCCATGAAGCTGGGCTACGGTCCCGCACACCGTTAGGCCGTCTTCCGCTCACGCCCCAACATCGTGCAGCCCGCCTCCAGTGGTGTCGCGACAGGCGTGAATGGAGGGTCGATTGGAGACGTGTCGTCTTCAGCGATGAGAGTCGCTTCTGCCTTGGTGCCAATGATGGTCGTATGCGTGTTTGGCGCCGTGCAGGTGAGCGCCACAATCAGGACTGCATACGACCGAGGCACACAGGGCCAACACCCGGCATCATGGTGTCGGGAGCGATCTCCTGCACTGGCCGTACACCTCTGGTGATCGTCGAGGGGACACTGAATAGTGCACGGTGCATTCAAACCGTCATCGAACCCATCGTTCTACCATTCCTAGACCGGCAAGGGAACTTGCTGTTCCAACAGGACAATGCACGTCCGCATGTATCCCGTGCCACCCTACGTGCTCTAGAAGGTGTAAGTCAACTACCCTGGCCAGCAAGATCTCCGGATCTGTCCCCCATTGAGCATGTTTGGAACTGGATGAAGCGTAGTCTCACGCGGTCTGCACGGTCAGCACGAACGCTGGTCCAACTGAGGCGCCAGGTGGAAATGGCATGGCAAGCCGTTCCACAGGACTACATCCAGCATCTCTACGATCGTCTCCATGGGAGAATAGCAGCCTGCATTGCTGTGAAAGGTGGATATACACTGTACTAGTGGCGACATTGTGCATGCTCTGTTGCCTGTGTCTATGTGCCTGTGGTTCTGTCAGTGTGATCATGTGATGTATCTGACCCCAGGAATGTGTCAATAAAGTTTCCCCTTCCTGGGACAATGAATTCACGGTGTTCTTATTTCAATTTCCAGGAGTGTAGATTCATTTAAGACATATCACACAAAAATTTACGTAACTCTTGTCATTATCCAAGAACGACTTTTCTGCCGCTGATCCGCAGCAGAATATATTACTGTGAACATATACTTCGAACGGTATCCAGGATCCACGTGATAACAAAATATTGCTGAAGGCTGAGAAGAACTTTGGATGACGTAGGTAAACTACATTCAGTTACAAAACTGGACTACGCAGTGCGGTGACAGCTCAGATCGAACACTGGCCAGCCTAGTACTCGTGCCCCAGTAAGTGCATTTAGTGAATAGCGTCTCTGCAGGTGTACCACCTGAACACGTGTCCACGACTGATCGAAAGTTTCGTCTTACCACAGGCTACTACCTTGTGACTCCAAACATCACATAGACTCCCCAAAAATGATTTTAGCAAGGAACCCTAAGGGAGACGAGACACTGATGTGTCTGACATGACCACAGCCTGAGTGAACTGGCTCTACTGCAAGAGGTCTCTGACACGCAGATATTTGGGATAAAATACCAGTCATTTACATTTCCAGCTTTGTAAGTGATAATGCTCAGCATGTGCTACGGCAGTGGCTGCTGTTGTGTCGGAGAAGTCTCATGTCAATATCTGGCATGATCAGTCTGGTGGATATGGCTGTCGTTGTGGAACGTTCCCAGTGGTACAGGGTGAGTTAGTCCGTCGTTGATACGTCGCAAGAGGCAGTGATGGCTGAATACTCTGCGTGATGAAGGCAGTAGAGAGCTGAGTTTCCTGAATGACTGGATGCTCAGGTGGTGGACAGAGGTTCGAGGCCCGGTGACAGCAGTGGTGTCAACATCAGCATGCCTCTAACTAGCACAAACTGGACATCATACTACTGCCCAGCTGCTCAACGACGACATTCTGGCCTGTGGGAGGGTTTTCAACTATGTGCTCCAGACTGCTTTTCTAGAAAAGGTCCATCTGTTGCCACACAGTGGTTGGTCAACTCGTAGAAGTTGCCTGACAGTCAGTCCACTTCCATGACGCTGACACGCTGAAATAGCACTACGGAAGCAGCTCATTGCTGCCGAGGGATTGAAGAAGTAGGTCGACAACCGCCAGCGCCCAGTGTCTGGGTCCCGGTGCTATGACTTCGGTCCTAAGCACTGCTATGGTTCATCCTATTGCAATATACGGGGTCTGTTCAGAAGATTACGGAACTGCGTTCATAATACTTTTCTACCATTACCTTTTAGTTATTGTGCATGGTCTCCTTCGAAACTTTCCTCCACAGTTGATACATCATTGCCAACGCCGTTTCCGCTCCCGGAAGCAGTTTTGGTACGGCTGTTGCTGGGTCGCGCGAAGCGCCGTCTGTGAATTTTCTTTTGTCTCATCTGTCGTTGCAAATCTTCTTCCTGCCGACGAGGTTTTCAACTTTTGAAATAAATGTCTCTAGCGGCAAGGTCTCAAGAGTACGGAGGATGAGACAGCACAGTGATTTCGTTTTTCCTGCAATAGTCACTGACCAACAGGGATGACAGTGCGGGTGAGTTATCGTAATGCAAGAACAATGATTGTCTAGCCACGTTTCAAGCTTTTTCCTTGTCACATTTTCTCACAAGCGGCGCAACACGTCCCAATGGTACCATCGTTTAACAGTTTGTCCCTGTGGCACGAATTATGGTGAACTAATCCCTCGAAGTTAAAGAAAACTATCAGCATGTCTTTGACATTTGACCCGACGCGACAAGCTTTTCTGTGTCTTGCAGAACATTTCCCGGCACATTGTAAAGATTGAACCTTCGTCTCAACGTCGTAACCGTAGACCCACGTATCATCACCCGTTATGTTTCTCTTAAGGTACATCTTGTTCTCATTTGCGCGATCCAACAGCTCTTCACAGATTGCGAGCTGTAGGTCTTTCTGGTCTTGACTCATGAGCCATGGGATGAACTTGGCGGCAACATGATGCGTTCCAAGATACTGTGTCAGGATTTCACGACATGATACAACTGAAATGTGACATTCTTCTGCAATCTCTCAGACAATCGGTCTTCGATTGGCACGCACGTCCATCTCCCACACGGAGCACGTCCGTATCTCACCACTGACTTCTAGTATCAGCCGCACGCAGTTGATGTCAACAAGTGCATGGGCATGAAGATGACGTTGCTACAACGCTGAAACTAGTTGCCAAAATAAAGTCGACACCTTAAATACAGCTGGAGGAATTTCTTCATTTTTAATATAAATTTATACCAGCTGACGTCCCATTGTCCTCCATTTCAACTATGGATGTACGAAGATCACTCTAGGTTGTGGGGCCATATGTCGGGCGGCAGTCAGGTTTCTGTACCACCACTGTCTGGGGCGTCTTCAGACAGGTCTTCACTGATTATCGAGGCTCAGTTCGAAGCGGGACTGATCACTGAAGACAATTCTAATCCAGTCAGTGATATTCCAGGCCGAAATGACCGACCCCACTGCAAACGGGCTTGTTGGTGTAGGGATGGTCAATGGTAGTCGGCTCAAAGGACGCTGTGAGCCCAGCGTATTAATGGTCGTTGTGGTCACTGTCTAACATTCATGGTGGTGTCTGTTTGTTCTATATCGTGTCTCCCTACCACTTTCGCGCAACGGTGCTTTGAGCGTGTTTTTTAGGGAATTGACTAGTTTGAACCTGGGACCTGTTGCTGGTAAGGAGACGCCAGACCACACATGACATGTACAATTCTGAAGAGTTCAGTGAGACTAGCAAAGATATAACCAAATACTTAATGATTTCAGCGTCCGCTCCACTGCACTCCCTGTAAAAGAATCTTAATACTAACTAAATTTAGTGGAAGGGGTTCAAGGCTTTCCTATTTTTAGTTAGCTGATAAATTACGTCGAAAAAGAAGTTAAGTTTACCATTGGAAGTTTTATTCTACTCACAAAACATTGTTTATAATTTGCACTATTGATAAAAGGAAGTGTTTTAATACAGGATGGTAAAAACCAACTGCGTTCAACAAAAATGTGTACGAATATTCCCTGAATGGGTTTCCAAGTTCTACAATGGATCGAAGGATGACCTATGCCATATCACATCTATAATCTAGGTTTAAATTAAGTTTCACAAAAGAGAAAACTATCAAAATGGTCTACAGTGACACTCGATTATATTTAATTACTTTTCTAACTTGTAAATTACAGTGGCTGATGTGGCTTCTCAATAACTACACTCCTGGAAATGGAAAAAAGAACACATTGATACCGGTGTGTCAGACCGACCATACTTGCTCCGGACACTGCGAGAGGGCTGTACAAGCAATGATCACACGCACGGCACAGCGGACACACCAGGAACCGCGGTGTTGGCCGTCGAATGGCGCTAGCTGCGCAGCATTTGTGCACCGCCGCCGTCAGTGTCAGCCAGTTTGCCGTGGCATACGGAGCTCCATCGCAGTCTTTAACACTGGTAGCATGCCGCGACAGCGTGGACGTGAACCGTATGTGCAGTTGACGGACTTTGAGCGAGGGCGTATAGTGGGCATGCGGGAGGCCGGGTGGACGTACCGCCGAGTTGCTCAACACGTGGGGCGTGAGGTCTCCACAGTACATCGATGTTGTCGCCAGTGGTCGGCGGAAGGTGCACGTGCCCGTCGACCTGGGACCGAACCGCAGCGACGCACGGATGCACGCCAAGACCGTAGGATCCTACGCAGTGCCGTAGGGGACCGCACCGCCACTTCCCAGCAAATTAGGGACACTGTTGCTGCTGGGGTATCGGCGAGGACCATTCGCAACCGTCTCCATGAAGCTGGGCTACGGTCCCGCACACCGTTAGGCCGTCTTCCGCTCACGCCCCAACATCGTGCAGCCCGCCTCCAGTGGTGTCGCGACAGGCGTAAATGGAGGGATGAATGGAGACGTGTCGTCTTCAGCGATGAGAGTCGCTTCTGCCTTGGTGCCAATGATGGTCGTATGCGTGTTTGGCGCCGTGCAGGTGAGCGCCACAATCAGGACTGCATACGACCGAGGCACACAGGGCCAACACCCGGCATCATGGTGTCGGGAGCGATCTCCTGCACTGGCCGTACACCTCTGGTGATCGTCGAGGGGACACTGAATAGTGCACGGTGCATTCAAACCGTCATCGAACCCATCGTTCTACCATTCCTAGACCGGCAAGGGAACTTGCTGTTCCAACAGGACAATGCACGTCCGCATGTATCCCGTGCCACCCTACGTGCTCTAGAAGGTGTAAGTCAACTACCCTGGCCAGCAAGATCTCCGGATCTGTCCCCCATTGAGCATGTTTGGGACTGGATGAAGCGTCGTCTCACGCGGTCTGCACGTCCAGCACGAACGCTGGTCCAACTGAGGCGCCAGGTGGAAATGGCATGGCAAGCCGTTCCACAGGACTACATCCAGCATCTCTACGATCGTCTCCATGGGAGAATAGCAGCCTGCATTGCTGCGAAAGGTGGATATACACTGTACTAGTGCTGACATTGTGCATGCTCTGTTGCCTGTGTCTATGTGCCTGTGGTTCTGTCAGTGTGATCATGTGATGTATCTGACCCCAGGAATGTGTCAATAAAGTTTCCCCTTCCTGGGACAATGAATTCACGGTGTTCTTATTTCAATTTCCAGGAGTGTAGATTCATTTAAGACATATCACACAAAAATTTACGTAACTCTTGTCATTATCCAAGAACGACTTTTCTGCCGCTGATCCGCAGCAGAATATATTACTGTGAACATATACTTCGAACGGTATCCAGGATCCACGTGATAACAAAATATTGCTGAAGGCTGAGAAGAACTTTGGATGACGTAGGTAAACTACATTCAGTTACAAAACTGGACTACGCAGTGCGGTGACAGCTCAGATCGAACACTGGCCAGCCTAGTACTCGTGCCCCAGTAAGTGCATTTAGTGAATAGCGTCTCTGCAGGTGTACCACCTGAACACGTGTCCACGACTGATCGAAAGTTTCGTCTTACCACAGGCTACTACCTTGTGACTCCAAACATCACATAGACTCCCCAAAAATGATTTTAGCAAGGAACCCTAAGGGAGACGAGACACTGATGTGTCTGACATGACCACAGCCTGAGTGAACTGGCTCTACTGCAAGAGGTCTCTGACACGCAGATATTTGGGATAAAATACCAGTCATTTACATTTCCAGCTTTGTAAGTGATAATGCTCAGCATGTGCTACGGCAGTGGCTGCTGTTGTGTCGGAGAAGTCTCATGTCAATATCTGGCATGATCAGTCTGGTGGATATGGCTGTCGTTGTGGAACGTTCCCAGTGGTACAGGGTGAGTTAGTCCGTCGTTGATACGTCGCAAGAGGCAGTGATGGCTGAATACTCTGCGTGATGAAGGCAGTAGAGAGCTGAGTTTCCTGAATGACTGGATGCTCAGGTGGTGGACAGAGGTTCGAGGCCCGGTGACAGCAGTGGTGTCAACATCAGCATGCCTCTAACTAGCACAAACTGGACATCATACTACTGCCCAGCTGCTCAACGACGACATTCTGGCCTGTGGGAGGGTTTTCAACTATGTGCTCCAGACTGCTTTTCTAGAAAAGGTCCATCTGTTGCCACACAGTGGTTGGTCAACTCGTAGAAGTTGCCTGACAGTCAGTCCACTTCCATGACGCTGACACGCTGAAATAGCACTACGGAAGCAGCTCATTGCTGCCGAGGGATTGAAGAAGTAGGTCGACAACCGCCAGCGCCCAGTGTCTGGGTCCCGGTGCTATGACTTCGGTCCTAAGCACTGCTATGGTTCATCCTATTGCAATATATGGGGTCTGTTCAGAAGATTACGGAACTGCGTTCATAATACTTTTCTACCATTACCTTTTAGTTATTGTGCATGGTCTCCTTCGAAACTTTCCTCCACAGTTGATACATCATTGCCAACGCCGTTTCCGCTCCCGGAAGCAGTTTTGGTACGGCTGTTGCTGGGTCGCGCGAAGCGCCGTCTGTGAATTTTCTTTTGTCTCATCTGTCGTTGCAAATCTTCTTCCTGCCGACGAGGTTTTCAACTTTTGAAATAAATGTCTCTAGCGGCAAGGTCTCAAGAGTACGGAGGATGAGACAGCACAGTGATTTCGTTTTTCCTGCAATAGTCACTGACCAACAGGGATGACAGTGCGGGTGAGTTATCGTAATGCAAGAACAATGATTGTCTAGCCACGTTTCAAGCTTTTTCCTTGTCACATTTTCTCACAAGCGGCGCAACACGTCCCAATGGTACCATCGTTTAACAGTTTGTCCCTGTGGCACGAATTATGGTGAACTAATCCCTCGAAGTTAAAGAAAACTATCAGCATGTCTTTGACATTTGACCCGACGCGACAAGCTTTTCTGTGTCTTGCAGAACATTTCCCGGCACATTGTAAAGATTGAACCTTCGTCTCAACGTCGTAACCGTAGACCCACGTATCATCACCCGTTATGTTTCTCTTAAGGTACATCTTGTTCTCATTTGCGCGATCCAACAGCTCTTCACAGATTGCGAGCTGTAGGTCTTTCTGGTCTTGACTCATGAGCCATGGGATGAACTTGGCGGCAACATGATGCGTTCCAAGATACTGTGTCAGGATTTCACGACATGATACAACTGAAATGTGACATTCTTCTGCAATCTCTCAGACAATCGGTCTTCGATTGGCACGCACGTCCATCTCCCACACGGAGCACGTCCGTATCTCACCACTGACTTCTAGTATCAGCCGCACGCAGTTGATGTCAACAAGTGCATGGGCATGAAGATGACGTTGCTACAACGCTGAAACTAGTTGCCAAAATAAAGTCGACACCTTAAATACAGCTGGAGGAATTTCTTCATTTTTAATATAAATTTATACCAGCTGACGTCCCATTGTCCTCCATTTCAACTATGGATGTACGAAGATCACTCTAGGTTGTGGGGCCATATGTCGGGCGGCAGTCAGGTTTCTGTACCACCACTGTCTGGGGCGTCTTCAGACAGGTCTTCACTGATTATCGAGGCTCAGTTCGAAGCGGGACTGATCACTGAAGACAATTCTAATCCAGTCAGTGATATTCCAGGCCGAAATGACCGACCCCACTGCAAACGGGCTTGTTGGTGTAGGGATGGTCAATGGTAGTCGGCTCAAAGGACGCTGTGAGCCCAGCGTATTAATGGTCGTTGTGGTCACTGTCTAACATTCATGGTGGTGTCTGTTTGTTCTATATCGTGTCTCCCTACCACTTTCGCGCAACGGTGCTTTGAGCGTGTTTTTTAGGGAATTGACTAGTTTGAACCTGGGACCTGTTGCTGGTAAGGAGACGCCAGACCACACATGACATGTACAATTCTGAAGAGTTCAGTGAGACTAGCAAAGATATAACCAAATACTTAATGATTTCAGCGTCCGCTCCACTGCACTCCCTGTAAAAGAATCTTAATACTAACTAAATTTAGTGGAAGGGGTTCAAGGCTTTCCTATTTTTAGTTAGCTGATAAATTACGTCGAAAAAGAAGTTAAGTTTACCATTGGAAGTTTTATTCTACTCACAAAACATTGTTTATAATTTGCACTATTGATAAAAGGAAGTGTTTTAATACAGGATGGTAAAAACCAACTGCGTTCAACAAAAATGTGTACGAATATTCCCTGAATGGGTTTCCAAGTTCTACAATGGATCGAAGGATGACCTATGCCATATCACATCTATAATCTAGGTTTAAATTAAGTTTCACAAAAGAGAAAACTATCAAAATGGTCTACAGTGACACTCGATTATATTTAATTACTTTTCTAACTTGTAAATTACAGTGGCTGATGTGGCTTCTCAATAACTACACTCCTGGAAATGGAAAAAAGAACACATTGATACCGGTGTGTCAGACCCACCATACTTGCTCCGGACACTGCGAGAGGGCTGTACAAGCAATGATCACACGCACGGCACAGCGGACACACCAGGAACCGCGGTGTTGGCCGTCGAATGGCGCTAGCTGCGCAGCATTTGTGCACCGCCGCCGTCAGTGTCAGCCAGTTTGCCGTGGCATACGGAGCTCCATCGCAGTCTTTAACACTGGTAGCATGCCGCGACAGCGTGGACGTGAACCGTATGTGCAGTTGACGGACTTTGAGCGAGGGCGTATAGTGGGCATGCGGGAGGCCGGGTGGACGTACCGCCGAGTTGCTCAACACGTGGGGCGTGAGGTCTCCACAGTACATCGATGTTGTCGCCAGTGGTCGGCGGAAGGTGCACGTGCCCGTCGACCTGGGACCGAACCGCAGCGACGCACGGATGCACGCCAAGACCGTAGGATCCTACGCAGTGCCGTAGGGGACCGCACCGCCACTTCCCAGCAAATTAGGGACACTGTTGCTGCTGGGGTATCGGCGAGGACCATTCGCAACCGTCTCCATGAAGCTGGGCTACGGTCCCGCACACCGTTAGGCCGTCTTCCGCTCACGCCCCAACATCGTGCAGCCCGCCTCCAGTGGTGTCGCGACAGGCGTAAATGGAGGGATGAATGGAGACGTGTCGTCTTCAGCGATGAGAGTCGCTTCTGCCTTGGTGCCAATGATGGTCGTATGCGTGTTTGGCGCCGTGCAGGTGAGCGCCACAATCAGGACTGCATACGACCGAGGCACACAGGGCCAACACCCGGCATCATGGTGTGGGGAGCGATCTCCTACACTGGCCGTACACCTCTGGTGATCGTCGAGGGGACACTGAATAGTGCACGGTACATCTAAACCGTCATCGAACCCATCGTTCTACCATTCCTAGACCGGCACGGGAACTTGCTGTTCCAACAGGACAATGCACGTCCGCATGTATCCCGTGCCACCCAACGTGCTCTAGAAGGTGTAAGTCAACTACCCTGGCCAGCAAGATCTCCGGATCTGTCCCCCATTGAGCATGTTTGGGACTGGATGAAGCGTCGTCTCACGCGGTCTGCACGTCCAGCACGAACGCTGGTCCAACTGAGGCGCCAGGTGGAAATGGCATGGCAAGCCGTTCCACAGGACTACATCCAGCATCTCTACGATCGTCTCCATGGGAGAATAGCAGCCTGCATTGCTGCGAAAGGTGGATATACACTGTACTAGTGCCGACATTGTGCATGCTCTGTTGCCTGTGTCTATGTGTCTGTGGTTCTGTCAGTGTGATCATGTGATGTATCTGACCCCAGGAATGTGTCAATAAAGTTTCCCCTTCCTGGGACAATGAATTCACGGTGTTCTTATTTCAATTTCCAGGAGTGTATATAACAGAAAAATCATCGCGTTTCAGATTTTTACTTCAAGTGGCAAATGTTAACACCATGAGCTTTAGTTTACGATCGACACTAGTATTACGCAAAAAGGGGGTGTAACAGATGAGACTTCTGCAGTTCTGAGTGAAGCCTTATGCGCTCAAAAGTGCGGCATCGCATGCGTTCATTACCTTGTTGGTGTTTAGGCAGCGTCAGGGCGGCGGCCGGCAGCACAACTCCGCTCACCTCGCCATCTCGGAAGTAACCCTTCTAACTTCTCCTTACTACAATTTACCGAAGTTGGTTAAAAAAAACTATCTGGCTGGGTTTTTATCTGACCAATCAGGGTCTTAATGTTAACCTTAAGCTCCGCCAACAAAAATTCTGTCTATCCAATGAGAAACGTTATACTTTTCGTGGTGCGGCAATGTTTTTAAAGTTTGCAACGTAACAGAGACGCGAAAAAGTCTCACACTGAAACTTGCAGCTGGTGTGGTCCTTTTAGCGTTATCGTAAGATCTACACTGTTCTTCTGGAGGGCTCTATCTTTTAACATGGGCTGCGGGGTGGTCCTAACGTAACAGAGACGCGAAAAAGTCTCACGCTAAAACTTGCAGCTGGCGTTGTCCTAGTGGTTAACTGGCTACGTGGGTGTCCAGTCCGTCCCTTATCATAGGGCCTTCTAGCTTAACACGGTTCTGCTCTCGGCTTCTGTTCTCGTTTCTCCCCTCAGAACTGCGTCTGTCTCACGGTGGGAAGGTATGACATGCATTTAGGTATTCTTGTGTTAGTCTATGGTATTCCATTTGCTCACTCGTTACTCGTATTACTTTGGTTAATTTAATGTCACGATTTATTCGGAGTTATGTCACATACTACTGGATTTGCCTATCATGTCAGGGTTTTCATGGAAGGTGTTGGATTTGCCTGACACCTTACAACTGAAGCACCAGTTGCTCTGCGTATCGATAATAATGATGAATCTGGGTTTCTGAGTGCCCTCTGACGATTGCTCAGTCCTCACGTTCTGTCGTCTGTCTAGGTCAACAGCTCTTAGCGCTCTGTTCGACCATGGTTCATCCATTCCTACCAACATCGTTGAATAGTGGCACGGGTCCTATTCAAATGTCGAGCGATTCGCCGAGTAATTAAACCGGCTTCTTTGACCCAGCTATAGTTACTCTCTCAAATGCTGACAACCTGCCTATATCGTTCAGGCGCCTGCCTGCGGGGAATAGTCACCGTCCAACTGAGTGCACAGTGCACGCAATGAAGTGCTCAGAGACTTCATGCCCTGGAGTCGACATGTTCCTTGTTTAGTATCCTTGAAAGCCGCGTGATGAAACTGTGGTGCAGTGTCACACATTCATGCATCGGCCGCCAAGGTCTAAAATTTTGTATTTTCCGTCAATATCTGTATGAATGTCGATTTCTAACGAATTTCGATAGCTCCCTCGTGGTGCGAATCTTTTTTTTTTTTTGTCTTAGAGTGTACTGTAAAAGAAATAATTTAGGAATTGTGGCAAGAAGTGAGTAAACATAGATCGATCAGACATGTTCCCTATTAATTTTTTTCTTCCTCATGAAGAGCTTTGTAGCGCCTCAATCAAAAAATATTTTAAATTTCATGTTTTATAAAAGATGAAATTATGTCTCTAATCTGGCATGGTACGTCTCATACGCCAGAGATCTAGTTAATTTGAACCTCCGATATTATAGAGAAAGACAGATTAATTTTTTATTTCATCTTCAGATACTGGCGAGTAAAGTGTTATTAGTTATAACGAGACAATAAATCGCCGTATCTGTATACTGAGACTTGAAATTACTGATGAGCATTACAACAGTTCCAGTGCAAACCTTCCCTTTTGTTGCATTCAATGGAGATGAAGATTGGTGCATTAGAAAGAACCTCAATGTACACTCGTGCTCATAAATTAAGGATAATGCTGCTACATGGTGAAACAACGCTCTGGTGGGCGGTTTGCCCGTTTAAATCTCCTCGGGCTATGACCATGCGGTGCATTTGACCTGCGGTCGTCCAAGGTGGTGCTGGCAGCAGTCCACATACGCAGAGGTGTGTTGGTGCATGTCAGAGTACAGTGCAACGAGTAAGTGTGCAGACGTTTTCAGACGTGCTAATGGTGAGTGTGTGTTGAAAATGCCTCAAAGAACACATATTGATGACGTTATGAGGGGGGGGGGGAATGCTAGAGGCAGGTCAAACACAGCAGGTCGTAGAACGGGCCCTCCGAGTGCCACAAAGTGTGCCCTCAAGATTATGGCAACGATTCCAGCAGACAGGAAACGTGTCCAGCCACTACAGTAAGGGACGTCCACAGTGTAAAACACCACGAGAAGACCGATATCTCACCATCAGTGCCCGCAGACGGCCGCGGAGTACTGCAGGTAGCCTTGCTCGGGACCTTACTGCAGCCACTGGAAGAGTTGTCTCCAGAAAAACAGTCTACAGACGACTGAACAGACATGGCTCAAATGGCTCTGAGCCCTAGAACCTAACTAACCTAAGGACATCACGCACATCCAAGCCCGAGGCAGGATTCGAACCTGCAACCGTAGCGGTCACGCGTTTCCAGACTGTAGCACCTAGAAACGCTTGGCCACCCGGCCGGCGAACAGACATGGTTTATTCGCCTGGAGACCTGCAAGGTGCATTCCACTGACCCCGTAAATCCTGGTGTCAAGAACACAGTACATGGTCATTGGAGCTGTGGTCCCAGGTTATGTTCACGGACGAGTACAAGCATAGTCTGAACAGTTATTCTCGTCAAGTTTTCACCTGGTGTGAACCAGAAACCAGATACCAACCCTTTAATGTCCTTGAAAGGGACCTGTATGGAGGTCGTGGTTTGATGGTGTGGGGTGGGATTATGATCGGTGCACGTACATCCCTGTCTTTGACAGAGGAACTGTAACAGGTCAGGTGTATCGGGACGTCATTTTGCACCAGTATGTCTACCTTTTCAGGGGTGCAGTGGGTCCCACCTTCCTCCTGATAGATGATAAGGCACGGCCCCGCCGAGCTACCAGAAGATATCGGGCGAATGGAGTGGCCTGCCTGTTCTCCAGACCTAAACCCCATCGAGCACTTCTCGAATGCTCTCGGTCGACGTATCGCTGCATGTCTTCAAACCAGTAGGACACTTCAAGAGCTCAGACAGGTACTGTTGCAAGAATGGGAGGCTATACCCGAGCAGCTGCTCGACCAACTGATCCACAGTATGCCAACCTGTGTGCGACCTGCGCAGAAAACAGTGGCGTTTTGTAGCATATGTGTTTCGGGGCGGTTTTCTCAACTTATCACCAATACCGTGGACTTACAGATCTGTGTCGAGTGTGACCTCTATGTGCCTATGCTATTAGCGCCAGTTTTGTGTAGCGCCACGTTATGTGGCACCACATACTGCAGTTATCCTTAATTTATGAGCATGAGTGTAATATGCTACCTTTATCTTGGTACGTGTTCAAGTAATTTGATCTAATACACTCCAGAAAGAAAAATCAGTACACCTGCAAAGACGATTTTGATCCGATTATGGCATACGCCACCTGGGGATAGTAGATGTATTGATAATGGTTTCAACGTCGACCGCCAGCAGATAGCGTAGTGGCATAGCTACCAGAGCGCCAGCCGTGTCCACCATTTAAGAGTGAATACTCACAGCCAGAAGGCTCAGTGTGTTGCAAAGGTGTGGAGCTATCAGGCAACCATGCCACAGAAATGCCCTCTTGCCTCCGACAGCCAACTGCGCAAGTTTGAAATGGGTCAAATTGTGGCCTTCAAAGTAGCGTGATGCTCCTTTTGGAGAATTGCCACAGAAGTAGGACGTGCTGCGTCAGTTAAGCAACGATGCTGCTATCAGTGGTCACGTGAACATTCTCACACCTGTAGACGAGGTTCTGGACGTCCACATATCAGAGACGCCCTCCATGATCGTAGGAACGGCTGCAGGGCAGATGGAACAGTACCACAGAGTAGATAAGAGGGCGTGTGAGCCCAGGCTTGTCAACGCGAATTGTTGCGAACCGGTTATTAACAATGGGAGTATGGACACGCACATCTCTGGCCCGTCTTCCAATCACGCCACGGCATCGACGTGTACGACTCGAATGGTGTCGTCAGAGGATGTGGTGTGCGTACTGAAGACCTTCGGTACACACACCATCAGATTATTTGACTTGTCGCTCTAACGAAGTAGGCGAGTGTAAGCAATATGTCTCGTGCTGTTATCGTGGCGTGTTTATCTCCTGCCGTTAGGTCAGACAATAGAAATGCCACTTGCTCGCTTAGAGTAGCAGTTTGACAGTCGCCAACTTTAAACAGAACTTGATTAATTTTCACACACATTTATTAAAATAATAACAAACATAAACATTATGTAACTTGATTCTGGATGCTATTTACAATTGACAATCTGAAGTACCTTTGGTCTTGGTACTTTAATCTTATTCTCACATATCTCTGATACTTGACAAAGTGTCTATAGATTTATCTTCATGGCTATGTACAGGAATATGGTAATCTTATTATGTGCAGACTGAAACTATAGACTGGTACAGACTAATGCAGACTGGTACAGACTGGTGCAGACAAATGCAGACTGACTAATCGGGGGTCTGTACACCTTGGGCGTTCAGGTATCACTGCGCGAGTGTGATCCGCGAGGAGAAAAGGTTCTAAATTAGCAGCAATCTCATTGGCTGCTTTACATATTAATACGCAGATCGGCGGAAGCAGAATTTGGTCGCTCCCTAAGGCAGCGCCATCTCGTAGTGCGGAGACGGACGAGCGCTGCGCCTACGCTGTTGTGCTTAGCGGGGCGCGCTCTAGTGGGAAAGTTGTGTACGCGCTGACTACACGGAACTATATATACAACAGAGGCTCACTTGAAAGATGGAATGACGAGCCGTGATCTTCAGCAATGGAAACAGATTCTGCCTGCAAGCAAATGATGGTGGTTTCCGCATACGACATAGACCTGGTGAGCGCTGGCTCGTAGAGTGCATTCGTCCGAGACACACTGGGCTCACCTCTGCGCTTATGATCTGGGATGCGATAAGCTACAATTCTTGTTCAAATGGGACTCAACATCTGAGGTAATAAGTACCCTAGAACTTAGAACTACTGAAACCTAACTAACCTAAGGACATCACACACATCCATACCCGAGGCAGGATTCGAACCTGCGACTGTAGCAGTCGCGCGGTTCCAGACTGAAGCGCCTAGAACCGCTGGGGCACCAGCGGCCGGCCATTCTCGTTCACCTTTGGTGTTTCTGGAGAGGGCCCTAACCAGCGTTCATACGTGCAGAATTTTGTTAGACCCGTTCTTTTGCCATTCTTGCAACAGGAAGGCTATGTTTTGTACCAACAGGGTAAAGCTGGCCGCACAATGCTTGAAACACAACTTGCTCTGCAAGACGTGCAGCGACTTCCCTGGCCAGCACGATCTCTGGACTTGTCTCCAATCGAGCATGCGTAGGATTTGATAGGACGAGAAGTGACTCGTTCTACTCGTCACCCAACAACTCTTACGGAACTGCGTGAGCAGGTCGAGCAGACGTGGCATAACGTCTCCCAGGGCAGTATTCGCCGTCTCTACGATTGACTGGATGTCAGATCCAGCTCCTGCATTGTCTCCTGTGGAGGTTACAACACGTACTAATATGGGTGTTTCAGCATGGGTCGCTACCTGGTACCTCAGGACCGCTTGTGCTGTTGATCTGTAAGAGCAGCCATTTTATGTGCTTCATACGCACAGTTGCGACAGTAAATTTTTAGTCATTTGGAAACCTCTGAAAAGATGTACTATTTTTTTTCGGCAATGTAGAACTAAACAGCAATATTAAACAAGCCGAACTCGCTTATCATATGCGTGACACTTTCCCCCCTATTTCGCCGTGATGCAACGGGACCTGTCCTTTTTATAACTTTTTCGATGTTCTTCACAAATCTGGTTTGGATCCTGCGTCGTGCAGTAATACTCCAGAGGAAGACAAACAAGTGTAGTGTATGTAGGCTCTTTAGTAGACACATTGTAAAAGTGCTCTGTAAAGAATACACAGTCTCTGGTTCGCTTCCCCATAAAATTTAATGTGTGATGATACAAATAAGAAGGACATCGTCAATGTACCAGTTACGAAGTACAGTTATGTTGGCATCAGCTGGAAGTTATGTAGGAGGAGATAAAAGAACAGTGCTGCAAATCTCCACCACGTAAATTAAATTAAGCATCTACCACAGAGGAAAAGGGTCACCACCTCTTTTTGGACCTAATGATTACTTTAAATAAATCCTAGTTGGGATTTGGAAAAACTGCTACGTCGGATCTTGTCATCCACGGCACATCCAAACATCATTTAGCGCCCAAAATGGTCGCTTTTAGATCTCTTCTCTGTAGGATACATCAGGTTCCCATGTCAGAGAAGCTTTCGACAAAAAATATCGCCTGACACTAAACATAACGCCCAACAATGGATAGGACTTTAACTTTTTAAGGACTATTAACAAAAGTATTTTTAGACAAACGAGGACACTCCCCCGTAGCTGCTATCCAATTACGCTGACGCACAGACCTCAAGAGTTTGCAGACGACATCATATATCACAGAGTTCTGTAGGGAAGACCGGGACAAAACGGCCCGCCTAATGCTTGGAGCAAATTTTGAAGGTATCACTCAAGAACAATATTTTAGAAAAGTTGCGTACCTACTCTAACATTGTTAAAAATGTGCAGATGGAGATCACATAAAATAATATATTTTGTTTGTTTGTTGTATCAATAAACTAAATAAGCACGGGGTGGAATGGACTTGGTTTTTCTTTATTACTTTTTTCGGTGACTCTTTCTACTACTACGCTGGGCTTCATCGTCCTCAACGTTCCTGTCAGCACCCTAGCTATGAGCTCACTGCTTGCCCTGCTTCCCGAAACTTAAGTCAAGATGGCGAGCAAGAAATCCATGGACCTAATTTCTGTAGCCATTTTCATTTCGTTGCGGAATGGGTGTGGACATCCGTCTCGTTCTGCGCGTTGTTACGTTAATCAGCGCAATTCTTCCATAGCCATACCGAAACGTAGCTTTTGCAGGTACTTAAGATATTTGACAACTTCTAATTCTTGCTCCTTACTGAAAAGGAACTCATATTCTGCGCAGGTTTTGTCAGTTATTGGAAGGGGATTGTACTTTCTTATTTCTACATTTCGTATTACACTGAGATGACGAAAGTCATCGGATAATGATATGGATACATACAGACAGCGACAGTATCGTGTACGCAAGGTAAAAAGGGAACTACATTGACGGAGCTGTCATTTGTAATCAAGTGATTCAGGTGATCATGTGAAAAGGTTTCCGACGTGATTAGGGTAACACGACGGGAATTAACAGACTTTGAAACTCGGAATGTCAATTGGAGCTAGACGCACGGGACATTCAATTTCAGAAATCGTTAATGAATTCAGTATTCCGAAATTCATAGTACCAGGCGCTATCTCTCACCACGGACAATGCAGTGGCCAACAGTCGTCACTTAACGACCGAGAGCAGCGGCGTTTGCGTAGAGTTTTCAGTGCTAACAGGCAAGCCACACTGCGTGAAATAACCGCAGAAATCAGTGTGGGACGTACGACGAACGTATCCGTTAGAACAGTGCGACGAAATTTTCGTTAATGGGCTGTGGCAGCAGACGACCGACGCGAGTGCCATTGCTAATAGCTCGCCTGCGCCGCCTCTCCTAGGCTCGTGACCATACGGTTGGATCCTAGACGACTGGAAAACCCTGGCATGCTCAAATGAGTCCCGATTTCAACTGGTAAGAGCTGATGGTAGGTTTCTAGTGTGGTGCAGACCCCTCGAAGCCACGGAACCAAGCTTCGACAAGGCACTGTGCAACTTGTGGTAGCTGCGTAATGGTGTGAGTTGTTTTCACGTGAAATGGACTAGATCCTCTGGTCCAACTGAACCGATCGTTGACTCAATATGATTATGTTCGGCTATTTGGAGACCATTTCCACCCACTATTGACTTCATGTTCCCAAACAACGATGGAATTTTTATGGATGACAATGCGCCCACAGTTGTTCACGATTGGTTTGAAGAAAATTCTGGACGGTTTCAGCGAATAATTTGGTCACCCAGACCGCCCGACATGGGTCCCAGTGAACTTAAGGGGCATAATCGAGAGGTCAGTTCGTGCACAAAATTCTGCACCGGAACACTTTCTCTGTTATGGACGGCTACTGAGGCAGCATGGCTCAGTATTTCGGCAGGGAACTTCCAACGACTACCTACTTCACCACTCTAGGCAAAATGAGGTCTGACGATATTAGGAGGTACCCCATGATTTCTGTCACCCCTATGTAAAGTAGTCAAAGGTACGACAAATTGTTTCGGTGCTTTTTGTGTGTCATCGTTTTAGTAACGAGTGGCTCAACAGCTTGTTCCATGTTTTTTGTGGACCAGTTTTCACTTTCAGTTTTCAGTACATAATGACGTACAATCTCCAAATGAGAAAGGCAAATCAAGCCGTAGAAAATTTGGAAATCTGTGGTAAGGTCTTATGGGACCAAACTGCTAAGGTCATCGGTCCCTAAGATTACGCACTACATAATCTAACTTAAACTAGCTTACGCTCAGGACACACCCATGCCCGAGGAAGGACTCGAACCTCCTTCGGGGGGAGCCGAGCGGAACGGTGACAAGACGCCTTAGATCGAGCGGCTACCCGGCGCGGTGTTATTCATGCAAACGACAATGTTTTAATTATTATTAATTCATTAAAACATTGTATAAATGCTTCAGTAAGTCCAGATTTGTACTCTATGACTGGATGCAGTATTTTGTTATATACAGATATATAAGTGAACCACATTCTGTGATATTTTGATTTTGACATTTTTCACTGATTTTCGGTTTCGTATTTTTTCAGCCCTTCCGTCCCCATGTCATCCCCGTTCAGTCAATATGCTGTAGACATACTGTGCATGGGAACAGAACCGGTGGTCTGTGACTGTCCCTAAATACTACTTTGATCCAATGAAGTATCTGGAAAATTGGCATTTAGCGTCGTTGAAAATTGTAGAACTATTCCATTTATAAGACACTTAGTAATAATGACGCCCGGTTGGTTTGACGCCATATCAGTGACGTCACAAGCCACCATATTGAAAGCACCAGTCTCGGCTGAAGCAGGCCGATTGTGGTCCACAGTACTGGAGAGTGCTCAGCTAGGCCAATGATTCTGATAATTCGATTTTATTCAATAGTATGGTGACAACGCTGACTAAGCCATGTGGGAGGATGATGTCTTTGTTTCTGTACCGAACTGTAATAAACATCGTTACTCAAGTGTTATGTTTGTTATACGTAAATTCTAAACCTTGTCAAACATGATATGTAGCTGTGGGCCAGCAACTGTCGACAGCCCAACGATCATAATATGGTTGTATCCACTTGTAGATTTGAGAACCTGCTGATGGGGTCGATTTCCTAAACAAAATAGCGATTCGTGGGTCGATTTCGAATCCCAGATGCTCTCGCCCTCTGAGACACAGTGGGGAGGACAGCAGTTTAGGTTTGAGCACTGGGGCGCAGTCTAGTGAACAGGAAGTGTATGCCATCACTTTGCTCACAAAATATTGATGAAGAACACCTCTTTCACAAACTGGATGTGTTATGAGTTCTCCGAGTTCAACATCATTCCACTAAGAGAAGCAACAAAGGAAGGGCATCAATCCGAATTTAATTACGAAAACAGAATTAGGATAACCTGCTTGGTGTCATTTAATTACAAAAATGGACGCAGAAGATTGTTAGAATCCCACAGACAAAAACATTTACCATAATGACTTCTTATGCATTGTTGCTGCGGATAATCACGCGATGCATGCAGCTTTTTCTGTGCTGTATGTTCTTACTTATTAAATGGCGTTTCGCAGTAACAGCTGTACAGCGACCTACACTGCAACCGACCCGTCCTACTCGACTGCGGAGTTTTTAATAACCGCAGGCAACGGCACAGCCAGCCTCGGTGGCGGGGCGACTGGCGCGCGCTCTATCGGCGAGCGCTCGAGGCGCGGCCCCGGGCGGCGCGCTGCTATTGGCAGACCGGCTAGTAACGCAATCAGCATCTTTGCCCGGCCGCAGCCGCGGGCGGGCTGCCTGGATATCATTACTGCGCTCGTACCGAGAGAAACTTTGGTGGTGGTGGCAGCAGTGGTGCCCGCGGGGTTTCACGTCATTATGTGCGGGTAGCGGTGGCGCTACGCCGCGGGCAACGCCGCTACTACTGCAGCGCCCGTCTGCACAGTGTGTGAGAGAGAAGGACGGAACGAAAAGAGAGAGGGAGAAGTTGCCCCGGAGCTGTACAGCCGCTGTTGCTGCAAGAGCACGCCTGCCAACTTTTCAGGCACAGTCCCCTGGCGGAGAACATCCGCGCTGTCCCTCCAGCACCGCTATCTCCAAACGGAAACCAACGAACCGCCGGGTAAATTAACTGCCTGACGTTCGTAGCCCTCTAACGTGCGCTACCTTCGTTCAGGAGATGATGGTTCTTTATTTGCTGTCAGTGTGACAGTGACAGATGTGAAGTAATACAGTTCGTAGGAGTTTTCCCGTTTTTGGAACAGTTGTATCCCGGCTCACCAAAGGCTTCGTAATTAATCTCAAAGCAATCCACAGTATTTTGAATTCCGTTAGCAATTAAAAAGATATGAAAATCCTTGAACCCTAGCGCCTTTCTGGAAAATTATATTTCACGTTTTCCTTTAGTATATAGTAATGGCCCACGACACCAAATACAAGTGAGAGCCGGTGACGACACTAAATCGCATTTTCCAAATTTTTCATCCTTCTGTTTCTGGATCTCTTTCTTCCTGAGTTCAGTGTATCTCCCTCTGAAAACGACAAGAACAATTGCCGAATTCTACACTGAGATGAAAAACGTCATAGGACACAACCTGATGTCGTATCGGACTTCCTTTTGCCCGACTTAGTAGAGCAGCTCGATGTGGCATGAACTTAACAAGTCATTGTAAATCTCCTGCAGAAATATTGAGCCATGCTGCCTCTATGATGATGAGGTCACATACCCCGAGGAGCGTAGGGGACGATGCAAGAGACCCGCACCGCCGTACTAGGCAAGGTCCTAATGGAGGTGGTTTGCCGTTGCCTTTCCTCCGACCGTAATGGAGATGAATGAAGATGATGAAGACGACACAACACCCAGTCGTCTCGAGGAAAGGAAAATCCCTGACCCCGCCGGGAATCGAACCAGGGACCCCCGTGCGCGGGAAGCGAAAACGCTACCGCGAGACCACAAACTGCCTCTATAGCCGTCCATAATTTGAAAGTGTTGCCGGTGCTGGATTTTGTGGACAAACGACTTCTCGATTGGGTCCATGGCTTCAGGTGGTCTGTGCTACACTCAAACCTGACCATCAGCTCTTACCAGCTGAAATCGAGTGTCATCTGACCAGGTCACGGTTTCCCAGACGTCTAGGGTTGTGGGCCCAGGAGAGGCGCTGCGGGTGATATCGTGCTGTTAGCAAAGGAATTCGCGTCGGTCGTCTGCTGCCTTAGCCCATTAACGCCAAATTTCCCCGCACTGCCCTAACAGATACGTTAGTCGTACTTCCAACATTTATTTCAGCGGTTATTTCATGAGTGTTGCTTGTCTGATAGCACTGTCAACTCCATGCAAACGCTTCGACGGCCGCCGGCCACTGCGTTGTCCGTGGTGAGATATTATGCCTGAAATTTGGTATTCTCGGCGCACTCTTGACATTGCGGAATATGAATTTCCTAACGATTTCCGAACTGTATTGTCCCACGTGTCGAGCTCCAACTACCATTCCCGTCGTGCGGCCATAATCAGGTCGGAAACATTTGTACATGAATCACCTGAGTACAAACGACAGCTTCTCCAATACACTGCCCTTTTGTAGTTTGTGTACGCGATAGTGACACCATTTGAGTATGTGCTATCCCATGACTTTTGTCATCTCATTTTACAATGGCAATCACAGACTATCCGTTAGAAGGCCGTACAGTCCAGAATCGGTATGTCAATCAGGCAAATTCACCGTAGGGATTGAGGCAACAATCGTACCGACACACTAGGTTGAAAACACCCCACATGTAAGTCCGTAATTGCCTGCTGCACGTCCTCGTCCAGCCGGCCTTTGCAGCCAAGTCCGGAACAGCGCTGCTGCTATGGTTACAGGTTCGAATCCTGCCTCGGGCACTGATGTGTGTGAAGTCCTTAGGTTAGTTAGGTTTAAGTAGTTCCAAGTCTAGGGGACTAACGGCTTCAGAAGTTGGCGTAACTTCTGCGTCACAATATTTGTGTTAATGGGACTTGTATCGAATCGCCACCAGCGCGGGCATTGGCGCACCATTCCACAACGGTGGTTTCTGATGGACATGCTGTCCCATCAACATTCTTCATTGTCCAATGGATGCCTGCTGATAACTGTCACTCAGCAGCCAAGAAAAGAATAACAGCACAGTGGCCCTGTTTCGACACATTTCATAATAACATCTCCATAGTTGACTTTTCCGCATTTACTATACACACATCGCGAAGACACGAATGCCACACCAATCCCTTCCTTGTCTGCATGTCGGTGCTTATACACTGAGGTGGCGAAGGTAATGATATAGCGATACGCACGTATGCAAATGGCGGTAGAATCGTGTACACAAGGTGCAAATGGAAAATACAATGGCGGGGCTGCCATTTCTACTCAGGTGGTCCATGTGGAAAGGTTTCCGACGTGATTCTGGCCGCCTGATGAGAATTAACAGACTTAGAACACGGAATGGCAATTGGAGCTAGACGCATGGGACATTCCACTTCGAAAATCGTTAGGGAGTTAAATATTCCGAGATCCAAGGCTTCTAGTGTGTGCTGAGAACACATTTCAGGCATTACTTCTCACAACGTACTTAACGACCGAGAGCAGCGGCGTTGGCGTAGAGGTGACTGTGATAACAAACAAGCAATATTGCACGAAATAACAGCACAAATCAATGTCGGAAGTAAGACAAACTTATGCGGTAGGACAGTGTGATGAAATGTGGCCTTAGTGGGCTATGGTAGCAGACGACCAATGCTCGTGACCATATCGGTTGCCCGCGTCCGGCCATCCTGATTTAGGTTTTCCGTGATTTCCCTAAATCGCTCCAGGCAAATGCCGGCATGGTTCCTTTCAATGGGCACGGCCGACTTCCTTCCCCATCCGTCCCTAATCCGACGAGACCGATGACCTCGCTGTCTGGTCTCCTCCCCCAAAACCAACCAACCAACCATATCGGTTGGACCCAAACGACTGGAAGACCGTGACCTGGTTGGATGAGTCTCGATTTCACTTGATAAGAGCTGATGGTAGGGTAGGAGTGTGGCGCAGATTTCACCAAGCCATGGACTCAAGTTGTCTACAGTGCACTGGGGAAGCTGGTAATAGCTTCATAATGGTGTGGGCTGTGTTTAGACGTAATGAACTGGGTCCCCAGGCCCAACTGAATTATCTGGAGACCATTTGAACCCATTCACGGACTTCATGGTCCAAACAATAATATCATGTCAATGGGCCAGAGGTGTTTGCGATTGGTTTGAAGAACATTCTGGACAGTTCTAACGAGTGGTATGGCCACCCACACCGCCCGTCACGAATCTCATCGAACATTTATGGGACAAAATAAAGCGGTCAGTTCGTGCACAAAATTCTGCACCGGCAACACTTTCGCAGTTATTGAAGGCTATGCAGACTGCATGGCTCAATGTTTCTGCAACGGACTTCCAGCGGCTTGTTTAGTCCACACTACGTCCAGTTGCTACACTACGTCGGGTAAAATGAGGTCCAACACGATATTAGGAGGTACCCCATGACTTCTGTCACCTTACTGTGCAACAGCATAGGTGTAGCACTGTGTTCCATACATGCGGCAATCGCCCCTTGTATAAAGCAAGAGACTGTCGATATTTCTCAACGAAATACGTGTGTGTACACCAACATTCTGTAGCACCAGATTGGGCATATCGCAAAAGAAAGGACCATTTCCTCCTACTTTATTTTTCCTCTTTTTCTGCGTCATCTTATTCTTCTAATGATACGAACAATAACTTCACTAAAGTAATAGAGAACTGAGAGAGGATCCCAATACGACGGGCAGTTATAAAGTTTTTTATCATCTCGTAAAAATAAAGTCAGCCGGCCCGCGGTGGCCGAGCGGTTCCAGGCGCTACAGTCTGGAACCGCACGACCGCTACGGTGGCAGGTTCGAATCCTGCCTCGAGCATGGATGTGTGTGATGTCCTTAGTTAGGTTTAAGTAGTTCTAAGTTCTAGGGGACTGGTGACCTCATAAATTAAGTCCCATAGTGCTCAGAGCCATTTTGAAAATAAAGTCACATGTATAATTATTTGTTTGTTTACAAGTACGTGTCTGCCGTCGTTGTACACAATGAAGTCTCCGCTCCACAGTACCGCAGGAGGCTGCTGGAGAAGGCAAAACAAACTGGAGTGGCCTAACCGAGACAGCAGCGGGGATGTTACAACTGTGTCATGCACATCCATATGGCTTCCTTAGCCATCTAGCCTACATGAGTGAGAGGTGGCTATGTCGCTCTGTCCCTGAGGCAAAGGGGGAAGTATACAATGTAAATATGTGGACTGATTGGGAGGACAACCAAAAACGCGTTCAACCATCATCGGACAAGGAGACGCTGAGTGCTTTTTGGGATTGCCATGTTGTGATGCTAACAGGTTATGCTTGTAAGAGAAATATCGTCACAGGATGATGCCACCAAAACGTCCGAACGAGATTACGGCCGGCTGTCAAGACAAAGAGTCGTGAGATGTTGGCTAAAGTCGTCGGCACACGGTCCTTGCATCCGAACGTTGAGCGTGCCGAGTTTCTGACGTCATAGCGTGGAATAGCACGTTCGGGAGTCTTTCCGAACGTGCAGAGCAATATCTAGCGTGTCAGATATCCTGAGCGTGCGTCTGAGCGTTGATCAATCAGATGGCGCAACGCCACCTACGTCACATGCACGCCATCTCCCTTCAGCATTGAGCTGTGAGGCGCCATATTAGCATTCAGTTCAAGCCTACACGTATATATGTCGTTTCTGAGCACCAGCAAATTGAGAATCATTCGAAAACCTGTTGTTAACTGCGTGATTCGTTGCAATAAAATAATGAGAGACATCATGTTCGTGGTAAAAGACTTATTGTAACTTGAGTATTATGAGAGTATATCTTTTGAAGCTGGCGACACACTGAGGATCCACGAAAAACACATTGTTCTTTGTACAGTTTGTTATAATTAAATTTCAGTTAGTAACATAGCTACGATTAAAGCTTTTAACAAGTGACAAGATCTTATAAGTGGGCCATAAACGGATTGTTGTCACTTTAGCGTAGTGAGGAGCGTTGATGATTCAAGACCATGTATGTCATCTGAGTATAGTTCGCATCACGCCTAACCTAAGTATATATCATAGGTTCTGATGCTTTATTATTAGTGTAATGTAAGTAAATACTACAATATTTGATGTTATGTAAATATAAGTTTACCTTTTTTTTGAGGAGTGAGTTTGTTCGATTGGCTTTATCTACAGGACAGCTTGCGCTACGTGTGTAAAGATATTTTGTTACTTTTTCTTTTGAGTTTCGTGATTTACATGTTGTAAAGTTTCTGCTTTTCTGCTACTGGGTAAGAACAGTGATAAAGTAAGAATGACTTTTAGGGTTTTACTAAAATGTGGGGAAGGTAAAATAGTGTTTATCTTATGTGGAGAACTATTGCAAATTTGTGTCGCAGTGTTTGTAATGGAACTTTTATAAACCTGTGTCCTTACTGATTGGACATGGTGCTGTCCTTTTTGTCTTAAAATATGTACATCGATATTGAATTTTTTATTTGTGTATAATAAATATAGAACAACGTGACTAGGATACGAACAATGGAGGAAATGTGCGTTTTAGTAGAGCTAACTTGGGAATTTTACGCAGCCTGTTAAGTAAACAGTGTGATTTACGAACTAGAAACATCTAACATCTGCCACTGGAATGCGTTGCGATCGCGTATACCACGTTGGGGCCCACGTACCGTATGCACAAGTCGCGGCGTTCCTGAGCTTTCAGCAACACGTTGAACTTGGCACACTCACCGTTAACGTTCGACAGCACGGTCCGTGGGCCGACAGCTTAAGGGAGTGTCCTGGGGTGCCATGGTGTGGTGCTAGCAGAAAACCGTCACAGGATCATTTTACCGAAATCTTCCGACGAGGTTACAGGGGAATGTTAGGACTATGTGCCCCACGACAACGCCCCAGTTCATTAGCACAAGTCGTAAACACACATGCTGCTTCTCTTTCGAGTATCAAACTCCTTCCCTCTCCCTCGTATACACCTGATATGGCACTCAGCGAATCCTTCCTCTTTCCTTGGATGAAGAAACCATTGCATGGTAGGTACTTCGAGAATCATGACGAGGTGATTTTAGAGGTGCACCGTTTCTTGAGCAGCCCAAATGCAGACTTCTGTAGCCAAGGTCTCCGACCAAGTCATCTACCATTGGGAAAAAATGTGTCCTATTGAAGCCTAAATATACAGAGAAGGACAAATAGGATCACCAGTTTTCATGGTCACAGCCTGATTTTTTCGAAGTGACACAACTCTAGGAGTATCCGTCGTATTTACTGTATAGTGTCACGAGAAATGTTCTCTGGTGATATGACAGTAATTTATTACGTCTGAAGTTCTAAAAAAGGACTACACTAAGTACTATTGAATGTAGCAATTTTTTTAAATCGCCATTACGTCTGTTTTTAGTCATAGAATGACTTTGTCTTTCTTACCCTAAGGAGTTCTCCTATTTGTGGGAGTTCGTTAAATGTAGGACGATCCAGAAAGATATCTCCATTTTAACATTTTATAATTATATTACAGGGTACAACTAATGCTTGTCATTACTGCTAAAATTAAATACCTTTCCTTCCAGCACACAATCTTCCATAGCTATGATTCATTTATCTATTTATCTAATCATGTGAACGGCCTTGCGGCAGTGAAACACCGGTTCCCGTCAGATCACCAAAGTTAGGCGGTGGCGGGCTTGGCTAGCACTTGGATGGGGGACCATCCGGTCTGCCGAGCGCTGTTGACAACTGCCAGGAGAGATGTGTGCTGACCATATGCCCCTCTGCATCCGATTCCGGTAACACCTCCGGGCTGAGAATGACACGGTGGTCGGTCAGTACCGTTTGGTCCTTCCGAGACCTATTCGGACGGAGTTTCAAGGTCGAAGCCATATTATCAAGTATTTAGATTTGACTTAAATATGTCAAACAGTGAGATCACAATATACAGGGGATGGATAAAGTATGGAAACACCAAAAACACAACATATTACCATGCCTAATACGGTGTAGGAAAACTCTTGGAATTCAAAACAGCTGCCAGTCGTCTCGGAATGGACGAATACAGGTCTTGTATGGTTTTCGAGGAAATTTCATGCCAGTCTTCTGCAAAGTAGTGGCAAGTACAGAAAGCGATAACGAAGGTAGACAGAGTTCACGCACCCTTCTCTCCAAAGTTGACCACAAAGGCGCAAAAATGTTGAGTCTGGTGAGTACAGTGGCCCCGTGCTCACAACAATAGACCTAGACGTTGTGAACTTTATAAACACGGTTGTCTTGGAACAAAACATGACTTAGATTTCCGGACGGATTTTGACACACTACCACAAAAGCGGCTTATAGTGAAATTGCGTGCTTATGGAATATCGTCTCAGGTATGTGACTGGATTCGTGATTTATTGTCAGAAAAATCACAGTTGGTACTAATTGACGAAAGTCATCGAGTAAAACAGAAGTGATTTCTGGCGTTCCCAAGGTGTTGTCATAGGCCCTTTGCTGTTTCTTATCTATATAAACTATATGGGAGACTATCTGAGCAGCTGTCTTAGGTTGTTTGCAGATGACAGTCTCGTTTATCGACAAGTAAAGTCATCAGAAGATGAAAACCAATTGCAAAAGATTTAGAAAAGATATATGTATGGTACAAAAATGGCAATTGACACTAAATAACGAGAAGGGAGAGGTCATCCACATGACTGCTAAAAGGAATCCGTTAAATTTCGATTACACTATAAATGAGTCAAATCTAAAGGCCATAAATTCAACTAAATACCTACTAATTACAACAGTAACAACTTAAATTGGAAGGATCGCACAGAAAATGTTGTGGGGAAGGCTAACTAAAGACTGCGTTTTATTGTAACAAATCGAAAGAGACTGCCTACACTACACATGTGCATACTCTTTTTGTATACCGCTGCATGGTGTGGGGGTCCTTACCAGATAGGACTGATGGAGTACATCGAGAGAGTTCAAAGAAGCGCGGCACGTGTTCTGTCATCGCAATATAGGGGAGAGAGTAACACTGAAATGACACACGATTTGGGGTGAACATAATTAAAACAAAGGAGTTTTGCGTTGCGGCGGGATCTTCTCACGAAATTTCAATCGCCAACTCCTCCAAAAGCGGAAATATATCGTAATAAAATAAGGGAAATCGGAGCCCGCATGGAAAGATACAGGTGTTCGCTATTTCCGCGCGCTGTACGTGATTGGAATAATAGTGAATTACAGTGAAGGTCGTTCGATGAACCCTCTGGCAGGCGCTTGAAAGATTGCAGGGCACTCTCACTTCTGATATGGTGTTGCTGCATAATGTTCTTAGGGAAGCTGATCTTTATTACTTGGTTGCTATACCTGCAAACGATCTGACTTCATTCATATGATGAAATGGTTGACTGTAGTTAACACTCTTGCTTGTGTGCTCTAGTGATGGAATAGCAGTAAGCTTTACCTGTGTTCAAAGGAAGAGGCTGCCAATTTAAACGATTGTAGTAAAAGCAAGCGGCGGTTGACGGCTGAGGGGAGCATTTTTTCTGCGGAACCTGGGTGAAAACATTTGCAGACTGCCGAGTTCTGTGTTGTGCAGACACGTTGGATGGTCGGCGGCCGCATCCAGGTTGGCTGACTAGCGCCAAGGGGTCGCAGTTGCAATGGGCAGAGCATTGAAGACTGACAATAAAGCAAAGGATGGGCCCTTGTTAGGCAGGGGGCCGATGAGACGACTGTGTGTTTCTGCGAATTTCCGTGGGACAGGTCAGTGGCGCCCAGGCGTCCAGGCTGTGCTACAAAACATACTTGTGAAGGCACGAGGCTTTTAGCGAGTATATGGCTGTTCTTTTGAAAGTTAGAAATGGACGCAACAGGGGAGTTAACGATCTTTTTATGGAGGGCTGTGGTTCCATCTATGTCATGCTTTAGCAACGGCACAGCGTAAATGTGTGGGAAAAAGGCTGCGAAGCTGAATCTTATTTCCTTTTGTACCAGTTAACTTTAAATTCGCTGATTGGTGAAATCTGTATATGCAGAGCAAGGAACAGTTTTCCAGCTTCTAATGCTGCTCCATCTCGTGATTGGCTTGTGCCAAAGTGGGATTAGCCTAAGATGTAAATGTGCTATGCTACTGAGCTGGCGAGGAAAGCCGAGAGAAAGAGAAGAGATTACTCTTGTACTGGAGCTTCGCTAGTAAAGAACTGCAGGTCTTTACCTAAATGGTGAGACTTGTGTCCTTTGCTAGGGTGTCACTTAGAGCCTGTGCCAGCCACCATCTCAACCATCAGAGGTGATGCTTCTAGCATCATGCACCTAACGGGTGATGCATGGGTGTACTTATTTGATTTTGAGCCAGACATCTAAATATTTGACACATTCCGTCATGCATACTCATGGCACGGAGTCGGATTGGGTCGGTTATTTGGGCGAGGAGACCAAACTGAGAGGTCATCGGTCTCATCGGATTAGGGAAGGATGGGGAAGGAAGTCAGCCATGCCCTCTCGAAGGAACCATCCTGGCATTTTCCTGGAGCGATTTAAAGAAATCACGGAAAACCTCAATCAGGATGGCCGGAGGTGGGATTGAACTGTCGTCCTCCCGAATGCGAGTCCCGTGTGCTAACCACTGCACCACCCCGCTCAGTCATGGAGTCAAATTGGTTTTGCAGACCAACAAATTGGTCCACCTGCACACTGGAATCCACCGGGCTTTCAGAGGCTCATAGGGAAATACCTGCGTTCGGAATTTGTCGAGCGCGAGACCGAATATTTGCATTTTTTCGGGCACACGCCATTAATAGCAGATTACTGCCGTCCATGACTCTAGTCGCCGAACGCATCGTGGTGTGCCGTCCTGACCAGCAGAAGAGTAAAGTATTCGCGCTACAGCGTAGGGCTCCAATATATTCTTCTCAGCACCCTGTTCTTTGGACCCATATTTTTATTTATGGAACAGTAGAGTACAAATGCTTGATAGTTGCATAGTTTTTGAGCCATACCACGGATTCACATGTATGAAGTCAGGTAAAGCGATTAGTTCTGGTTAGTGTCGTGAGATGATCCCCAGCTGACCACATTGTTCACCATAGCCCGCATATTAGTGAAAGCGTTTGTCAAATAGAATTTTGGTGTGCCATTTCTTTAGCCATTTCCTTTTGTCTTGTGATGGTTCAAATGGTTCAAATGGCTCTGAGCACTATGAGACTTAACTTCTGAGGTCATCAGCCGCCTAGAACTTAGAACTAATTAAACCTAACTAACCTAAGGCAGGATTCGAACCTGCGACCGTTGCGGTCGCTCGGTTCCAGACTGTAGCGCCTAGAACCGCTCGGCCACTCCGGCCGGCTGTCTTGTGATGTTAAGAATGAATAACTCTATTGTTATTTAGACCACAGTTCCTCCCAGTTTTCTGAATAACATTACCTTTGCCACTTTTATTAAAGTCTTGATAGAAATTGAATGCAGGAAGCTTGCATAATTAAATGCGATTTGCAGAGTATCCATGTAGATGTAGATGTTGGTTTCAGGGAACAAACATGGTGCCATAGGATGGACCTGATGATCCAAAATGGACACATAATCCTTGGTGGGCATGCGATCTTGTAGAGTAAGTAGGGGTCCCATGGAATACGAAGAAATGGTTGCCAAAACCATCAGTGATTCCTTGCCATGTTTCACTCTTGGGGTGTGAGCTCGGCCCCAATTTAGAAACAGTGTGAAACTAGAGTCATCCGACAAATAACATCCTTCTACTGCTCCATAGACAAGGTGTAAGGCTTCAGCATCAGGTTTGTCCTTTAGTGGACAACTGTGTCACTGATGAGTGGTTTTGGAATTCCAGCTCACTGCTTCTGGAGCTCCCTTAGTGTTATTTTGGTGCTGACGGCGTTCGCGAATGTGACATTCAATTCTACAGCGACTATTGAAGCTGTCGTCCTCTTATTTTTCGTCACAATTCTCTTCAATGATAATCCGTTGCAATCACTCAATACACTCTTCTGTCCGCGTAGTGATTTTCCCAATGATGTTTTTCTGCTTCCCTCTATGCAGTGTAAATCTTTAATCCGGTGACTTTGAAAGTACCACACTTCGTCTGCCTTGGATACGGAAGAAGCTAACTTACGAGCACCAACAATTTGCTCCCTTTCGACTTCAGTTAGCTCAAACGTAAAACACTCACAACTATACCGAAAATTGTTCTCACCACGACATATACTTGCAATGTATTAAGGACATCACGTGGCATTCTTTCGTGGTCGAATACGACAGCGGAATCTGCAGGCTTGACCAGCATCTGAATTTATTTTCAGACATCCATTTCTCTCAGTGTTTCCATATTTCTGTCCATCCGCTGTATTTCCTGAAATACTATGAGCTACGGACCAGGAAATATTTTGTCCCCAAAAAGACATGGAGCTCTGTTTTCATTTTAGACTTCAACAGAAGCATCAGAATTTAAGAAAAATTTTTGCTTGTGGATTTGAGTATTCATGACACCCAGTGTAGCATGTCGTCTGGTATTTTCATGCATTATTCCTTAATTATAGTTTAGAGAGGCAGAAAGAGCTGCCTTACGCGAACCATAACACAAGAGCAGCATGCATGAATATTTATAGTATTTACAAGTACTATTCATTATATCACGAAGAATGAAGCAACTTAGATGTTTTGCGTGTCGAGTATCAATTCATGTGACTGAAATTTTTTGATTCTAAATTGTGGAATTTCTGTATGAGAAGACTCAAGATGATGGTTACCGAGTCATCCAGTGTAGACGGGAGCCTTCATCCGATAATAGTACGTTACATTGTGTTTGTGTCCCTCCTAAACCGAGAAAAAATTCCAGTTAGCCATAAAACTCAGATCGCTTTTTACCAATTAACCACAGTATGCATGTTCTGATATAATTGTATCAAATTAGTAAAGCTACTTGGATGATTTTGTATGTGCCACTATACAACTATGAGCTTTTTAGAATTACTGAAGGGAAAGATTTTCGTTTCTGTCAGATATCAACACTATTACATTTTTCTGCTTTAGCAAGACATTTACTGATGTGTACTGTAGCCCATACACTTCCGAATTTTATGAAGAGGCATATAGACCTTACAGTTACAAAACATTTATTTGCTGGTATCCAACAGTTTTCTCAAATATTACACATGATTTCTAGCACTATTGCACGACAAATATGTATCAATTGCTCATGTCACAGTATAATATGGAAAAAAATATTTTAACGCAAATAAATTACTGCAGTTGCGCTGGACAGCTTACGTAATAAATAGAAAACAAACTTTACAACTTGAGCAACTGCACATAAAGGACTTTTTTCATTAACGGCAAATGGAAGTACTCAAAGTTTTCAACACGGCGACTACTAGGAATGTTCCTTGATTGTCAAGAATCATTAAGACATTAAGTGGAGCTAACATACAGAAATATCGGAACTATTCTTTCACTAGTAATTAAATATAAACCCCTCATAGTTAATCACAGAAGTTAAACAGGCGCCTTACATTAAAAAAGCAACAAATGAACTTTTCCTTTTCAAGACTAAACGTTGCAATCATCCCACCAGGTTGCTGAGTAAAACAGTGGAAACTCACCATCAGAAATTATAAAGGGAAAATTTGGACCATAAGGGATTCTGCAGGAAGGGTGCCAATACGTTTAGTATGGAATAATTTCGGAGGAACAAGAATCTGAAAAGCAGAACGTCTGTGGCGTACTATGAAGAATACGTAGAGATCCAAGGGATGGTCAGCATGTCACCCAATCGGTCCACTGCTTTGGTCGCTGCCGGCGTTGAGGTTGACCTCTCGCCTGTGGTCAAGCGGCGTATCGTTTCAGGGCTTTCCGCGTGACCGATCGGAAGGTCTCCCCGGTTTGTTTGACAACAGATTACAGGTACCGTATGTGGCTGATAAAGATCCTGAGCCTGCTGCAGTCGTTGACCCTGTTTCCGACGATGTCTCTCGGTGTGCGAGGTCCCGCTGGTCACAGAGGTTGTGATTATAGCCATTAGGAAACTCCGTTGTTAGACGTGTGCGAAGACCCACAAGGATATAACTGTCAAAAAAGGGAATATATACAATGTGCAATCTGTGTGAAAATCTGCGGGAGTCCTCACAGGTGCGGGACGGGTCCTCTCGAACGCCATTAAAAGCACAGGGTGTAGCCAGTTACAGTTAGTCACTCATATAGGTACCAATGACGTGCGTCGCGTTGGATCGAATGAGGTTCTCCCTGGTTTCTAGCGGCTACCTAAAGTGGTGAAGATAATGAATCTTGGTTGCAAGAAGAAGGCGCAGCTCACCGTCTGCACAATTGTTGACAAGACAGACTGCGGACTTTTAGTACAAATATGGATGGTCTGAGGGTCAGACGGTTCTGCGACTGTGTAGGCTGCAGATCCCTTGACTTGCTCAGTGGGTTGGAGTTACATCGGGACCTACTTAATAGACCAGGGCTCTTAATAGACTAGGGCCCACAAAAGTCTACTGGTATCAAACATCGGCCTTCATTTAAGAAAAAAAATTGTAAGAATGTTAGTTTGAAGCACAGCATTATATAGTAGTGAATTATGGATTGTGGGAAAACCCGAACAAAAGGGAATCGAAGCATTTGTGATTTGGTGCTATAGAAGACCACTGAAATTAGGTGAACTGATAAGGTAAGGAATGAGGAGCTTCTACACAGAATCAGCGAGAAAAGGAATATATGGACAACACTGACAAGAATAAGGGACAGGATGCTAGGACACGTGTTAAGACATCAGGGAACAACTTTCATAATACCAGCTATAGAGAATAAATAAAAACTGTTGGGCGAGACAGAAATTGGAATACATCCAACAAATAATTGACAACGTAGGGTGCAAATGCTAATCTGAGATGAAGACGTGGATTTCGTGACGAACCGTATATGTTTGAAGCAACAGAGGTGCCCAAGCCTTCATAGAAAGCACTGAAGCCGGCCGGAGTGGCCGTGCGGTTCTAGGCGCTACAGGCGAACAATTTCTGGGTCCAGAAAGGCCCGTACAGGATCTGCAACATGCGGTAGTGCATTATCCTGCTGAAATGTAGGGTTTCGCAGGGATCGAATGAAGGGTAGAGCCACGGGTCGTAACACGTCTGAAATGTAACGTCCACTGTTCAAAGTGCCGTCAATGCGAACAAGAGGTGACCGGGACGTGGGCACCCCACACCATCACGAATACACGCTTCCAATGTGCGTTCACCGCGATGTCGCCAAACACGGATGCGACCATCATGATGCTGTAGACATAACCTGGATTCATCCAAAAAATGACGTTTTGCCATTCGTGCACCCAGGTTCGTCTTCGAGTACACCATCGCAGGCGCTCCTGACTGTGATGCAGCGTCAAGGGTAACCGCAGTCATGGTGTCCGAGCTGATAGTCCATGGTGATGCAAACGTCATCGAACTGTTCGTACAGATGGTCGTTGTCTTGCAAACGTCCCCATCTGTTGACTCAGGGATAGAGACGTGGCTGCACGATCCGTTACAGCCATGTGGATAAGATGCCTGTCATCTCGACTGCTAGTGATACGAGGCCGTTGGGATCCAGCACGGCGTTCCATATTACCCTCCTGAACCCACCGTTTCCATAATCTGCTAACAGTCATTTGATCTCGACCAACGCGAGCAGCAATATCGCCATACGATAACCGCAACCGCGATAGGCTACAATCCGACCTTTATCAAAGTCGGAAACGTGATAGTACGCATTTCCCCTCCTTACACGAGGCATCACAACAAAGTTTCCCCAGGCAACGCCAGTCAACTGCTGTTTGTGTATGAGAAATCGGTTGGAAACTTTCCTCATGTCAGCACGTCGTAGGTGTCGCCACCGGCGCCACCCTTGTGTGAATGTTCTGAAAAGCTAATCATTTGCATATCACAGCATCTTCTTCCTGTCGGTTAAATTTCGCGTCTGTAGCACGTCATCTTCGTGGTGTAGCAATTTTAATGGCCAGTAGTTTACTTAGTACGTGCTGAAAGACGGTCTCCATTCCTTCCAAATTGTGTAGACGTAGACCAGTTATGAATTAAATTTAAGAAAATAGTATCGACGACATTTAAGAGTTTTGTAACAAGTAAATTAATAAGAAACTGAACAGATCCCCCATGGTACACAAAACATCTCAGAAGACTATTGTAGATGCAACGAAAATGGGTGCAGTTTAAAAGAACGCTAATATTTCCATGGTTGGTGGTGTTTTACAAAAAATTCCAAAATTAGCGAAGATCTCAATGTGAGACGCGTTTATCAGTTACCACAACGATACTCTGTCCCTAAATCTGAGATAGCGGTGAGCCGAGCGGCGTATCCGCGCGGTTAGTGGCCCCATGTCACTGATTGCGCGGTCCCTCCCGCCGGAGGTTCGAGTCCTCCCTCACGCATGTGTGTGTGTGTGTGTGTATGTGTGTGTGTGTGTGTGTGTGAGTGTGTGTTGTTCTTAGTATAAGTTAGATTAAGTAGTGTGTAAGTTTAAGGACCGATGACTTCAGCAATTTGGCCTTATAGGAATTCACAGACATTTGAACATTTAGATTGCGGTGGTGTATAGGGCGTCCCAAGAAGAGTGGTCAATATTCAGGGATATGACATGACAGGATGGCTCTGAGCACTATGGGACTTAACATTTGAGGTCATCAGTCCCCTAGAACTTAGAACTACTTAAACCTAACTCACATGATGACATCACACACATCCATGCCCGAGGCAGGATTCGAACCTGCGACCGTAGATGTCGCGCGGTTGACATGACAGGAGCTCTCACCTGAAGCCAAAAACTTCACATTGACATATGCCCTACTCTGAATGATTTTCGAGATAAAACACTTTCTTGAGGGTGGGGGGGTTAGTGGCGTGCATGTATGTCTTACCCACCTCCGCCTTTCGCGTTTAATTACAGCCCAACCCACCTCAGCGCTCTTGAACTCTTCGCTCCCTATTTCTTTGTGCCATTAAACTAACGTGTGGAAAACGCGAGATGAGCTGCTTGGTCGCATTATGGATGGTTCTGCCCTTATTAGGGAACATACATAGACCCTGAGTCAAGAAACACAACCGGTTCCCCCACGAGCACACAAATGCATTGAATTGACGATGGCATATTCGAATATTTATTGTGAACAGTACAACAGTTGTAATTTGACATGTACGATAATGCCTTGGGGTCAATTTTCTAAGTGTTACGTTTTGGTAGAAATTTGTGGTAAGTTCCACGGCCGCTGTGACCGAGCGGTTCTAGACGCTTCAGTACGGAACCGCGTGACTGCTACGGTCGCAAGTTCGAATCCTGCCTTGGGCATGGATGGATGTCCTTAGGTTAGTTAGGTATACGTAGTTATACGTACAAGGGGGCTGATAGCCTCAGATGTTAAGTCCCGTAGTACTCAGAGCCATTTGAACCATTTGTGGTAAGTTCCTATGGGACTAAACTGCTGAAGTCATCGGTCCCTAGACTATACACTACTTAATCTAAACTAACTTACGCTAAAGACAACACACACACACACACACACACACACACACACACACACACACACACACACACACACATGCCCCGGGGAGGACTCGAGCCTCTAACGGGGGAAGCCGCGCGAACCGTGGCAAGACGCCCGAGACCGCTTGGTTACCCCGTATACTGTGTAAAACGCATGTTGTACTGTTATCATCACGTCTTACCTAATGCCTAAAACATGACTAAGAACTCTTATATTAAGTGTCACAATGCTAATTCCACCTCTAATTTTTTCTGTATCGGAACGAAACACATTTGGCTAATATGACATGCTAAGCATTTCAGCCTAGGTTTAAATGAGGCTTTGCACAAAAATGAACTGATCAAGCAACATTTGTGAGGGGAGTTGGGGGGGGGGGGGAGGGGAACGGAGTATCTTACACTATTTCCAGGTCAAAAATATGTACCAAAAAACGTAAAATCTGTAAATTACAGAATTTCCACTTTTAATACATAAGTGAAGAAATATACAAGCAACACTCGCACAATGTTTATGAGAAGTAACACGATTTTTTTATCATGTCTCACTCGATGCCTAAGACACAATGGTGGACTCACAAACTAAGTGCCACAATTCAATTTCCATGTCTGAATTGTCTGTAATATTTACTAAATAGGTAAAGATTTTGGCATTCCGACGTCGGCCAACTTGAGGCTATGTTATTGGTGGCAGAAAGATCAGACTTTCGCCACCTGACATTTTTAGAAGTATTTAGGTTATGCTTAAACTCACCAACCACCGTTTCACAGGAAAGAAGATAAGGAGTCAAGTTTTACACCGGAAAAATATAATCAATGTTACTCTATATTCGTCTAACCAGAAATCCTTATTTTCTTTCCATTTCACTTCACTGATCCCCACTATATCTGGGCTGAGACTCTGCAGTACCCTTTTAGAAACTTATTACTTCGCTAGTTACTCCATCTTTTTCTCTAGGCCACCTCCGCATAACAGTATCCTCTCAGAGACAGGAATGGGGGACTATCTGGAATCTTTTGCCAACGAAGAGAATGTCATGACACTTTTTCAAATACAGGCCACATCTTCTGTGGATACACATTGTGTTTCTTAAATGCAGTGGTTTCGATTGCCATCAGCGTCGTCATGCAATTGATGATTGCTGATTCTTCCACTTTTTTGGAGTTTCCACCTCAAGGACAAGAGAGTGCCCTGAACATCTGTCCGTTCCTCCAACCTCTTTGACAAGACCAATAGTAGAACGAGGGTGCTACTTTATGCCGGATGTCTTCGGCCGCCAATGCAGATGACTTTTACTCAAAATTTAAGCAGTGCCTAGCTTCGACCCCAGAAACCATGACGTTTAGATCACTGATTAAAGACGCTGTCCCGAGGCCACTTTTTTATGTTGGGCTTGTTTCCTCCCATTCCATTCAGTCCCTCGCCAAACTTGCCTTCGCGGCCTGGCTTCAGTGATGTTTCCTTCGTGGATATATTTTGACATAATAAACAACAACAGCTTACTTGTCTGACGACCTCGCTAGATGGGGACAACCTCAACTTAGTGGCGGCTTCAAATTTTTACGGTGCCTTTTCGTGTTTCTTTCTGTGCTTCGGCTTTCAACCGTTGGCTTTCTGAGGTTGGCTTCTCGCAACTCCGATAGCGCCACTGCTGCCAGCATTTGCAGAACACCTATTTTATTTATTTATTTATTTAGTTATGTTTTCGTTCCTATACTATTTCCTCTCCTTCTTTGGCGACTGATTTCATTTCCTTTGTGAAAATCGAAATGCTTACATGTTTTCAGCGATTAGCATGTATTATGGAAGGAATATGAATGATAAAAACAGAACAAACATTAAAAATAGAACGTATGTGGAGACAAAATAAAATCTGAATTTCTCTTTTTCGCATCTTTCTCCATCGTGGCTTCATACTCTGAATGCAGCTGATGTGTCTATTCCGTCGCATAACGAAAGATAACTAAATGAACATCATCGCTGCAAATAATGTCTCTTAGAAAGCAACGTCTAATCCAGACAGTCTTTCAGTTTAAGCACTTTTTTCTGAATTTGCTAGATCTGAACTAAATCTTCTCCGTTCGTGTTGTAATTAAGATGACAGTAACTCCTCCTCAAATGGATCAACGACAAATACTCATCTGACTTTCTTGATGACCTTGCTGCCTTCCGTGATCGTTGTTCCTGTAAAATCACGGTCCTTCATCCCTCTCTCTTTGGTGACACTCACGAAAAGATTGGAGCGTTTCTTAACATTTATTTAGTTTGTGGGTTGTGGGACTACATGTTCGAGACAGTTATCTCCTGTTATGTGGAAGACATTCCTCGTATTAAAATTAAGATAGACGTTCGGATATACACGATGTGATCAAAAGTATCCGGACACTCCTAAAAATATAGTTCTACATCTACATACATACTCCGCAAACCACCATGAGGTGCGTGTCGGAGGGTACCTCGTACCACAACTAGTATCTTCTCTCCCTGTTCCACTCCCAAACAGAAAGAGAGAAAAATGACTGCCTTTATGCCTCTGTACGAGCCTTATCTCTCTTATCTTATCTTTGTGGTCTTTCCGCGAATGTAAGTTGCTGGCAGTAAAATTGTACTGCAGTCAACCTCAAATGCTGGTTCTTTAAATTTCCTCAGTAGCGATTCACGAAAAGAACGCCTCCTTTCCTCTAGAGACTCCCACCCGTGTTCCTGAAGAATTTCCGTAACACTCGCGTGATGATCAAACCTACCAGTAACAAATCTAGCAGTCCGCCTCTGAATTGCTTCTATGTCCTCCCTATGTTTTTCATATTTGGTGAATTGTGCTGCCACCTACTGCCAGGTACTCCGCTCAGCGACCACAGTAGTTATTAGGCCTCGTGAGAGAGCAGAATGGAGCGCTCCGCGGAACTCACGTACTTCGAACGTGGTCACGTGATTGGGTGTCACTTGTGTCATACGTCTGTACGCGAGATTTCCACACACCTAAACATCCCTAGGTCCACTGTTTCCGATGTGGTAGTGAAGTGGAAGCGTCAAGGAGCACGTACAGCACAAAAGCGTACAGGCCCGACCTCGTCTGTTGACTGGCAGAGGCCACCGACAATTGAAGAGGGTCTTAATATGTAATAGGCAGACATCTATCCAGACCATCACACAAGAATTCCAAACTGCATCAGGGACCATAAGACACACATCACGGCGGTAAATGCCAAACGACGCCTCGTTTGGTATAAGAAGCTAAACATTGGACAATTGAACAGTGGAAAAACGTTGTGTGGACGACAAATGACGGTACACTGTGTGGCGATCCGATGGCAGGGTGTGGGTATGGCGAACACCCGGTGAACGTCATCTGCCAGCGTATGTAGTGCTAACAGTAAAATTCGGAGGCAGTGGTGTTATGGTGTGTTTTTCATGAAGGGGGCTTACACCCCTTGTTGTTTTGCGTGGCAGTATCGCAGCAGAGACTTACAGTGATGTTTTAAGTACCTTGTTGCTTCCCACTGTTGAAGAACAATTATGGGATGACGATTGCATCTTTCAACACGATCGAGCGCCTGTTCATAATGCACGGCCTTTCCTTTGGTAAAGTGGTTAAACGAGAATAACATCCCTGTAATGGGCTGCCCTGCACAGAGTCTTGACCTGAATCCTACAGAACACCTTTGGGAAGTTTTCGAACGCCGACCTCGTTCCAGGCCTCACACCGACATCGATACCTCTCCTCAGTGCAGCACTCCGTGAAGAATGGGCTGCCATTCCCAAGAAACCTTCCAGCACCTGACTGAACGTATGCCTGCGAGAATAGAAGCTGTCATCAAGGGTAAAGGTGGGCCAACACCATATTGAATTCCAGCGTTACCGATTTTCAGCTAGGTGTCCGGATTGTTTTGATCACATAGTGTGGTCCCTGACAACGCTTTTTTGTACAGTTGGATTATATTCATGTCATTCATTTGCAATACGTATACAACACACTGCTCAGTAGATTACAGAAGTACAATGGAGAATTACAGATTATAAGTCTTCGTATACAGTTGCATTGTAGTTCAGACTGTTTTAAGAAATTCCTCAGTTAATCAACAGCGAGAACTTACTGCGCTGATCAGAGTATATTAACTTCTGGTAGATGACAGAAAGTTGTTTCATTCATTTATTCAGTACTTCATAGTGTTTTGTAGATCCCATGAAGACGAGCGTTCCGTGTTGTGCAAGAAGTATAGGTACACATTAACGAAAGATGTTCAATTTGTAGAAGTTTAATCTGAACGCTCTATTAACAAATACTCATCATCATATACCTTAATATAACTTTGCATTTTCCGATTAAAAGTAAATTAGGTGGAAGTGCATCACTTTGAAAAACCTGCTGCTTCCACAGCTATATTAAATAGCTGCCGTTTATTTTCTGTTAGTAGCTTAATGTTATTTGTTTTCATTAAAAATTTTAAAAGAAAACAGTTTCTTACATCAGTATCAAAAGACCTCTGATTACATAATTTAGATTCACAGTGTACACTGCTATGGTCTATGTAGGTAAATTCAGATAATCAGATACTTTGAAGGAGGAATGAATAATGAGCTACGTTTTAATTTTCTTTTGAATCGTTAATGATTCCAAAATACTTACTTCATGTAACCTTCTGAATAGCTTTGCATTAGAACATAAATAAGCAAATATTATCTGCTACTGTCAGAAGCACCCATTAATGGTCATGCAATAAATATAAATGGTGTTCTGCAGCTTGTATAAACTATGAATATGTCATCTCATTAAATAATTGCTCGCTAAATCTGCTTTGTGGTAGTATTTTATTTCATAAGAGTCAAGTTCGTAGCGTATTCCCGGAAGACCAATAAACACAACAGATACACGCAACAGATACTTTAGCCTTCAATAATATATTCTTCTTCACTATTTACGATAGTATGCCAACGATGGGGTAACTTTTCGATTCCGTGACTGTAGAAATCACGTGGTTTTGAGGCGAAGAACTCGTCAAGGCATGTTCGAAGCTCATTTTTAGCCGGAAACGAAGTTCCTTGAAAGTTGTTCGATACAGAGCGGAAAAGGTGAAAATCTGAGGGAGCAAGATCAGGTGAACAAGATGAGTACGGAATGACTTCCCGATCCAACTTCTATTCAGTGTTTTTGTGAGTCCAGCAGAATGTTGGTGGGCGTTATCGTTGAGTAGCATGACTTCAGGCAGTTTTCCTGGTCCTTGTTCTTGGATTGCGTCTGCAAGACGTCTCAGTTGTTGACAATAAATGCCAGCATTGATATCTATACCTCGGGGAAGCAATTCGTAATACACCACATCGTCGCTGATCCACTAGCTGCATAAATTATCTTTTGTGGATGCGCGCAGTCTTTGTAGGGGGAGTTGCTGCTTCATTTAGGATCACCCATTCCTTTATTCTCTTTACTTTTAGCATAAAGTGACAATTTCTAGTCACCAACAGCGGTACAGCATAGGAATGATGGGTGTTGTTCACGAACCAGTTGATAACGAGCAAGCGAAGATGCAGAAATAGCAACCTGCTGATTTCTATGATTTTGGCTATGAGTATACGATACCCATACACCTTACTAATTTCATGCAAATATCGCACGATGGTAGAACGATCACAGTTCATCACTTTTACTAGTACTCGGGTACACTGATGTGGATAATGTTGTATAATGTTGATTAACGCGTTTAAGCGATCTTCATCATACCCCGAAGGTTTGCCCGAATGTGGAGAGTTATAAATGTCAAAAATATTGTCCCTAAAAACGAGAAAGCAATTTCTTTGCCGTGCTCCGTCCAGCCGGCCGCTTCCTGCATAATGTTCTTACGGAAGTTGATCTTCATTAGCAGGCCGGTGTGGCCGAGCGGTTCTAGGCGCTTCAGTCTGGAACCGCGCGACCGCTACGGTGGCAGGTTCGAATCCTCCCTCGGGCGTGGATGTGTGTGATGTCCTTAGGTTAGTTAGGTTTAATTAGTTCTAAGTTCTAGAGGACTGATGACCTCATATGTTAAGTCCCAGAGCCATTTGAACCATTTTTAGCTCCGTTCAGTTGACATTATCCTGATGCACGGCGCAAATATGCCTGGCCGCCTCCACTGCTAAGACAATATGTAGACTCAAAGAGCAGCAGTGAACTACAAATAAAACACGACAATCGATAAATAAACCTATAGCAGTCGGAATATCAACATGTAAAAAAAAAAAAATCCTACGAACTTACGCACCAACCTAATAATTAATAACATGACATGTTTACAATAAATAAAACGCTGGTGATAATGGTATTTCAACTCTTGGCTATTGCTTGCGTTCTGGAAGAGATAGAGTTATAAGCACAGGAGATATACATTCTTTGTTTCTGCTTCTGGTCAGTTTTATCTTAGATTGTCTTATAGGAAAAGCAGAATCACAGTTATATGGGAATAGGTCTACGAAAAAGCTGAATTTTGCATTTGCACTTTGTACTTTATAAATCGTTTCCTTGGGTTTGTCCCACAATTTACTTTACTTTTCTGTATCTAGAGCAAATTTTATTTTTCCAATAGTTAGCCAGCGCTACGGCTTTGTCGTTGGCTTGTAGCAGGTCACTAAAACTGCAGGGCTCCGGCAGTAGTCGGCACATGAGCAGATGTGCCTCGTCTTGTACCTCTCCGCATCCACAAAGAACGTCGTCATCGTTAGTCAGCAGTCCCCACTTGCACAGGTTAGTTTAGCATCTGGGTACACCAGCCCTCAGCCTATTTAGTATTCTCCACACTGTATAAGGAAGTTTGTTTCCAGGTGCCATTTGCTCTTTTGGTATTATCTGCAGTGCGGTTTGTTCATTCTCCCATTTACGGACTCTATTATCTTCCTGCGAACCGTCAAGGATCTTGGTTCTTACAATAAAGCTATTTCTAGACTTAAGTCTCCGAGCCTGAGTGACGTGCCCATTCAGTGGGTGTCGAGAATCTGTTTCTTTCTTTGTTCTCTCAGCGTTTGCTGCCACCTGCCTTCTGATCTTGGATATGGCAATACCAGCAAGTAGGTACAAATTACCCGTTGGTGTGGGTCTGAGACAGCCTGTAACAATTCGCATTGTCTCATTTACACTTGCACCAACCTTTTTAGCATGTGCAGATGCTTCCCATACTGGTGCTGCATAGTCTGCTGCAGAAACACACAGACCAAGTGCTGATGTTCTCAGTACTGATGGTTGAGATCCCCATTCATAGTTTGTCAGCCTGCGGATGATGTTATTCCTGGAGCAGACTTTAGCCTTGGTGTTGCTGCTTGAAGGAAAGCGTTCTGTCAAGTACAACCACAAAGTATTTAGGTGTTGGACAGTGCTTTAGCTTCTTACCTTGCCATGTAACATCGAGCTCAACTCCAGCATCTCTATTGAGCAGTTGAAAAGCACATGCTTGGGTTTTGTCAGGGTTTGGCTTGAGGTGATCGGCGTCGTAGTATTGAGCCAGTTCTTCACGCTCTCTAGAGAGATTTCCAGATGTAGCATCAAAATTGGACCCCTGGACCACCACAGCTGTGTCATCAGCATATACGAACAGTCTTGCATCTTGAGGTATAGGTTGGTCATTAGTCTACACATTATAAAGGATGGGAGAAAGTACACTTCCTTGTGGTAAGCCATTCTTCTGCAGTCGCCGTCTACTGTTCTCACCATTTAGGGAGACATCAAATCTTCGATTCTGCAGAAGACTACCAATAACCATCGTCAACCTACAGTCCCCTGTGAGGTGATATAATTTGCGCTAGAGCTTTCTGTGATTTATCGTGTCGTATGCAGCAGTAAGATCTATAAACGTCGCTCCAGTTATTAATTTTTTTTCAAACCCATCTTCTATATGCTGCATCAGATTAAGTATTTGCCCACAACAAGATCTTCCTGCTCTGAAACCGGCTTGTTCCTTTATGAGCTTTCCATCTATAGTTTCTGCCAACCAGTTGAGAATCATCCGCTCCAGTATCTTATAGAGATAGCATAGAAGTGACACTGGTCTGTAACTTTTGGGGTCCTTTATCTCCTTGCCAGGTTTTAGTAAAGCCACCACTCTCACCTGCTGCCATAGTTTTGGAATATTCAGCTCTTTGATACAGGTGTTCATTATTTGTAGTAACCAGATTCTTTGGGCCCAAACTGTTTTATATGCTCCGTTCTTAGGTCATCAGTTCCAGCGGCCTTCTTCAGTTTCATACTCTGAATGGCGTCTTCCAGTTCGGTTGTTGTGAATGAAGCATTGAGGAGTCCGTAATCTTTTTGTTCTTGGGGTATAACTCTTACCCTTTCTCTTTTTCCTTTGGTTTTCCTATTCTTCAGAAGTTGGCTAGCAATCTGGTTTGCTGTTACCCCGTTGTTCTTCTGCTGATGGTCAGTTGGGTCCCCACTTAAGTTTTTCAGTAATTTCCATGCACGTCTGCTGTTTTGTTTCATGTCAAGATTCTCGACTAGTTTGCACCACCGTGATCTCTTCTTCTCAGCAATAGCCTGCATTAGTTCCTCCCTAGCCTCCATCGTATCTTCGCTGAAGGGGTCCTGAGTGAACAACTTTTGGTACCTGTCAAGTAAGACCTTGCTGCTGCCGGTCAGACCTTGGATGTACTGGGTACGGCAACCCCTTGGGATGTTTTCCTTGAGATCCCTTTCACAAGATCGATAAATCTACCATACTCATCTGGTCGAGGAGGGATTTTCTCAATCTCTTCGTCCAATTGCTCTTTAAATTTCTGCCAGTCTGCCTTTTTGAAAACCACCTCTGGTTTAACCACGGCATTCACAACACAAATGACGGGTCTGTGTTGTGTACTTGGGATAGATTCTTCAACAAGTTTCATGCACTGTGCTGCCAACTTCCTACTCACAAAGATGTTGTCAGGATTATATCCCCTTCTCCATCTTCTGCTGTTGAACGATGCTGGCTGTTTTGGGTCATGAATGAGTTGTAGATCATTAGTGTCAGCCCAGGATTCAAGCTGTACACCATTCTCATCAGTCTCATTATATCCCCGTGCTTCACCATGGCAGTTGAAATCGCCCATGACAAAATTAATATGGTCATATGTAAAATTGTTTGGATCATGGGAAACAAAGTCCACATCTGGTTGTTTGTACACAGACGTCACAGAGAACTTCTGGCGCGATTGGTAAATACTTCAATGTTATTTACTTCTGTCATTGCGGCTGATGTTACGTTGAGCCCGGGTCGGATGAAAATCGCACTCCCATACTTGTCGTGAGGTGTTTCAATGGTATTTTAGGTCTGTGGCTGGTGGCTCCCCGGTGTGTTTCCTGCACCAACAATACGTCGTATTTATGCTTATAGCACATGTCTGCTAATAAAAGACTCTTATGACTAGAGAATCACTCAATATTTATCGAGATCGTCACAAGGGGTGGTCTTGATAAAGACCGTTGCATCTTGATGTTAATTTGATTTTGGACTTTAACTTGATCTAGTGCTAGAAGGATTAGCCGGTGAAATCTTTCACCGTTTCCAGGATACGCCCGATTGTGTCTGTCTTCAGTCTTTAGGCTCACAATCTTCTAGGAGGCTCCTTCTTTGTACCCCTGTCCCACAATGTGACATAGATACGACAGAATTTTTTCTCATTTAATGAAAAATATGAAAATGAAAATACGGACAAATACTTACAACAACCTTCAACTATGTACGACTGCAGAAACTTTAATAAGCAATGAATCCTCTCTCGTGCACGCATTACCGAAAAGAGAGTGAGATCGATGAAAGGCTTCATTAAAAAAATGAACACTTGTTTGTGTATTCAACAGTAACGATACGAAAATGGTCGCAGGACGGACCAGTGGATATGCAGCGATCGGAGTCTGCCTCTGCGATGTTGGTTTCTGCACAACGCCAACGTTGTACGAGAAACACTTCGTACATTTCGAAACGTGTCGCACCGACTGAACATTAAAGATACGATGAATCTCTGCACAACCTCGAACTTAGCACAGAGCCCGTTAGCATGGCGTACAACTCTAGCGTTACCAATCTTAATTATTAAGGCAATGTACTCTAAGGTGACAAAATTCATGTGATAGCGAGATGCACATATACAGAGGGCAGTAGTAACGCGTGCACGAGATATAAAAGGGCAGCACACTGGCGGAGCTGTCATTTCTACTCACGTAGTTCCTGTGAAAAACGTGTCCGGCGACGGGAATTAACAACCTTTCAACGCGATATGGTAGGTGAAGCTAGACGCATGGAACATTCCGTTTGGGAAATCATTTGGGAATTCTTTACTCCGCAATTAACAGCGTCAAGAGTGTGTCGAGGATACCACATTTCAATTGCCTCTCAGCAAGGAGATGAATGAAACCGTTAGGACAGTGCGTCGAAATCTGGCGTTAATGCGCTCTGGCAGAAGACGACCGACGCGAGTTCTTTTGCTAACAGCACGAAATTGACTACAGCTCCTCTCGTGGGCACTGACCATATCGAATGAAAGCTGTGCGACTGAAAACGGTGGCCTGATCAGATGAGCCCCTCTTGCAGATGGTAAGACCTGCTGGTAAGGTTCGAGTTTGGTGCAGACCCCGCGAAGACATGGACCCCCAAGTCGTCAACGAGACACTGTGCAAGTTGGTGGTGGCGCCGTAATGGCGTGGGTTGTGTTTACATGGAAAGGACTTGTTCGGCTACTTGGGGCCCATTCGCAGCCATTCATGGACATCATGTTCCGAAACAACGATAGGAGTTTTGTGGATGCCAATGCGCTGGGCCACAATTGTTCATAACTGGCTTGAAGAGCATTATGGACAGTTCGAGCGAATGGTTTGGCCACCCAGATCGCCCGAGGTGAATCTCATAGAACATCTATGGGGCATAATAGAGAGGTCACTTCGTGCACAAAATCCTGCCCCGGCAACAGTTTTGCAATTATGGATGGGTGTAGAGACAGCATGGTTCAGTAATTCCGCAGGTGACATCCAACGATTTGCTCAGTCCACGCCACGTCTAGCTGCTCCACTACTCCAGGCAAAAGAAGGTCGGACACCATATTAGGAGGTATCCCATGACTTTCGTAACCTCAGTACAGCTTCCATACGCGATTTGCTTACGTGACATGGTAATCACAGCTTCAGAGTTGTGGCAGGTTCTGGCAGAGATAATCAACTAAATGGACTCTGCTGACATTACAGAACTACATTCGATTCAGGATTCGCAGATCATAGTAGTTCAACTAATAAAAAGCAATCTCGGCGCAACATAGTCATATTTTCCGTTATGGTATGTCCTGTAAACTTGATTGTAGTCTATTACAATAAACTTCAATGTGATCTATGAGACTGAGTCTCGTTTATACAATAAACTAGCAGGTACTCGGCATTGCCTGGGTAGGTATCTATTAGTCTATCTCTTCTTCCTCCCTCACCTCGTCCACATACTCCATCCCCCCCCCCCCAGCCCAATCTCTGTCCATCTCCTTCTCTCCTCTCCCTGTCCAACTCGTCCACCATCCAATTCTTTCATCTCCTCCTGCCCCTCTCCCTGTTCGTATACCTCTCCCCGTCTGCCATCTCCTCCAACCCATCTCTCTGTTCATCTGTGCCTCACTCCTCTCTCTGCCCATCTGCTTATCTGCTTCCTCCCCCCCGCCACCCCCCTCTCTGTATATCTGCTTTTCCTCCATATGTCCATCTGCTCCTACAACTCTGTCCATCTCCTCCGCCGTTCCATATCTTCCTCATCTCACTTCCTCCGACCCGTCTCCTGTCCGCCTTTTCCTCATCTCTCCCCTTCTTCCCCTTCTGTCCACCTCCTCCTCTCCAACATGAGTGGAGAAGAATTATGGTCTTTAATCTGCACTGCAATCTGCACACTCATATTTAGTACACTGCTTGGACGTTGACTAGCACCAACTCGCAAGCTCTTGAACTGTCTTGGCTATGTCTACTGACTACTAGTTGACCAGGTTGATGATTTAAATAGATGAGAATAAAATATATTTTTGGTGTTTAGATCAAGCTCATACCTTCTCTGTCATATGTCTCACTATAGTGTGGCCAACTTTTTATTCTTGTTGACGATAGTGGAGACAGTCCTCAAAGGCTCGAGTGTTTTATTCGAAGTGACGTGGCTTGTGCACCGAGAAGATTATTCACGTATATGCAATAATTTATAAGTTAAAACCTAAAAGCAACACAAGCACTTAATACTAAGTGAGTCAGTATCGATCCAAAAGGCACATCCAAAAGAAAGATGGGTTATATGCACTTTACTTCGTTGAATCTGGTTTCGAATTTTTTGTAACCCAACTGCCTGAGTCTAGTATTAACACATGTAAAAGTAAGAGAACAAGTTTTAAATGTTTATGACTAGCGTAACTGAGGCCTGGCGTGGGCACCGGTCCCGTATTCACCTAGCTGGGTTTAGGAAACCGCCTGAATGCTACATCCAGACTGGCTAGCCCATTGACCCTCGTCGTTAATCCGTCAGGTAGATTACATGGAGTCCGGCACTCCTGCCTGAACCCCTGGAAGCAGCGTGATAATGCTTGTGGCTATCTGGATGACTCCCACAGTTTTGCTAACAGCAGCATTAAAGCGATAAAGAAAGAAAAAGCGCAATAAACTCGTCAACCGGATTGCCGACGTACCAGATCTAGAGATCGCTGAATTCGTAATGATGGTTCAAATCTCAATGTGGGAACATCCGCCCAGGGCACGTGACTTTCCAGAAGGCATGGCAGTGACGACACGTGGGTAGCAGAAGAAGGAACGACGCCCTGGCGCCTTCGGTGTTAAGGTGGAACTATGATGTGTCCACTCTAGAACCTCCTGTAGCGAGCTTCAGTCCTACAGTACATTTACTCCCTTATGAAGTAATGAGAAGTAGCAGAAGTCAAACAGCGAGAAACTTAATATCAGAATTGGTGATCACATGTAGATGAGCTAAAGGAATTCAGCTACCTGGGCAGCATGACAGAAGGAGCAAGGAGGACATAAAAAGCACACTATCACTGGAAAAAAGGGCGTTCTTGGCCAAGAGAAGTCTACTACTAATAAATATAGGCCTTAATTTGAGAAAGTAATTGCTGAGAACGTACGTTCGGAGCACAACGTTGTATGGTAGTGAAACATGGACTATGGGAAAAACAAAACAAAAAAGAAACAAAGTATTTGAGATGTTGGTTGGTTGGTTTAAAAGGGCGGGAAAGGGACCAAACTGCGAGGTCATCAGTCCCCTGCTCCCAGTAGAACAATTACCCAAGGGAAAGAACAAAACAAAGAAGACGTACGGCACAATAACAGGAGAAAGGAAGAACCAGAAACACTACAATGGACAAAACAGGACAAGAAAAGCACAGAGAGACGCAAGAAACAGGGAGATTAAAAACAAGAAAGTAGATTACCATGGCTGGCTGACCTTGAGAATAAAAAAGGAGAAGCCAGCCACTTTGCAACACATTAAAACCTCCACCCTAAAAGCCCTAGGGTGGAGGACACAGAGGGACAAAGGACATGCACTAAAACTCAGATCAAATGATAAAACACATACTCACAAATAAAACGTAAAAATAAAGCTCCTGTTGAGGCATTGTCACCCAACATCGATGGTAGCGCCCTGAGGAAGTTAAAAGTCCTCCACAGAGCGGCTAAAAGTGGACAGTCCAGCAAGAGGTGGATGACTGTCATTTGGGAGCCACATCGACACTGAGGTGGGTCCTCACGACGGAGGAGGTAACCATGAGTGAGTCACGTTTACCCAATGCAGAGACGACAAAGGACAACTGATTCCCTGAGAGAAGCCCATGGGAAGGACCCACACATTCGTAATGTCCTTTATGACATGCAGTTTTTTGTGCATACTTTATGCCACTCCAACTCCCAAAGCCGAAAAACCTTGCGGCGTATGACAGAACGCAGGTCAGTTTCAGAGATGCCCATCTCCAGGAGCGGTTTCCGCGTAACCTGTTCGGCCAGTTTATCAGCAAGTTCGTTGCCTGGGATTCCGACGTATCCTGCTGGGATCCACACAAACTCCACTGAATGAATGGACTGTTCCAGGGCAGAGATGGACTCCTGCATGTTCGTCACCAAAGAATGTAGAGGGTGGCACTGGTCGATATCTTGTAAGCTGCTTAGGGAGTCAGAACAGAGAAGAAACGACTCACCAGAACAGGAACGGATGTACTGAAGTGCACGAGATATGGCCACAAGCTCTGCAGTGAATAAACTGCAGCCAGCGGGCAAGGAATGCTGTTTTACATGGCCTCTGTGGACATTGACGAAGCCAACATTACCATCAGCCTTCGAGCCCGTCGGTGTAAACAACTTCAGAGCCCCGGAACACGTCAAGAATCGAAGGAAGGGACAGCAGAGAGCGGCGGGGTTAATCGAGTCCTTAGGGTCATGCAAAAGGATCAGACGAAACTTCGGCCGAGTTTTATACCATGGAGGTGGACGTGAATTGACGTCAAGTAGAGGAGGTAAAGGGAAGGACTCCAGTTCGGAGAGAAGGGATCGCACGTAAACCGCAACCGTGAACCCTGACCTGGGCCGCCGATGCGGGACATGAACTGCCGCGAGTGGGAAAAGGAGACGGTAATTCGGATGCTCAGGAGAACTACAAATGTGTGGAACATAACTGGCGAGCAGCTGCGCACGTTGGATCCGCAATGGAGTGACTCCAGCCTCCACCAGGACAATGGTCACCGGACTCGTTCTAAAAGCTCCCGTCGCTAGGCGAACACCACAGGCACTGCCAGCACTCCCACTTAAGCTGATGCTGGTGAGATAGCCAAGTCAATTGGGCATCGAAAACCAGTCCTAAGAATCGATACTTCAGTTAGTGGATCGTCATCAAGATAAAGTACAGGTTCCAGATGAACGGTACGACGCCGATAGAAGTAGATGACACACGACTTTGCGGCTGAAAACTGGAAGCCGTGGGCTAGAGCCCATGACTGCGCCTTGTGAATGGCTCCCTGTAGGCGCCGCTCAGCAACACCAGTACTGGATGAGCAGTACGAAATGCAGAAGTCATCCGCATACAGAGAAGGTGAGACCTACGGCCCTGCAGCTGCTGTTATGCCATTAGTGGCCACTAAAAATAGAGATACAGTCAATATGGAGCCCTGTAGAACGCCATTCTCCTGAATATGAGGGGGAACTGGGAGGCACCAATCTGGATACGGAAAGTATGGAGCGACAGGAAGTTTTGGATAAAAACCAGGAGTGGGCCCTGAAGACCCCAATCGTATAATGTGGAAAGGATATGACGTCGCCAGATCGTATCACGCGTTTTCCGTAAATCAAAAAACACATCAACCAGGTGTTGGTGTCTGGAAAAGGCTGTTTGGCTGGCATACTCGAGGGACACAAGATTATCAATGGTAGAGCGACCCTAGCGGAAGCCGCCCTGACGTGGAGCCAGTAGGCCATATGACTCAAGACCCTACCCAACCGCCAACACACCATATATTCGAGCAGCTTACACAGAACGTTGGTGAGGCTGATGGACCGACATCTATCCACATCAAGCGGATTTTTACCAGGTTTGAGCTGATGGTGCTCTGGCGAGATCTAGGTCGTCAGTGGATGGCAGAATCCTTACCTCATCCTCAGACCCAGAGCTTGTAGGCAGCGGTGGTGTGGGTGCCACCCTTGGTCTTGGAGGTCTTCCTTCTGGATTTCTCTCGCTGATCCTTGGGTTTCTCTGGCTGGGAGGACTCCACTGATTCAGTCTCTGGGACTGAGAATGATCGTGAAGCCAGCTGGTTTTGAGCACTTTCTGCCACTGGCAGGTGTCATCTTTCCCACTAGCAGAAACCTGAGAAGGTAGTGACCCTAGGGACCCCTTCCTAGCGAGAGGAGCCGAAGAAGACTGGAACTCGTGGAACTGATGGGGCTTCAACTGTCCTCATAGTGGTGGCATAAGAGGAGGTCATAGCCACAGGATGTAGCCGCTCAAATTTCCCCTTGGTCTCAGTGTAGGGCAGTCGGTCCAGAGTCTTGTATCGCATGACTTTCCTTTCTCGCTGTAAAATACTTTAGTCTGGTAAGTAAGGGGAACTATGCTTTCCACAGCTGACACAGATGGGAGGCGGGGCACATGGAGTGTTGGGATGGGATGTATGTCCACAATCTCGACATGTGCTACTGGAAGTACAGTGGGAAGACCTACGGCCGAACTTCCAGCGCTTAAAGTACTGAGCTGGGGGAAGGATATATAGCTTGACGTCACAGCAATAGACCGTTACCTTGACCTTCTCGGGCAATGTGTCACCCTCGAAAACCAGGTGGCAACCTGATTAGTCCTCAGACCCCAGTGGACATGCGAAACGAAATGAACTCCTCATCGCAGCTCTTATGAGGTGTGATGGTAACAGAAACATCCCCCGGCTTGTCACAGGCGAGTAATGCCTGTGACTGGGCAGAGGATTCCGTTTCTATCGAGACTCTGACCGCATTTTGGACAAGCCCTCCACCGCCTTAAACTTTTACTCTAAATGCTCTACAGAAAACTGAGGCTTCACCAAGACAAAGGAGTCCCTATCAGGGGGTTCGGTGCCATCCTTAGCCTGGCGTTCCTACCATGGTGTGGCCAGGGAGGGGAACCATTTAGTATCATACTTCCTTGCATTGTACTGAGACCTGGAACACATAGTCACTGCTGGCGCTTCATAACCAGCAAGCGATGACATGGTATGCTTCATCGCGCGTCATCCGCCCTGATGCCACCCACTCCGACCAGGGCCCGCCCCACGGGCACCACACAGTCACAGCAAAGGCCACCTGGCAGGATAGCCATTGCCGGGTGTCCCGTTGCCTCCAGGGTGATGGGCATCTACTCCTTGGCATGCGTGGGGAGTTAACGGCACAGGCATCAGCAGAATGATCCCTGCGTAGTCAGGGGGCTACAACCAACAGGGTACATGGTGGCCGCACCACAACGGACTGGCTACCGTGCTGGATATCAGGTGCAAAGAATTCCATGGTCATCGTCGGCGGAGAAAACGGCACTGCGTAGTGGGTGGAGGAAACCGCACCCAGGAAAGGGTACTCGCCCAAGAGATGGAGGTTGAGCGGGACTGCAATGCCACGACGAGGAAGTGGGCTAAAGATCTCAGTGATGGACACGATGGACCTTGTAAGACGTCCTTCTCCAATTGGGTCGCTCTTCGGGAAAATTTTGGAAAATGGAGATCAAACCCTACAGGGGACCATTACATAAAGGCCGAAAGGTGTGAGACCCCTTTTAGTCGCCTCTTACGACAGGCAGGAATATCTCGGGCCTATTCTAACCCCCAGACCCGCAGAGGAGATTTGGGATGTGATGCCACAGCAGATGGTTGAAAGTTAGCGAAGGAATGAGAAAGTTCAGCACAGAATCAATGTAGAAAGAAATATCAAAAAATACTAACGAGAAGAAGGGACAGGATAATAGGGCATCTGTTAAGACTTAAGGGAATAACTTCTATCGTCCTAGAGGGAAGGGAGCTTTAGAGAGTAAAACCTGTAAGGGGAGCCAGATGGTGGAGTGAATCAGCAAATAACTGAGGAAGTAGATGGTAATTCCTACTCTGAAATCAAACGCTTGGAACAAGAGTGGAATTCGCGGCAGGCCGCAGCAAACCAGTCAGAAGACTGATGACTCAACAACAGTCTCAGCTGGAACAACATTGATAATTGTGTCAGTGATGCAGTACTTATCATGTTTCAAAATGGCTATAAAAGATTAACATCACCTTAATTCTGCCCCTAGTAGGTCAATCGCAATATCTGGTCAAACCTCGTAGAACATATACTCCATTAGTAAATTTACTGTCGACATCATTCACAGTGCGGAGACATCAGTAACATTCACGAATATAATGCTGATAAGAGAAATTCGTTACACTATCCATCAGACAGCTTTGGTGTGACACAGAAAGAAGTGAGGTATTCGCACATAAAGATCTTTGACCTTCTACGCAATGACGCAAGGAACTTAAAAAGGTAATGAAACTAACTTCAAACATAAACTTAAATCATATCTGTTTGACACCTAAATCCATTCCATAGTTCAATTTTGGACTGTGAATAATATATGGTGTGTTTGTTTGAGAGAGAGAGAGAGAGAGAGAGAGAGAGACTGAACGTAGCTTTAAACAAATCACCGCATGTATGTACAAAAGAAAAAGTTTAATGCCGGCATGGAAATGCTCAGACTGCTCCCATTTTGCCACGGGGAAGGGTACGATAATTGTAAAACTGACTCGCTCCACATGGTAGGGGCAGGTCGCATTTATGGTTCACAAAGCAAGCCAATAATTAATTCACTACCTAACTAACTATCTGTCTGTACGACTTGACCAGTGTCAGACGGTGTGTCCTTTGTTGAAATGATTATCACCAGCTGTGATTAAGAAGTGTTTCTGCCGTCAAGAACTGGTTTATGACGAGGTCAAAACAATTTGTGTCATGTAGGTAGCGCTAATTGTGAAATCTTAGGTATTATTACACTTGTGCTTTGAAGACAATGAAAATCAACATCTATTCTAGTAAATGCATATAGAGAGTCAATAAACTTTTCATCACCAGCTCGAAAAAATGATGTTATGTCATTAGTTTCCTGATTCTCACTGAAATGCCCTTGCACAGAACAGTAGCACATCGCGAGGGGAGGCAAAGCAAATTGGCGTAGCCCATTGACCAACAATAGTATCGTGCGGTGATTCGTTTTCAGCAGATGAAGTATTACAATTGTGTCTTGCCCATCCAGATAACTTCATTCGCTGCTCAAGTCAGTACTGGCTTTTGAGTAAGAAACTTTGACGACCATTGCTCTAAATCAACGTTCTCGCCAACTTTTCAGTAATAAGACCTTGCATATTTGCAGAATTTACTCGTACGTGATGATCGAATTCCATGACATCTATGTTGCCGTACCTCTTATGACAGCACACCACAAATCGCAGTAGGCAACATAATTGCTGCTATCACCCAGCCTCTGGCACAGCAACAACCGTTGTTATAAAAATGCATATCATGAATTTGTGTGAACAGACTCTCTATCAATTCCCCCGTCAGGCTAAGCTCAGTACAGCCAGAGAGAAAATTTCACTTGCAGTTCTCACTTGGCTCTGTGGTCAGCAAAGACAATGTGTTTTCGAACTGAAGTGCCCTTTTTTATGGGCTGCATCTTAATATTCTTCTGGTAGGAACTACATACCCGTTCGTTTTTCGTTATTACTCACTGAGTGTCCGCCCCGTAGCTAAGTGGTCAGTGCAGATGACTACCATGTGGGGTACCAGGGTTCGATACCTGGTACTGCCAGGGATTTTTTCCTTGGGGAGAGGACTGGTACGGATGCACTAGGCCTAGTGAAGCGAATTAAGGAACCACCTGAGCGATTAGTAGCGCTTCCAAGGTCAATAAATCCGACGAAGACTGGGAGAGTGGTGCGCTGATCCCATGGCCCCTCCATGTCGGCCGTACTCGGTTGGCCCCGTCTAGATCCAAAACTCAAAACTTACTCACTGGGTTCAATAATCAGAAATATTAGTAGGAAGGAGTAAGACACCAGAGGTGCGTACATATGCCATTTTTACAAATGAGTTGTTGATTCACAGAATTTTCAACTCAGGTGACAGTACGCTACTCTGGATAGCAAAAGCTCCTCAGAAACGAAGAGAGTGTTGAGAGTACCCCAAGATGGCGTGATAGAACCGCTCTTAATTCCAAGATGTATGTAAATGACATCCCACATTGTGTGAGCAGTAAACTGTTCTCTGAAGCCATTTTCTGTTGGGCAACTCCTACTTCATTCACGAGTATTCTCCCGGCACCATTTAAATTTTTTAGTCATTTCGTTATACTCGTACTGCACTTAAACTTGATTTCTTTCAACATCCCGGAAATGCACTCACTGCGGTCCATGGAATACGGCTATGCATCGCATATCGGAAAATGGCTATTGGCCATCCAGATTTAAGTTTTCCGTGGTTTTCCTAAGTCACTTAAAGCAAATTTTGGGATTGTTCCTATTCCAAATTTCCCAGCTCGAATTTGTTCTCCGTCTCTAGTGCCGCCCTCTCACAAGGCACGAAGACGAACGCGCAATAGGGGCTGGTGACGTCACAGCTTGGAATTCAGATCCTGCGGTGTGCGTCGCAGCACGTGACACCACCTGTCTTACGAGTGTCAGCGGCCGTGTCGCGGGGAGCAAGTCACTACTTAACTACGCATTTAAATACTTGCAAGCTCACGACAAATTTAATACCTGTAGACGGTGCCTTTTCACGGCCCATCCCTTCGGCCGTGCACGGAGCGGAGCGTTTTCGAAGTATAGCGGACACGCCGTCTAGTTGGTCGGTTTAGTTGGGGGAGGGTACCAAAGAGCGAGGTCATCGGTCCCCGCGGATTAGGGGAGGATGGGGGAGGAAGTCGGCCGTGATCTTTCAAATGAACCACCCTGCTTTTGCTTGAACCTATTAAGGAAAAGCACGGAAAACCTAAATCGATGCGGGTTTGAGCCGTCGCCCTCCCGAAGTCGACTACTGTGACGCCACAAATTCGTTGTGAGAGGCCCGCATTTCTCGTCGACCCTGTCGGAATTCCACTTACTTCTACATTCCGGACCGCGATAAAAAGAATGTGGTATGTCAGATTTTTGCCTCAAGAAGAGAAACGTCGCCAATGAGATGCGATGTCTTTCTACGTTACAAGCAGAACACCATATTATATGGAGTTAAACATCGTATTTGGTGGGTTTACTTTCTTATAGAGTACGAGGCATGAACGTGAGCTGTTTCAAAGCATCAGCAATTTGAGGATCTCTCAAAAACGACTTCTTTTAGCTACGATTTGTTATAATAAAATGACAGGAGAAAACATACACTATGTGATTAAAAGTATCCGGACACCTGGCTGAAAATAACTTACAAGTTTGTGGCGCCCTCCATCGGTAATTCTGGAATTCAATATGGTGTTGGCCCACACTTAGGCTTGATGACAGCTTCCACTCTCGCAGGCATACGTCCAATCAGGTGCTGGAAGGTTTCTTGGGGAAAAGCAGCCCATTCTCAACTGAGTGCTGTACTGAGGAGAGGTATCGATGTCGGTCGGTGAAGCCTAGCACAAAGTCGGCGTTACAAAACATCCCAAAGGGGCTCTATAGGCACAACTAAGAACTATGTGCAAACCAATCCATTACAGGGATGTTATTATTGTGTAATCACTCCGTCACAGGCCGTACATTAAGAAAAGATGCTCGATCGTGTTGAAAGATGCAATCGCCATCCCCGAATTGCTCTTCAACAGTGGAAAGCAAGAAGGTGCTTAAAACATCAATGTAGGCCTCTGCTGTGATAGTGCCACGCAGAACAAGAGGCTTATGAGCAGCCGCTCGACCATGAAATCCAATTTCTCACTTCCCGCCAAACTCTCATAGTATTTGCAGTGGATCCTAATGAAGTCGGAATTCCTGTGTGAAGGCCTGGATAGATGTCTGCCCATTACACATTACGATCCTCTTCAACTGTGGGTGGTCTCTGTCAGTCAACAGATGAGGTCGGCCTGAACGCTTTTGTGCTGTACGTATCCCTTCACGTTTCCGCTTCACTATCACATCGGAAACAGTGAACATAGCTATGTTATAAGTGTGGAAATCGCGCGTACAGACGTGTGACACAAGTGACACCCAATCTCCTGACCGCGTTCGAAGTCCGTGAGTTCCGCGGAGCGGCCCATTCTGCTCTCTCACGATGTCTAATGACTGCAGAGATCGCTGATATGGAGTACCTGGCAGTAGGTGTTAGCGCAATACACCTAATATGAAAAACGTATGTTTTTGGGGCTGTCCGGAAACTTCTACATCTACATTCATACTCCGCAAGCTACCCAATGGTGTGTGGCGGAGGGCACTTTACGTGCCACTGTCATTACATACCTTTTCTGTTACAGTCGCGTATGGTTCGCGGGAAGAACGACTGTCTGAAAGCCTCCGTGCGCGCTCGAATCTCTCTAATTTTACATTCGTGATCTCCACGGCAGGTATAAGTAGGGGGAAGCAGTATATTCGATACCTCATCCAGAAACGCACCCTCTCGAAACCTGGCGAGCAAGCTACACCGCTATGCAGAGCGCCTCTCTTGCAGAGTCTGCCACTTGAGTTTGCTAAACATCTCCGTAACGCTATCACGGTTACCAAATAACCATGTGACGAAACGCGCCTCTCTTCTTTGGATCTTCTCCATCTCCTCCGTCAACCCGATCTGGTACGGATCCCACACTGAAGAGCAATACTCAATTATAGGTCGAACGAGTGTTTTGTAAGCCACCTCCTTTGTTGATGGACTACATTCTCTGAGGACTCTCCCACTGAATCTCAACATGATACCCGCCTTACCAACAATTAATTTTATATGGTCATTCCATTTCAAATCGTTCCGCACACATACTCCCAGATATTTAACAGAAGTAACTGCTACCATTGTTTGTCTATGTTAAGGGTCAGTTGCCACTCCCTGCACCAAGTGCCTATCCGCTGCAGATCTTCCTGCATTTCGCTACAATTTTCTAATGCTGCAACTTATCTGTATACTACAGCATCATCCGCGAAAAGCCGCATGGGACTTCCGACACTATCTACTAGGTCATTTATATAAATTGTGAAAAGCAATGGTCCCACAACACTCCCCTGTGGCACGCCAGATGTTACTTTAACGTCTGTAGACGTCTCTCCATTGATAACAACATGCTGTGTTCTGTTTGCTAAAAACTCTTCAATCCAGCCACACAGCTGGTCTGATATTCCGTAGGCTCTTACTTTGTTTATCAGGCGACAGTGCGGAACTGTATCGAACGCCTTTCGGAAGTCTAGGAAAATAGCATCTACCTGGGAGCCTGTATCTAATAATTTCTGGGTCTCATGAACAAATAAAGCGAGTTGGGTCTCACACGATCGCTGGTTCCGGAATCCATGTTGATTCCTACAGAGTAGATTCTGGGTTTCCAAAAACGATATGACACTCGAGTAAAAAACATGTTCTAAAATTCGTTTGGTCACATAGTGTATCGGTAGGTAAAGATTTTCTGTAGTTGATGTTTTTAATGTCATAATTAGTGAGCTACAAAAGTAAATCATTTCAATGCTAGGGAAAAAGATGATCTGCCAAAAGCGGGTCTTTTTGGTACAATTTTCGTGTTAAATATCAAATAATAACGTTTGTAGATACCATCTTTTGTCATCGTATGCCATCTACGGAGGGGTGATGGCTACGTGTTGTAGCTAGGTAATTTGGCACCTGGTGCGGAATTTAAACCGCCTCCCCCACCCAACCCTAAAGCCCATTAAAACATCAAATACTTTATTCGTGGGAAGCAGTTTTTTATAAGAAAGGTTAAACAAGCAAGAAATGTTATCTATTTTGAAAACAGTATTTGTAAATGAAAATAAATAAGTGAAAAGAATTTTTATAAAAAAAATAGTTTCATTGATTATCAATGTTGTTGTTGTTGTTGTTGTCTTCAGTCCTGAGACTGGTTTGATGCAGCTCTCCATGCCACTCTATCCTGTGCAAGCTGCTTCATCTCCCAGTACCTACTGCAACCTACATCCTTCTGAATCTGCTTAGTGTATTCATCTCTTGGTCTCCCTCTACGATTTTTACCCTCCACGCTGCCCTCCTATGCTAAATTTGTGATCCCTTGATGCCTCAAAACATGTCCCACCAACCGATCCCTTCTTCTAGTCAATTTGTGCCACAAACTTCTCTTCTCCCCGATCCTATTCAATACTTCCTCATTAGTTATTTGATCTACCCATCTAATCTTCAGCATTCTTCTGTAGCACCACATTTCGAAAGCTTCTATTCTCTTCTTGTCCAAACTATTTATCGTCCATGTTTCACTTCCATACATGGCTACACTCCAAACAAATACTTGCATAAACGACTTCCTGATACATAAATCTATATTCGATGGTAACAAATTTCTCTTCTTGAGAAACGCTTTCCTTGCCATTGCCAATCTACATTTTATATCCTCTCTACTTCGATCATCATCAGTTATTTTGCTCCCCAAATAGCAAAACTCCTTTACTACTTTAAGTGTCTCATTTCCTAATCTAATTCCCTCAACATCACCCGATTTAATTTGACTACATTCCATTATCCTCGTTTTGCTTTTGCTGATGTTCATCTTATATCCTCTTTTCAAGACACTGTCCATTCCGTTCAACTGCTCTTCCAAGTCCTTTGCCGTCTTTGACAGAATTACAATGTCATCGGCAAACCTCAAAATTTCTAATATGCAGTAAAAATAATCAAAGAGCTTGTCAGTGGCAGGTGACTTTAATATGTAGCATAGATTCTCTTCCTTTTAAAGTCTTCTCTACCAAATTCTGAAATTATAAAAATCAATAGTTTTAGTTGCAACATTTACGATTGACAAAATTTCCAAACTAAAGAGTCGTGCTTGACTCACAGCGGACGAGAGATAGTTCTTAGGAGGTTTGTGTTTTGAAACATTACTGTCAGACAGCACTACCGAAGCACGCGAAATTAAGAAAAATCTTATGCTAAAAAGAGGTTGCGAACATATTCGGATAATTCGTATCCAGCCACAAACTGTGAGAATCTTAAAGCTATCCAAACAGTAGAGTATTCTTCTGCAACTTTGGCAGCTTTCAGAGCTGAAAGGGTACCATCTTCAGGAATCTCGTCATAGTTGTCAACTTAAATTTTTGCAGTCGTGAAAAAATGCATTTCTGAGATCTTAATCAGATTCAATAGATTGCTGAAACAGCAAAACCATCTGATTTACGTTCCGTGGTTTTGCATTATGTGTTTCTTGACTTCCGGAAGGCGTTCGATACAGTTCCGCACTGTCGCCTGATAAACAAAGTAAGAGCCTACGGAATATCAGACCAGCTGTGTGGCTTGATTGAAGATTTTTTAGCAAACAGAACACAGCATGTTGTTATCAATGGAGAGACGTCTACAGACGTTAAAGTAACATCTGGCGTGCCACAGGGGAGTGTGTGTGGGACCATTGCTTTTCACAATTTATATAAATGACCTAGTAGATAGTGTCGGAAGTCCCATGCGGCTTTTCGCGGATGATGCTGTAGTATACAGATAAGTTGCAGCATTAGAAAATTGTAGCGAAATGCAGGAAGATCTGCAGCGGATAGGCACTTGGTGCAGGGAGTGGCAACTGACCCTTAACATAGACAAATGTAATGTATTGCGAATACATAGAAAGAAGGATCCTTTATTGTATGATTTTATGATAGCGGAACAAACACTGGTAGCAGTTACCTCTGTTAAATATCTGGGAGTATGTGTGCGGAACGATTTGAAATGGAATGACCATATAAAATTAATTGTTGGTAAGGCGGGTATCATGTTGAGATTCAGTGGGAGAGTCCTCAGAGAATGTAGTCCATCAACAAAGGAGGTGGCTTACAAAACACTCGTTCGACCTATAATTGAGTATTGCTCTTCAGTGTGGGATCCGTACCAGATCGGGTTGACGGAGGAGATGGAGAAGATCCAAAGAAGAGAGGCGCGTTTCGTCACATGGTTATTTGGTAACCGTGATAGCGTTACGGAGATGTTTAGCAAACTCAAGTGGCAGACTCTGCAAGAGAGGCGCTCTGCATAGCGGTGTAGCTTGCTCGCCAGGTTTCGAGAGGGTGCGTTTCTGGATGAGGTATCGAATATATTGCTTCCCCCTACTTATACCTCCCGAGGAGATCACGAATGTAAAATTAGAGAGATTAGAGCGCGCACAGAGGGTTTCAGACAGTCGTTCTTCCCGCGAACCATACGAGACTGGAACAGGAAAGAGAGGTAATGACAGTGGCACGTAAAGTGCCCTCCGCCACACACCGTTGGGTGGCTTGCGGAGTATAAATGTAGATGTAGATGTAGCTATTTCTGGAGAAACCTGTCGATGCACTGTCAGATTCACCTTCTCAGTTCCTGGTGCAGTCAGCGTCCCTAAGACTAAGATATCACTGTCTCAAGTACTGAGCGAGAATACTAATTGTTTACATGCTATTTTAGCATAAAATGCACCTATGGATGAAAAAGTGTCGCACTAGTCACTAGTTGCCCGTCCGCTCCCGTAAATGTTAGAATGAAACGATGAAAAAATAAATTGTTTACTGTTTGTTCCGCAGGTTCCAATAGGTTTCGTCGACCGAACGGAGCTGGTACCAGGTGTGGAGCCCACTTCCCCACACACCCCTTTCTACGGCACTGGTAGGTGGTTCGCGTCTGCCTTCTTGTAATTTTTTTCCCTTCTTGGTCTTTCTTATTCATTTAATAGCAGTTTAATCTCAAAAGTCGGCATTATTTATGGTAAATAATGTATTTGCTGCAATTCTTGTTGCAAAGGCCTTCGACTGGAATGATTCGCCAATGGTCAGAAACCTTATCGTGACTGTCAGCCTATGTCTGAAAGTAAACATAAGTGACACACTGGAAGGTTTTGATATATGAGGTTCCATGCTCTCTTTTGCATGTCACCTCTCATTTTCATCAATTTTATTAATGTTCTGTCATTGCACGGTAGTAACAGAGCGAATAAGGTTATTGTAATGTGAGTATCTGTAGTGAGAGCTCAAAAATACTTTTCACTTGATTCCTAAACATGGTGGGTTATTTCCCTAGGTGGCTTGTGTGAGGCAAGCATCGGAGGACACGTCACACGGCATTTCCGGTTGGGGGCTACACTTCCCTGAATTCTGAGTGATTTGTACAGTAGGCTTAAGCGCCTGGCGGAACGACTGACGTTGGTCGAGTTTCGCCTATTGTATGCAGGGCGAAACGACCTGCGAGACGTCTGAGTGTCGCCGCAATGTGTTTACCGTTCCTGCGCGTCCGGAACGAAGATTTCTGGCACCGACTGACTGCATTTTCCCCTTAATTCTGAGAATACTTATGGACCGTGCCCTGCTGGATGCGACTGTCTGGCGCCGGATGGCCGGTGGTCTAAGCAGGTCGTTGTCGTAGCCGGTCAAACGGCAAGTTCAGTGCCCTCAGCTGAATAGCAGAGGCATGATTGGTCAACTTAAACTGAGGCTAGTTGGAAGGGAACGGTTGCTGTTGGCGCGAATGATGTTCTGAGACAGTGTGGGGGAATTTTGAAATCAGCAGTGAATGCTGCTTCGTTGTTTTCGAGGAGAGTGGGGAGTTGAGAAATGCTTCGCTCTTGCATCCCATCACAGAGGAATTCGGGATCTGATCTTCGTTGGAGTCGGACAGTCTTGCGACTTGGTCGCTCTTTTTATGAAGAACTTTGAATTCTTGGACAGCCTTCGAGGTCAGGGATTGACACAGAGTGGCTGCACGGCAGAAGTTGGAGCCTATGTCGTCAGGACGCTGCCTACCGACGACGTGCTGCAGATTTCAGTACTGGTACAGTATTTTGCGGCTCCGGCATTGTAGGACCTTATCAATTTTATACTGAATCCTTCAGCAGCACTTGCGCTCGCTTTGCTAGAAGTCCACCTTGTTTGTTTCTCCATGTGATCCCATTTGAGTCTCACTACTAACTGCGATACTGCTACATAGTCGGGAGACTAATATTTGACTCATTAGGACCTCCAGTCATTGTAGTCAATCTGTTGCATCACAGAGAGTAGGAGCCCATTGTTCTCGAGCCAAATCTTATTCTCATAATATTTCAGTATACCCTGTCCTTTAACCTACTGTGTGTGTCGACAATCATGTGCATTTATGTTATGATGTGTAATAAATGTCGTTGTAGTATTTAATCCGCATATCATTTCGTACATATAGGCAGAATCCCATTTCCTGATGTTTATTATTATAAAGTTCTCTTTTTTTAGTAGATTACGATTTTTATTAAATTATTGTGAGTGTGCACTCCTTATTTTACCAAGTAGCAGGGTCCACCATCATTTCCTTCCGTTACCATTGTGTGCATAATTAATTAGCTGATAGATAAGGAGGGGGTCGAGTGCATGTATCTTTCTGATGGAAATTCGTCTGAATTAAAGAGGTACAAACTCTTCTCCACACCGGCACCTCGCACTATCACAGGGCTCATGAACTGGCTCATACTTGTGTTTTACTGGTAAATATCTTTTACGATAATGGTGAACAGCTTAGAAAAATCCTTCTCTTCGATTCGAATGAAATTCCGAAACGAATCTCGATCTTGAAATCTATGTGATGAAGTACGTTATTCCAGAATATTGGAAGTCAATGCAACATCGTATATGGATACTGTGCACGTACAAACTATCAATAACAACTGTACGTTAATAATATTCAATATAAAACCGAAAATGGGATGAAAATTCAGTTGAATTAACGAATAACTTAGACTAGGTAGTATGTATCTCAGCTCATTGTACAGAATTATGTAGTGTTCTTCTAACAGCAACTCGCTGTTCAAGCTAAGGACGAGTCAAGAATCTGCTCTTCTTGGACAATCGCTAATAGAATTAACGAATCTGTTGTATGCGTGTCCATTTTCGTAAAGAAACTTGTGTTTTGCGAGCCAAATAAAGCCGACATGGGCCACTGGAGAGCGCTGAGAGCGCAAATCACGTGTGCCGACGACGCTCTCTCGTGGGGGAGGATGTCCCGTCAGCGGCCACAACGTCAGCTGCCTCGCGCCTTGTGTGGACGCCTTAAGGTCCACGTGTTCGGCGGGACATAAAACCCCACCCTTTCTTCAACGGAATACGGTTAATGCACACAAGGGAAAGTGTTTTTCCAGGAAATTTAAATCCTGAAGTTTACTCTAGTGCAATTCTCATTGACTTAAATGGAGAATACATTGATGACGACTACCAAAAATGTTCAAATGTGTTGAAACGTCCCCGTAGAAAAATTAAAATGACTGTGCTTAAACTGACACACAATATATTTAGCACAACGCTATCTGACTTTCAATAATCCCTACAAAAGAATGGCCCTGACTAACAGTAACCTACACCTTTCAAAAATCACTTGCCTCACAAAAATCTTCGTTACTCGAACTACTGCAATACAGCGAGCGCCACTACTGCCAGCTAAATAAAAGATTCAAACTACTGGATACACTAACTACTGATAGGCATAGTTAGCAAATGAAAGATTTTGATAGAAAACAAACAATGTATTTACCTTAATAGTGTTCAAAAGTCATAATATATATAGCAGTTCCTGACATTAATTCTCTACAAATGTACTGTTTCTGATGAACACACGTCCAGATCATCCGCTCTCAAAACTCCGCCATTTCTCTCCCCACATTCACCACTGCTGGCGGCCTACCTCCAACTGCGCAACGCTACGCGCTGTTAACAGCCAACTGCCCAACACTACAATAGCAAATTCCAACAATGCAAACCAGCCACAGACTGCACACAGCACAGCCAGTGATTTTCATATAGAGCGCTACATGGCGTTGCCAACATCACAACGTAAACAGCCTACTTACAGTGTGTGAAATCTTATGGGACATAACTGCTAAGGTCATCAGTCCCTAAGCTCACACACTGCTTGACCTAAATTATCCTGAGGACAAACATACACACCCATGCCCGAGGGAGGACTCGAACCTCCGCCAGGACCAGCTGCACAGTCCATAACTGCAGCGCCTTTTGACCGCTCGGCTAATCCCTCGCGGCGATGACGACTACCTTCCTGCGGATGAGAATAAACGCAAAATATTGCGTATAAGTAGCCAGTATTATTCGGTAACTTTTCAACATAGAAGTAATCGTGTTATGCTAGAGTCCACCTCATAGATTAGAATTGCAATTGCGTTTACGAAGCGATAAGAAATCGAACCAATAGAGAAAATCAGTTTGTGTAGAAGAGATGAAGGCACTAACTGAATTTTGGGAAAGTGTATTGTAGTTGAAAAGGAAAGCGTCCTGCTGGTGGGGCCCTCATCGAGCTGACCAAGTACAAATAAAGAAAAAGATGGAAGGAATTCATAGCCGTGTTACTATGTTTCTAATCAATCCAAACAGTCAGTACCAGAAAGTCATGCAGAGGCCTGACGATCTTTCTGAGACGGCACTTTCATCGTGAAACGATACTGGGTTTTTTAAAGAACCGAAGTTCGAAACAAACTGAAAAGATTTTACTGTAACATAGCAACAAAATAAATTACGGTACCATTCAAATAGTGGCATAAATATAGACACTTTTCGCCGACATTCGTTTGCAAGTGGAACAGAAATGACCAATTAATTGTAGGATGTACTTCCCGTCGTACACTATATTTAATTTATTTAATTTAATTTATTTATTTATTTAACCTGGCAAGATTAGGGCCATCAGGCCCTCTCTTACATCTAACCAAGCATTCTACTTATTTTACAGTCATATGTTTCAGTAGGCATGTTAAACTACATCTAATACAAAAAGTGAGATAAACAATTAGAAAGGTACACCTCGAAAAATACATTATTGAAGAGAAAGATTTAAGATAGGAGTGCTGGCAGCAGGGAGTATGAGGGAGACTCATGGTGAAGGGAGGAGAAGAATAGAGAGACATGATGAAACATAATTAAGGAAAATATAAAGGAAAAGGAGACTGCGTGGCTAATAGAGATAGATGAAGAGGAAGGCATCTCAGGAGCAAGATAGGAGACGCTGGCTTTGCTATTTGACAGATGAGAGGATTGGCCTTGCATATTAATTTTGTGGAGAATTTTATGCGGATGATAGTAGGAAATGCTTCAACTTCTTCTTAAAAGCAACAGGAGATTGAATTTTCCTCAAGGTAAGGGGCAGTTTGTTCCAGAGGCGGACAGCGGCAACTGAGAAGGAGTTTGCAAAAGTTTTTGTTTTGTGAGTGGGCACAGTTAGGATACCAGATAAGAGTGACCTCGTGTTTCGATTATGATGGCATGACAGGTTTTTAATCTCTGAAGCTAGGTACTGGGGTGCTTGCGCGATGAGGAGTCGGTGAAGTAGACATAGAGTGTGGTAGTCACGCAGTTTGTCCGGCCGCAGCCACCCTAGCTCGGAGTATGAAGCACTAACATGATCATATCGGCGAATGTTGCAGGTGTAACGCACACAGGCATTCATGGTTAGCTCTAGCCGTCTTTTGTTTTCACTACTCATGCCTTGTTGAATCACATCACAATAGTGGAGGTTCGGTAGAACGAGTGCTTGCACGAGCTGGCGTTTCAAGTCCTGTGGGAATATGTTCCGAAACTTTTTGAGAGCATAGAGACAAGCAGACGTCTTTCGGCACACTGCGACTGTATTCTCCGCCCAGTTGAGATGCTCGTCCAAAGTTACACCCAAGTTCTTCACTGTTTTCTGATATGGTATTGGAGTACCTTCGAGCAGAATAGGAGGTAGCCGTTCGCGGAAATCTGAACTTATTAATTTCTGATGGGCTATTAAGATTACTTGCGTCTTTTTTGCATTTAATTTAAGCCCCAGGTTTTTCGCCCATGTCACTACTGAAGACAGATCATCATTCATCAGAGCGATTGCAGTGTTAACGTCTTCAGGTCTGACGCTTAGGTAGAGCTGGAGGTCGTCGGCATAGAAATGATGTTTACAGGAGGACAAAACCGACGAAATATCGTTGACATATAAAGAAAACAAAAGTGGTCCTAAGACTGATCCTTGTGGCACTCCCGAAGAAACATGTTTCCAGGAAGATTTTTCATTTGCGCAGACAACACATTGCTGTCTGTCTTTTAAGTAGCTTTCAAACCATCTCATTGCACTATCAGAGAAATTAAGCTGTTGCATTTTTCTGAGTAATATGTCAAAGTTAACAGTGTCAAAAGCTTTGCTGAAGTCCAGTAGCGTCAATATTGTTGCCTTTCGATTGTCGATGGCATATTTCAGGTCATCAGTTACTTTAATTAGAGCAGTGTTTGTGCTGTGATGTTTACGGAAACCGGATTGAAATTTGTCATATAGACTGAATTCATGCAAGTGTTCAGTGATTTGGTCATGAACAATATATTCCAGTGCTTTGGAAACAGCAGGCAGTATGCTAATTGGTCGGTAATCACTAGGCAGTTGCGGGTTTTCGACCTTAGGGATGGGTCGAATTATGCTTCTTTTCCATACAGTGGGGTATATTCCGTTCACGAGGGAAAAATTAAATATGTCAGTTAAGACAGGTACTAAGATATCGGCAACATTCTTAATCATGGTTATACCGATACTGTCGTTGCCTATTGCATCAGAAGAGATTTTCATTATTGCTTTTCTTGCCGTATTTGTTGTTACATGTTTTAGATGGAAGGTATCGTTGTTAGTTATTCTGTTTGGGGATTCTTGTGGACGGTAATTATCAGCCGTGCTGGTATTCAGAGGTGCAGAGAAGAATTCATTTAATTCGTTAGCTGACACATGAAAAGTAGTTTCCGATTTTGGCTTTCCGACCCCCAAGCTACGGAGATTCTTCCATAGAGTCGTGGGTGTCAGATCGCTGCATACAAGGGAGCGAGCGTGCCTGATTTTGGCATTGCGAATGCATTGTTTCACTCTGTTCCGTAGCTTTCTATATTCTTCAAAACGTTCGGGTTTCGGATCTGCCTTGAAACGCCTGTGGGCAGCATCCCTATTAGTCATCATTTGACGTAATTCAGCTGTCAGCCATGGAGCAGGAGATTTTCTTACACGGACTGTGCGCACAGGTGCATGTTTGTCATAGAGGGCAGTGAGTTTATCACCAAGTTCATTAATTTTGCCGTCGATTGTAGGTTCTCTGATTATTTGATGCCATGAGATTTCTGAGCAATCGGCTGTTAGAGCGTCAAGGTCAATACGTTTCATGTTCCTACAAGTTATGTAACGCGATTTGATCCTTGGGGGCTGCACAGAGTAGGCCAGGAATATTACATCATGTGCTGAGAGGCCAGGGGCCGATGATTGACCAACATCTCTTACTTTGTCAGTCTGTTTCGTTGCGATCACGTCTATAAGAGTATGACTGTGCGCCGTATGGTGTGTAGGTTGTAATGGAAGAATGTTCATGCTATTGCAACTGAACAATCTTCTTAGGTTTATTGCGGAGGGAGTGTCTCTTAGCAGGTCTATGTTCAAGTCACCCATTACGATGACATGTTCGTATTGACACTGAAGTGAATGTAATTCCGACTGGAAGGAACTCATTGAGCTTATTTTTGGCGGCTTGTACACGACGCCAGTCAAGAATTTCCGACTTTGTATATTTATTTCAATGAACATGAATTCAGCCTCTTTTTCTTCAGCAGGATTTGACGTAGATAAGACTTTCGCTTTGAGATCTGTTCGTATATATGCGCCGACCCCGCCACCTCGCTTTTTTTATCTGTCTGCCCTAAGAAATGTGTACCCTGGGAGATGAATAGATGCAGAGGATATGTGTGGTTTCAACCACGTTTCGGATAAGAGGATTACGTGGTAGTTTAGTTGGTTGAAGAGGAGGCTAAGTTCTTCGTAATGCGCAGGTAAAGACTGAATGTTGCAGTGAGCTGCTAAAAGCTCGGACGCGTTCCGCTGAGCAGCCTGGAGTAGGGTGGCAGACTGGTTTGTCCCTTTGTTAGGCACTACCTGCCGCGAGGGGCACTGACCGGTGTTTCCGCCAAGTGACATATTACAGGGGTGTCCGAGATTTTGCGCGCCCTGTTTGTGACTCCACGAGAGCCGAAAGAAAAGCGACTGCAAGAGATTTCCTGAGGTTGCGGGAGTATAGAAAATGGATTAGTGGTATTCGGTGCAGGGAGAATATGACCAAAATGGTGACAGCTGTGTGTCACTGAGTATCCTATGTAGTAAGAGGAATAATGTAATTAGAGTATTTGAAACAGCTTAGGGTGGAAATAAGGGAAAGAGGAGTGATTTAAGAGGCCGATGCTGCCAGCAGAGAGCAGTAAGCTTAATATTTAATAGAGTATTGTAGGAAGCTAGAATTAAATTGAAATTTGCTAAAGTGATACTGATAGTGATTTTTGTTATGAACAATTTAAACCGAAAAGATGGTTGACTAATGAACTAAAGGAGAGACTAATAATTGCAATAGAACTATTACAGAATGGAAGAGAATAAACTGAGAAAATGAAAAAAGTATTAGCAGTAACTAAAACTAAGCAATGGCTACAGCTAAAGACACAAAAAATAGTAAAAAGTTAATACAGTTACAAAAACAATTAGTTGAAGGTACAAATAATTAAAAAGTTAATAGAATAGAATAGAATAGAATAGACTACGGAGAATTTATGTTGTATATACAATCGTTAATATGTGTAGCTTGCTCACTACGTGGCTCCTAGTCTAAGAAAAAACCGGAAGTAATTACTACACGCAGTTCGTAGCTTTTAGTCTGTATACTGGTATTATTATTTTCATACTGCGAAATTACCCTCAGCGAAACTATTAACTGATGGTGCAATAACATTGGCAGTACCTTTCTTTTGGGCCGTTTTTCTGCACTTTTAACACCGCTGCTAATGAACTTCCTTCTCCTCTACAACTGTCGGGTATTTTCGTCTCAGTGTGAGTTGCATGCACCCGGGGTGTTAACAACGTTTTAAAGCTCAGTTTTCATCGTCTAATGCTCTTGCATCTAATATACATTTCCTTTTATCTGAACCTTATAAATTCTTTTAAGAAAACTGTACTCGTCACACGCCAAATTGAAACAGAATACTCTAAAGAAACAGAAAGACCTCTACATTGATTCCGTCCGTTGTGTCCACTATTCCGTGCTGAGAGATAACGGAATAATAATGAGTAGCATTGCTGATCAATTAAGAAAAAAATGGCATTTGGAATCGGGGGTTCAGGTTGTTACATAAAAGTGCCACATAAAAGAATAACTTTTGGACTTAATATCAGTCTTTGATTGCAAGGATTTTTATTTGACTACAAATATTGACTATCAGAAAAAAACTCTATGCATTTTAATGGCTTTGATCGCTAGATAACCGAGTTTGGTTGACTAGCGGCCACTCCCAGATTTAGGGAAATTAACAGAAAAATTGCCTTTCAGTCAATGCAAAAATCTTCTAACCGTTGTTAAAAACATAAATCCTTAATAAAAGTATTAAAACGTTAAAATAGAGTTATACTTTAATTTGAACCTACCGCCATAACATAGTTACCATACATAACTTGTCCACATGGCCTCTCAGAACACGAATATTGGCCTACTAGCTTAATGCCCGCTACTTCGCTCGCGTAAACTGTATGGCCTGCAGAGACGTTTTTGTTTGTTTTTATTTAATCGAATTTTTGTGTCGGTCACAATTTGCAACACCTTCTAAGCTTTTTATACTAATTAAGAGCATATAAGCATGGTCATTTCCGAATCTATTTCTGACCAAAGAGCGATTCTCGTAGCTGGAGTCCAACGTTTTTGTTAATCATGACCTTTGATTTCTTGTGGACGTATTTCCATAGCAACTTTCATCCATTAACAAATATTTCCTCCTCATATCCAACCGAGAAGTGAAATACCAAATTTCATAAATTTAGCTTTGCAATTTTTCTAATGTAAGAAAATATTTTCTTAAAAATTTTCATCCCCTATTGCACTCCTTATTGGCTGAATTTTCAGAAACACTGAAACATATTTTTTTAATTTCCAATCGAGAAATCAAAAAGCAATTGTCAGAGATGACGCCTAAAAAATCATTTAGTAATTATTTATTTTCTAAAAAAAGCCACCCGCTTTTGTACCCCCTTTTATTGTATTCTATGTTAACCGGGGACCTAGAAACGACGGAGAGGCTCCGTTCCCGCCGCAGCCGCAGCCGCAATGGTCCACAACCCCACGACGACTACCACCGCCCACTTCACCCCTCCGCCGCCCCACACCGAACTCAGGGTTATTGTGCGGTGAACCCCCCCCCCCCCCCCCCCTCCCTCCCCAGGGACCGTCTCACACCAGACGACTGTAACCCCTATGTTTGCGTGGTAAAGTATGGTGGTGTACGAATATGTGTAGCTGAGGCGGAATAAGGGGAACCAGCCCGTATTCACCGAGGCAGATGGAAAACCGCCTAAAAACCATTCACAGACTGGCTGGCTCACCGGACCTCGACAAAAGTCAGCCCGGCGGATTCGTGCTAGGGAGCAGGCGCTCCTTCCCACTCCGGAAAGCCGTGCGTTAGATCGCTTGGCTAACTGGTTGGGCTTTTGTACCCCCTTAGTGGTTTAATTTCCAACTGAGAAAGCAAATACCAGTTAGTTCTATCTTCAAAATTTCCTTAATAGCGACTTACTTTCAAAAGCCCTTTATCTCCTATTTCACCACCTTAGGAGTGGAATTTTGGACAATCCCTCCTTAAATGATGTCTACCCTCTCCAACCTTCAAGGTTCCAACCTTATCGGTTGGATGATGAATCAGTCTGACCACGTTAGGGGTTGAATTCCCAAAAACAGTGAAACACGTATTTTTTTCATATCTAACCGAGAATCCAAACACCAATTTTCAAAAAATTAGTTTTAAAAATGCTTTTGCAGTGAAATATTTTCATAAAACGTTTCACCCCCTATTTCATCTCCTTAGGGGCTGAATTTCAAAAAACAGTGAAACATGTATTCTTTTATTTCTAACTGAGAGGCCATATTTAAGTTTCCATAGGTTTAGCTACAAAAATTCTTTCATAATTAACAGTTTTGTAAAATGTCTCACCCTCCGTTTCACCCCCTTAGAAGTTCAATTTCCAAAACAATGAAACAAAATTTTTTTTCATTGGTATCTCAGAAGAAAAATACCAGGGTCCACATATGTAACTTCAAAAACACTTTGGTAGTTCTTTAATGACGATATATTTCCAAAAAAGCTTTCACCCACTATTTCATCTCCATAGGGTTTAATTTCCATAAATGCTGAAACACGTATTTCTTTATTTCTGACCAAGAAACCAAACACCAATTTTCGTACGTCTAGCTTCAAAATTGCGTTAATAGCGGCATTTTTTTTTAAAAAAGTACTTCATCCCTGTTCAACCCCACTAAGGTTGGAATTTCGAAAAATCCCTTCTTAAACAACGCCTGCAGTATAAGATCCACGCCTTCTCCAAATTCCACATTTCTACCCTTATCGGTTTGAGGTGGTCATTCAGTCATGACATTGCCTTACATATACACATAAAAATAAAACCAGTACGAGACTAATCACTGCGCTTGCTTTCCCGAACCCACCACGATTTTCCAGTAACGACTAGCACGTGGTGATCAGAGGTACACAGTTACAATATTCAGAAACAGACAGAAGGAACCAAAAAATTATGGAGACAATATTTACAAACAAAGAGAAAGAACTGACATTATATCATCACCAAAAAGTATGGAGACAACGCTGGTGTCTTGTTAAAATTCACAACTCTGTCTTCAGCTCTGCTGACTCCTTGTTGAAATCTCAGCCTCTGCTCCCCTGCTGCTCTCATCTCATTGAACTCCCTGCCTCCGCCAACACTGCTCTATTCTCGTTAAAATCCCTACGACCCCCTACCACTGCTAATCCTTTTGTTAAAATCTCCTCAGTCTGGAACCGCGCGACCGCTACGGTAGCAGGTTCGAATCCTGCCTCGGGCATGGATGTGTGTGATGTCCTTAGGGTAGTTAGGCTTAAGTAGTTCTGAGTTCTAGGGGACTGATGACCTCAGACGTTAAGTCCCATAGTGCTCAGAACCATTTTTAAAAATCCCCATCTCTGCACCAAGATCCCTAATTTTCTCTCCAGCACTGTTCCCTTTTTGAAATCCCTGCCTCATTCCTCAGCATTGCTATCTTCTCGTTAGAATTCCAACCTCTGCCCTCAGCACTGATGGCTTCCGGTGGAAATTCCACCTCTGCCCTCAGCGCTGCTTTCTTCTCGTTGAAATCCCTGCCTCCACCGTCATCAATGCTACATTCACACTGAAATTCCCACCCCTGTCCACAGCACTTCTGTGGTCCCATTGAAATCCCAGTCTCTTCCACCCACACTGCTCTCTTCTCACTGAAATTCTGCCACTGCCAAGACTACTCTATTCTCATTTAAATCCTCACCCCCCCCCTTTCTCCCCCTCCCCTCATGCACTGCCAGTATTCTTGTATATTCCTGACCTCCAAACAGCCACAATATATGCGGTGTCATTCATATGATGATTATATCTTATCCATAAGGCCGCGCGGTTTGAGGCGCCATGTCACGGATTGCGCGGCCCCTCCCACCGGAGGTTCGAGTCCTCCCTTGAGCATGGGTGTGTGTTTGTTGTTCTTAGCATAAGTTAAAGTTAGTTTGAGTAGTGTGTTAGTCTAGATACCGATGACGTCAGTAGTTTGGTCCCTTAGGAATACACACATTTTTCCCTTAACTATGACATAATAAAATATGGTTTAAGAAATTACATTCACTGTTTATACAGAATCAAAAACATAAGTACCTAGACGTAGAGTGACACATGGTGATGTGAGTAGACGGGGTAGGAAATCTTACATGTAACAGAATCAGTTTTTAAAAATTCGTCCATTACCCGTAAGTCCTAAGAGAAGCCAGTGGGCAACAGTAAAAGTTTGTATGTCCCGTTACCATAGACTCTGAGGCCATTGTAATTTTGTATTAACATAATATCCTACTGTCAGGGTCTGTATCTTTGTTCAACAGTGTTTGAACATACAATATGATGGTTCTCACATGTTGTAACTATATGCAGGGTGAAAGTGTAATCCTGGTAGCAATAACGCGGCCACATTACGTTGTAACAGATCGAAGCTTATATTGCTAAAATAGCTGGGGAACTATATGGGAATGCAACAGTTTATATTAAACCTGTTTATCCAGTGGGACAGCAATGTAATAACTTAACAAAACCAAAAAAAATTGCTTCCAATCGGCTATCAACTGTGAATTCTGCATAGGCATCGAGCTACTAGTTTTGCATGTAAGCAGTAGCAATTTGTATAGTGCAGTTAGCGATACGTACCCACCAAGCTAATAGTTTTATATGAAATAGAGTAAATAATACACTCCTGGAAATTGAAATAAGAACACCGTGAATTCATTGTCCCAGGAAGGGGAAACTTTATTGACACATTCCTGGGGTCAGATACATCACATGATCAAACTGACAGAACCACAGGCACATAGACACAGACAACAGATCATGTACAATGTCGGCACTAGTACAGTGTATATCCACCTTTCGCAGCAATGCACGCTGCTATTCTCCCATGGAGACGATCGTAGAGATGCTGGATGTAGTCCTGTGGAACGGCTTGCCGTTCCATTTCCACCTGGCGCCTCAGTTGGACCAGCGTTCGTGCTGGACGTGCAGACCGCGTGAGACGACGCTTCATCCAGTCCCAAACATGCTCAATGGGGGACAGATCCGGAGATTTTGCTGGCCAGGGTAGTTGACGTACACCTTCTAGAGCACGTTGGTGGCACGGGATACATGCGGACGTGCATTGTCCTGTTGGAACAGCAAGTTCCCTTGCCTGTCTAGGAATGGTAGAACGATGGGTTCGATGACGGTTTGGATGTACCGTGCACTATTCAGTGTCCCCTCGACGATCACCAGAGGTGTACGGCCAGTGTAGGAGATCGCTCCCCACACCATTATGCCGGGTGTTGGCCCTGTGTGCCTCGGTCGTATGCAGTCCTGATTGTGGCGCTCACCTGCACGGCGCCAAACACGCATACGACCATCATTGGCACCAAGGCAGAAGCGACTCTCATCGCTGAAGACGACACGTCTCCATTCGTCCCTCCATTCACGCCTGTCGCGACACCACTGGAGGCGGGCTGCATGATGTTGGGGCGTGAGCGGAAGACGGCATAACGGTGTGCGGGACCGTAGCCCAGCTTCATGGAGACGGTTGCGAATGGTCCTCGCCGATACCCCAGGAGCAACAGTGTCCCTAATTTGCTGGGAAGTGGCGGTGCGGTCCCCTACGGCACTGCGTAGGATCCTACGGTCTTGGCGTGCATCTGTGCGTCGCTGCGGTCCGGTCCCAGTTCGACGGGCACGTGCACCTTCTGCCGACCACTGGCGACAACATCGATGTACTGTGGAGACCTCACGCCCCACGTGTTGAGCAATTCGGCGGTACGTCCACCCGGCCTCCCGCATGCCCACTATACGCCCTCGCTCAAAGTCCATCAACTGCACATACGGTTCACGTCCACGCTGTCGCGGCATGCTACCAGTGTTAAAGACTGCGATGGAGCTCCGTATGCCACGGCAAACTGGCTGACACTGACGGCGGCGGTGCACAAATGCTGCGCAGCTAGCGCCATTGGACGACCAACACCGTGGTTCCTGGTGTGTCCGCTGTGCCGTGGGTGTGATCATTGCTTGTACAGCCGTCTCGCAGTGTCCGGAGCAAGTATGGTGGGTCTGACACACCGGTGTCAATGTGTCTTTTTTCCATTTCCAGGAGTGTATAATTCAATTTTCCTATTTATATGGTGATGTATACTTTACCTCTGACCGGAATGTCTTTCAAAACTCCATTCGATGCATGAACGCTACATCTTACTATTAGATTTCGTCCAGTGGGACAGCAGTGCATTTACGTTAGAATACCAGAAACAAGTGCTTCCGATCAAGTGTTAGCGATACCTAGACCTCATGCTGCAAGTTTTACGTGTAATAAAGTGTAATTTGTATAGTAGACATTATGTATTTATGTGGTTTCATTCATATGATGGTTACACCGTACCTATGATATAACAAAGCATGATTTTTAAAAAGCTCTCTTCGATGTTAGCCAAAACACAATTACAAATAACCTAGACATCAAGCGACAAATCGTGGTTACCTAACCTTGGGTAAGAAATCTTATATGTTCCAGAATTAATGTGCATTCATCAGGATATTTTACCAGGATGATCGTACCAACTTATAATTTTCACTGTGTCCATCATGTTAATACATTTAGTTAATGCGTTTATCAATGTCTAGCCCAAGATAAAAATTAACCTAGATATCGAGTAACACAGTTCAACGTATATAAATATCAGACTTTAATGATAACTATGTAACAAATTCTTTACAAGTCTATAGTGCCATTCATGAGTGGAATATGGGTAATTAATAGAGTTATCTCTGAATGTTCATTTGCAAATAGTTCGTCTATTTCATTGTATGTTACCCAATGTGAAAAACGGTTAACTTGATTGTTTACTATACTGCTACACAGAACAGTTAGATGTTCCGCATATATTTTATTAAGAGTTCCCTTTAATATAAGAATATTTTATAGAATTGTCTTGGCAGTACCATTGAAGTCCGTGATTGGATTGTTCGTTGGAAAAGAACGATGATTATGTTGAAAGCCTTTTTAATTATTATTTTAACAAATTCTTTTAATTGTATAGTTTTCTTAACTAATGTGGTAACAATTCGTAGTATTATGTAATTGTGCGTTGCCTTAGGTGAAACCAAACCGTAAATTGTACTACTGCAGGGCTATCTGGCTAGCTTACGATGTAGTGTTGAGTTTCCTTGACATAACAGTCTGTATTAGCTGCGGTATGAGCGTGGTCGGAGCATTATTTTTACGTTTTGTATATACAGTTATTTTAATTATGACATGCCGACATCTAGTGTGTTCCACGATACTCACACATACATTAGTGACATGACGCTATACAAAATGTAGGTGGAAACTGTATGGATTGTAAAGTTGAAGGTATGTAACTTTTGAATACGTATGGCTATGTCAGATTTATTTGGTTACACTGTTTATAAAATTATTAGCCAGTCATACTAATTCTGTCCTTGCAAATCCGACAATGGTAACATCTAAATAAATACTTTACTGACGACGTGGGCTGTTCCTAGTTTTTCCCGCCCCTGTCACTTGTGTCTGCATCTGCTCCCAGCTGTCTTCCCTTGTTGAAATCCACCCTCACCGCTCCTCTCTTTTCACTGAAATCCCTGTCTCCATCCTCAGCAACGCTGTCTTCTAGTTGAAATTTCCCCCATCTGCTCTCAGCTCAGCTGTCTTCTCTTTGAAAACATAGCCTCCGTCTTTGCTCCACCAACGGCCTTGCAGCGGTGTTAACACCGGTTCCGTCAGCTTGGCTAGCATTTGTGTGAATGTCCGAGTGTGCCTAGTGCTGTTGGCAGGTGGGGTGCGCTAGCCCTTGTGAGGCCAGCTGATAATGCGGATAATGTTGATGATGTTTGGTTTGTGGGCGCTGAACTGCGCGGTCATCAGCTCACGTACAAAGTCCCAATTTTTTTTCACAGTCCAATTTTTTACACAGTCCAATCGAGGCACTGTCACGAATGATGATGATGATGATGAAATGATGAGGACAACACAAACATCCAGTCCCCGAGCAGAGAAAATCCCTAACCCGGACGGAGATCGAACCCCGGACCCCGGAGGTCAATTGAGGAGCTACTTGATTGGGACATGGCGACAGCTGGCACTAAAACTGACAAAAGCCGGGAGAGTTGTGTGTTGACCACATGCCCCTCCGTATCTGCATTCGTTGATGCGTAATGTCTGAGGATAACACGGCGGCCGGTTGGTATCAGTGGGCTTTCAAGGATTGTTCGGATGGTGTTCGTTTGGTTTTTTCTTTGCTGCACTGTCGTTCTGTTGTGGTTCTACCGGGATTTAAATTAATATATAATTTGAATGTAGTTCGCAGAAGAAAAGGACATAATAACATAAGGTAATAAGATGGGACATAAGGTAGCTAAAGACAGCTTTCCAGCAACGCCGGTTGACATACTCGGCAGGACAGCCTTCATTTTGTTTCCGTATACCCGCCGATTTTACCGAAGCATGAAACGCGAAATGATAGAGTCTTCTGAACAAAATTTTTCAGATTTGTTCTCTGTTTGAAACAGCAGGTGTCTCGAGAACAACTTCTTTTCTCTCAAATGCAGGACGTAACAAAAAGAAAGTCTTTCAGGACGCATTTCTCACACATCAGATAAGAAAAATATTCTACGCGAAACGGTTTATTTCGACAGGAAAACTCTTTTTCGGAACTCTTCGTACTGCGAAGACCAAGTTACAAAACTTCTAGAAGAACGGAAAGAAGATAACTGTTTAGTGGCTGCGCGGTTAGGGGCGCTATGTCACGGTCCACTCAGCCCCTTCCGTCGGAAGTTCGAGTCTTCCCTTGGGCAGGGGTGTGTGTTTGTTGTTCTTAGCATAAGTTAGTTTAAGTTAGTTTGAGTAGTGTGTAAGTCTAGAGACCGATGACCTCAGTAGTTTGGTCCCTTAGCAATGCACACATTTTTTCTTAACTAAGACATAATAAAATATGGTTTAAGGAATTACGTTCGCTGTTTATACAGAATCAAAAACATAAGTACCTAGACACAGAGTGACACATGGTGATGTGCGTAGACGGGGTAGGAAATCTTACGTGTAACAGAATCAATTTTTATAAAATTCGTCCATTACCTGTAAATCCTAAGAGAAGCTAGTGGGCAACAGTAAAAGCTTGTATGTCTCCTTACCATACACTCTGAGGCCATTGTAATTTTGTCTTAACATAATATCCTACTGTCAGGGTCTGTATCTTTGTTCAAAATTGTTCAAATGGCTCTGAGCACTATGGAACAATTTCTGAGGTCATCAGTCACCTAGAACCTAGAACTACTTAACCCTTAGGCATGTGTGTGTGTGTGTGTGTGTGTGTGTGTGTGTGTGTGTGTGTGTGTGTGTGTGTGTGTGTTGTTCTTAGCATTGGCTAGTTTAAGTTAGTTTAAGCAGTGTGTAAGTCTAGAGACCGATGACCTAAGTCGTCCCTTAGGAACTTACACATATTTGAAAATTTTTTGTTTCCTGGCGTTTTGGCAGTGAGGTCTTCAGAGATGAAGCACAAGCTCAGATACGAATGGATGTGGAAGGAAATCGGCCGTGCCCTTTGCAAAGGATCCATCCTGTAATTTGCCGGAGTGGTTTAGGGAAATGACGGTAAGCTAAATTTCGGTAGCCAGGCGGGGATTTGAACCGACATCCTCCCGAATGCGAGTCCAGTGTGCTTACCACTGCGCCACCTCGCTCCTGGAGCCACCACTGTTTCTCGTCGCACAGTAAAAAGAATAACGATAGAGCGGGAGAAATGGAACTACAGGTACTTCCCATGGCTTCTCTGGGCTTGGAAAGATGCGGGAAAAGAAGAATAAAATATACTCTACATTCATGTAATTTTGATGAACTGATTGTCACAACACTAATACATAATTTCCCCATGACAATCACTAGTTCCATTAATCAACCAAATACGTCATTTAAAGGAAGCATTTTATCATTACGATCCTTACTATACAAGTTGGGGCTTCAGGTACGTTAATTCCTATTCTTTTATTCCTACCTTATTTGTATATTGCGTAACGGGTATAAGTGCAGATAAATTTACACGCGGCCCCTTAATATGTACACACATCAGTGTGTTCATTGTTTTTTTTTCTCTACATTGAACGCTGTTCCCACAAACACGTCACATACTTTACAGCCTGATGTTTTCTGCACGATCCTAACTGCGCCACTAGGTGGACTATGCATGTCAGTGTAGACTAACTGTACGTGTCCACACTCAAGCATCTGAGCTGCTGTCCAGAGGAAAGTAATTATTAATGGCTTCCTCTTGTCACATCTACTTTGAGGTACTAAGCATCATAAAAAACATATGGTTTGTAATAGCTACAATTATTAGTCTGCAAATGACGTACATATTAATGTAATATTGTTAAGTACACCATCGCTCTCAGTCACTAACAGAAATACCTAGAAATACCCTACATGTTTAAATTTTCATTACATATGCAAAATAAAGATATTGGCTCTCTGAATAAAGCGAGAAATTACTATAAAAATGTCGATGAAAGGTATATTCATGGTTGTCCGATTAGACGCATCGAGTGGTCAGTGGGTTCAATTCAAGGAAAGGAATAAAAGCAGCACTTTCAGAAGGACAACTCCTCGGTGTAGCACACACAGGTAGAAGCAGGATATCATGTGAATATATAGTTGTGCAGATACAAAATCTTCATTCATGTTTTAAAAATAAGTAAATGATTATTCTACAGGCAGGAAATTTCGTTTCGTTCTAAATGCACTTTTAACATTCAAATCAAAGAATACAGTGCCATATTTGTATGAAGAGATGATTACTGTAAATTGTTCATGATAGTTATTTGAGCTAGTAGTATTCACTTCATATGGATGGATAAAGCAGTATTGCAGTTCGACTCAGTTACCTTTTTTTTATGTCAGGCGGTTAGAACAGAAATCAATACCCAAATTCCTGAGTCTCTCTGTTTTTGTGCTTGATTATGCTATTTTGAAATTTTGTATTATCGAATTATTGGCCGTACTAACATAGCCTTCATAGCGCCAACTGACGTGACCGGTGCTGCCACTGGCAATAGCTCCGCTAGCTGCCCGGGTCGACTTACGTGCGCCTCATTGGGTCTATCTGATTGGCTGCTGATGATGTCATTATGCGTATATAAGCGAGAAACCGTAGCAATCCCGGCAGTCAGTGAACTCCTGAAGACGATGGCGGAGATGGTCATCGAAAGCTCAAGGATTTTATTCAAATTGACGCGGCTGGCGAACCGAGAACGTTTTATTCGAACAATCTTGTCATCACTAATTCTGTATCCATTCCTGCCATTGTCTAAAGTTATCCTATGGTTAACTTCACTAACCCTACCAGAATCACAGGTACACTTATCCCGCCTCTATCCTCCGGTTAGGCATTATTACGTGATGGTACAACGCGTTTTCCGCGCTACGCCGAGAACAGAACTTAAAGCGGCTGCTAACCTGGGACTGTAGAACTGTTATTGTAGGGATCTAGCAAAAAAAAAAAAAAAAAAAAAAAAAAAAAAAAAAAAAAAAAAAAAAAAAAGAAACCAATTTTCTTGAATCACCGAGAAGGTAATATGTAATCTTTCTTACCTGTTATTCCTGTTAGTCGTTTATTCCCACTCTGGCAATCTGAATGTATGGATTTCGCTAATATTTATAATAGCATTGATCATTCGCACATCCAGTCAACTACATAAACAAACACCCGTTAAGGAAAGTCTTTATTTCTACATGCGACTGGATTCCCCTGGCAGACGCATCACGTACACTATGCAAGCACTCAAAAAATCAACTTATGATTCTTTCAGAAATCAACTTAGAATGTGTTCAAAAATGTTCAAAAACTAACTGACATGCGTTTCAAAATCACGTGAATAATCGATATACCAACGTGCGCTTTGTGAAAAAAAGGCTTTTTTAATCAAGAATATGAATTTTGCGCCCCCTGAAATTGCCTCCAGGGACAGTTAACCTTGTTTTTACTATCCCCCCCCCCCCCCCCACTCCTAGATCCTGGCCTGCTCAGGAGTACTAATAACAGCTCTTCATACTATTGTGTTCTCTGCAACTTGATTTACGATGGTAGTTCGAGCACGTATACAGCCACAGTAGTTATTGTCATCGAAATAATTCGTTATAATTCTAAAATGTGTTCTAAACATTTACAATGTTTGCAACAGCAGCACTTCTGGAAATTGAAATAAGAACACCGTGAATTCATTGTCCCAGGAAGGGGAAACTTTATTGACACATTTCTGGGGTCAGATACATCACATGATCAAACTGACAGAACCACAGGCACATAGACACAGACAACAGAGCATGCACAATGTCGGCACTAGTACAGTGTATATCCACCTTTCGCAGCAATGCACGCTGCTATTCTCCCGTGGAGACGATCGTAGAGATGCTGGATGTAGTATTGTGGAACGGCTTGCCATGCCATTTCCACCTGGCGCCTCAGTTGGACCAGCGTTCGTGCTGGACGTGCAGACCGCGTGAGACGACGCTTCATCCAGTCCCAAACATGCTCAATGGGGGACAGATCCGGAGCTCTTGCTGGCCATGGTAGTTGACTTACACCTTCTAGAGCACGTAGGGTGGCACGGGATACATGCGGACGTGCATTGTCCTGTTGGAACAGCAAGTTCCCTTGCCGGTCTAGGAATGGTAGAACGATGGGTTCGATTACGGTTTGGATGTACCGTGCACCATTCAGTGTCCCCTCGACGATCACCGGAGGTGTACGGCCAGTGTAGGAGATCGTTCCCCACACCATTATACCATTATGCCGGGTGTTGGCCCTGTGTGCCTCGGTCGTATGCAGTCCTGATTGTGGCGCTCACCTGCACGGCGCCAAACACGCATACGACCATCATTGGCACCAAGGCAGAAGCGACTCTCATCGCTGAAGACGACACGTCTCCATTCGTCCCTCCATTCACGCCTGTCGCGACACCACTGGAGGCGGGCTGCACGATGTTGGGGCGTGAGCGGAAGACGGCCTAACGGTGTGCGGGACCGTAGCCCAGCTTCATGGAGACGGTTGCGAATGGTCCTCGCCGATACCCCAGGAGCAACAGTGTCCCTAATTTGCTGGGAAGTGGTGGTGCGGTCCCCTACGGCACTGAGTAGGATCCCACGGTCTTGTCGTGCATCCGTGCGTCGCTGCGGTCCGGTCCCAGGTCGACGGGCACGTGCACCTTCCGCCGACCACTGGCGACAACATCGATGTACTGTGAAGACCTCACGCCTCACGTGTTGAGCAATTCGGCGGTACGTCCACCCGGCCTCCCGCATGCCCACTATACGCCGTCGCTCAAAGTCCGTCAACTGCACATACGGTTCACGTCCACGCTGTCGCGGCATGCTACCAGTGTTAAAGACTGCGATGTAGCTCCTATGCCACGGCAAACTGGCTGACACTGACGGCGGCGGTGCACAAATGCTGCGCAGCTAGCGCCATTCGACGGCCAACACCGCGGTTCCTGGTGTGTCCTCTGTGCCGTGCGTGTGATCATTGCTTGTACAGCCCTCTCGCAGTGTCCGGAGCAAGTATGGTGGGTCTGACACACTGGTGTCAATGTGTTCTTTTTTCCATTTCCAGGAGTGTAGTATCATTAATGTTACACTCGCATATGTAACGATGGGATAATACGTCAAATGTTTGGAGTTTGTCGTCTTATTTTTCTCTTCAGTACCATCTTATCTAAATCGTTTAAACACTGTCCTACCTTCTTCAGTTCGCCTAGATGTGTGGCCACTTGATCTCATAGTAACTCTAGAGAATAAATGTTTGTGTTTTCCTTACTTACTTACTTACAGCGCAACAGTCAATTTCCAACTCTATTTATGTTTTTACATTCTTTTTAGTTGTGTTGATACGTATTCTGTCTGTCCGTGTGAAAGCTCCTGTTCCATATCGCTTACGTTAACTGTAAAAGCTTATTTTTCCAAGTGCTCTTAGTACTGCATTTTCTGGGGTTGTCTCTCACATAATAACATCAGATCTTCCTTCACAGGAACTATGTATAACTACCCATTGCGCCCGTATCCTTCGCAGTAAAACTACAATTCTCTTTCCACAATCACGTGGCATTACTCTTATTGGCTGATGCAACTTTGCTTGACACTCTCCCTGATCGAATGTTGAGAAGAGCGCAAATGTTTGGCTAAATATTTTTTCTGTTCTTGTTTAATTCCTTTTAATCTAGTTGTTCTGTCAGGGATTTTGTGTATTGTGTTCTTGCATCGTCTGTAAGTAAAAACTGAATTTCTGGCTGAATGAAAATATACTTCCCTTCCAACTGAGGGATTTCTTGCAGTAAAGGGAATGTTCTGTATGAGGTAAACATATTATTTACTAACGGGACGTTTATCACGTATGCTACTATGCTTCTTGCTATAAATACATCAACATCATTAACTTCAGTAAGAGCCCTGGAGATTTGACTAGAGGAACAGGGAACCTTACATCTTTCAGTTCAGCTCTTGTTATACTGAAGAACTTCACAATTTGTATCGGGTTTATTTTGTGAGGCTGCACTGTATGCTTTTCTGTGCGTTAACTGTAACATTTATCAATTTGTTCATACTCCACTTCTGTCTCTCCAGATACGTCTCCCAGTTGCAGTACTTGTTAAGACGTCATTACAGTCGTTTCAAATCCTGTGTCTGCCTCCTTAACATACTGAGCCGTGGCGCTCAATTCGTTATATTGCTCGCACGTTGGTTCGCGATTTCTGGACAGAGTTCGGCTGGCCGTGATTTAAGAGAAGCTCGAGAGAGGGCGCGAGAGGCACGAGTGGTATAGGGAGCCTATATAGGGAGAGAGTGGCCAATCGGCCCATGGCCGCCATGTTTATACCAGATTGTGCGCGGGACGTGCTAGCAGAAAGCTAGCCACTTCACGAGTACAATAAGGCATGTGTCTGACGCATGAGACCAAAGCAGATCTTCTAGCTTAATACTCGGTACATGATTAAAACAAATGCCATTCGTCTATGTTTATATAGGCCTAATAAATTTGTGAGCAAATGGAAGTGCCGTGAAGCAGTGTGTATGTCTGCCGAATTTCAGCAGCTGTATTTCATTATGCTATATAAACATTGACAACTGATTAATAAGAAAAAGAAGTTTCATGTAATGTATCTCAGAGTACATGATGCTGTTTCAGACTTTTCCGTGCGGATATTCATCGCTGAAATTGCCTAACTCTTGTCTCTTTCCGTCCACACACAACGCATTTTAAGTGTGTGTCGATCTTATAGCATTTTCTTATAGTGGCAAAACACGTCATTCTGTACACACTTTTAGGAACTCTATACCCCAGAAAACCGGAAAAATATAAATTCTTAGGTACTTAACTGAAACAGCAGAAAGTAATTCAAAATAGGTAACTGAATATCCACACGATAATTATAATTTACAGGAATGTGAATAGCAAGGCTACAGAGTCAATTGCGAGTCGCCAGTCGGAAGTACGTAGACCTAGGGTTCCGTATACATGTTAAAACACATCTTGTAGCATGAATTGTCATTCAAGAACTATTAAAAGTCTAGAAAATAACGTTTAAAAAGCAATAATAAAAGCAAGGAGAATTAAAGAATAGGAGGACAACAATATGGCTAATTATGCAACTTTACTATTATAATGAGCAAGTATCTCTATGCACAACTATGGTTATTGCGTATATTTTACTGTATAATGTTGCGTTTCCAAATGCTTATAATTATTATTACAATTTAAAAGAAAGTTAGCTACTTACAGGCCAGTGAATTTTATTGCTCGTATAGAAAGGCACCATTTAAGTAAATAGCCTGTGAACCTTCCAAGTAAAACAAATTGTCTTTGCTTGGGTCTTACTAAGGGCATATCACAGGAGAAATTTGCTTACTTCACACAGAAAGGAACAATTTCTTGGTTTCCATAAGTCCCCTTTACGATTACCGCCTTGTCGGTTGACTTTCACTGCCCACTATTTAGGTCTTTCTTCATTTCTTGGGAAAACGAGCATCATATATCCATCTTCATTTCGGTTTTTGCACCCAACAGCGGAGCAACCAGCCATTCCTCTTGACTGCCCTTAATAATTTTGTAATTCATATTATTAGTGACACTCAGTAAATCACTTTAAATAAAAATTTTGCCTCTAAAATTGCTGTGAAGTTCTAAAAGTATCGTCATAGACCTGATCAACAGTGTGACTGTAAACTAATTTACGTAAATAGACCCGACAGAGAACATGCAAAAGTCCTTCAATACCTACTGTATTACAATATTTACATAATTGTAGTGGAATTGGCGTTCGAAGCGTTGAAGAGAACCAATAATACAGAATCAGACACAGTATCTATTTATACTCGTACCAAGTCAGAGTCAGTTTGGTAAAAACATGGCGCCCTCGGCTCTCAGCCAATCAGGACGCTGTCACCATTGTCTACTCTCTCCCTCTACATAGACTTTCTAGAGAGGAAGTTAGGCTACTGAGGCTGCGGGAGACAGAGGGAGCTCCGCTCTTTGGAAGGAGTCGTGTTCCGTGCAGTCAGCCGATACAGCGGGGTGCAGGCGCCGAGCCGACGAAAGCCACCGTGCCGTAGTCGGTCGGTTGCGGCCTTCGTGTTGTTACCTATGGTGTTGGGAGACGATATTACCGCTGGGAGAGGCGACAGTCTTCTGGTGCTGCCTTTCTATCCAGAACTTTTCGGGATCACGTGTGACCAATCCCAGTTTCTGAACCTCGTGAAGCATTTGACTGATAAGAGCATGTTTGTGTGTAAAGGAGAACATCCTGCACTCTTTGAAGCCCCAGTGAATCTTGGGGACGAGCATGTCAAGTATTTAGTAGTGGCGTAGTAAGGCATCCCTTGAGACAGGCAGTGTTCCGAGACAGAATATATTTGTAGTGAAAACGTTATATGGTCGTGAGCGTTAGGCTCCTTGCAGTGCCTGTACAACCCTGTAAAGCCACTGCTAAATTTTGTGGCGTTTATTAATATTCCGAAACGAATTTATTGCCTGGTTTGTGATTTTAAATTTTCTATCTCCTGTGGCTTTAATTCTGAAGATCATTAATTTGCAAAGGTGCTGTTCCTATACACTATTATAGGAAGGTAATAGTAATTTCCTTAGAGCTGAAATGGTCTTTACTTCCCACTTGAAATTGTTCAACCTTGTAATTAACAAATTGTTTAGAATCTTAGTATGATGAGTCCGATCAGTATGCCTGTTCGTCCACCAGTTAGTAAGTGATTCCGGCAGTTTTCCGCTGTCCTGGTGGGCCACGAGTCTAGCGACGCTGCCCTGGCGGTCGAGGTACCTGTGTTCGAAGCGGTCAAGCCGTCTCATATCGCTCTGCTAACTTCTCGAGGGCGGAGCGGTGAAACTGCAGCTAATAATTTTATTCAATGCTGTGAATTATCCCTTGATCGTATTTGACTAAATTTGTATGGCTGGATACGGAAGTTCTAAGGAATGACGAGATACGTTTGAAGTTCTATAACGCTATAGATACAGCAATAAGGAATAGTGCAGTAGGTAACACAGTTGAAGAGGAATGGATGTCTCTAAAAAGGGCCATCACAGAAGTTGGGAAGTAAAACATAGGTACAAAGAAGGTAGCTGCGAAGAAACCATAGGTAACAGAAGAAATACTTCAGTTGATTGATGGAAAAGAAAATTGAGAATGCGTTAGGTGACGATCAGTTTGGCTTTAGGAAAAGTAAAGGCACGAGAGAGGCAATTCTGACGTTACGGCTAATAATGGAAGCAAGGCTAAAGAAAAATCAAGACACGTTCGTAGGATTTGTCGACCTGGAAAAAGCGTTCGACGATATAAAATGGTACAAGCTGTTCGAGATTCTGAAAAATGTAGGGGTAAACTATAGGGAGAGACGGGTCATATACAATATGTATAACAACAAAGAGGGAATAATAAGAGTGGACGATCAAGAACGAAGTGCTCGTATTAAGAAGGGTGTAAGACAAGGCTGTAGCCTTTCGCCCCTACTCTTCAATCTGTACATCGAGGAAGCAATGATGGAAATAAAAGAAAGGTTCAGGAGTGGAATTAAAATACGAGGTGAAAGGATATCAATGACGCGATTCGCTGATGACATTGCTATCCTGAGTGAAAGTGAAGAAGAATTAAATGATCTGCTGAACGGAATGAACAGTCTTCTTCTTCTTCTTTCGAATAACCCATTTGGAGGATACGATGAATCAACTTTGGCTAATCTTCATTGTATTAGATTTCCTCAGTTTCCAAATTTCCTTCATCCTTTTAGAGTGTTGTTCCCTTTCTTCTTGAGTCCACTTCGGTCTAGTTATTTTCTTTCTCTCCTGAAATTCTGCCTTTTGAACTGCCTTTCTGAAATGTGTTCTGTTTTCTATTGTGTCTATTGTAACTCCAGCATTTTCAATGTCCTTTTCAGTCTCTATGAACCATGATGGCTTGGATTTGTAGCTATTGAGTAATGTGAATATCCGCTTGGTTAGTCTATTGTTATCCATTCTGAATATATGTCCAAAAAAACTGTAGGCTCCTCTTCCTCATTACATCAGTTAGTTTCTCCGTTTTCATATATAGCTCTCTGTTTGGTCTTAACCTGTATTCAGCATTATCGTTTCTTTTAGCTCCCAGTATTGTCCTTAAAATTCTTCTTTCGACCTTCTCTAGTTTCTCAAGATCTCCATTTCTTGTTAGTTTAAGTGTTTCTGCCGCATAGAGAGCCTCAGGTCTGGCCACTGTTTGGTAGTGTCTTAATTTCGTGTTCCAGGACAAGTATTTTTTGTTATAAACGTTTTTGGTCATATGAAATACTCTTTCCATTTTGTGCACTCTAGTTTCTATAGCTATCTTTTCTTTGGCATTGTATGTAATCCACTCTCCTAGGTATTTAAAGGAATCTGTTTTGTGTATTGTGTTGTTGTCAACTGCAATATTTTGAGGAGCATCACAGATGTTTGTCATAAACTTTGTTTTTTCATAGGATATTTGTAGGACTACTTTGGCTGCTTGTTTTTGTAGTTCTCTTATTTGTTCTTGGGCATTGTCTAGTGAATCTGTAATCAATGTCATGTCATCTGCGAAGGCTAAACAGTCGACAGTGATCTTGTTTGGATTTCTCCCTAGTTGAATCCCTTTAGTATTAATGGCCTTCCTCCATTCTCGAACTACCTTCTCCAAGACACAATTGAAAAGCAGAGGTGACAGACCATCTCCCTGTCGAACACCTGACTTTATTTCAAATGATTTTGAGAGCTATCTAATGAGTACACAGTATGGTTTGAGAGTAAATCGGAGAAAGACGAAGGTAATGAGAAGTTGTAGAAATGAGAACAGCGAGAACCTTAACATCAGGATTGATGGTCACGAAGTCAATGAAGTTAAGGAATTCTGCTACCTAGGCAGTAAAATAACGAATGACGGACGGAGCAAGGAGGACATCAAAAGCAAATGGCGCTATGGCAAAAAAGGCATTTCTGGCCAAGAGAAGTCTACTAATATCAAATACCGGCCTTAATTTGAGGAAGAAATTTCTGAGGATGTACGTCTGGAGTACAGCATTGTATGGTAGTGAAACATGGACTGTGGGAAAACCGGAACAGAAGAGAATATAAGCATTTGAGATGTGGTGCTATAGACGAATGTTGAAAATTAGGTGGACTGATAAGATAAGGAATGAGGAGGTTCTATGCAGAATCGGAGAGGACAGGAATATGTGGAAAACACTGATAAGGAGAAGGGACAGGATGATAGGACATCTGCTAAGACATGAGGGAATGACTTCCATGGTACTAGAGGGAGCTGTAGAGGGCAAAAACTGTAGAGGAAGACAGAGATTGGAATGCGTCAAGCAAATAATTGAGGACGTACGTTGCAAGTGCTACTCTGAGATGAAGAGGTTAGCACAGGTAAGGAATTCGTGGCGGGCCGCATCAAACCAGTCAGTAGACTGATGACCAAAAAAAACAATCGACTGTTTTGCTACCCTGTGTGCTTCTTTATTCCGGCTTTCTGTTCACACATGACTTCAGTCATTAACTTAGCTTTGCAGATTCTCGTTGCAATATTCCTGCGTTGTTTACCTTCCTGACATACTTCTTACTCGTTACTACTCTGTGGTGTTATGCTGAATACAAAAATTTCTTATGGTACCCTCTTGTCCCATGAACCTTGATCTGTCATAAAGTGCCGCGAATACTCTATTGGTGAACGGTGACTTCTCTCTACTGCACAACTTTACTTTGGATGAAATGTCACTGAGTGTATATTGCTAATACGTAAGAATTTACATACTGTCTTAAAAATATCTCTTAAAATTTGACCCTTGGTCAGTTAGAAGCACTGAGGGAATTCCGTATATTAAAACAGTGTTCTATAAACGCTTCTGCTGCTGTTTAGTACTACTGGCACAGCTAATGTAAATTTCCTTAAATCGTCTTTTACCTGCACTCGACACGTTTAGGATGCCCTCAGGAGCACCTTTAGAATATTCTTTCCACCACGTCTTTTACGTCCAGTGGCATTTTTGTCTTTGCCGGTGTAAACTTAATCTTCTGGCAGAATGTACTTATTCTTCTATATTGCGTTTCATTCCTTTTCATTGCTTACACTGCTTTATCCTCTTAAAAGTTCTGTGCGTGCCCTGACACCTTCCCATTGCATTACCATGCATTTCTTTTAACATTTGTTGCTTTACTTCAGGACTAATCTCACATTCTCTAACAACTGCCTTTGTGTCTAGTGATGTCTCCACTTTATATTTCAGCGCTCGCTTGATTTTGTCACATGTTTACCTGATTGCCGTTTTCGTTTCATTCTAGCTGATCCCTCTAGATGCGAATATGCTCACTAACCTGTATACTACTTAGAGTATCTGCATTGCTATTCAGCCTACCTCGCTTGTAAATTACATCAGTCGTATTTTTCGAGTGTGTTCCTGGGTCGCAGACTAGAAACCTTTACATTCAATATCCATGTTAATGGCTTGCAGTCTGTTACCACTGCAAACTGGTGTCCAAATATGTATGGTCAGAATTGCTTTAATGCAAATAATATAGCTAACAATTCGTTCTCTGAGAAACTATAATTTAAGTCTGCCTTGTTGAATGATCTGGAAGCATGTGAAGTGGGCATGTGTTCAAAAATGGTTCAAATGGCTCTGAGCACTATGCGACTTAACTTCTGAGGTCATAAATCGCCTAGAACTTAGAAATAATTAATGCTAACTAACCTAAGGACATTAAACACATCCACGCCCGAGGCAGGATTCGAACCTGCGACCGTAGCTGTCGCTCGTTTCCAGACTGTAGCGCCTAGAACCGCACAGCCACTCCGGCCGCCGGGGGCAAGTGTTCAACAACTTTGTTCACCTTGGGACAGAACCGCGCCTAAAGCTGCGCTAAGTAGCTTTGTTAAATCTGGATACTGGAGTAGTGATGTATTTCTCCTTTAATTCCTCCAAAGCATTGTTTTGGGCTTTGCCCCATTCGTATTTTAATCTTTCTTCAGCTATTCATGGAGTGGCTTCGCAATTTGCTTAACTTTGCAATTTTCATTAGTACTCAATTAGGCCTAGTTCCTTCGTTGTTCTTCGATATGGGAATAACTTCACCTTTTCCGCCTTTGCCATGTCCGGTTAGATTCCCTTGTCCGTAATACAATGACCCAAGAAGATCACGTCTTTTCTTAAGAACACACACTTACGTATTTGGACCTTTAACTTGTGCTCTTGCAACCCATTCATAATTAAATGGAGCTTCTCATTATGCTGCTGCAGGTTCTTCCATAGCAATATATCGCCTAGGTACACAAAACATTTAATCCCTTGCAGAACTGCCAAAACTACGTTCACTAATCGTTGAAAAAAGCTGCGGCTCCGTTTAGACACATGGTCATTCGTTTGTATTCGCAGAGTTGATAATTTGAGCTGAATGCCGTCTTCTCTCAGTCCTTGTTCGTCAACTTATGGTAATATCCAGTTGCAACATCATGCATCGAGAAATACTCTGCTTGCCCTCGTTAGTCCAAGGTATCAGAAATGTTTGGTAGTGAAAATGCATCGCTTACAGTTATTTAATTGCCTGTAGTCCACCACAATTTTCCATATCTGTTTGCTACTGGCGTCTCTTTTTTATGAAACCAACAATAAAGGTACGTTCCTTTCACTCTCGGTTTCCTTTCAGCACCTATTCTATCTGCTCTTTCAAAACCTCTTTCTGTCCTTTGGGTATCCTGTACAGTCTAGTGTTTATCACTTTCCCTGCATGTTCCAGTGCTACCGGGATTTTATGCATCACTGTGGACGTATGAGACAGTTTGTCACCTAGTGGATGGACTACATCTACATGTTGTTGTTGTGGTCTTCACTTTACATCATAGGTGAAGTTCAGATGCAGTCCACGAAAACATTGGGACCTCCAATTAATTGCTGTTTATCAAATTGTCCAGCCAAGTCAATATCAATGGCTTTTAAGCTCCGATACACAGGCACACTGCGAGGCCAGCGACGACCCCATGCACGTCGTGGAGGCTCAACATGGCTTACCTTGGCTGTTGTTTGGGGCAATCATGCAGACTATGGTGGCCTTCAAGCATTTCCAGATGCTAACATTTTGGCCTGGAAGACGTGGAGTAAAGCTGAGTCTACAGGACTGTTGGTTAAACAGCCATATGGCACACTTGTTCCTAGTATGCCATTTGTTTTGTCTACTAGAAGAAAGAAGAAGTTGAATGCTGATGAGTACCTGTTTATATGGTCAAAAATCGGAAATGGCAATTGCACATAAACAGTTTATATAAAAAGAGAATAGAAGCTTTCCAAATGTGGTGCTACAGAAGATAGCTGGGTAGATCATATAACTAATGAGGAAGTACTAAATGGGATTGGGAAGTTGAACTGCACATAATGTCTCTGACTTGGAGTATTTTATCTGTGGCGTTCAAACCCTTTGGACAACAGGGCCGCCGCCAGGCGCTCCGCCATCTTGTCAAGGGCCTTATTGTGGTCTTCAGTCCGAAGACTGGTCTGATGCAGCTCTCCATGGTGTTCTGCCCTACAAAAGCCTCTTCATCTCCAAACAACTATTGCACTCTACATCTTTCTCAATGTGCTTACTGTATTCGTCTCTCGGTCTCCCTCTGCTATTTTTATATCTTAAACTTTCCTCCAATACTAAATTGGTGATACCTTGATGTCAGAATATGATCTGTCAACCCATTCCTTCTTTTGATCAAGTTCTGCCACAACTTCCCAATCCCATTTAGTACTTCCTCATTAGTTATATGATCTACCCAGCTATCTTCTGTAGCACCACATTTGGAAAGCTTCTATTCTCTTTTTATATAAACTGTTTATCGTCCATGCTTCAGTTCCAAACGTGCCTGCGCTTCCAACACCTTCAGAAAAGACTTCCTAACACTTAAATCCGAATTCGATGTTAAATTTCTCTTCTTTAGAATCGATTTTCTTGCCATTGTCAGTATTCATTTTATATCCTCTCTACTTCCATTATCCTTGTTTCGCTTTTGCAAATGTTTATCTTATATCCTCCTTTCAACACACTATCCATTCCGATCAACTTCTCCTCCGTCCTTTGTTGTCTGACAGAATTACAATATCATCGCCAACCCTCAAACTTTTTATTTATTCTCCTTGAACTTTAATTCCTATTCATAAGTTTCCTTTGTTTTCCTTTATTGCTTGTTCAAGGAAGAAAGGCTACAACCCTGTCCCACTCCCTTCTCGACCACTGCTCCCCTTTCATGCCCCTTGATTCATAACTGCCATATGGTTTCTGTACAAGTTGTAAAAAGCCCTTCTCTCCCTAAACTTTACCCCGGGTACCTTCAGAATGTCAAAGAGAGCAAAGCAAAGCTTTTTGTAAGTCTACAAATGCTGTAAATGTAGCTTCTGTCTTCTAAGTCGTAGGCTCAGTATTGCCTCGCATGTTCTTACGAGTACATTTCTCTGAAATCCAAATTGATGTTCCCCCGTGATCGGCTTTACCAGTTTTCCATTCTTTCGTAAAAAGTTCTTGTTAGTATTTTGAAACCATGACTTACTGAACTGATAGCTCGGTAATTTTCACACCTGTCAACAACGGCTTTCTTTGGAATTGGAATTACTACATTCTTTCTGAAGTTTGAGGGTATATCGCCTGTCTCATGCATCTTGCACACCAGAGAGAAGAGTTTTGTCACGACTGTCTCTCCCAAGGCTAATAGTGTGTAACATAACACAGAGCCAACAAATAAATTTTTTCCTGCTTCATTAACTATTTACATTTAAATGAAGCCTATAAATATGTTGTGTATATTGTACTGCACATATATTTTAATAATTTCATGTGAGCAAAATAACCAAGGACGACAAAGAATTGTACGAGACGCACTGGCCAAGTGAGGGAATATCGTTATATAAAGCAAAGAGGATATTGTTATTGTCGTACTGTCGTTGGGCGTAGGAGCGCGGCGCAGACGGGCAGTGTATGGAGGTAATGAGTCTGTTAATAGTGACTGAGCTGGTCGGACGCAAAGAAGGAATTCAGGAATTCTGCTGTGAGAGGACGCGAGACTTGTTTCACTACAAGATACTACGTACGGTATGGCCAGGCATGATTTGGAGAAGTAACTGGGTACAGCCCAAAGTATCAACGTTGATCAGTGTATACGAAGTGCGCTCGGGGCCAAAGTTTATTCTGGTGAAGGGCCTGTGCCAGTACATTGTCGTGGTATAATGGACCTCGCGCACCCGACCAATTTATCAATTGGAATTGTAAAAGATTTGCCAGGGTTCATTGCGACTCCTTCAATAACAAATACTTCAGCAACTTATGTGTGTTGAGGTGTCTGATCCTCACTAACAGCTACCTCACAGAATCCCCTCCATATTCCTGACTGACAGAGTTCGTCATTAATGAACTCAAACTAGATGATAACAAGAGTGAAGTTTATCGAACTGATTAATAGTTTAAACGAAAGTTAACAAAAAGTTATTTTGGACTCGCTAATTAAGTGCTGATTATTGACAAGTAATTTGACAAAGCAGTATATTTAACAATACTTCACGTTCAGACAATTTTGTTTGAGAAGTAATTTACGTAAAAATGAGTCAAAGCAGCGAACTCTTATCATCTTAAAAACCGGTTATTTTTGTAGAACAGTCAATTTAAAGACTAAATTAATCTTTCGGAAAAGTTTACCTTGTTTAACAGCAATAATCATCCTATCATATTGCAGTCCTCCTCCTCATGTCCGTGCTTGCTATGACAATAGGACGAGGAATTCCGCCTTATGCAAGGCACCTTTTTCAGTTTTGATTTACCCATACATGTTTCAGCACTTTTGTGCTATCTTCAGTGGGTTATTTTTTTTAATTTTCTTACTTACCAGTTGCTATTGGGTATTTATGTTGGTAGCTAGCCTGCTACACAATCTAAAACTTCTCATGGTTTTCATGTTATTGTGTTTTCTCATATGTTGTTGGCGAGGTGAATAGGCTGATTTCGTGGCAACTCACTTTCTCCGACAGAAGTCGATTGTGTAGCAGAATAGCTATCAACGTAACTATCCAACAGCAACATGTCAGTAAGAAAATAAAAAAAAAACACTGAAAATATCACAAAAGTGCTGAAACATGTCTGGGTAAAACAAAACTGAAAAATGTATTGCATAAGGCGAAATTCCTCGTCCTATAGTTTAATAGCAGTTAGCATTATAGTGAGAAACGCGGTTCAGTTGTTACGTAACTGGTTAGTGTAAAGAACTAGTAATTAATTTCATGAAATAGTTTCTTTTTATCTGTGACTGAAATTTAACTGAGTGATCATTGTGTTTTGATAATAAGCGCGAGCTAGTGCCTTTGCGACTGTTCATGCCTGCCAGCATACTACGATAGTAACGTCATTTAATATCAAACTCAAGAGTTTTAATTGATTTCGCTCACAGAAAGTGACCGGGCGACCGTTAATTTACAGTAATTTCTAAACAGTCACAATTAATTCATCATTTCGTCCCAAAATGACACTAGCTAGGTTCTGTATTGTTTTGTACATTATTTCTGCCGATCGTTATTGGTCAAACTAAATCTCACAATAACGATCAAGTTATGACAGCACCTGACTTCTTCCGAATAATACAGGGTGATTCAAAAAGAATACCACAACTTAAGGAATTTAAAACTCTGCAACGACAAAAGGCAGAGCTAAGCACTATCTGTCGGCGAATTAAAGTTTCATTTAGGTGTACGTTTGTTCGCTTGAGGCGCTGTTGACTAGGCGTCAGCGTCAGTTGATGCTAAGATGGCGACCGCTCAACAGAAAGCTTTTTGTGTTATTGAGTACGGCAGAAGTGAATCGATCACAGTTGTTCAGCGTGCATTTCGAACGAAGTATGGTGTTAAACCTCCTGATAGGTGGTTTATTAAACGTTGGTATAAACAGTTTACAGAGAATGGGTGTTTGTGCAAAGGGAAAAGTTCTGGACGGCCGAGAACGAGTGATGAAAATGTAGCACGCATCCAGCAAGCATTTGTTCGCAGCCCAGGAAAATCGACTCGCAGAGCTAGCAGAGAGCTGCAAATTCCACAATCAACTGTATGGAGAGTCCTACGAAAAAGGTTAGTTATGAAACCTTATCGTCTGAAGGCGATGGATCGGCCGCCAGGCAGCCCGTGACAGAGCACTTCATCACTGGCCTCCAAGAAGCCCTGATCTTACCCCCTGCGATTTTTTCTTATGGGGGTATGTTAAGGATATGGTGTTTCGGCACCTCTCCCAGCCACTATTGATGATTTGAAACGAGAAATAACAGCAGCTATCCAAACTGTTACGCCTGATATGCTACAGAGAGTGTGGAACGAGTTGGAGTATCGGGTTGATATTGCTCGAGTGTCTGGAGGGGGCCATATTGAACATCTCTGAACTTGTTTCTGAGTGAAAAAAACCTTTTTAAGTACTCTTTGTAATGTTGCATAACAGAAGGTTATATTATGTTTCTTTCATTAAATACATATTTTTAAAGTTGTGGTATTCTTTTTGAATCACCCTGTACTTTCACCTTTCACTCAGAATTCGATGCTTTATCTCGAATTAATATCAAACCATAAGGCACACGGCAAGTCTAATTAGTCTACCAGCTGGAGAGAAAAGGGGGGAGTTATACCAGGCACCGCGTGACAGGACAATTTCAGTCTTGTGACTGTCCAGTAACCCGAACCCTGGAAATATGGATTTCAACTTAATATTGGTTAGTGGAATTTTCGGCCAAACAATAGAAAAGCAAAAATGTTGAACTCGACGATGCAGGTGGGGCGGCAGCAACAAAGACGTGCGCCGAGCTCGGAATTGTTGAACTGTGAGGATGAGGCTGTTTGGGAGGAAGGGGGGAAGGGCGACCAAACAGCGAGGTAATTGGTCTCATCAGATTAGGGAAGGAAGTCGGCCGTGCCCTTTCAAAGGAACCATCCCGTCATTTACCTGGAGCGATCTAGGTAAATCACGGAAAACCTAAAACAGGACGGCCGGACGCGAGATTGAACTGTCGTCCTCCCGAATGCGAGTCCAGTGCGCTAACCACCGCGCCACCTCGCTTGGTGTTGGTCAGTTGAATAACGAAAGTGGGCTGCGTAACTCAATAAATATGGAAGACGCGGACAGTACAGCTATACAGCAAGAGGTTGATCATTCCCGTCAGGAGAATTCAGGAGAAATGTTCACGGAGAATGAAAATTACGTACAGTAGACTGAGACAAAAACAAAAGTGGAACCAGCACTAAATCAGGCATGCGGTTTGGATTCGGACAATTGGAGTAAGTTATTTCAAATGATGGGTTCGATGAAAAATGATATAGGCTCAATGAACAACAGGATGGGTTCGATGAAGATTGAGTCAAAAACTGATATGCGTTCAATGAACGATGAGTTCGATGGAGAGCGGATTAAGAACTGATATGGGTTTGTTAAAAGATGAAATATCTACTTCAATACGCAAATATTTGGACGATAAAATAACAAGATGACAAGCTTGATGATAAAATGGAGACTTTAAAAAATCTGTAAGCAGTGAAATAAAAAAGCAAAAAGAGGATTTGTACGATGCAGTGAGCAGCTAAATAACCGAAGACGTCGATTCGGTCTGTAGGGGTTTAGAGACTAAAGTAAACCAGGAAATTAAAATACTGCGTGACAAGCAGATGAAAATTCGTAGTGAACTGGATCGATCTGTAAATGCGTTGAGGGGACAGCTCGAGAAGATTCAAAGTGAATCAGAAAGGAAATTAAACGAAACAGGGGCTATTACTACTGATGTTTGGAACAAAACTCGTTCGTTAGAAGCTGACATAAATCACAAACTTGTGCAGTCCAAAAAGAAGGAAGTGGAAAGTTTGAGATCCGAAACTAATAAAATCAAAGTGTAAAGAATCAGGTTACTACGTTAACGTTAAGGGGGGCGTATCCCAATCATGCTAGTTCCAAACTGAAAAGTTCGATCCAAATGGAGGGACTCATGTAGTCATTTTCATAGACTCATGCAGAAAGATAATCCTTTCAGCCTTCTCTGAAGAGGATCGAATCAGAATTAGCGACAACGAAGTTACAAGGGGACGCAAGAAGCTGGGTAGTGCATGCCACTGACGACTACTGGACTCCCGAAGAATTGTTGAGCAAATTTGAAGAAAAATACTGGTCTTTTGATAAAGACGACGAGGTTTTGCAGGAATACCGACTGAATAAAGAGAAATATGAAATTTAATGGGCGAGGAGCTACTTTAAAAAGTGGAATATATGAAGGGTCAGATGACAAAAGAATATGTTAATGGTACTTCGCGGAAAATTACAGTGGAATGTCCGAGGCTATCTTACGGGCGTAAACGTTAAAACGTCCATTCGGAAGAAAGCAGGTGACAATGACACATGGTATCTCGACAGTGACATACAGTACCAGGGCGGAAACAATAACCAGAACAGAAACAATTTCAATAAGAACCAAAAAAATAGCCGTCACAAAGATTACGACGTGAGACGAGCTCACATAGAGGTAGGAGAGGAGGACGAGAAGGTGGTCGCGAAAATAGTTTGCGAAAGTTACTGCTCGGAAAATGCAAGGCCGCAGCAGTGAAGGGGCAAACTGGTGCGTATGGCAGTGGGCGGTCACATAAAAGGAAAAGTATAACAGCGGTGGCGGCAACAAAGGAAGTGAAAACGGGCGGGCTCACGCAAGTCAGAAGTTTAGGAGATAATTCAAGAGCAGTGAACTACGTGTACACAACAAATCAGAAGCCATAGCAAATGAAATTGTGTGCGATGTCGGGGGTATGGCACGTACAAGTGGTACAGAGGCGCCAAAAAATGGCCATGGGAACGCGTGTTATTGTAGTTAATGAAGTCGGAAAGCAGGCGATGATATGGAATGCCTGAGGCAATTAGGCAGATTGTATGATGAGCTAGAGGAGTGGAAAAGACGTAGGAAAATAAGTTTCGACGGGGAAAGGAGGCAGAGTGTGGAGGAAGATAATTATGAAGTGTTTGTAACGGTGGTGGCGAGCGATCTAAGGGAGACTCGTCGCGGAGCAAATGAAGATAATAAGAACATAATGAGTAACGTCGATGAGATTAATGAATACAGTGGAGATGAGGGGATACGTCAGATGCAGATAAGTAGATGTTTGATAGATGCCATTCCCGATTCAGCCGAATTCGGCGTATCTGATTGAGCAACTGGAGACTGGTGTGCAGCCTGATTATGTAGCTTCCGACAGTAGAATAAAACTAATGAGCGAAACAGATGTTTGTAATGTATAGAAAGTCAAAACAGAAGTGATTCGCGAAGGCGATGATAACGATGAAAGCCAACCTGCTGGTCAGTTGAGCAAAGATGAATTAAGATATGATTTGTGTCAGAAGGAAGAAAGGGACAGGGGAAGGCGGAAGAAACCCCCGGATAAGTGACATAGACAGAATGACGCCTTGCGGAGTGATTCGGAAGTGGAACAAAACCTCTTATAGGAAGGGAAGCGTCCTAAATCGAAGCAATCTGATGAGATTTTGATGGAATGGAATGGATACGCCTGCGTTAATAGACAGTGGAAATCAGATTAGTGCGTCACAGTCATTTTACAAGAGAACTGAAACGATAACGGATATAACCGAAATGCTTGTTACGGGAGTAAAAGTAGTACACTAAAGCGCCAAAGAAATTGGTATAGGCATGTTATTCAAATACAGAGATATGCAACAGACAAAGTATGGCGCTGCGGTTGGCAACACCTATCGGAGGCAATGGGTGTCTGGCATAGTTGTTAGATCGGTTACTGTTACTACAATGCCAGGTTATCAAGATTTAAGTGCGTCTTATCGTGGTGTTACAGTCGGCGCACGATCGATAGGACACAGCCTCTCTGATGTAGCGATGAAGTGGGAATTTTCGCGTACGACCTTTTCACGAGTGTACCACGAATATCAGGAACCCGGTATAACATCAAATATCCGATATAGCTGCGCAGGAAAAAGAACCTGCAAGAATGTGACCATCGACGACTGAAGATTATCTTTCTATGTGACAGAAGTGCACCCCTTCAACAAATTGCTCCCGATTTCAATGCTGGGCCATCAACAAGAGTCAGTACGCGAACCATTGAACGAAACATCGTTATTGGCGTTCCTACTCTTATGCCCACGATGACTGCACGACACAAAGCTTGAAGCCTCGCCTGGACCCGTCAACATTGGTTTCTTGATGACAGAAAACATGTTGCCAGGTCGGACGAGTCGTGCTTCAAATCGTATCGAGCGTATGGACGTACACGAGTATGGATACATCCTCATGAATCCAGAACTCTGCATGTCAGCAAGGGGCTGTTCAAGCTGGTAAATGGAAATGAGCGTTCGGCGTCACTGACCGGGAGACCCCTTGCGGGGCAGGTCCGGCCGCCTTGGTGCAAGTCTTATTACATTCGACGCCACGTTGGGCGACCTGCGCGGCGAATTGGGATGAAATGATGAAGACAGCTCCCAGTCACTGAGCGGAAAAAATCTCCGACCCAGCCGGGAATCAAACCCGGGTCCGTAGGAGGGCAATCCGGCTGACCACTCAGCTTTCGGGCCGGACGTTCAAGCTGGTGGAGGCTCCGCTATGGTGTAGGCGTGTGCAGTTGGAGTGATACGGGACTCCTGATACGTCTAGATACGACTCTGGCGGGTGACACGTACGTAAGCATCCTGTCTGATCACCTGCATCCATTCATGTCCATTGTGCATTCCAGTGGACTTGAACAATTCCAACAGAACAGTGACACCCCACACGTCCCGAATTGTTAAGAGTGGCTCCAGGAACACTCTTCTGAGTTCACACTTCCGCTGGCCAGATATGGACATTATTGAGCATATCTGGGATGCCTTGCTACATGCTGTTCATATGAGATTTCCACCCCCTCGTACTCTTACGGATTTATGGACAGCCGTGCAGGATTTATGCTGCCAGATCCCCCCAGCACTACTTCAACATTAGTCGAATCCATGCCACCTCTTGTTGCGGCACTTCTGCGTGCTCCCGAGTGCCCTATACGACATTAGGCAACTGTAACTGTTTCTTTGGCTCTTCAGTGTAGTTGCTACTGGTGCCTGTAGTAAACCGATCAAGACTTAAATTTTCAAGCAATTTTATATTAGGGATGTATCATTTGAACATTATTTCCTAGTGATGTCTCAGCTGAGCGCGAAAATAATGATGGACATGGTCTGGATGATAAAGAATAAATAGTCATTGATTATGACAGACGAATGATAGTATATACAGTAGAAGAGGTGGGTTTTCATGATTTCCATCAGGGTGTTAGTGATCACGACACTGGACTGAATAAAACTACAATTCCTATGAATGTAGGGTTGAATGAAGGATCCGAATGTTACCGGGAACGTAAATATATCACCTTCCGATGATGAGTTTGCAAAAATAGTAGAGCATGTGTCGGGCATAACTTCCGACCAAAAGGAGGAAAGAGGAGCTGTAAGATATTTTGATTAATAACAGGAAGGTATTTTCACATAAGCCTGGTCATGTAAGTGATTTTGAATATAAAATTTAGGCGATACCCATGAAACATTTGTAAGTACCAATATACACTCCTGGAAATGGAAAAAAGAACACATTGACACCGGTGTGTCAGACCCACCATACTTGCTCCGGACACTGCGAGAGGGCTGTACAAGCAATGATCACACGCACGGCACAGCGGACACACCAGGAACCGCGGTGTTGGCCGTCGAATGGCGCTAGCTGCGCAGCATTTGTGCACCGCCGCCGTCAGTGTCAGCCAGTTTGCCGTGGCATACGGAGCTCCATCGCAGTCTTTAACACTGGTAGCATGCCGCGACAGCGTGGACATGAACCGTATGTGCAGTTGACGGACTTTGAGCGACGGCGTATAGTGGGCATGCGGGAGGCCGGGTGGACGTACCGCCGAATTGCTCAACACGTGGGGCGTGAGGTCTCCACAGTACATCGATGTTGTCGCCAGTGGTCGGCGGAAGGTGCACGTGCCCGTCGACCTGGGACTGGACCGCAGCGACGCACGGATGCACGCCAAGACCATAGGATCCTACTCAGTGCCGTAGGGGACCGCACCGCCACTTCCCAGCAAAATTAGGGACACTGTTGCTCCTGGGGTATCGGCGAGGACCATTCGCAACCGTCTCCATGAAGCTGGGCTACGGTCCCGCACACCGTTAGGCCGTCTTCCGCTCACGCCCCAACTTCGTGCAGCCCGCCTCCAGTGGTGTCGCGACAGGCGTGAATGGAGTGAAGAATGGAGACGTGTCGTCTTCAGCGATGAGAGTCGCTTCTGCTTTGGTGCCAATGATTGTCGTATGCGTGTTTGGCGCTGTGCAGGTGAGCGCCACAATCAGGACTGCATACGACCGAGGTTTCAGGGCCAACACCCGGCATCATGGTGTGGGGAGCGATCTCCTACACTGGCCGTACACCTCTGGTGATCGTCGAGGAGACACTGAATAGTGCACGGTACATCCAAACCGTCATCGAACCCATCGTTCTACCATTCCTAGACCGGCAAGGGAACTTGCTGTTCCAACAGGACAATGCACGTCCGCATGTATCCCGTGCCACCCAACGTGCTCTAGAAGGTGTAAGTCAACTACCCTGGCCAGCAAGATCTCCGGATCTGTCCCCCATTGAGCATGTTTGGGACTGGATGAAGCGTCGTCTCACGCGGTCTGCACGTCCAGCACGAACGCTGGTCCAACTGAGGCGCCAGGTGGAAATGGCATGGCAAGCCGTTCCACAGGACTACATCCAGCATCTCTACGATCGTCTCCATGGGAGAATAGCAGCGTGCATTGCTGCGAAAGGTGGATCTACACTGTACTAGTGTCGACATTGTACATGCTCTGTTGCCTGTGTCTATATGCCTGTGGATCTGTCAGTGTGATCATGTAACGTATCTGACCCCAGGAATGTGTCAATAAAGTTTCCCCTTCCTGGGACAATGAATTCACGGTGTTCGTATTTCAGTTTCCAGGAGTGTAGATGCGCGCAATCTTAACAAGGCTGTGAAGCTTGAGACGGATGGTCCTGAGTGTTTAGACGATGTTTTGCCAAAGTTCCACAACGTGCAGCACATGACAAGCCTCGATCTGACAGTTAGCTATTGGCAGACAGCCCTCGAAGACGAATCGCGGAAACTGACAACACTCATGTTTGCTGGGAGATGCTACCCGTATAAAGTTATACCTTTCGGATTGAACATGTCAGTGTCATGTTCATCCAAGCGCTTGATAGTGTATTGCGGAAACAACTTGGCGCCAGAATTAAGATCTATGTTGACAATTTAACAGCAACGTCATCATGGAAAGACAGCAGTATGAACTATTAACAGGACCTTTTAAAGCATTGAGATGCGAGAGAATGACATTGAAGTCAAAGAAATGAGAATTTGAGAAAATGGAAGTACAGTTCCTAGGCCATATCATAACTTCAGGAATAACTAAATACCTGCGAAAAATAGAGGCGATACGAAACTGCCTACTGCCAAGAACCAAAAAGCAATTGTATTCTGTCCATGGTCATTCTAATTTTTATGGTAAATATGCAGAACGGCAAGTTTTTAATGACACAGATTTTTGTAGTTTGTCAAAGAAAAACATTGCATTTATTTTGACAGTGAAATATCAAACAGCGTTCCGTAAACCAAAAGAATTAACTCATAAAAGATGTAGTATTACATCACCCTGTTTGACAGTAGCATTCCACACGGGAACCGACTGGTATGATTATGGTATTGCGGTGCACATCTTTCAATAAACAGAACAAGGGGAAAACCTAGTCTTAGACCATTGCTTTTGTCAGTAGAACTCAGACATAATACGAGAGCAATTATAGTCTCGGAAAAAGAAGCTATAGCTATAGAATGGGGATTTAAAAACTTTAAAGGTTTCTTAAAGGGACACAATCATAGTGTATACCAACCAGAAGGACTTGATTGTTTGAAGAACTGTCTGTTACTGCACGATAGGTTGAAAGGATTGACATTCTATAACAAAATCCGAATTCGAGATATGTCATGTGAGCGGTGTAGGCAACTGTGTAGCCGACACATTGTCTAGACTGTCTTGTAACCCTGTTGGAGCAATCTAACATTAAGGGTGCAGAGGGCATGTTTAAAATAATGTACTTCAGGGACGTTGATGGAAAAAAGAGAGTAGAAAAAGTGTATAGAAACGTGCGTAGTTATCAGAACGAGGACGAATGCTTGAGGTTAGTTATGACTGAGTTTTATGCAAAGAATAAGAGTGGGTAAGAAATTGAAAAATTATTATAAAATCTATGGTGGTATCCTATACTCACGAAAGAATACAGAAGAAGTGTGGCTTGTGAAGTAGCCAGGAAAATATGTAGATTATTTTAATCTAGTTTTTGGTCACTGGAGCAAAAAAATGTGTTAATAAGGTAGCTGAATCTGAGTTTTGACGATATGAATAGGAAGGTGGCTGAAAGATTTCGAACATGTGATAGATGTCAAAAAGTTAAGGCGACTAGTCGCGGTCCTATGCAAGGTATACGACATAAGGATAATTTGGACGTTCTGGCAACGGATTTTTACAGTCTGCTACCTATAACAACTGGTAATTTTGGACACATTCCAGTCCTATTGGATACGTTTTCAAAATTTATAAAGCTGTATACTTCCGTAAGGCCTCAGCTAAAGCGGTGTTAAGCAAATTTACGGACGATTATTTCATGAAAGTAGGAAAACAAAAGGCGGTATTATCCGTCAATGGGCCGCAACTTATGTCCAAGGAATAGAATGAAGGCATGAAAGAAAAAGGGGTAGAGATCATTTGTATCTCGGCTTACCATCCATCGATCAACCGTTCAGGAGGCTACAGGCGTGAATTGGGTACATATTTCAAAACATTGCCGTAACAACCACAGGGCGTGGGGTAAGTATGTAGCTGACATTGAAAAGATCATGAACTTATTGTCTCAAGAGAGTACAGGCTTCACACCGGAGGCAATCATGTTGGTTGTTAAACTGAAAAGAATAATAGGTGAGATAATAGATTTCCCACCGCGACATGATTCAGATATCAGTCAAAAGAAAGATCTTGAGGAAAAAAATGAGAAAACATCCTGAAGCACGAATTAAAAGCCACGGTGCCAATTTAAAACCAGTAAAAATATTGGTTGGGGGCAGAGCCCTCGTCAAAACACGCAAAAAAATCTGTGAAATAGATAATGAAATTTCCAAGTTCAAAATTGAAAGCCTTCTTCACTCTAATCCATACTGTCTGAGATACTCTCAATCAGGTAAAATACTGGATGTATAGAATGAAGTATACTTAACGCTCTCGACGCCCAGTCAGGAACCATGCGACTGCTACGGTCGCAGGTTCGAATCCTGCCTCGGGCATGGATGTGTGTGATGTCCTTAGGTTAGTTAGGTTTAAGTAGTTCTAAGTTCTAGGGGACTGATGACCACAGCAGTTGAGTCCCATAGTGCTCAGAGCCATTTTGAACTTAACGCTCTATCAGAGTAGAGACAAATAATGTTCTTCTGCCTGTAAATAACTGCAATTAATTGGGGAATAAAAAATTACTTATTTTTTATTAATGATGACACAATGTAGATGTCATGTTGAAATAATCGAGGTAATGTTTTTGTTTAATTAAATAAGTGTTTAATTTGCTGCATAACTAGTAATCTGAATATTAATTGTATTGTAATTAGTTTTAGGAGATGTATAGTGAATGTAACTAGTGACTTCAGATGATCTCAGACTTGTCGCTTAAGTTGCAGGTACAACTGTTGTAAAATGGACGTTAATTAACACGCAGGAAACTAAATTATTACCTAGCAAAAGTAAAAAATATTATGAAAGAGGTGCCTATGGACACGGAATACATGCAGGCACCCACGAAAAAATGAAAGTCGATGAGTACATGCACGAGTTAGTGCATTAGTAATCTGTTTCTGATTTCTGGAAAAGGTATATACAAGAAATGCTTATGAGTAGGCGGGTATATGTGAATAATGTGGGGCAAAAAGTGTAAATAGTAAGTCAAATGTGTCTTCTATGACGACAGGTAATGTAAATGTTGTGTGAAAAATAATTTTGGGATCACTTTTGAGTAATGAATATTCGTGGTGTTCAGTTTACGAAAGTTACAAATTTTAAGTGAACAAATAATTCTCTGTGAAAATATCTTAATCATTTTTAATTAGTGACTGTTCCTGTTGTTTAATTGGTGTCAACTGTTAATAGGTTAGTACACAAATGTTTTCGTTTTTTGTGTGATTTACAGGAAGTTGTTGGACTAAAAGAAATTCTATATCTTTGAATGTTATTGTGTACATACTTGTTTTGTAAGAAATTATTTTGTGTTGAGCTATATAGTATTAGCGAACAGATTTCAAATAAGTAATGAATAGCATGTTTCTGACAGTTGACAGGTATATACACAGGTTAAAGTTCAGTAAAGAAATTTTATATAGAACCAGAAATGGTCAAATGTAGTATCCATTGTGTAGTAGCGTCGCTGCTCAACAGTGATCGATGGTTCAAGGTGTTACGGGTAAAGTGTTAAAGTAACTTTAGATAGAGACGCGTATGGAGGCCTATGAAGTGTAAAGACGTGTTTTTCCTGCTATGTACTGGATATACATTTACTCGCTACGAACAGTAATGTATTTTTATTTGCAAGATGCCAAATTGGAAATAATTAAGAAATGAAAGTTGTTTTGCTACTAGCGGAATACGCTCATTCGTAAGTGATGACTGAGACAATGTATAGCTCTCAGATTCAATGATTTTGTAAAGCTAATTGTTAATGTGTAATCATTTTATTATGTGTTATTTGTGGGCATTATTAATTTACAAAGAGTCAAAATACAAGCTTTAAAGTTAGTGCCATATTATTACCTACCAAAAGTGAATAACAGTTCCCAGATCCATGTCGTTTTTGATAAACTATTTTGATCAAGAAATTATTGGCTGTCATATTCGATTTAATTAAAATGTATGCTAAGCAAGCGCCTTGCACAATAGCTGTATGCTAACTGTACAATTTAAAGTACTAACAGAGAGCAGTGTGAAGAGCGTTACCATTGAGCAGATAAAGGAAAGAAATTTTCTTATTTCAGGGATAGCATTCACTAAGTACAGAGACCATTATTTACAAATTGACCAAGTTTTATTACCAGGGCCACTTTAAAATCAGTAGTGTTGCATCAGATTTGTGTTACTTAATTTCATGCAGTTTTGGTTTGGTTTAAAGTTAGTGATAGCTTACACTCTCGCAGTCAGAGAAGTTCAGCACAGGGCAAAGTGCATAATCTACGAGATAAAATACACGTTAGCTTGATATTCCCATTCTAACAGATGTGTTGCAGGTGACTGTCAATTACGTTACTTGTAACGTACATGTTTCACTTGGGCAATTTTCTACAAATCGAAATTCTTTTTGGAATCTTTTGAAATAATACTGTCATACATACGCTCTGCTCTTTTGTTAATTAGTAGGTGTAGTTAGAATTTTTGCGCTGCGTACTTACTAATCTGTGTCATATATTCCTAACAAGTCAACAGCAAATTGCTCTTCATTTCTTGTTTATTTGTTCGTTCTTTAAGTGTATCTCTACATAATGCCACGTGAAACGATTAATAGTACTACGCGTAGCTCAGTCATGGATAATTCTGAAAATACTCATTTGCCAAATGACTGTTGCAATGAATACCAATTCTGAGAATACTGCATTGACGACAGCGCATTACACGACAGTCAATGAAAGTGTGTCTTCAACACCAAACAGTCAAACTACCTAGAATTTTGCTTTACCTACCGATGTTGCAATTAATCAGACGGCACATTCCATAAAGGCAGAAGCCGCTGATACACATACTTCCCACGTACAACATTTGCACTCCGATCATTTACCTTTAGAATCCAATCAAAATGACGATATCCAAAACTCAACAGGCATGTCAAATGCTGACACTGTTGAAAAGTTCATGCAAAATACTCTAAATACTGATGGCCAACTATCGAATTATGCCATTATGATGATGTTTCAAGAACTCATGGATAGCAATAAAATCTCTCAGCAGAAACAAGACGAACGTTTCGCTCAAATTAGTGACGCGATAAACCAAACACAAAAACCCAGTGACGAAGTGAATAACGTCTCACAAACACAAGACGAACTGACACACAGTATAGAACAACAAATTAACGTTCTGAACAAGAAACGCGACTTAATGAACGCCTCAATCAGCACGTCGAGAAATGTAATCGATTCCAAGAGCAAGTTACACTTGCAATCCAAGCGTAAAATCAGACCATTAACCAACAAAACAAATAGATTGAAGAGATACGCGAAACTATTTTAAGAGCAACATGAAATCAGAAAAATGTATTCGCTCACGAAGAAAAATTCATAGACAATTGCTACAGTAAAGTTTTCGGTAATCTTAAAACTGTACAAGACACGAACATACAGTTTCAAAGCGAATTTACAGAACATAAAACAAGTAGAAACTCTTTTGAGTCAAAAAACACCAAAAAGGCATACAAACTGTCACCGGTAGACTTGAACAATTAGAACTTGATACTGATTCTACCGTAGTCAAATCTTACATTCGCAAACTTAATAAGCGTGCAAAGGAACAGCAGAATCAGAGCGACGAAAATGACAACAATACTGCTCAAATTTCATTACTTACAGGTAAACGTGATGACTTTACGCGCACAGTAGAAACTTTATTAAGTAACAACGACACTAAATCTGAAGATACATTGGTTTCTCCTTTCAGTCTGTACAATTCCGATCTATGAGTCGTGCTATTAATGAGCTGAACTCACATAGCAATGCACTGAGTCGTAAAGTTAATAGTTTGCATCATGATATTGCCACGTTAAAAGATCAGTCATGGTACAATGAAGTACATAGTAACCTCCAATATAATCTGACAGAACAATTTGACACTACATCAGTAGAGCACAATCTTGGCAGATTACGACGTGTGAGATGATTAGACGCGGAACAACGACCGCAAAACATTTTTTAACAGTAATGAACCTACACATAATTTCCGACACGATGATTTCGATTACAAGTCCAAAGCATTCCGCAATAACAAAACTGATCTCCATTCCTTAGACTGGGTACAACAGTTTTCATTCTCGTTACCACCTAATTGTCCTATTACCCATAAATCAGAATACATTTGCCAGTTTTTGTGGAGGGCGAGCTTGCCACCAGAATGCGTCCCATTGCAAGACAATGCTACTCATCAGAATAATTTCAAAATTCCTTTTCGTCAGCTTATTGGTCGGAAAGTAGACAACGAACAGATAAAGTTAAGTTAATCGGTTTACCGTCCTTTGAAAATTCTAACTTCCCAAAAGTTAAGCAATTTTTTGATCACATGGTTCACCAAAATCAGCACTCTAACGACCCACTCAGCGTTAATACAGCTATGCCTCTCTAAATTACCCCGTTCATTACGAATCTCCCTGTTAACGGGTCAACAAAAAGGAAGTATTACTGCATTTCACGACCTTTTACAACTTTTGCCAGTACAACATTCTGACTATTCATTTGTTATTAAAAAAAAATTTTCCAAACACAGCAACAGTAATAATACGTATGCATATCAAAGCTCATCCAGAAAATTTTAATGACAGACGTAATAAGAGGTTTAGGAATGGTAACAACTTCCAGAATAATTTTCACAGATGACAAAATTTTAATAACCAGTGTTCACAAAACCAACAACAGAACCAGCAGTTTGGTAGCAACAAGCAGAATTTTCAACATTAAACTGGAAATTCCGCACAACAATATTCTCCGCAAGGTCAACCAACTTCAATGGTTCACCGCAAGCTTTCGTGAACACGCAACAGCATTGCAATAATACTACACCACAGGGAATAATTTCGCGTATAGAAACCAGACATCACATTTCAACCGAAATGTTCAGTATCAAACTAATGACAGCAACAAACTAAAAGGTCATAATCAGAATTTTCAGTGTAATTATGGTAGTAACCATTTTTTTTTCAGAATCACGAACAGTTTCAACACCCACCTCCACTTGTTCTAAATGAACCTGACGTACTATTACACCCACCTCAAAACTATAATGATAACAATAGAAGTCTGTACAAATTGAGGTGCCACAACAAGCTTCGACACGTAATCAAATTCCGAATATTACGTGACTAGAGGATAACCCCGTTGCTTTAGCCTGCATTGACGATAAGCAATTAGAACCTCATGAAACAACAACTGAATATGTGTTTACTTTCGACGACATTAGAGAGATGTTTTCACAAGAGGAGAATCACACTAACACGATAGCTTCACACTCCATCTTTGAAATACAAATTTATTGCTGTGATAGATTCAGGTTCGGCCGTTACTGTAATCAGTGATGCTGCATTTAAGACATGCAACCACGATAATTCCTGTCCTACTTTTGCACTGAGCAAAACAAAAGTACTTGGGGCAGTTTCTAGCAAGGGCGTCGACGTAAAACTGCACACATTTAACTTTCTCAGTACAAGGTCACACATTTTATTCTAATTTTGGATTGTTCCTTTCCTCACCACCGTCATAATGTTGCGTGCAGATTTCTGATCGAACATAAAGCTGTTTTGGATGTCAAAAATTCGTACTTCATATTACATGAAAATGACCACCAGGTTACTTTGGAATTTCACCATACTTTATCATTTGAGGAACAAAACGTCAATAAAATTGAACTTAACTCTGTTACCAAAAATTCACATTACTTACACCCTTTTACCCGGACACTCCTTTTCATTGCATCAATGTACCAGACGATATGGAATACGACGTTCAACAAACAATTACCAGCCAGGTAACGACGATAATTACATAACATATTACTAAAACATTCACGAGTCTTTTATAACATTCCAGGTACTATGACAGGTTTCTTATATGAATTTCAAGTCAAACCTCACGATTCTTTCAAATCTAAACATTATTCCAAACCATTTATTTGTAGAGAACCAGTCAAGCAGGAGCTTCAAGTCATGCTTGAGCAAGGAATTATAGAACCCGTTGTTAGTACACAATTCCACTACACATTGTTATCAAGAAGGATGGATGATTACCCCTTCTTGATTCACGCCAGATCAGCGACATTATAGTAACGAAAACTGATCGACCACAGACTTTAGACGAACTTTTACAGAAATTTCATGATTAGAATAGATTAGATTAATACTTGTTCCATAGATCATGAATACGACACTTCGTAATGATGTGGAACGTGTCAGGTTAATAATTACACAAAATATTGCATGACACTAATCTTTAAGCTAGTTTTTTTTCCCTTCTCCTCCCTTAATTTATATCTAAATTTCACCCAGTGAGTAGAAGGAGTTGTCATCTAGAAATTCTTTTAATTTATTTTTAAATGTTGGTTGACTATCTGACAGGCTTTTGATGCTGTTTGATAGGTGACCAAAGACTTTTGTGGCAGCATAATTTACCCCTTTCTGTGCCAAAGTCAGAAGATCATCCTTTCTCCTGGTGTTATAGCTATGCACATTGCTATTACTTTTGAACTGGGTAGGATTATTAACAACAAATGTCATAAGTGAATATATATACTGTCAGGTTACTGTGAGGATCCCTAGATCCTTAAATAGATGTCTGCAGGATGACCGTGGGTAGGCTCCAGCAATTATTCTGATTACACGCTTTTGAGCAATGAATACTTTTCTACTCAACGATGAATTACCCCAGAATATGATACCATACGAATGCAGTGAATGAAAGTAGGCATAGTAAGCTAATTTACTGAGATTCTTGTCACCAAAATTTGCAATAACCCTAATAGCATACGTAGCTGAACTCAGACGTTTCAGCAGACCATCAATGTGTTGCTTCCAGTTTAACCTCATCAGTGACCACACCTAAAAATTTTGAAAATTCTACCTTAGCTACAGACTTCTGTTCAAAGTCCATATTTATTACTGGAATTGTGCCATTTACTGTACGGAACTGTATATACTGTGTTTTATCAAAATTTAAAGAGAGTCCGTTTGCTGAGAACCACTTAATAATTTTGTGAAAAACATCATTTACAATTACATCACTTAGTTCTTGGTTTTTGGATGTTATTACTATACTTGTATCATCAGCAAAAAGAACTAACTTTGCATCTTCATCAATGTGGAATGGTAAGTCAGTTTATTCTACACTAAATCTAAATCGTGTTTTGCTCAGATTGAACTTCACCTCAACTGTAGAAAACACGGCACTTCTCTGTTTTGGCAATTGCTATCAATTTCGAAAAATTACAAGTTGTTTTGACAATATCTTCTGGTACATTCATACGAATTACGAACACAGTAATATCGGCTGAATTGAAAGATAGAAAAACCACGAATGTTGACGACATTTTAATCTCGGAACCTACTTGGTCTGACCGTAATACTCTTCAGGTTTTACTTCAGACGTCTCTTTAGCAAGGTCTCACAGTTAATCTGAGTAAATCCCACTTTGGTAAAGTTTGTATTAAATTTCTAGGCCATATCTATTCTGCCGACGGCTTTGCGCACGATTCAGAAAAACTACAAGCAATCGAGATATCACGATTCCTACTTCAAAAAAAGCAACTTCATACCTTCCTAGGACTGCTTTTTTCGTCTCTTCATTCATTATTCAGCAGTGGATACCCTGAGAATATGTCAACAGGCAAAAATACTGTCTGGATATGGGATGAATAAGCTCTTTCCTAATTCTTGAACCTTAAACATCCACTCTTAAATGCACCGATACTATCACACCCTGATCCCGTAAGAACTTTTCGACGGCCACTGTCGGTTCCAAAACAGCCCTCGGCATATGTGTTTTCCAAGTCGTAGAGGAAAATGGCATCATTGTTACTAAAAGCATTGCATTTGTGAGCCGCAACTTTCGACTACAGATTTAGAAACCTTATCTGTCGTTCGGTCCTTTACTAAATTTAAACACCTTTTGTATGGAAGACATACCACTGTTTATCGTGAGCACCGTGATATTCAATTCCTGCTTTCCGCAAAATTTTATCACGACCGCTTTGCCGATGGAAGTTATATTTACAAGAATTTGACTTTACTGTAATCCATATTCCCGGTTCTCAGAATGTGGTAGCTAATGCTTCATCCCGTTGTCTTACTACGTGACGAGACATTACCACACATTTTTGCCAAACTAATTACAGTATTTTGTACACAGAGCAAGTAGCGCGTGAAACCTTTATTTCTTCAACTCTTTAAGACTTTTCCAAAGAACAAGATAAGAACAGCAACTGGAAAAATATGAAGCAGCTTTGGCATGACAAGACCAATTCAATAATCAGACTTCACTACTTAGTACGTAAAATATTCTCTTTCGACATGCACATCTACAGTGACAACTGGGCCTTATTTATATCTGAAGATATAATCAACAAATTAATTTGGTACACGCACTTAAGTTATGCACATTATGGTTCACGACAGTGTTTCCTCATTCTCAGACAGAATTGTTACTTTGCAAATATGGAAGGATGTATACGACGTGTACTAGCAACATGCAAACTTTGTCAGCAAGCGAGATCATCGATGACTTTTATCTCGCTCCATTGTATCCTGGTATACCAATTAAATTACGTCACATGGCCGCCTTGGATATCTATGGACCAATTCCCAGAAGCATTTTCACAGCAGTAGAACTAACTTCTAAATTAGTAACATTCATACCGTTAGGAAAAGCTACAGCAAAAAATGTTGCAGCAGCTTTTACATAAAAATTTTTACCGATTCTTGGTCATGTACAAAAAGTTATTTATCATAATGGACCACAAGTCAGATCAGTTATATAGATACGTACTCTGAAAGAAAGGAATATTAATATTACACCGGTATACTTATCCAGTTACCATGCTTCATCAAAGCCATCTGAAAGCATTATGAAAGAAATTGGTAAGCTTTGTTGTCTACACTGTAATAAGAAACACATCGACTGGAATAAATATATCTACACATTTCAAGAAATTATTAACTCCATTCCAAATTATTCTACAGTGTCGTCTCCGTACATGGATTACAGAATGATGAATCACCGAACAAAATTAACGAATTTGTAGCATTTCCTGCTTCATGACGACTACGTCACCATCAAGTCATCGACATTGAAATCAACAATATTGAGCGTGCAGCTGAACGAAGAAAGAAACAACAGAAATAAATTTAAAATCGGTTAAAAAGTATTAGTACATATTCATCATCTTTCCAACAAAGCCCAAAATAGTTGCAACAAGTTTAAGTTGCTGTGGAGTAGTCCGTGCAGAATAAGATATATGCCACATCCAAATGTAGTTTATGTAGAAACTTTAGGTACGAAAAAGTTATGATGGAACTATCATATCAGTAATGTAAAACATTTCACTGAAGGAAACAATTTTTTTCCTGTTTGAGACGTTATTTGATGCTAAACTGCCACAGTGTGACATAATAATTCCTTTTGCATTTTCTCCAGTTTTAACACTTTTATTTCCTCTATGCACTATGTATTTATTATTTGTCTTGTAACTTAGTAACATTTCACGCACTACTATGTTTTTACAGATAGCACATTTAGGTAGAGACAAGGTATCACATGCTTGCTGTACACTGTCATTACTATATCCTCATTGTGCTCCTTCAGTATTTAAGAACAAGTTTTTACCATGTAAAGTAAAATATAAAGAAGCAAACAAATATACATTTTGAAACATCGCGGATATGTAACACGTTTTGGAAACAGAACGAAACCAGTGTAACAAATGTCATCATCATGTACCAACCAATTTTTTTCTTGCAGGTTTTTTCAGGAAACTGTGAAGTATAAACTTAGAATTACATCCGTATACTACAAACTCATTTTTATGCTTTCACTAATCAGTTACTTACAGCAATATCAAGAATGACATGTACTATTTTTCTATAATCAATTTGCTTATGGTAATATTTTATGAAGTGATAATAACCACGAGACAATGATATTCTATTAATGATTATAATAATTAATGTGAATGATAAGTTAAGTTAAAGTGATGATAGAGAGGTGAAATTGAAATGTCATGTGGCTAGGAACCATTCGCTGCACACTGATGTAATGAAAAATATTTTATGATAATTTCAATGTCATGAAAACACAATAACGGATTAATGGCGATACAGATAATATTTTTTTAATTATTGTAGAAGAACATGACATTATTTGGTACAAAGATATATTACCCCTTGTATTACAAAGAAAAGATTTGCTTCTGAATGGTGGAGTAGTCATATGTTCCATTAGATACATTGTATTTTTCTGAACTAATGGTGCTTTTACATAATATGTACACTGACATTTTGCACCTGCTGATACTACTTTTCCTTGCATTATCTACGCTATTAAAAAGTCCAACGTAATAATTTCCTCGTGCTTTATAAGTACAATGAGCAATTTCTCATCACCCATTTTTTTTCTTTTGCATGCTTTGTAATCTCTGCTTATACCATAGCTTCTAGTTGTTTAAGTCATTCTGATATCTTTAACATTTTCATGTCTATGCGTAAAATAGTCTTATGACCACACATTGTTATCTTGCTTTATTTTGACTGACTAATTTGACGACTATGGGCGATAATAATGTTCTTTTGCAGCAGAAGTGCAGTTTCCTTTGCCTTATTCCTACTTTTCCCAGTAGTTACTCGCATTCTTTACATCTGCTATTATTTTATATTCACTTCTCTGTACGATATAGATTACTCAGCTATAGTCAACATTTTAAACAGATACCATTTTCAAATCTCATGTACTATAGAGTTATTCTACTATACAGATCTTTCTTATGATCTCTGACAACTTATTCGCTGGTTAATTGTGAACTATATATTTTGTCATTTATTAATGTCAATCTCCATGTACTATTTTTTAGAATTGTTGCCTGTATACATTAAGTTTTCAGGTCTACTTACTGGCACAGCCACTATTATCCTATACATAACCACCAGTGTTACGTGTACAGTCATTACCAGTAAATGTATTTATCACTTGATTACTACTACAATAGCTCAACTATGGATCTAAAACATATTCTATGTACCATATTGTTAGATACAGTGAAATGTCCCCTTAAAACAATTATACAAGACTGTGCTTAAATTGAAACACAATATTTTATTTTAGCGCAACATAATCTGACTTTCAAAAAACCCTACAAAAAAGGGCCCTGACTAACATTAACCTATACCTTTCACAAATCGCTTACCTCACAAAAATCTTGGTTACTCGAACTACTGCAATACAGCGAGCGCACTACTGCCAGCTACAAACTACAGAAGGCACTAACTACTGATAGGGATAGTTAAAAATGAAAGATTTTAATAGAGAACAAACAATGTATTTACCTTAATAGCCATAATACGTATAGCAGTTCATGACATCCATTCTTACAAATTTCAAAACTCCGCCATCTCTCTCCCCACATCCACCACTGCTGGCGGCTCACCTCCAACTGCCCAACGCTACGCGCCGTTAACATCCAGCTGCCCAACACTACAATGGCGAGTATTACAACAATGCCAACCAGCCACTGACTGCACACAGCACAGCCAATGACCTTCATACAGAGCGCTACGTGGCGTTACCAATAAAAAAACCTAAACAGCCTACTTACAACAGAACTATGAAATCATTTCTCACTTACATATTGATGGCGGCTTACTGATGTGGACCATAATGCACTACAAGGGAGAGCTATAATGACACCATTCATCGTGCCCACAATTGTATTAGGCAGCACTTAATATATAGTTGGCTGAGTTGTCATTGGGTACCATATCTACTGCTGCCACCAATGAGCCTGCTCAATGTCAAATCTCACTACTTTGACATACCTAGTAACGCTAAAAAAAAAAATCTTCAAGATAACATGACTTAAAAATATTATCCTCTGATGAAAAAATATGAACCAATGTCTATGGATCCTTGATTTGAAGACCAAGCAGAATGTAACTTTGTATCTCAATCTTGACTTTATTCTTTCCATTTTCACTATTTACTTCATATTTTATATTCATGACACAGCTACGTTATGATTTGTGTAACAATGCCTACGATTAGTTGTAATTATGGAAATAAGCGTTATAAAGGGACACTTGATCTCGCATACTAGTGCACATATACATAAAATTTCTTAACAAGTTTGTAAATACTTAGTAATATTTTTCTATAACTCTGTATTCTATAGCTCAGATTGTTTTAATTCCCATGTACTTTGTAAAGAGCGCAAAGCTCTTAATATTGTATGTTTCTTAGATATTAGGCCCATGAGCACTATCACACCTGACCATTTGTACGTTCATGATTCCTAATCACAGATGTTAGATGGTTAAAGAATATGCTTCACAAGTAATGAATGAATTGGTCGGACAAAAAGAAGGAATTCTGCTGTGAGAGGACGCAAGACTTGTTTCACTGCAAGATCCCACCACGGCGCAAAGCATCAAGATTGATCAGTGTTTAAGAAGTTTTAATTGATTTCGCTCGCGCTTAGTGAGCTGTCGACCGTTCATTTACAGTAATTTCTAAACACAGTCAAACTACTTTTTCATTTTGGACCAAAATTACACTAGCTAGTTTCCATATTATTTTGAACAATTTTGTGTGTGTGTGTGTGTGTGTGCGGCATCTATCTTTCCGCTAGTTAAATATGCTTCCGAATCCTTAAATTTGTCCTCTTGCCTTCTCTCATCAGCGATGTTGCACTTCATGTTAATCTCATTCTTTTTTTATTATTTGCATTCCCTTTCACCTGCTTCATTTTCAGCATTTTTAAATTTCGTCATTTCATCGATTAAATTCATTATCTCTTGTGTTACCCAGGTATTTCTGCTAGGCCTTGTCTGTTTACCTATTTGATCCTCTGCTGCCTTCACTATTTCATTTCTTAGAGCTAATCATTTGTCTTCTACCGTATCTACAATTCATAATCAGTAAATTGTGGTAAAAGCCCACATCTGCCCCTGGAAACGTCCTACAGTTTAAAGTCAGCTTTCTAAATCTCTGTCTAACCATTATATAATCAATTTGCAATCTTCCAGTGTCTCCAGGTTCCTTCCACGTATACAACCTCCTTTTATGATTCTTAAACCAATCTTAATGATGATTAAATTATGCACAGTGCAAAATTCTACCAGGTGGCTTCCTCTTTAATTCCTTTCCCCCAGTCCTTGTTCCCCTACTACTTTTTCCTTCCTTTTCCTACTATCGAATTTCAGCCCCCAATCACTATTTTTTGTCTCGTTTAACTATCTGAATAATTTATTTTATCTCATCATACATTTCTTCTATTTGTTCATCACCTGCGGTAACTTGTGCTACTGTTGTAGGCATGAGCTTCGTGTCTATCTTGGTTATGATAAGATATTCACTATTCTATTCATAATAGCTCACCCGCATTCCTATTTTCTTATTCATTATTAGAGCCACTCCCGCATTATTTCTGTTTGACCTCGTATTTATAACCATGTGTTCACCACATCAGAAGTCCTATCTTTTCTCTCATCAAACTTCACTAATTCCCTCTATATCTAATTTGAAACTATCCATTTCCCTTTTTAAATTTTTAACCTACCTGCCCGATTAAGGGATCTAAAATTCCATGCACCTGTCCGTAGAATGCCAGCTTTGTTTCTTCTTATTACAGCATCTCCCTGAGGAGCCCCGCCCATGAGATCCGAATGGAGGATTATTTTACCTTCGCAGTATTTTACCCAAGAGGGCGCAATCTTTTAACCATAAAGTAGAGCTGCATGTCCTCGGGAAAAATTACGGCTGTAGTTTCCCCTTGCTTTCAACCGTTCGCAGTACCTGAACAACAAAGCCATTTTAATTGATGTTACAAGGCCAAATATATCAACCAGATAGTTGTCCCTGCAACTACTGAAAAGGAACCATACGTTTGTCTGGCGTCTCAACAGATACCCCTCCGTTGTGGTTGTACCTACGCTACGGCTATACGCAAGTCACCCCACTGACTGCAAGGTCTGTGGTTCATGGGTGTGTAAACTTCTACTAATGCATTCTCTTCTTCTACATGAGAGTAATCCACTTCCAATTGTTTTCGCAAAATGCTACCACGACTCCTTGTTATTCCTACAGCTTCCTCACTGCCTTTTACTTTGTGTACTTCTTCCATTACCAACCTGGCGTTCTTTAATTGTGCTCTGGCCTCCGACAGATTTATCGCACTATGTACCTGCTGTTTCATACTTTCACTATTGTGTCCAGAATGTACACCCCTTGCATAGGTATAACCAGTTCCCTTTCACTATCTCGCAGTACTTAATAATCCACTATCAACCGCAGTCCTTTTCCCTCGTGTGGCCTGATTTCGGCCTCAAACTAATAGCCTTTCGCCGCGTGTACCAAAGCATTAATGGCAAAATCAAAATCGAAAAATGTAGAATGAAATACACAACTAGACCAAGAATCCAACATGTGACCTCTAGTAGTTAAAGCAAGACTTGCCCCACTATGCTTAATCGACTAAAGAGTACTTTTATCTTCAGCTTCTTTTAGAAAATTGTCATGTGAAATCGGAAGGGCCCATTTGAAACATTCTGTACCTGAAAACGGAATAAACCAGAGATCGTTCACTACTTTACGTTGACGATGGCCACCTTTATTTTGATTTTGAAGCCAGTGTAGGACAGTTACTTATTCTTACGTTCGTAATGTGAAAGTGATAAGCTTCCTGCTGCCGCTACTTGTTCAGTGCTAGGCAGTAGCGGGCATCTTGAGCACCTGAACAATGGCTGGGTCCGATAGGGCGGCGGACAGCGTCAGGGACAGCAGCGCAGGGCCCTGGGCGGTGCTCATTATTAAGGGCGGAAGGGCAGGACACACACGCGAGGGTGGCGAGGCGGCAGCGGCGTCCAAACACAGGCGGCAGACGCCGGCCCCGGCGCGCAAACACGCCGCATAACCGGCAGCGGCCGCGCAGGGCCACTTTATGCGGCGCGCCGGCCTTCTGCGCCACTGAGCGGCCAAAGGTAATAAGGCCGGCCGTGCCTGTGCAGCCGGCCACTGTGTGGCCGTGACGGCGGGCACGTACTGCGCACACTCGGCTGCGCCCGCCGCCCTCACGGCGCGTCTGCTGCACGCTGCACCGCCGGAGCAGCCTCTGCACTCCCGTCTCGCAGCGCCGCACTGTCGATTCCATCGCGCGCTCAAGTATGCAACGCTAATGAGCTGTCTGTTCCGAACCAAGACCCTTTATTAACGTCGGGGACGTGCGGGTACGTGTTCTCAGCAATGTGCACCACACATGCTTCCAGACAATAGCTGCGGCTGGCTACACTATGTCCAATTTGAAACTGACAGTTTCAAAAAAAGGCTGTAAGACAAGCTGTGCTCCCGAGAATTACTGTACCAATTTTAAGGTGTGTTTCCAGTACGGAGACTTACCAGGAAAACAGCTGAGAGAGGCTGTTTCGTGATATGGCGTTATCGTCCTTTGATTTATAAGTAGTAAGTGGACCATTTCGTGGGCGCGAATGTGTACTCGTCCTATTCACTTTTGTGAACACCAAAGATAGTTTCTGAAATCTAGCGGATGAGGGTTTTGTTCACTTTGGAGTGATCGGAAGGTTTTCCCATAATGAACCTGAATCGGTTTCAGTCTAGGCTTACTGTAGTCGGATTCACGAACGATGGCGGTTCGCGCAGTTCGAGGCACGGATAGGGTTTGAATTGTTGGCAGTTCCAAGCTAGAGGTGGGAAAAGTCGTTCATCCTTGGTAACTAGTTCACTGGTGATCGCTCTTTTTTGGGAACCGTTCATTTTTATTCGTTCACCGTTCATTGTACTTGGCACATGATTCTTATGAAAAACTGAAAATTAGTAGCATAGGTGACGGAAGATGGAAGGCGCCAAGAGGGGGACTTGCCTCCTCCTAGGGTACAGAGTTTTTATTCGTAGCAGAATTCTCACACACCTGTAATTTTCGTGATTCTGCAAAACGTCTCGTTTAGCCAACTGTAGCGTTATGTGGCTGATCGCAGTGAAATAATATAAGGTGGCACACGAAAAACCGGCCCCGAGTACAGACTGCTTGCCAATCACGCACGATTTGTTGACGCTACGAGCAGAATAGATAAAGATGTAATAATTAGGCAGTTGAAGAAGTGACAAATAAGCTAATGCAAACAACTTCGAAACAACAGATGACGGTTGGTAAGCGACAATGAGCAGTCTAGTAGTCTGGGCCGATTTTTCGTGCGCCTCCCTGTGCCACTGAAATAATATTGTAGAAGTTATCATATTTATCTTTTCAAAATGTGACACATACGCTCGATTACGACGCGTGGGCTTCATTCGGTTGTAATCGGTCTCCCTTCCATAACACTGAACATGCTCCTTCACCTTCGATCAAAAAAAGACGGAAAATGGCCACTCGTGTGTGCCGTACCGACGTCCTTTGCATGTGTAATAACAAAAAAATCTTGCCTTCTGCTGTTTATCGAAGTAGTGAAGTAAGCTGATACGCCCATTTTGTTACATACCACGTAATTTTTATGTAGTTTACGTAATTATACAATACATTCTAATTACCGGTCGTGGACGCTGAATAGGATATGAAAAGAACCAGAGGTTTAGAGTTCGAAAAAGGTTTGAAATAGATCTAGAATGGGCGTGCGAAGCGAACGAAACGAACAACTCGATACTGAACTGACTATGAGCAGTCGGCAGTGGAACTGCGACGGGTGGCCACGTGAAGGACGAGTCCAGACCAGCGAGGCCGAGACCGTGACCGAGACAGGCGGGAACGGGACCGAGGCTGGAACGAGACCGGCCGACGTGCCGTTGCGGGAACGAGACCGACCGTTTCCCGATCCGGGAAATGTGGGACCGACGTGAACTATAAAGACCGTTCGTTAGAATTCATTCCGCGCTGGTTCCGTTCATCTTGGTGAGCCGTTCCTCTGAACCAGTTGGTTCACGAACGACCCATCTCTGTTCCAAGCGACAGCTGAAGTAGTTGGATACTCGTGCTTTGCACTTGAAGAAAGCGCTTCTCGCTTGCTTATGTAGAATTTGGCGCTTACCACCATCACCAGCGATGACGACTCGTAACAAATTGGATAAAAATTCACCAAATAACCCTCTACGATCACATTAAATAATCGCATTGGCTACAACATTCACAGCAGAGCGCTCAGAACACTGTCAAACGCTCATTGGCTGTTGTAAACTGCGCAGAACAATTTTAAATTTGAATTCTATCGTTTGTGAGTGCAAGTATAGACTGGTTTATGGGCCTATAAACTTCCCATGAGACTGGTGTTTTCCACAACCCACTGGGAAGAAACTCCTGAAAAGTCCAACCAGGAAGCAGCACTATACGTAGTAATGCTATTATTGTGAGCTGGAAACGGCCAGCTGATGCCTGCACTCAGTCCCCGAAGCTATCGGTAGAAAGGCCTCGATGTCAAATGACTTCTTGGAGCTGTTACAGGCTGACAAATTCTAGGAATCGGCCAGCAGCTATCGAAGGAGCCCTTCTGCGTCGGTGGTGGTGAAAGCGGTAGCCTGTAGTAAACGTGAACTGTTATCCCTTGTGGGAAATACTGAAGAAGCCAGTCTTTCTTTTTTTGCGAGAGTTGTACTGTTTAGTGAGCGAATACATGCTCAGTAGGCAGAGACGTCATATCAGGTCAGTGAGTCAGTAGCTAGCTGGATGTATTGTTGCATAAAAGGCACAGACTTGGAGAGGATTAATTGATGTCAATAAATTCGATCTGTTTCTCTGGAAACTTCAACAGTAGACTTTTTTCGAACAAATGAAACTATATGGCTCAAGAGAACTTTTTGAAATAGCAAAAATCTATGACCTATGTATGGAGAATGAAGCGACAAATGAAAATTTGTACCAGCACTGGGATCTGAACCTAAGTCTTCTGCGGATTATTCCACTCTGACGCAGTGGCTTTGCACGACTTCAGGGTCTACTCTATCATGCCTCCCTCGTGCATCAAAATTCCCATACACGTCTCAACCCGCTTGATACTCACCTAAACTCTAACAGCATTGTGCAGATGCTCTCCAGTTGTACTGGAATAGAGCCTCAGCATCAAATTATTAGCCAACATTAGTACCTAGAGATTCTTGCTCAACTCCGTAGCAAAATAAAAAAAGACGCGAACTTTGGAAGAAGTCATGGGTTCTGCATGAAGGCAACGCACCGGCTCATACCGCATTGTCGTGGTTCCTAGAAAAGTTCAGCACCGCAGTGGTTGACCACTTTATTCACTTGTAACTTATCTGCTCCTCAAGGCCAAATATGTATTAAAACTAACAACATTTCAGGCTGTTGAAGCAGTGAAAGAAAAAGTGACACGCGCCATCAAGGAAGTCACAGAGGAATAGTTCCAGCACCATTTCGATCAAAGGATGAGTGTTTTAAAGATAAAGGGGATGAGGAGTGTATTGAGGCTGATAACTAAAAATGTACATTTTGGAATAAAATATTTTACAGCAATATTCCCGCTACTTTGTAGCCACACCTACGTTTCCAAGTAGAGCAATACATAGCACATCGCTGTTGAACGCGTGGATCCTGGCTGCGACCGAGTGGAGCTTCGCATGACGCCACGGAAGCTCCGAGAAAGATAAAAGGAACGTTTGAAGTCAAAAGGTGGAGTCGCTAGTTTGGGTGAGACAGCTGTGCCGGTATACTCTGTCGTACCTCAGTACCTCAGGCTGCTAAATCCTCGTTGACCCTCAGGACGGCGCCGTATTTGGAAGAGAAATGCAAACTGCGGCTGCTGGAGATGGAGCAAGGAATTATTCCGCCAGTGACACCAAGTGAGAACCGGCTTACGAGGGCAACGTTAATGCAACACCATTAGCAACTTCATTTGCATGACTAATATTCAATATATCGCTGATGACTGGCTGCTCCATAATTAGAGGAAATTGTGTAGGGTGTACGAATGTTTTTGTAATGAAGCGTGTACTACTCTCATAGAGATAAATAAGGCCTGATTGTTTCAGTGATGAATGAAAATATAAAGCCCCAAAAATAAGTTTACAATGCTCACTAGAGAAACATCTATGAAATAATCACACAGAACACACATTCCTCGGTCCTACGCAATGGAAATAGAAAAAGTGGCTCCACAGCCCTAAAATAGACATTGTACATGAATGAACAGTTGTGAATGTGAGTAGTCATTTTGCTTGTAGCACCCAGCTGTGCAATGGACAGTCTCTCCGTTAACCTGCACCTAAATGCAATATGCAACAAATAGTTACACCGCTGAAAGATCATTTAATAAAGCTAAAATCCCTATTAGATGAATTATGGTAACATTTCTGTGATACAGTGCTGCCACATGTTAGACATACACATCAGCCTCATGCAATGCATGGTCATAGCCTACGTACCCTTACCTTATTCAAGTTCTGAAAAGTAGCTAGCATTCAAAGAGATTGTTATATGTTAATAATAATAATAATAATAATAATAATAATAATGTGCCCCTTCTTTAGTTGAATCCCGATTCACGAAAGTGACTGAACAGAGCATCCTTGTGCTTCATGGTAAGACAAGATGGCGCGGCAGCAACGTGGCACACTTAAGTAGCAGTTTTTGTCAGCAGGAGAATTCCTTCCCGGTAAATAAGTTCGCAATACTTGATTACAATAACCGAGATATTTTCAAGAATGATTCAACTTACAATCCCATAGTGGTAATCTAACCCGCACTTGTCGTTACAGAACAAAGAATTTCTTTCGACACGTAATTAAAACATCAGTACACAAATAAACTTGTGACCGTTGATCAGTTAACAATAAAGAGTTTAAGATCTACATCTACATCTACATGACTACTCTGCAATTCACATTTAAGTGCTTGGCAGAGGGTTCATCGAACCACAATCATACTATCTCTCTACTATTCCACTCCCGAACAGCGCGCGGGAAAAACGAACACCTAAACCTTTCTGTTCGAGGTCTGATTTATCTTATTTTATTTTGATGATCATTCCTACCTATGTAGGTTGGGCTCAACAAAATATTTTCGCATTCGGAAGAGAAAGTTGGTGACTGAAATTTCGTAAAAAGGTCTCGCCGCGACGAAAAACGTCTTTGCTGTAATGACTTCCATCCCAACTCGCGTATCACATCTGCCACACTCTCTCCCCAATTACGTGATAATACAAAACGACATGCCCTTTTTTGCACCCTTTCGATGTCCTCCGTCACCTGGTAAGGATCCCACACCGCGCAGCAATATTCTAACAGAGGACGAACGAGTGTAGTGTAAGCTGTCTCTTTAGTGGACTTGTTGCATCTTCTAAGTGTCCTGCCAATGAAACGCAACCTATGGCTCGCCTTCCCCACAATATTATCTATGTGGTCCTTCCAACTGAAGTTATTCGTAATTTTAACACCCAGGTACTTAGTTGAATTGACAGCCTTGAGAATCGTACTATTTATCGAGTAATCGAATTCCAACGGATTTCTTTTGGAACTCATGTGGATCATCTCACACTTTTCGTTATTTAGCGTCAACTGCTACCTGCCACACCATACACCAATCTTTTATAAATCGCTTTGCAACTGATACTGGTCTTCGGATGACCTTACTAGGCGGTAAATTACAGTATCATCTGCGGACAACCTAAGATAACTGATAAAAAAAATCAGCCAGCCACCAAATAACTAAGTTTGCAACCTCTTCAGATCTAATCCTTTGCGCATAGGCATGCGACCGAACACTAGCACACGTAGCAATATTGATAACAAACTGTCAGCCTCACGCTAAAAAATGTTCTTCCGCACTGAATATAAAATGGACTGCTCTTACTAGACACCTTATATGTAGTAAATACTGTTGAACACCATTGCTCTCCATCGAACAAAGGTAATTTCACAAAGAACAGCATGTGACCTCGAAAATAGCTCTACAACCAGTCTCGACGTAACGCTAGGAAGTACTGTAATGCAGTGCATCGACTGACTTCCTTCGAACAAGGAACCTAATTGGCTCGCAAATATGACCTGACAAGGATCCTAACACGTCTACTGCAGCTATAGCTTTTAGTTTAGAAGGAATTATAGGAAATAATGGTACACGATGTGCAATGCTTGATGTTTAACCTTTCTAACACAATATACGTTTTGCTTCGACTTTCTTATTGTTTTCTGCACGTTGTTAAAGGAGCAATGTGTATAAAGTTCGTGAAAGCATTAAATAGCATGTACCCAATAAGCTTATTTACAAAACCATTAGGTACGCACACAACCCAAAGAGAGTCACTGACTGTACATCTTTTCGAGAGAATATTGTTACATACCAAATAATACTGTCTTATTGTGGCATTTGTTTTTTCATGCCATTTACGTTTCACATCTTTCCAGATAAAGGCCTTTGTCTTGTTCCTGAGCAATTTCTAGTAAAGAGGAAAACACAAAATTTTTAAACATTATCTTTCATGTGTACAACAAGCATGTTTACAAAACAGCGATAGAAATTTATGAAATCGAGGAGTAGGAACTGCCCCGATTGCCTCAAATTTTTCCAGGGCTTGTTCAATACCTACTGAAGAAATTATAAGTCTGAAAAATTTTACCCTTGTTTTACCAAACACTGATTTTTCCGAATTGACTGTACTTCTAGAGTCCTCATAAATATGCAGCAAAGATCTCAAAACATTGTTATGCCGTGTGCAAGATTTTTCTGCTGTTAGTACGTCGTCAACGTAAAATGAATTTCGTCTATTCAAGTAAGCCGATAAAACAGTGTTCGAACCATGAATAAAGGCAGCTGAATGAATTGTATCCATTAGAATTCGTATGATGACCATTTGAATTTTAGTACTGTTTGTTAAAATTGGAATATTGCTTGTAATCTGAGTGATTCTCGTTTTAATTTGAGTGATGTCACCAATTATCTTGACTGTTAAGATTATTATGGTGATATCTGCCCTCATCACCGAAATTCTGTGATGTCTTCTATCATGTTCATAATGATTGCTACGGAAATTTACTTGTATCGCGATAATCATTCAGCTGCGACTCATACCGACGATATCGGTTGTCCAGTCTGAAACTGTCTGTTATTGTACTTATTTTGCGCGTTCCAGTTGTTTTTTATTTTCATGAGGTACAAAAAATTTAGTCTATCATGATTTCTCTTGTAATTGTTATGGTATTTTCCTGTTAAGCTGTTGTGACAGTCAAATTTCAATTCCTGATCTAGTGTCTGAAACGCTTCTTAATCATCTTTGCATCTGCCGACCAATATTAAGTGTCTCAAATGTGAAGTTAATTTTCTGAAACAAATACGAATAAGCTCCAACGGACTGTAAAGGTTTCTTAATTACTGATTTCTGCGTACCAAGTCTTCAAAATATTTTGCTCCGCTGGAAAGTTTTGACTGTTCAGAGATTCTTAACATGACAATGCAGTGTTACGCAATATTGTGTGGCTTGCGAGCAGTAAGCTGACGTAAATGCTCGACAACAATCATTTACGCTTTGACAATCTCTGATAATCGAAAGCATTTTTTCTGCTGGTCGTTTTCTAAATATCCGCCGAGATATTCCAATTTGTGTTCTAGTGGCCAGATTGGTGATAAAGAATATAAAAATTAAATTATGAGGCTGTATTTCGTACTGTAATTTCTGAAAACTTTAAATTTACGTATTGTCAAAAAGAGTTTGTAGTCTAAGTTTATCGCTTTATGTAAACCGGACTGTTCTCTATTGCGCCACGTCGGCCTGCTCATTACCATATATGGATGTATGGTACTGCTCTCTCGGAAAATCAACTAAACGCCATAAATGTATATTGTCTTCAAAATTTTCTGACTGGGAATGTGAATGTAAACGGTCAGTGGGTTCCACGACCCCAGCAGCAACTGCATATGTGTGAATTGTGCAACCAACCATGCGGCCCGCTTAAGAAATGAGTATAACCACTGGTAGAACTCTACAAATAATAAACAATGTGAACACTGAAATATGACGAGCAAGGTGTGATATAACAAAGCTGTGTAATTTATGAAACTTGTGCACAACTTGTGCGCATTTATTCTAATAATAATAACGTGAATAGTCAAATTCGTCATTTTCGTCATTGCAGTTAAGCTTTCTTTCTATGACTTTGAGCTGTTCACGCTCAGTGTTCGCATTAGGCTTTTGTTGCTGACTGATTTTTGCCTGGTCATCTTTATATTTCTCAGTGACTGTGTCTGAAAACTGCTAGCAGTGTGTCATTGGAATCTCTATCTGCAATGTCTGACAAATTTGCCAATTCGTTGTCAGGTTATCAACTTTTTCTTTAATTGTGATTCTTAACTGTTCTTTTTATTCATAAGAATTTAATGACAAATTTCCCAGTTAGCTGTTAGTCCCTTACCTGTATAACTTTCGCACTCGAAACTTTAGAGCTGATTTTAGCTAACAGTTCATTCTCGTCATTACGCTAGTTTGGTCACATAACCTAGTTGCAAAACTGCTAACGATTGGTTGAAGGTCATTTTTGGTTTCTTCCCTAATCTGAACTGATAGATCTTGCATTTTCAGTTTGATTTCCACCTGTGATTTCTATTCTCTTCCTGTCATTTTCTGTTCTCTTCATATGATTTTTCGGTTTTCTTATTCATTTCAACTTGTGCTTAAGTATTTGACGAATTGATTCTAGAAAATTTTTCCATTTTGGGAACTGTGGTTTTACATTATTGTTCGATGAAAGTGATGTGGGTTGTATTCGTTCAAAAGATGTTACTGCAAAACTTGATTCTGAAGTGTCTCTTACTGGTTGTTGTAAAATTCCGCAAGACTATGGTGACTTATAGCCTGTCGACTCTTCTTCGGAATTTACTTTTTCACTGGCCATCACTTGTTCTTTATCGTCAGTTTTCACTAAGTTAGTTGGGTTATTGCAAGTCAGCAATATTTCCTGCGATCTTGTATAAATTACTGGTTGTGTTAATTCTTCAAAGTGGTTCTTTCATCCTGTACTGAACCATTATTTTGCAACACTTTCTGTTGCCTTGTGCTATAATGAAATTTCGTACAGTTATCCGCAGTGCCAAATATGGTAAAATTCTACTACGCAGGATATAAATTACCATGTAATGACAAAACCCTAAGAAACTGTTTTTGGTAGTATAATGTACACATATTCCCAACAACAAAAGAAATATTCATAGAATCTGTACCGATAAACGTTTCCGTCTATGTAACAAAGTTTTCAATTATCATTATATGTGTTTGCACAAAAATTTCAGAAATTACAAGCAGAAATTTTAAAAGTATTATAATGTCTGAAAAAGAAGTGTAACTTTAGTAAAAATAGCTTCAGTGGTATTTTTTGCTTTGGAGAAATCAAACACCATCTCACTACTTATTTTCAAAATACCCAGTGAACTAACCTAGGCAGAAAGATCGATAAGTGTAACTTAATTGCTTGTCTGCTTCTCTCTATCCGAGTGAATCTTCCTTAAACTGTCTACCAAAACTTCTGAAAAATGTTTACCAAACAAACCAGTTCCTAATTTAAACTTAAGTACAGTGCAAAACTCTGGACCTTCCTATATGAAGGATGATTACACGGGTGTCAATAACTATCAGTGTCAAGTTCTCAGGTTTCTAGCCAGGTGAGGTTTCCATAAATGTTGCTTACGTCATCTTCTGACGTATTCAGTTTCATGTTAGCTCAGTAGTACGAGATTTTACTTACCAAATAAGCTTTACATGATTTTCCGATATGATTGAAAAAGTAATCTACTCAAGTGCAGTAAAATATCTTTGAAACTGTACAATAATTAGCCAATCACAGATTTGATTCACAATGGCCACATTATTGAGATCGTTACTCATGTATTGAGTACACAGTAAAATAAAAAAAATGTCACCACTTGGGAACGTCTGCCACTTAATGGGGAAGGTTTTTAGGAATTCATGATTGGTCATACATCTGATTTACTCTCTATGCAAGAATTAGGAAGTTCGAGTAAGGACACCATGTTATCTGTATGAAATGAAATTACAATGGACATTCCCCAGGGTTCGATAACAAGCCATTAACTGCTCTCACTTTTTTGTTAGTGGTATATGGTTTTATTCAGATACAGAATTATGATTGTCCTTTTTGTAGATGATACAATCGCTCAATTCGAGTAAAGAAGCACCAAAGTGAAAACAATAAATTATCTTTCTGTATAAGTTAGTAGCTGTTTTAAAAAATGAACGAGGTTTCAACTAAAAAAAGTATATGTTTAGACACTTGGGAGTATAAACCAGTTTCACAGAACATATGTGCACAAATTCAGTAGATTGTCAGAACGTAATTTGAATTAGAAATGAATAGAGCTTACCAGAAAAAATAATTGAAGGGAGAATGATGTACACTATTCTGTAGAAAATCTCTTTGACTCAAAAAGAAGTGAAATATTCTGTTTGAGAACTTTCTGACACGTTACCCAGATGAGTAAACTGTTTGATAAAATACGAGGGTTGGAACTTTAATAAGGACAACTATTTATTTACAGGTCGTACACATTAGATACGTGTTTCAAAGTTTTACCGACCTTCAAAGTTGTCACCAGCATTGTGTATAACCCGTTGCCAGCGATGTGGAAGTCGTAGGATACGCTTAGCAGTGACAGCTGTGTTGACAGTTGGAGCTGCGCGGTCTATTGTCCGATGAATTTGTAGCAGTTCTTAAACGACTGGCGAGCTGTTAATTTTTGAACTCAACCTAGGACCTGCTTAGAGACCGAAGTGATGACACTTTCCGCTGGACCTGACCATCATTTTGCAGGACAATGCTCAAGCACGTACAGTGCAAGCTGTTACTGATTTGTTTGACTGATGGGGCTGCTAAGTGCTACACCACCTACTGTACTCCCCTCGTGAGTTCAACTCGATTTCTGAACTGAAGGAAACTCTTCACGGCATTCACTTCAGGACTGCTACAAATTCGTCGGGCAATAGACGGCGCCGCTCTGTCAACACAACTGGCACTGCTAAGAGTATCCTACGACTTGCACATCACTGTCAACGAGTTCCTATACAATTCTGGTGACTACTTTGAAGGCCAGTAAAACTTTGAAACACGTATCTATTTTGTACGAGCTGTAAATAAATATTTGCCACTATTAAAGTTCCAACCCTCGTAGAAATGTTTCCAAATGCAAAGTAAACTGGTTTCTCCCTGTCAACTCATTTTATATCTCCGAGGAATTCTTGAAAAGAAATAACAAATCAATAAAAAAAACTGTAAACGGCATCTACCTAAAAACATTTTCAAGAGAAATGTGCAGCCTTTACTCGATTATCATATACTGTACCACAAAGGTTTTGTAAATGTATTCTAAGAACTCCTAATAAACTAAGTCAATATTTAATCAAATCGTCAGTAATAACTGTCTCAGTAGTTGACTAGTGATACAGTTAATTTTTTTAGTTATCAGTCTATCGATTGATTTTGCACTGTCCATCATTTCCTGTATTACTACAGTCTTTTCATTTCTACATAGTTATTGCACATAACATCCTCTACAAACTGTTGTACACATTTTAATTTCGTTTGCCCCTGATATTTTTTCCTTCTATCGCTCCTTCTAGCACTAGGTTCGCTATTCCTGGATTCTACGTCATATCTTACTGATTTATATTCATAATTCATTAGAAATGTGAAAATCATTGAAGCGCATTATGTGCAGATTTGGGGTATTTCAAAAAGTAACTTCCATTTTTGTTGAGAGACATCCTTTACTTTGTGACATTTCTATTCCTTTGTGTCAACAGAAAGATAGGATTTAAACTAATTTTTCGTAACACCAGAAACATTGTAACAACATAATTTCATACCCAAGAGTTCATGAGTGACCTGATCAAAGGTTTCACATAAATCTGAAAGGATCTCACAGTTACGTTCATCACGATCAATAGCTGTTACAAATACTTTCAATAAATCAGAGCCATCTATTTCAGTTGATATTTGGCCTTCCTTTTTGTGAAAACTGAATTGTTACTTAATTTTCTGTACACTACTACCAACAAATTTCTAAATTACTTCCCTTGCAGTATTTCTGTGTCCAGTAAATGAGCCTGTGATTAAGGTTTCTTCTGCTATTATAGCTTTCCGGCAAATTTACTGTGATGTAATATATGCTGTTTGAAATTTTAGCTTTGTTTTTGGTAACTGTATTAAGTTTTCTAACAGTCGATGATCGTATATTCTGCCCTTGGTTTATCTCTGTATTTCAGTAATCATTAACATCATAAAAGTGCTTATAATTAGTGTAATGACGTGTTGTCCCTATTTTGGTCTTTTAGGGTGTAGTATATAATCGAGATATTGGTTTATTAATGTGTGTCTCATGCAGTCACTTCATGATTCTAAAAACATTGTAACTTGAATGTGACGCTCTTTTATATCTTTGTAAATAAATGTTTTGTAAAACGGTGTGATATAAATATTGATATATGATTTGCCACATTAATGTGATGAAGTAGTTTCATAAAAATAGTTTGCAGAACAGGTTTAATTCGTCTTCGTATACGGTACCACTTATTCTACGACATTTCGACAATATGCTTCGCATCTACAGAGCGAACTGACCAGCAACGTTGTTCTATTATGTGGCGCCGCATAAAACGACGTCGGTAGGAGCAAATGAATAATCAATTCATTGACTTATATACCAAAAAGTTTTTAAATCCACGGTTCCCGTTTTGCTACTTCTGTTAATTTCGTTGTTTCCGATGGCGAATCACGTATTATAAAGCAACGTTTTTGAATAATTTACGAAAGATTAAGCTTTATAAGCAGAATAAACTTAAAAAACATCCAAAACGTCTATGACTACACCGCTAATTAACAAAGAAGGACTGGAAACTCTTGGATAAATATGGCAGAAGTTCATTTTGTTCCAGAAATACCATCTAACTGATGGCCAAATCTTACTTGTATTTTTTACAGCATGATTCCGTTTTCTAACAGTCTCCGAAAACTCTGAGGGAGAACTTATATCGATTATGTGGCTGTCGTCTGTCTGGACACAGTCCCAGATACATGGGGCAGGTTACATAAAATGACATTTCTGGGGGCAGCTGAATCACCCTATGTATTAAGACTACTCCACCGAAAAGAAAATCAGACATGTGCGTTTTTCAAGGAAACGAATTTACACACTGCTTTCTTTAACAAATGAAAAAGTCCAAGCAGACAAAAAAATTGTACGAAAGAAAGTGATGAATTTATATGATCCACAGAGCACCAAAATAGAAAAACATTATCTTATACGGATATCATTAACATGTATCATCTAATATTGATCACTGCCTCACACAATCTTTGTCATTGTTCACGTAATAAAAATTAGTAAGAAGAAGAATTTCTTCATCACAACAGCAAATTGGTTTTATCATGATTCATTGCCTCTACATTTTTTCCTTGCCAACAGTCACTTTCATTAGAGGTATTCGAATAGATAGCTGTAGTTTTTAATGCAATTTTGTCACAAATTGTTCCACAAATAAAGAGCCACGAAAGTGTGTCCATTTTGGCTGAAATTACCCATCCTCAGGAAATCTCTGTCTATGTTTACCTCACTTTTTTTCTAATTGAATAAGACTATCTGATATGTAAGGTCGCCTTACAGCGGAGTAAAATAATCTGACAGCAGACTGCGAAACATAACAGGAATGAATCACTTTTGATACATTTATGAAAGACGGCCTTCAAATTAAGCCACACTTCTTAGCTTGTATTTGAGTACAGGCGCTAGCGCAAGCCGTCGACCATCGCTACAGATGTGTTTACCCGTCAGTCTTGATGCTACTGCTTCACCTAACTACGGTGGCAACCGTGGTTTCGCCTGTGTAATCAACAAATGCTGTGAATAGGAATTTCGTGTATATAAATACAGTGCTATCGTGACCGTCTAATCAGGTGATTATGACAGTGACACTCACATCTTCTTTCCGTATCGATTTACACTCGTCAACTTTTCATAGGAGCCACAGCACCGTTCTCAGAAATTTCCAATGAAAATTTAAACAGTTGCTGTGCCGAGCAAAATTCATCAAAATGACGAGCACACGATATGCGATGCAAATTAGTGTTTAGTTTTGGTTAATTCGGGCAAGCGAAATGGGCCGGAAGTGTTTGCTTTTAATTTTTTTCTTGACTATGTCTGTTTGAACGCATGCCTTTTCTGTTACGCCTTTCTTTAATTTAAAAGAGGGGAGAAAAAAACGTAATTAAGCCCGCCCTCATGGCCGGGCACGTTTTGTGTTCTGCTTCTTTCACATAACTCTCGTAAACGCAGCCGACACAAGAAATACTGTCGTAACGTTAGCACCCTCTTGCGAAACGTTTGCAAGGAAATAGAGGAAAGCTGTGACATCTATTTTATGTCTCTTCATTCATTCATGAGACGCTGCCTCATCCCACAGTTCCAGAAAAGTATTAACTTACTTTCTCAGTACCGTGCGATAAGAAGACTATTGGCATACCGTAAGTGGATAGTGGCGGTATAAATGGTTTATTTCTCAAGTGGGGGGGGGGAAGCCACATTAACTTCGTCAAAACATACTTGTTCCGAAATGAATTCTCAAAAATCGTATTAGTTTTAGCAAAGTACACTTCTAGCGTCCATTGCCTTAGGAGCAAACAGATGAACATTCTCATATTTTTTTCAGAAAACGTTATAATTTTCAGGACTTCGTGTCTCAGTCTAAAACCGGACCCTTGTAGGATCTCTTGGTTGTCCACCTGCCTGTCCGACTGTTAAGAATCCTTTTTCTCATTAGCGGATAGACGTACCAAGTTCAAATGTATGTCACGTATTAAGCACTGTGCTCCCTTAACAGGATAAAAATTTTAACTTAAGTCATTTCAGTCAAAATATACAGTCATTTAAGTCACGTATTTTGAAATTTGGAAACTCAGTCATCAAAACTTCGTTGCATAATTGCCGTTGATCTAGAATTATGAAACTTGGCAAAAAGTAAGATTTCACTGTACCGGTAAAATAAAAAACTCTGAAAATTGTTAAATTGTCATTTTATCATCCAAAAAATTCCATTCATCATTCGCCAAAAGCATAATAAACGGACATTACTGCATTCAAACATAAAATGTGAATTTCAGTTACGTTTCAGTAGGTAAACAAACAATATTTTCTATCTTCTATACTTACATATGTATAAACTGAAAGCCGGCCGAGGTGACCGAGCGGTTCTAGGCGCTACAGTCTGGAACCGCGCGACCACTACGGCCAAAGGATTGAATCCTGCCTCGGGCATGGATGTGTGTGATGTCCTTAGGTTAGTTAGGTTACAGTAGTTCTAAGTTCTAGCGGACTGATGACCTCAGATGTTAAGTCGCATAGTGCTCAGAGCCATTCGAATCATATAAACTTTAGTCCCTTGCTCACTTCATTTTGTACAATGTATGTCTGGGCCAGTCTGAGGAACTACTGTAGAGATTTTGACACGCTCTTGGAATTTCTATGACTGATATTTTGCCTATATCTATATCGAAAACAGGCAAAAATCTTTGAGATTCTCTATTCCCAGGATAGATGAAGCATGTATACATATATACAATTAAAAGTGTAGATGAAACCCTCAGTGCGCGAGACCTACTAGCACTTCGCCAATTTTTACTTTTCACCCTCATACGAAAGTTTGATACATGGCAGTCGATATCAAAATCACTTTGAGGATAAAGTAGTACTATTAATGAAAATCATGCAGAAACTACGGCGAAAAACAGTTTGTAACCTATGTCTCAAATGACAGAATATTTCGCAGTGAAGAAATATGAAAGGTAATTGATTCGTAGGAGAGTAAAAGTTTTATAGCGCTCCACAGGTGAGGTTCTCGATGTCGCTGATGTAACCCTAATGTCAAAAAAACTAGTCTAAAACACCACATACAACAATGTAAGAGCGAAACTGTGCTTCAGACAGTCAATGGTCGAAAATGAAATTACTCACGCTGATTACCTAGTACAGATTCGTCTGAGATATTTGTACAAAGTACACTTTAACAAGTTGCATACGGAACCTGTTGTTCAGTAGAAATTTGAGGTTTCACAAAGACGATCCAATACTTAAGAAAAGAAACGGTGGAAAGGAAAAGCCTACGGCAAAGTTTCGTTGTTAGGTGAAGAAACTTTAAAAACATTGCTATCTTCCATTCGTCTTTACATAACGTCTGTGAATTCGATTTTTATCTCGCTGACGTGGAACTAAGCAGAGGCCATAGTGCGAAGGAGCCTGCAATATGTAAAAACAAAATAAAACACTAGGTAAGCATTCACTTAAATTTGTATCCAAGCATGTTTCAGAGACTTAGCTATATGTTCGTGACAATCTGGGACTTTAAAGTGACAGCATGGATTTTATGGATACAACGTCGTATGTTCTAAAATAGTGATTCATGGTGAATAATGTGTAAAAACATTAGATATACAGGACGAATAGGATACATTTGAAGAATCTTTTCAAAAAATATCTCCAATTTTGTTTCATTTACTCTGTGCGTTATTGTGATGTGCTTTTGTATCCGAATTTCACACTTTTTCCAACTTATAATGTTTGGTGCAAAGTATGGTGACGTTTCAGCCTCGCTACGGCTGTCTTCGATCTGTGTCCTGTCTTATAATGGGTCTCCACCGTGGTCATCTTCTGAGTTCTTGAATTCCAAATTTATTTTTAGAAGGATTGTCACCTCCTGGCTCTCACGTGTTGCGCCGTTCTCATCAATTCCTCGTTGTATCGTCACCTTCGTTAATCTGGCCAGTAACCTGTGAAACGTGTTGGTCAATAATTCCTAAGTTTTCGATGGCTTATAGGCCTATTCTGCGGTCGACAGTGATAAGTGTCCTCAAACAAGTAAATACAAAGTTTGTCACTTTCCGCATAAATTGTGTAATGGCTACACGTTTTCTACTGACTTGTCATTGTTAATAGCTATAAATATGTCTTGTTCGTTGTCTGAGTCAAAGGATGCTAGGAGTCAACGTTTTCTTCAGGCTCCTAATAAAGTAATATTATCACTGATGCTCTCTGACAGTAACATGGCAAAAAATTATCAGACCAGTAAATAAAATAAATCCAGGGAACAGACCATTATCACCGTAGTAAAAAGTGAATAGAGCATAGAGAAACGTATGCCAAATTTAAGAGAACACAAAATCTCCAAGATTGGTAACGTTTTAGTGAGGCTCGAAACTAAGCGCGGACTTCAATGCAAGACACTTTTTATAGCGTCAACAACGAAACTCTGTCTCGAAATCTGACAGAAAATCCAAAGAGATTCTTGTCGCACGTAAAGTGCACTAGCGGCAAGACACGATGCCGTTGGTAGTATTATTGATGACAACGCCACTAAAGCGGATACAGTTTTCCGAAATTCTTTCACCAAAGAAGACGAGCTTCACAATTAGGATCAAGAACAACTGCCGACGCGATTAACTTGGAGGTAAATATCCTTCGCGTAGCGAAGCAGCTTAAAGCACTTAAAGGCCGGTCTTCTGGTCGAGATAGCATAGGCTATCAGTTAAGTCCCTTTCAGAGTATACTGATATTTATAGCCCAATACTTAGCAATCATATACAACTACTCGTTCGCTTGACGAAACATCAGTCCCAAAAGCCTGGAAAGTTGCACTGGTTACTCACATATTCGAGTAAGCAAATAGGAGGAATTCGCTGAATTATAGACTCATATCACTGACGCAATTCGCTGAATTACACGCCCATATCACTGAAGCAGGATTTCAGTAGGATTTTCGAAACTATACTGTATTCGAACTTTATGAATTACCTCGAAGGTAACAGTCTGTTGACATATAGTCGGCACGGATTCAGAAAATATCGCTCATGGGAAACACAAGTAGCTCCTTAATCGTACGAAGCAACGAGTGCCATCGACAAGATATCTCAAGTTGATTCCATATTTCTTGATTTGCGGAACGCTTTTGACACCGTTCCTCGCAAAAGACTTCTAATAAAATTGCGTGCCCATGGATTATCGCTTCATTTTTACGACTGGACTCTTGACTTTCTGTCAGCAAGACATAGTACATAGTAAACGGAAGTGATATCCAGCGTCAAGGATGTGTTATAGGCCATCCATTGGTACTAATATATATAAACGGTTTAGGCGGTAATCTGAGCAGTAATCTTAGACTGTTTGCAGATGATACTGTCATTTACCGCCAAGTAAGGTCATCAGAAGACAAAAATCAGTTGGTAAACGATCTAGACATGAGATCCCTCTAGTTCGGAAAGTGGTAGTTGTTTCTGAACAAGTAAAGGTGTAAGGTGATCCACATGGGTACGAAAAGGAATATGTTAAATTTAGATTACACGATAAATCACACAAATTTACCTAGGATTACTATTACGAACAACTACAGTTGGAACGCTGTGTGGCAGACAGATTGGCAGAACACTTGGAAGATGCAAATCGTGTACTAAAGAGACAGCCTAAACTACTCTTGTTCGTCATCTCTTAGAGTACTGCTGTGCGGTATGGGATCCCTACCAGATAGAATTGACCAATAATAACCAAAAAGCCCAAAGAAGGGCGGGGGAGGGAGTGTCACGGATATTATAAGTGATTTGGGGGTGGGAATCATTAAAACAAAGGCTTTTTCGTTTCCACCAGATCTTTTCACGAAATTTCAGTCATCAACTTGCTCATCTGGTTGTGAAAATATTTGACTGTCGCCAACGCTCGTAGGGAGAAATTATGATTGTAATAAAATAAGAAAAATCAGAGAAAGATTTCAAGTGTCAAATTTTGCCACGCAATGCTACGAGTGGAACGTTAGAGAAATAGTCTGAAGGAGGTTCGAAGAACCGTCTGCCAAGAATTTAAGTGTGATTTACGGAACAGTGATACAGCAGAACAAAAATCATACCCTGCAGGATATCCAAGCGTTTGGTGACTCGAATGCAATAGCAATATCTCGGTGATCGCAAGAGCGAAGGCCCTTGCATGGTCATAAATATTGTTTCCATTTACTGGTATTTGAATCACTAAAGATTTTATCAGGAAAGATCATAGCTGCGCTTATACTATTTTTCTGATGTATCTGCCCGGACAGATATCCGAAACACATATTTCTTTGTCTTTATTCATCAGCTGCCGTGATCTGAAAAGAACTGATTTTATATCTAATTAAAAGTACTGTAGAGTCCGCAATTACACGACATGAAAAGCTTATTGCTCATGGCCGACAAATTCCGAATTACCGAAACCAGTATAGTGCACAGTAAATTATATACCACGCATTAAAAAATCGTGCAGGAGAGCCAGAAAAGAAAATTCTTCGTAGCAGGAACAAAAGGCATACGCGTTGCACGATGCAAATTAGTGTTTGCTTTCGGTTAATGCTGACGGAAAGAACTCATACAAAACGTGTTTGGTTTTAATTTTGATCTTGACTCTGTCTGCCTGAGCACACGCTTGCTTTACTATACTATTCCCTTAAAATGTAACTGAAATAAGCAATTAACATGTGTCTGTTTGCTTAACTTTCATAATAGGCTGCTGCTAAACTGGAAAAATGTATTAATATAATGCACCTTGTCCCAAAGTTATATAATGAAGTAAATCAACAACATTTCCTGTTAGAATATGTTCTTGAATATTGAATTTACTCATGTAATCAGAAGTCGGTCTATCTATTGTCTGTTATTTAAAGAGAGGATTTCTACTCGTTACCTGTGTCATTGTACTGAATAATGAGTGTATTATTACGTTCGTAGTGTAATGTTACTGTACTTTTTCTTCACAGCTAGGTAACTGAAGTTTTTTTGTCCAGCCTGTCCTACCTCTCCCCCTCCCTCTGTCTTTCTTCTCCTCTCTTCTCCTTCCCATTTTCCTGCTCACTGTGAATTCTGGATATTGTTGCTTTTGAAAACTGAACAAATTGGCAGACTACTTCTGAGTTCTTTGAAAATGTGGTAACGAATTCATAACACTGGACTGATAGCAGGATAATGCTTCTAACATTTCTAAGCATTTTCATCGTCATCAGCCATTTTTATCATTAAGTGATATAGCCCCACCAATTATTGAGTTTATATACGTCTGCAACTTCTTCCATGACCAACGGTCCTGCGCGATATACGTGTACATGCAGTTAACTGCAACGATCTATGTCAGGGTCTTATCACATCGGTCTGGCGGTCTTCCTCGTGGTCTGTCTGTCTCTCTGTTAGACTGCAATTGAGCACCGCTTTTGTCCGTAGGCCATGATTTCCGCTGGCGACATGGCCGGCTCACTGCTATTTCATAGTAGCTGTTCTCCCCAGGATGTACTTGACGTCAGTACATGAACTGATTCCTACTCCACTTTTTGTCTTTCGTTGTAAATCTCAAGATCACCGCTGTGTAGTTCTCAGTTTTATTTTGTATATTCATGAAGTGTCCAGGTCTCACAGCCGTAGATCGACTTGGGATGGACACACTGATCAAAATCTGTATCAGTTTTACTGCCACAGAAGACCAGAACATCGTTTAATGTCTTAAAGATGCTTGACAGCATAGCTTCATGAGTCGAAAGATTCCGGGTGTTATGTCTCCAGTCATGTTTACAACTTGTCCAAGATTCTTAGACAGTGTTCAGTATTGTATTTTTGAGTTTTACATTCCCTACCGTTCCCCATTTATTAGACATAGATTCGTACGGAACGATCTTCATTGGAATGATCAGGGTTATTTGGTAAGCGTAATAGCGTTACGGAGATGTTTAGCATACTCAAGTGGCAGACTCTGCAAGAGAGGCGCTCTGCATCGCGGTGTAGCTTGCTGTCCAGGTTTCCAGAGGGTGCGTTTCTGGATATCGAATGTATTGCTTCCCCTACTTATACCTCCCGAGGTGATCACGAATGTAAAATTAGAGAGATTCGAGCGCGCACAGACGCTTTCCGGCAGTCGTTCTTCCCGCGAGCCATACGCGACTGGAACAGGAAAGGGAGGTAATCACAATGACACGTAAAGTGCCCTCCGCCACACACCGTTGGGTGGCTTGCGGAGTATAATTGTAGATGTAGATGTAGATGTAGATGTAGGTTTTGCCTTGGGAAGTATACTTAACGTTATATCCTTCCTTCCTACGCATTCCATTAATTCTGTGTTCTAAGGGTTGACGTCTGAAGGGGAACGAAAAGTAATTTTTATCCATTATTCTGTCAGTGCCGTTTCACTCTTTGAATAGCTCATTTTCCAAAAGAACTATAAGTGTTAAACATTGAAATTTTTACTGAGTGTATGTAACGTGCACGCCAACATTACAAATAAAGTGAACAGATTACCTCTCATGTATTTCAATTTTTTTAAATGTTTCTCTCATATAATTTCACTTCTTTATTCATTATTGAACATAAAACAATTTCTGTTGTGTTGGTGGTTCTCAGTTTACTTGTAATAACTTATTACTGTGCTGGGTAGAAATTGATAAAATGTTGTTTTTCTAAGCCATTTAGTTCAAAATATAATGGTACCAGAAAATCATAAAATGTAGTTTTGAGAAAAATCAATTTAAAGAAAAATGCTCATAAATACTTACAATTAATATTTTCCTGCAGAATACTGACCATCATCTTAATCATATTGATCTCTTCTTCTCATGGTTCCTCTTCTGTCTTGCTTCTTTTGTACATTTTAAATTAGCAATTTCTGCTTTGTAGATTCTCTGTTTATCTATTTGCATCAAGGATTTTGCGGTATTTCCACTCAATTTTAAGCCCAGTACTTCCAAAACATCCAATTTCCTTATTACACCATCATTGAAGCATCAGATTGCATAATAAACACCGAATTCGTCGGTTGTAATGTGAATATATACAGTTTTTGGTAGCTAGGTCCAAATGAAAGAATTTACACAGTCATTAAATTTTGTATTTTCCCATGAAGACATTTTTTCAACAAAGTGTCTTTACAAAGATCTCTAAGCCCGGCAGGGGTGTCCGAGCGGTACTAGGCGCTACAGTCTGGAACCGCGCGTTGGCTACGGTCGCAGGTCCGAATGCTGCCTCGGGCATGGAGGTGTGTGATGCCCTTAGGTTAGTTAGGTTTAAGTAGTTCTATGTTCTAGGGAACTAATGACCTCAGAAGTTAAGTCCCATAGTGCTCAGAGCCATTTGAACCATTTTGAACGAAGATCTCTAAATATGGGTTTAAATTCATTCATTACTGCAGCAGGTAAAAAATTTTTGTGGACAAACGTTACATTTCTCCTGTACTAGCACCAAGTGTCAGCATTATTCGGCAAAGTAAATGCTGAAAATTTTCATTTGTGGAGCTTACGGAAAAAGCCAGGCCATACAGATTTTTCTTGTTTTCTGAATGCCTAACATTTCCTCCTTTGCCCAAGCCATAATAATTCAGTAATTTACCTACTTCTACATTTGGCAGGTAACTTTTACCTTACCGTCTCCTTACCATCGTTCAGTACTATTTTTAACTTTCCTGTCCTAGACCCACTTATCTTCTGCATATGCACACTGTATTCTAATCTTAGAAATTCTGACAGTAGGGTCACAGGGTTCTTCTTAACATATTTCGTTATAAACTTTGCTGTTACAGTCCCCTAAATACTACGTGTATCTAACACATCTACTTACCACTGAACGAATAAAAATTGAGCTGTACTGCTACATTCATCCCACCATTTGGGCGAGCTTAATTCTTCTGACAGCTCTGTTCTTAGTTTCACTGCCACAAGTTATACACTACTTGCTTAGAATCTCTACATCACTTACCTTGCCAGTATCGAATGATGTAGCCATCACAACATCATTTAGTGTAGTGTGGCCACATTTCTGCCAGCTGCTATCAAAACATGCACGAATATCACTACTTTCACTGTCATCACTTTCCTTGCGAGCTTTTTCAGCTGCTTCCTTCATTGAGAGGTTACAAATTTCAGTAACAGCAGTTCCAATAATTTCATTATAAGTCATAAATTTTGCAGAGCGATTTCTAATGTTAAGCATGGCACAAGAGTTTGGATATATCCATCCCTTTACCAGCTGATCTAAGATAAACTAGCCTTATGTTATTCTCATACAGCCTAGTATTTGCCGTATGTGATCTCATTGTTGTGGCAACTGCCTCACACTTTGCACAATTCAATGTCAGTTTTGACATAATCCCTTCTCTCCTAAACAGATAGACATCAACACTACATACTCTGGACACAGTAATTTTGGAAATAAAATCACAGAGCATGCTGAACTTCACTACAGTATTTCGAAAAAAATGTTCATCTCCACAAGCAGACTGCGAAGAAACGTCTTGTAGATACTGCAGTTTCTTTCTTGAAGTACTGATTTTCTTTACATCCACAGTGGTGGAAATATTTATTTCATCGCCTCTTAAAATTAACAATTTTTGTTACAATCATTGAACAACTGAGCTAAATTTGCCTGATTTCTCTTGATTTCTACCAGAACTGAATATACACAATAATTTTTGTCAATTTGTTTTATTCTTAATTTTGGTCTCTATACAAATGTTTGTGCTTTACAATTTAACACTTTCTTGAAAAATGAGTGTAAGTGGATATGTCAGCTATTCTGTTTGCTATTCTGAAATATGAATACTAATGCTGAAAGAAACTCTGCATTTTAATGTTGTAACATAACACTGATGGATTTTAGTGTTTGTATTGCCTCATATGAACACACTGTTGCATTTAATACTTTGTTGCTCCACCACGCGCCTCTATCACCTCTCGGCGTCTTGAAGGCACTGAAAGAATTAAATTTTTAGTGTACTCCTCAGTCAGTTTATGAAACCACACATGCACAAGGGTCTCCAACAGCTTCCGTTTATTACGTGGCTTCTTTTTGGTGATAGCATTTCCCATAACCTTCCAAAAGTTCTCAATAGGATTGACATCAGGGCTGTTTCCAGGTCACTCTTATACTCGAACCCCATTTTGTCGAAGGAAAGATTTTACCTAAACTGTAGAAGTATTTGATACTTAACCAAGAAAGTAATCTGCTTCATGTTTGGTACAAATATTAGTCATAGGACTCACCTTCAAAGCTCTATGGCAAGGAGCCGAGTCATCCTGAAAAATGCAGTTGGAAACATCTCCAAACTGGTCTCTAATGGTTGGCATAAGCGTCCTTTCAAGAATGCTTTTGTAGTCATCTGCGTTGACAGTGTCATTGATGAAGTCCAGACTACCTACTCCGTGACTGTAAATGCACCCCAGACCATCTCTTCTTGTGGGTATTTGTACGTGTTACGCATGATGGCAAAAATTCTTCACCTTTTCTTCGACGCACGAACACTTTTCCATCTGAGACATGCAGATTAAGTTTGGACTCGTCTGAATAGATTACTTTGTTCCACATCTCTGGTGTCCATGTCGCATGTGCCTTTACCCATTGTAGTCGCTGTTGTCGCATTATCTTGGTCAATAAAGGCTTCCTTCTATGACGACTGGCTGAGTGTCCAGCATCCAGTAGCCTATTTCTTACAGTTCTACTGGTTACTGAGGCGTCGCACATTTCTTCCCAGTCTTGCTTTAGTTCAGCTGATGACAGGCGACGATCGTTGAGCGAAAGCCTTTTCAATACCCTGTCCTGTTTGGCAGTAGACGCCCTTTTCCGACCTCTTCCTTTCTCACAATCAACTTTTCCGTTTTCCCTGTATTTTTTCAGTAACCTCAAAATCGTAGACTTATTAAATCCAGTCTTAGAGGCTATCTCTCTGGTACCGAGACCAACAGATGAATGAGCAAGTATAGCAGCTTTCTTTTCTGGCGTTAATTCAACTGACCTGCCCATCCTCTGACTGCAAATTCTTAACTCAAAATGGCAGTACAAACACTACTATCATTGTAAAACCAAACGACAACATCAAAGAGTTGTGTATTGTTGGAAAACATGCTTGAAGAAGTCAAGGCAAGAATATGTCAACAAAGCTTAGCTGGTATACTCTGAAGCAAACTGCTGCAAAAGACAAAATCACGAAGTAATTCATGGCGATGCAATAAATATTTCCACCACTGCAATACTCTTTCTTCCATTGACCCACTAACCTAATTTATCTTTACTTATTTATTTCCCCTGAATCTCTTTATTCGTGGCATTTTTATAAGGATATGCGAAACCATACAAAATCTGAATCAACGCTTACTTGACTCGCAATGAACTTCGCTAAGTACAAACAACAGGAATCAACAACAATAATAACGAACATGACCAGAAGGAAGATAGTAGATAAAGGGTAGGAAACCTTGACATGATAAAACAATAAAAGAGGAAATTGCGTACAAGGAATATCGAAATGAGTGCATTTTTCCTGCAGAGCGCAAAAAAGAAGGAGTAGCATTTAAATGCCAAATCGAGAGCATCAAGAAAACAGTTATAACTCACGTTTGAAATTGTGGTATTTACATGAAACAACAACTGTTTTACGCAAGGAATGGCGAGCTTATCAAATACACAAAAATCAAAATATCGATTTTTTGAGCCTGTTTTCCTTCCATCCCCTCTTATCTTAAGCATTTACCCTTCTGAGAAACTTCCATCTCTCCCCCTACCCTCCTACTCCCCATCTCTCTGGGAAATAGCCAACTCTCCTCCTCCCCTTATCAATACAAACACATATTGTCTATGAAATTATTTAACTAACTAACTGAATTGATCAAATAATTACCACCTCACCTTCTGGGAAATCCCCCAGCCCTTCCGCCTCCTCCTCCTCCCACTCCCTTTCCCCCACCCACAAAATAAACTAGCGGTAAAATAGCTCAGTCTGTGCACAGCTGCTGGTGTGTAAGGTACAAGTATGAACTTGTCCAGCAACAAAAGGCCCTAATTACATTGCTGCAGATTGGAAGTGTTGTCTACTTGAAAACTGTTCGCATGTGAGCTCACCTTGATGTGCAGGGATCGACTGAGCTAGTGCCTAATGCCACCATCAGTGGACGTGCACCCTCCGAGAAAAAAAAAGTGGGGGGAGAAATCGCTGAGCTAGTGGACTAGTAGGTTCCTGCAACAGGAGATTCAACTAAACTGCAGGGAGTACAATAATATATCGTTTATTTATAAAATTCAGTTTTCAGGGTTTGAATCCCTTATTACTTTGTGGGAAAAGCTCATCTTTTTTGCTGTATTGGAAGATGCAGGTCTTATGAAATACACTGAAAACGGTAATTTAACACGAAAATATATCGCTTTTTCCGTTTGTGCAAGGAATACCATCATGAAATCGATGTCAACATAACACACCGAATGTAATTACACTGTTACTGATCACACTGAGCATCACAATATCATCGGCAGATGATGCTGGGAGAGGCAACCTCCACACCCCCCTGTCCTTCCAATTCGCACCTCCCCTCCCCCTCGCCTCTCCAGTTACTTCCTGTCAAATAAAGCAGCAATGTGGCAGCAACTCTTTGACATTGGTACATGAGAATGTCCTCTCGAAACACAAGCCCTCTCTCCCTCAACTGGTAATTCCTGCTCAGCGAGGATCTGTCATGTGTCATACTATCTCCTTCTTTGTCGGCAACATAGTAGCTGTGGATGTCTTTGGAATATTCCCTCACTATCAGACTGTTTGACAAATCGATACACTTTGTGTGCGCGTAATTGTTCCTAGCATCGTATTGGTGGATACTAGGCCTGGTATACTTGGTGGGATTCGATCCTGCAACTGCCTGGTTTCCAAACCCTACTCCTCCCTCTTCAGGAATTTCTTTCCTGCCTCTTATTGGTGCCTACTGGCATAGTTAGGCCATTTGGCAGGAAGTCCTTTACGCTAGAAGTAGCTGAAATTTTCGAATTTCAGTTCAGTTGCATGCTATGTTCTTAAACAATCTGCAGAGGGGTTGGACCGGTGTGTGTGTTCACAATACCACTATCAGAAACAATAAATTGATCTACAGTGATTTTGATATTGCGATTGGGTTTTTAAAGCACTAAATAATACTTAAGTTGGTTCTCTCAGTTACACCAAGACGAAGAATGAGGAGGAGGAAGAGGAGTCTTGTCACGTGACTGGATAGTAACAACAACGAACACCTGTGACACTTAGTGTTGCCTTTCCCTATAAACGCTGAACATTCCTTGTTGGTCCTATTTGGTATGGGTCCTACACACTTGACTAATATTCTAGGGTGAATAAGATGTGTGATATTTAGGCAATCTCTTTTGTAGATTGACTGCATTTCTCCAATACTGCGCCAATGAAACGAAGTTCGCCACTTTCTTTACCTGCGAATGAGGCTCTGTGATCGTTCCATTTCATATGGTTACAAATTGTTACACCTAGGTCTTTGTATGAGTTGATAGATTCCAACTCAATAATCGTTGATACAGTAGTCATTCGATAGTACACTGTTTTTGTTTTGTGAAGTGCAAAATTTTATTTTTCTGAAGATTTGAAGCAAAATGCCAATATTTACACTACTTTGAAATCTTATCAATATCTTACTGAATATTCATGCACCTTCTTTCAGATATTATTGATAACCATAACATCTGCGAAGAGTCTGAGATTACTATAATATTGTTTTCAAGGTCATTAATATGCAATAATAAGAACAAGGGCCCCCTGGGGCACACTGAAAGTTACTTTTACATCTATCGACGACTCTCCGTTCGAGAAAGCTTATTGCGTCGGCTATACCAAATGGTCCTCAGTCCAGTCACATTTGTTTTTGATATCTCATACCATCGTACTTTCGATAATAAGCGTATATGTGGTGCTGAGTCAAATGCTTTTCGGAAATCGACAAGTATTGTATCTGCCTGCCTGCCTTGATCCATGTTTTCGGAATCCATGCTATTTGGTATAGAGGAGGTAATTCTCTACGAGATACCTCATTACGTTTTTGACGTCAGAATATGTTCTAAGATTCTACAACAGATGGATCTCGAGCATATTGGACCTTAGTTTTGTGCTTCACGTCTGATACACTTCTTATAGATAGGTGTGACCTGTGCTTTCCTTGAACCACTGGGCTCCGTTGTTTATTCGAGAAACTACGATATCTTAAAATTTTAAAAATTTAAAAATTATGATAGGGGGTAACTCAGACGGAAATCTGGTATCGGATCTGATAGATTCCATCGGATCTTGAAGCTTTGTTAAATTTCAGCCATTACAGATGTTTCTCAACACTGATGAGCAATATTCAAGTAGCGGTAAGCTACCTCGTAGATGGACTATACTTCCGATGATTCTCTCACTGAATCTGTCTGGGGTCTGCATTCCTACCTTTCTTTTGTGTGGTCGTTCCACTTTGAATCGCTGCACACTAAACGTCGATCATCCGCATACCTTCCTGTATTTCATTACAATCTTCTAGTGCTGCGGCATCTGCAGAGAGCCCCATGGGGTCTCCGAAGTTATCCACTATGTAATTTATATACGAGTGCGAACAGCAATGGTCCTAGCCTAACACTCTCTTAGGATTTTCCAGAATTACTTTTAAGTCTGAACATTTCTCTCTGTTAGAACGGCATACGATTTTCTGTTTGATAGGAATTCTTCAGTCCAGTCACAAAGCTGGTCTGATATTCCTTATTCTAGTATTTCTCTCATTAGGCGACAGTGTGGAACTATATCGAACGCCTTCCAGAAGTCAAGGAACGCATCATCAACGTGGATTACCATATCATTTGCCTGTTGGTATCTCGTCGACGAACAGGGCAAATCTGTGTTGAATTCCTGCTGAGGATAATTCAATCTCGAGATACGAGAGCATTTAACATGTTTTAAAATTCTACCAGAGACCAGCGTCAGAGTTTGTTACATCCTAATAAAATTTTCTCGGACTTCCAACCGCGTCAGGTGGTTAAAATCCCACGAGCTTTCGACCGAGCTCTCCCCGGTCACTGTCATGTGATAACACTGACTGCTGCGTCGCCGTGGCCGCGTAGTTATATAGCCGCACTGCTGGCTGTGACGTCACTAGTGCTCTGTCCCTCGCCATATATAGTAATGTTTTCATCCCGCGTCCGTCGCATTCGTTTTAACCTCGCGATGGGCTGGTCCCAGACTGTGCTGAGCTGCAAACCGCCGTCCTTGTTGATGGTGTTTTCAGAGGTTTTTATTTCAGTAGCTTCTTTTATGACGCTACTCCAAAATCCCTGCGTCCTCATAACGAGAGATGTTTCGTCGAATATAATTCGGTGTTCATTTTTTAAGGCGTGTTCTGCCATGGCTGATTTTTCTGGATAGCGTAGGCGTAAGCAGCTCTCGTGTTGCGTCCGGCGTTGCTCCACCGTGCGTACTGTATGGCCGACGTAGTAGCAGCCACACTGACATGGTATCTTGTACACTCCAGGCGTTCTAAGCCCTAGATCGTCCTTCACAGGCCTCATGAGCTGTAGAATTTTTGCTGGGGGCCCGAACACCGTTGAAATTTTATGTCTCTTCAGGAGCCGGGTAATCTTTCCCAACACTGTATCACAGAAAGGCAAAAACACATATTTCTTGCTTTCTTCTTCGGTGGTTGGTTGGTTGTTTTGGGGAAGGAGACCAGACAGCGAGGTCATCGGTCTCATCGGATTAGGGAAGGAAGGGGAAGGAAATCGGCCGTGCCCTTTGATAGGAACCATCCCGGCATTGGCCTGGAGCGATTTAGGGAAATCACAGAAAACTTAAATCAGAATGGCCGGGCGCGGGATTGAACCGTCGTCCTCCCGAATGCGAGTCCAGTTTCTTCGGTGGTGTTCTCTGCTCTGTTGGTGTGTTTCTTGCGTGTGACATCTGACGCGGCTGGAAGCCCGAGAAAATTTTATTAATTAATATCACCGCGAAACCATGCATTCATACATTTGTTACATCTACTCGACGATCCTTCTTAAAAACGGAAGTGACCTGAAAACTTTTTCATTTACTATGAACTCTTTGTTCTTCCAGCGACCTACGGTAAACTGCTACTAGAAGAGCAGCAAGTTCTTTCGTCTAGTTTAAGTACAATCGTATAAGCAGACCTTCAGGTCTAGACCCTTTTCCTCTGTTGAGCGATTACAGTTATTATTCTGTCCTACCGTCATTTACTTCGAATTCTCTCATTCTGACTTTGTTTTGACGGCTGAAAGGCATACGATCTTCCTCGGTGAAACAGTTTTCGGAAAAGATGTTTAGATATTCAGCTTTCTCCGTCATCCACATGGGCACAGAGCCTCGACAGATTGATTTTATCCGTTGACTCATTAAACGTGAGAAGAAAACCTTTTAGGACTTTCCTGCCACATCAGTCGGCAGATTCGTATTTTCGCATTACTTGACAGCTTCACACATGAGTAGCAGGCCAAAGAGAGCATCTTGTTAACGCAGGTTGCATACATTCAGCGACAAACTTGACTGAATTACGGCCCCCTCGCCTTAACCTAATGTTATGCTAATTGATTTATGACCCATTGGAGATAATCGATCCTTCTGAGAAGTCCCCACCACCCTTACCCCTCTCCCATCTCTTTGGGAAACCCCCATCTTTCCCTTACCCCTCCCTGATACAGTCACACGTTTCATATGAAATTGACTAATTAAGAAAATTGATCTTTTAATTACCGCCTCCCTTCCTGAGATATCCCCTAGCCCTCCCCTCTCCCCACTGAGGAAAAAAAATTGATGGGAAAATCGCTCAGTCTGTGCACAGCTGTTGATGTGGAAGGTGCAAGTATTACCCTGTCCAGAAACTACATGTCCTAATTACATAATTACACTGCTGCAGATTGGAAGTATTATCCTCTTGAAATTTTTTTGCATGTGTGCTCACCTTGAAGTGCAGGGATCGACTGAGCTAGCGCACAACGCCACCACCAGCGGATGCCCCACCCATCGCCCCCACCCCCCTCCCACAAAAAATTGGGGGGAAATATCACTGAGTTGAAAAGATCTCATGATAGGTCATTCAATTAAATTGCAGAAGATATAATAATATAGTGTTTATTTATAAAATTCTATTTTCAGGGGTTGGATGTCTCTGTCCTTTATCAGGAAAAGCTCACCATTGTCTGCTGTTTTGGAAGATGCAGGTCTTGTAAAATACATCGAAAAAAGTAATTAAATACGTAAACAGATAGCTTTTTCACGATTGTGCAAGGAAGACTGTCATGAAATCGATGTCAACATAACTCGCTGCATGTTATTACATTGCTATAGATCGCACTAAAATTATCTGGCGACAAAATAAACTTCCCAATTACACACACTAGCTGTTTCACACATGCCATCCACAGACTAACTTCTTGTTTTGCATCCAAACACACACCTTCCATACATGGTCGGTGGATGTAGATGCTGTATGTGCTCGCCCTGCCATGTAGATACTGAGTTAGTTCACAATACCACTGGCAGATGATGCTGGGAGAAGCAACCACGCCGACCACCGAGAGGTTCTAGGCACTGCAGTCCGGAACTGCGCTGCTGCTACGGTCGCAAGTTCGAATCCTGCCTCGGGCATGGATGTGTGTGATGTCCTTAGGTTAGTTAGGTTTAAGTGGTTCTAAGTCTAAGGGACTGATGATCTCAGATGTTAAGTCCCATACTGCTCAGAGCCATTTGAACTTCCTCTCCACCCCTCCCTCTCTATCTCTCTCTCTCTCTCTCTCTCTCTCTCTCTCTCTCTCTCTGTCTCTCTCTCTCTCAAGTGGCCACTTCCTGCGCAGCAAGCATTTGTGGTGTGCTACACTAACCACTCATTTGTCCTGAATAAAGTAGCTGATACCTGGTAAATCTCCAGCTGTGGATGTCTTGGAAATATTCCCTTAGTCTATCTGAGTACGAAATTGTTAAGGCTTTTGTGGCCACTTGTTGACAAACTGCCTGTTGGCTTCTGTCTCGGGTTCTTTGGCCGATGTTCATCTAATGATTTTACTGACATTTCGCCAGCATGAGTGGCTGGCATTGTCAAAGCTTCACCCTGCATTGCCGATGGTGAACTAGCAATGGAGGGTGAAGCTTTGACAATGCCAGCCACTCGTGCTGGCGAAACATCAGTAAAATAATTAGATGAACGTCGGCCAAAGAACCCGAGACAGAAGCCAACAGGCAGTTAATCTATCACATTGATTGACTAATTAATTAAATCGATACACTTTGTATGTGGGTAGTTGTTCCTGGCATCGTATTGGTGGATACTAGGACTGGTATGTTTAGTGGGATTCGATCCTGCAGCTGCCCAGTTTACAAACCCTAATCTTCACCCTTCTGGATTTTTTCCCTTTGCCTCCTATGGATAGACACTGCCATAGAAGGGCCATTTGGTAAGAAGTACATCACGCTGGAGGTAGCTGGCAATTTCAAATTTCACTTCAGTTCCATGGTAGGTCCTCAAACAATTTGCGGAGGGATTGGACTGGTGAGTGTTCTTGCAACACCACTATCAGGAACAATAAGTTGATCAACTTGGAATTTGATGTTGCGACTGTGTTTTTAAAGCACTGTATAATCCCTAAGTTGGTTCTCTCAGCTACACCAAGACAAAGAATGAGGAGTAGGAGGAGGAGGAGTAGAAAGAGGAAGAGGAAGGGTCTGCCATGCCACTGGATAGTAAAAACAATGAGTACCACTCCCACTTTTCCTCTGCAAGACAGTCCACCAGACTGTAATGAGGAGCAGTAAACATCACAGACTTAAACCACATTACATTCCTTAGTCAGGCATAGCCTCTGGAAGTCCTCCAGAACATCGCAAGCAAGCACACGTCTGTGTCTGTATAAAGCCATTAATACACTTCTAACGTGGAGATGTTCAATTTCCGTCAGACATTCACTGCATGCTTATACTCTTCATCCGTTATGCCATCGCCTGTAAGGATACTGGAGAATGCTGCCATGTCGGATAGCCTGGTGTCATTGAGTTTTCGTATACTATCCAGACACTCCAGCCCCTTGCTAGTTACAAGTTGAAACTTTTCCCCACTGGGAAATGCAGCTAGTGCGATATGCATATCCTCCTGAGGTAGAGTTTCAACAAGTTTCTGGAGTGGCACCTGCATTAAACGTAGCTTATCAAGAAAGCAGAGCTTAATTCTCTTCATCATTCGTTTGGAGAATGAAACACAATTATCGCTACTCTCAGGCAGGACACTGACGTGAATTTTCTCTCAGCCGAAATTAGTCAAGTGCTCAACAAGAAAGTGAGTGTCATACCTGCTTAAATTATGGAAGGCAACAGGTAATGGGTATGTGCCTTGGTCATTGATACTTGAAATTGCACATATTGTGACTAAGCCACAGAAGTTGCCCATAAGATGACAGTGGACTTTACGAAGAGTTTCCACTTTTCTGTCTAGCGGTAGCCCACAAATATGACAGTCAACCGCCGTTTTTAACAAATCTTCATTCACCTTCGATTTGGTCATGGTAACGTTGTTGCTGTAAAGCTTTTCAACCTCCCATGAAAGTTTTTCGAGCTCAGTGAGAAGCCAAACCGCAGGATTATCCCTGACATAAGATTTGTGCAGTTAAGACTTGGATCACTGGACAATAAATACCCTCTGGAATGCAGCTGCATATGGTACACGCTTTTCTGTGAAGGTATGAGTAGTATGTGAGGCGGTGGGGTCACCTTCACAATGGTTCACAGGAGCGAGGAGGCACTCAAAGTAGGCATTTTAAACATTATGACTTTGTTTTCCTCTGTAGGTATAACAACACATACCTGGTCCTTGAAAGCACAATCTACTGGAAGCTTTGCTAATACTTGTCTGAGGGAAAGACATTTAGGCAACTTAAGCAAATATGCATTTTACCACTGTGATTACTCAGTTGGGAGGAGAGGAGTCTGGATATGTCTTTGATCCATACATAATGATAATTGCCTTTCTCTTTATTTTTCTCACTGGAGAATAGCTGCGTATTTACATTCATCTTACTCACTGGAAAATTTTGCGAAATGGAGGGGCTGACAACTATATACTTGTTCTGCTCATCTGACTTGCATTTCTCCAGGCCATAAACATGAACCAATATTCTGGTCTTTTGCGCCACAAATTAGGGTACGTCCTGGATCTTGACGGGGAACTGACTACTGTCAAAGTTATAACATCCACAGATATCAAGGTATCTACCTTATGCAGATGCGTGCTGTGGATTTTTCATGTCACTTTTCTCACAAGCCAGGATTGGCCTTGCAAAACAAGCCTGATCCTTGGACATTTGTATGGATGTCCAGGTGTAGTATTCAGCTGACTCTGTAGCATCGATAAAGGAAAACTGGTCCAGAATAGCACTCAAGCTGAAGTCATGAGACCATCCAGTGATTGATGTGGTCCACATTATCACACCGTTTTCCCCCTAATGATAGTGAAGTCTCTTCAGTGCAAGAGGTCTGTTTGGGGGACGAGGGGGGGGGGGGGGAGGGTCGCGACAGTACAATGCACAGCACTGCAATGCATTTAATGGAAGGATACTGCAAATCATTAACCATCTTGACGAACTCTGTTTTTACGACAGGAAGACATGCTCGTAGAATCCCTGCAAGGATGTGGTACCCTTCTGCTGCACACCACAAATGCTTGCTGGGCAGGAAGTGGCCACTTGAGAGAGAGAGAGAGAGAGAGAGAGAGAGAGAGGGATAGAGAGGGAGGGGTGGAGAGGAAGTTCTAATGGCTCTAAGCACTATGGGATTTAACATCTGAGGTCATCAGTCCCCTAGACTTAGGACTACTTAAACCCAACTAACCTAAGGATATCACACACATCCATGCCTGAAGCAGGATTCGAACTTCGAATCTGCGACTGTCGCACTAGCGCGGTTCCGGACTGAAGTGCCTAGAACCACACGGCGACAGCGGCCGGAGTCGGATTCTCGATTCTAGTAAAAAAAGATTCGCTCCTCAAATGCGTCTGTAATCTCCGAGTATTCTAATTGTGGTATGATGCCACTGATCTGATGTTCTTCATAAAAGAACAGGAGAGGGAACTGCGACTGGCCTCAGGATCATTGCTATTACTAGCACTATAACTAGACAATGACTCCATACTTCCTGTGGACGACGATGTTTGTGCTGGGGTGTTATGGGGTAAATGCCGTGGGTTGAAATATCGGGAAGGACGGGGAGGTAGAGGAGGGGGCGCTGCGGTATCGGGCCAGTACCAGTGGCCTGGCTGCAGCTGCTGCTGCAGCCTTGAACCATTTCCAGTGAGAGGGTGGCCAACGGATGTTAGAGCGGAGCTGGTGTGGAGGGAGGACGATGGGATGGGGGTGGGGGTGGGGGTGGAGGCAGCAGCGGCAACCTCTTGCATGGCAACTAGTGGCGACAGTGCCAGGAAGGCACTGTGGATCTCATTTTAGCGAAGCAGGCTTTGCCACCCCCGGTATCCACGCCACTGCATACTCCATGGACAGTGCTGTAGACAAAGACTAACAAGAGATAAATACATCGTTCCATACATCGTCTGCTGCTACAAGGAAAAACAGAATGCAGATTATTACTGTTAAGTAGAACGAGTGCATGTATACAGGCTTAGTCATCAAACATTACCACTGGATATATTTCGTAAACCACATCAAATACTGACGAATCGATTCCACAGACCGAACGTGAGGAAGGGTTGTGTAATTGGTTAATACAAACCATAAAAAAAAGCACGGAAGTATGTTTTTTAACACAAACCTACGTTTTTTAAATGGAACCCTGTTAGTTTTGTTAGCACATCTGAAGATATAAACAAATACGGAATCAGTGCCGTTTGTTGCATTGTAAAATGTTAATTACATCCAGAGATATTGTAACCTAAAGTTGACGCTTGAGTACCACTCCTCCGCTGTTCGATCGTGTGTATCGGAGAGCACCGAATTTCGTAGGGATCCAAAGGGAACGGTGATGGAACTTAGGTACAGAACAGACTGAAGCAGCACCTTACGTCCACATGCTAACACCTTTTTATTGGTCTTTTTCACTGACGCACATGTACATTACCATGAGGGGTGAGGTACACTTACACATGTGGTTTCCGTTTTCAATTACGGAGTGGAATAGTGTGTGTCACGACATGTCAGGCCAATAGATGTTCAATGTGGTGGCCATCATTTGCTGCACACAACTGCAATATCTGGCGTAATGAATGTCGTACACGCAACAGTACATCTGGTGTAATGTCGCCGCAGGCTGCCACAACACATTGTTTCGTATCCTCTAGAGTTGTAGGCACATCACGGTACACATTCTCCTATAACGTACCCCACAGAAAAAAGTCCAGAAGTGTAAGATCAGGAGAACGGGCTGGCCAATTTATGCGTCCTCCACTTCCTATGAAACGCCCGTCGAACATGACAGGATGTCAAGGGTCAGCCTAGTGTTAATTGCGGAATGTGCAGATGCACCATCATGCTGATACCACATACGTCGACGCGTTTCCAGTGGGACATTTTCGAGCAACGTTGGCAGATCATTCTGTAGAAACGCGATGTATGTTGCAGCTGTTTGGGCCCGTGCAATGAAGTGAGGATCAATGAGGTGGTCGCCAATGATTCCGCATCATACATTTACAGTCCACGGTCGCTGTCGCTCTACCTGTTTGTGCCAGCGAGGATTGTCCACGGACCAGTAATGCATGTTCCGTAGATTCACTGCCCCGTGGTTTGTGAAACCCACTTCGTCGGTAAACAGGTAGAACTGCAACGCATTCTCTGTTAATGCCCACTGACAGATTTGCACTCGATGATTAAAGTCATCACCATGTAATTGCTGATGTAGCGACACATGAAACGGGTGAAAGCGGTGACGATGCAGTATGCGCACGACGCTACTTTGACTCAGTCCACCGGCTCTCGCAATGTCCCGTGTACTCATGTGTGGGTTCATGGCAACAGCAGCTAACACACCAACTGCACCCACTTCTCCTGTGACAAGCCTGTTACGGACCCGTTTGCGTGCTACGACCATACCTGTTGCATACAGTTGGCGGTAGATGTTTTGCAATGTGCGGCACGTTGGATGCTTTCTGTCCGGGTACCGTTCTGCATACACCCTGCAGGCTTCAGCTGCATTTCGTCGACACACGCCATAGACGAGTATCATCCCCGCCTTTTCAGAGTTCGAATACACCATGGTCACAGTTCTTACAACACGCAACTGAACGTCGGAGGTTTCAAGCGTCAACTTTAGGTTACAATATCTCCGGATGTAATCAACATTTTACAATTAAACAAACGGCACTGATTACGTATTTGTTTATATGTTCAGATGTGCTAACAAAACTAACGTGGTTCCATTTAAAAAACGCAGGTTTGTGTTAAAAAACATACTTCCGTGCATTTTTGTATGGTTTGTATTAAACAATTGCACTAGCCCCTCCCCTCACGTTCGGTCTGTGGAATCGGTTCGTCAGTATTTGATGTGGTTTACGAAATATATCCAGCGGTAACGTTAGGTGACTCACCCTGTATGAATTACCTATATTACTCTGTTTCCATGGCATCTTCCTCAGACCATCGAGCATCTCCTCATGGCGACATACTCCTCTCCATCTCCTCCACCCACTCTGACATTTCGTCCTTGGTCGAACCAGTGCCGAGCCCTTGACCCATCTTATTGATACAACATATAATAGCAAAATATTGATTTAATACAAAAAATGTACACACGTAAAAGTAAGAAAACTTTTTTAGAATGTGCACTTACATGAGGTCTGCAATGGCTCCTGCTTATCCTTGGTGCATATCCCTACCCTCTCTTCTTCCAGGAAATCATCAACAACAAAGAAAGTGCATCATAGTATATACATGATAACATGATATTTTTTAAGGAATATGTCTAATAGCAACATACTACATACACAGGTAGAAAATATATATACCACTTACAATGCAGTCGCTGCTCCTATAGCTCCTTCTTAACATCCAGCTGGTCAGTTATGCACTGGAAAAATACTAAAATAATAAGACGAAATGTATTCATTACGAAATTCTTAGTGTAAAAAGTTATCCTGAAAAATCATCTAAATTAGCACTGAATATCCTATATATTGTGTGTACCGTGAAATTTCTTTAGAAAGAAATTACATATACTACGAAGAGGAAGAAAAATATATGTACCAATGCCGCAGCTGCTGTTTCTGCTGCTGTTGCTGGCACTCATGCATCTCAGTACTTCGTTCATCAGTGAATTGGTGAATATACTTTGAAACAATAAGATGACATGTATTCAGTACTACAAAATTCTTAGTGAAAAGAAAAGTTGCAGTTTCCGATTTGAAGCTATGCTTACCACGATTAAAGCACATGAGAAAGAACAAGATAATCGACCTCACACAACTGTGGCTGATGAAGGTAAATTGAGACAGAGCGGAGAAGTGTACTTTACATACCCTCACTGATTCAGCATTACACAATAGGAACGCGGTATTCTGGAACACCTATCTCAGCATCAGCCTATAGAAGTACAGACTTTTGAGAAACATTGGTCGCAACAAGCTCAATTTTGCCAGCTGCCACAGATCCGTCTCAGGGTGTTCCTTCTCCGAAGTGTTAAACAGGTATGGTGCTTAGATGCGATACAGAACAGTTCTATGATAACATTATGGTATGCAAACGTTTCTCTCCCTTGTTACCTGGCCCTTGAAAATTAACCCTGAATGGACGTAGTCTAGAATTCCGCACTCGAAATGACGTCTTAGTCGAGAAATTTGTATGATGTAGGTGTTAGGTTTACGATAGTTAAGCATTTAAATATGGCATAAGGCTCCAATGCACTAATGTGAACTGCAGCATGCCAGTCCGAATATACAAGATGCCACTATGTTGGCTGGATTTACAAGTTTTAAAAATACGAAAGGGTTTCGTGGAAGTGGCGAAATTGACAAGATAAAAGACAATGGCTTTTTTTAAATGGAATTACACACTTAGTCATCAATGAACAGGTGGACGACAACGAAGATGTGGTGGTGGGGCGGGGGGGGGGGAGGGGGGGGGGGGTCGCTACTGGGCAGTGCATAACGGCACCCAGCTTGTGCGAGTATGGACATTTGGTAATTTAAATGTAATTCGTATGTCAAGTCGTAAGGAAAGGATAGATCTGACGTGCGTAACTCTGATTTCAAAGCATTGAGGAGTATATCCGACTGTAAAGGGTGACAGATTCGTTTCACAAACTGCTGCATAATATTCCAATGTAAGGGTTCAACTGTATCTGCTACAGTTTACAAACGAGTCGGCAATACGGCTGAACAAAACGGATACACAGAACATCCTGTCATCGGCTTCCCTAAGCAGATCATCATATGTTCTTTGTTGCACTACCGACTACAATGTTTATTACAGTACACCAGCCCTTATCGGTGATGACTTTCTAGCCCTTTCGTCTGTGTGATCGCTGTTGAATATCACATAGTGCCGACATCGGTGCTTTACAATATTTGTTTTTAGAGTGTTTTGGCGAGATGCAGCACCTTCCAGAAGCGCTGCCTGATAATACCAGCAATATGTTCTTGAATCTGACTGGCAGCAAGACTTAAATGTCAAATAATTTCCTACAACTGTGTGTGTGGGCATATCATAATTTTTTAATAATCGGAAATGTGTGTGTGTCAGAGTGTAAAGTTACCGTGGTCAGTGTTCCGACATGTGCAAAGAAAATCACTATGTCCGGTCATGAGGCCGGCATAATATTCATGTGGATAATTGCGATTTCAACACCTACATAGCCGTAAAGCGAATGAAACATTTTACGTGGAAAATTATTATGTCCAGTCATAATAATGGTATAGGTATTGAGATTTCCAGATCCAAAGTCGTCAAGAGAAGGTGTTTCAGATACTTCGCTCATTGTTAAATCTCACCAGATTGGGGCTACAATCATATTTAATTGTAATTACACTCACAAATATGTGGCTGTGTTCCTAGGACGACATTGCCTGGATTCTGAATGTGTGGCCAAAATAGCCATCGACTGGAACAAATGGATATTTCTGGCTTAAGATGCGAGCTACTGCAGAGCCTCCTGAAGCAGTCAGGCGGCGTGCAAGCATGCACCTGATCTGTGTCGCCCTCTGGGCAGGTGAATAACGAACTAATACTCAGTATGTATTGAGTAGCCTTCACGATCACGTGTGTTGTGAGTATTCTCCGATTTTTTAGGTGGACATTTGAGAAGATTCAGTATCCATCACTGAAAAGTGCTGGAGCTGGATTTATTGATAACATCGGAATTCCTACCACTCCAGTCATCCTGGACACCCTCCATGTCTGGGCAGTCCTCTCAGGTGGGCTGAGTCCAGCTGCAGGCCTAGTATAATGACTGAGATGCGTGTCCACAGCAGCGTGTGGGTACTGGGCTATGGGTACGAGGGATGTAAGAGTGTTTCAGCGATCTCAGACGTCTAGACGTGACAACAACTACTACAGAATGGAATGTGTTTTAAGTGTGTGGTGTTTACTGCTTCTCATTACAGTCAGGTGGACTCTGTCTTGTAGCAGAAAGGTGGAACTTGACCAGTGAGAGTGTGTCACAGAAATGCTGATGTAAATGAACAGCCAGACGCTTAAAGATCGAGGCAAACTATCCCGAAGAAGATTACTTAGGAAGCTTCGAGAACCATCTCTAAGTTATGATCCTATGAATGTGCCACAATCCACTTCTTATCGCTCACATAGGGGTCCTGAGGACCAGTTTAAATTAAACACTTCGCCCCCTGAGGCGTTTAAGCTATATGTGAATGGAACAAAGAAATTTAAATAACTGGTACAATGAAAAGTATCGCCTGCCATGCATTTCACAGTGATTTGCACAGTATGGAAGTAGTTTTGGATGTAGAATTACTGTTATCAAGAAAATTGTTTTTTGTTTCAAGTCCCATATAGAGGATGACTACACATAGCGCTAAGAGCTATGAGTGGGAGAAGAAGCTACGTAAACTCATATCATCTACAGGATGAACTAAAACCACATCGGAAAAATTTCTAAGGTTGGTGAGGAATATTTTCCGACTATTTTGATATGAGGGACATCCTTTGGCTTGTTACACACTAATGATGTAATTGCGATTTATTTGACTTTGTTACCAGAGTTATGTTTGTTTCTGTGAATATACTTTCGCAACAGTGGAAAAATTATGTAATACTCGACCACCAAAACGTAGTAACATGAATGAATCCAGTTATTTCTGGGCGTCTCTGTACAGAGGCAAAACTATTGTTATGTGGTTGACGTCCCTGTAGAAACAGCTGAGCGTAGAGTTTTTCCATTGCATTCAATGAACCCATAGAAGAAACGCACGTCGGCCCTTTCTTCATCAGTAAAGCTAACCGTACTGTTGTGTATCACTGTTAACGTGCAACTAACACTGCCGGAGAAACCAACCCGAGAAAGGACCGAGCAGTAATGAATGCTAGTTTGAGGGCTAACACCCAACCCTTCAGATGTCAGACACTCAGATCGGTATGTCGATAGAGTATCAACCAAAATTCAGACTTATTTCGTACTATGTGCTGTCGTCCAGCAGAACGGGAGTAAACGTTAATTAATGGTAACATCAGAACAACGGAGAACATCAAAAGCATAACTGTGAATCAGTGACTCACTTTGCTCCCGTGGGGAAGCTGGTAGAGCATAAGATCGTCGTACCAAGAGTCCGAGTTCAAAACCCCAATGACGACAATTTTTTACAGTATTATGCTTGAGTATTATATGGGACAAAGTGTCTATGACATTAGAAAGGGCTTTTTGGACTTTACAGAAATCTTCTCTTTGCAGTCTGCTATTGCTTCGTTACTTTTAAAATAGTAAAACTGTAGAGTACATTTGTGGTTTCATAGAATATACAATCAGAACAGAAAAATAAAGGAATAATTGCATCATGCGCGTGAAAGTAATAGTAATAATAATTAATAATACAAAATAATAAGATCAATAATAAGTACACAACGTTCAACTAACGAAGCGAAAGCAGACTGCCAAAAGAACATAGCTACAAACTCCGAAAAGTCATTTTACGGGACGGAAAAATATTTTCCTATATAACAGTTCCACGCGTAAACAGTTTAAAAAATCTGTGGAGTTTGAACGCAAGACCTTTCGTCCGATGACTGAACGCTCTTCCTCCCCACCCACGCGAGATCTATAATTCAGTCACTCACAGATACGTTTTTCTTGTGCTCCGTAGCTCTGGTGCTACTTTTAATTACGGTTTACGCACGTTCTACTGGACGACTGCACACAGTACGAACTAATTCGATGTTTTGGTTCATACTCTATCGACATACGATGTTGGGTACCGATCTGAGTGTCTGACATCTCGAGGTTTAGTTGTAAGAGTAAAGCAGACCTTGTGCTGTCAACAGCAAGTACCGTGACTAAATGGAACGTGTTTGTTTCCAAACGAGACACACTTCGGATGCCGTCGATATTTTCAGTATTGTGCAGATGCCTTCAATGCAATATCAAGGGGTAAGAAATCAAACGAAATGTAATTACTCTCTAACGAGGCAGAGGAGCGGACGCGTCTCTTATACCAAAATATTCTGGAAATATTCCTGGACAACGTCCGAAAGTTTGTCGTGGGAGCTCTGTTTTATCCTGTGGACGTGCATAATATCCTTTTCGTCATAATGACAACGCATCTTAGGTACATTACATGCACAATACGCTATTCAACGAGTACAGACCACATTTTATTTTAAAGTGTCCTCTATCGAGAAGAAGAAATACAGGTTTTAAAATCTGTGTTCATAATTAGGTTTTAACGTTTCTGATTGCATTTTCTGAAGATCTGGTCATAAGTAAAAATTTATTATTGGGTTCGACCGAAAATTAAGAGAAGTTATAATCACTTTCGATTGTGAAAATTTAGTTAATTTCCAGGAGTCTGGACGGCATAATGTCAGCAACTGAATGATTTTGCAAATTATGTAACAAATTGCAGGGAACTGTCGAAGTTGCAATTTTACTTTTCTTTATTAGTTTCGACCCCAATCTCGTTATCAAATCATCCATTGAGCTATGCAACAAGATCAATTACGACAGCCAAATGTTTGTACATTCCAATAAAGCTCATCTTGTAAATCTGTGCAGGGCTCAACTTCAGTCACCCGCCTAACTAAAGAATGAAGTTCGGCCCTGCACTAATTTACAAGATGCGTTTAACTAGAAATGTATAGCCACGTGGCTGTGTGACTGATCTTGTTGCATAGCTTAGTGGATGACTTGATGAAGAGCTTCGGCTCGAAACTAGTCATCAAGTAAAAAAGTAAGTAATATTGGAACTTGGACAGTTCTCTGCAAATGACAATACTGGCCATTAAAACTGCTACACCACGAACATGACGTGTTACAGACGCGAAATTTAACTGACAGGAAGAAGATGCAGTGACATGCAAATGATTAGCTTTTCAGAGCATTCACACAACGGTGACGTCGGTGGCGACACCTACAACGTGCTGACATGAGGAAAGGTTCCAATCGATTTCTCACATACAAACAGCAGTTGATCGGCGCTGCCTGGTGACACGTTGTTGTGATGCCTCGTGTAAGGAGGAGAAATGCGTACCATCACATTTCCGACTTTGATAAAGGTCGGATTGTAGCCTATCGCGATTGCGGTTTATCGTATCGTGAGATTACTGCTCGCGTTGGTCGAGTTCCAATGACTGTTAGCAGAATATGGAATCAGTGGGTTCAGGAGGGTACTACGGAACGCCGTGCTGGATCCCAACGGCCTCGTATCACGAGCAATCGAGATGACAGGCTTCCGCATGGCTTTGACGGATCGTGCAGCCACGTCTCGATCCCTGAGTCAACAGATGGGGACGTTTGTAAGACAACAACCTTATGCTCGAACAGATCGACGTCGTTTGCAGCAGCATGGACTATCAGCTCGGAGACCATGGCTGCGGTTACACTTGACGCTGCATCACAGATAGGAGCGCCTGCGATGCTGTACTCAACGACGAAACTGGGTGCACGAAAGGCAAAACGTCATTTTTTTTTCGATGAGTCCAGCTTCTGTTTACAGCATCATGATAGTCGCATCAGTGTTTGGCGACATCGCGGTGAACACACGTTTGAAGCGTGTATTCGTCATCGCCATAGTGGTGAATCACCTGTCGTGATGATATGGGGTGCCATTGGTTCCACGTCTCGGTCATGTCTTGTTCGCATTGACGGCAGTTTAACAGTGGACGTTACATTTCAGGTGTGTTACGACCCGTGGCTCTACCCTTCATTCGATCGCTGTGAAACCCTACATTTCAGCACGACCGCATTTTGCAGGTCCTGTACGGGCCTTTCTGGATACAGAAATGTTCGACTGCTGCCCTGGGCAGCACATTCTCCAGGTCTCTCACCAATTGAAAACGTCTGGTCAATGGTGGCCGAGCAACTGGCTCGTCACAATACACCAGTCACTACTCTTGATGAATTGTGGTAACGTGTTGAAGCCGCATGGGCAGCTGTAGCTGTACACGCCATCCAAGCTCTGTTTGACTCAATGTCCAGGTGTATCAAGGCCGTTATTACGGCCAGAGGGCCGGCCGGGGTGGCCGAGCGGTTCTACACGCTATAGTCTGGAACCGCGCGACCGCTACGGTCGCAGGTTCGAATCCTGCCTCGGGCATGGTTGTGTGTTATGTCCTTAGGTTAATTAGGGTTAAGTAGTTCTAAGTTCTAGGGGACCGATGACCTCAGAAGTTAAGTCCCATAGTGCTCAGAGCCATTTGAACCACTTTTTGAACGGCCAGAAGTGGTTGTTCTGGGTACTGATTTCTCAGGATCCATGCACACAAATTGCGTGAAAATGTAATCACGTGTCAGTTCTAGTATAATGTATTTGTCCAATGAATACCCGTTTATCATCTGCATTTCTTCTTGGTGTAGGAATTTTAATGGCCTTTAGTGTATTACACAACTTGGTTAGACAAAACAGTTCTTGTTAGAGCATCTCCAGTCCTCTTCAGCAGCACACCACGTAAGAGCAGGAAGGGGTGGGTCCTCAGCTCTTCTACCTGTCGGGCAACTCATGGAATTGGGACGGGGGTATTAGTCAATCCTTCCTAGACGTTTTCTGGGTGCAGATTTGACTGCATACAGTTTACGTGAGACCGTTCTCAGCTTAAACTAACAGTCTGCGCTACAGCACTGGCAGCGAAGGGCTGAGGCATCTGATTTGTTGGGCTGCACCTGACCCTCCCGTGGACGTCCGCCGCCAGCCCACGTCGCCGCGGGCGCTGAGCTGCCGGGAAGTGGAAGGTGGGAAGTGGGAGGCTGGAGGCTGGAGGAGGGAGGCGGGCAGCGCCTGCGGCTGACGGCCGCCAGACTTGCGAGTTGGCCATCACCGGCCACCGCCACGGGCCTCCTGGACGCTCGCCGCTGACGGCGCTCTACAATCTAAGTCCCAGCTGCGCCAACTCCGGCCGCCAGCACGCTTACCACCCTATTTCTCGACGACCGCTCGGTAGAATCTGAATCCCGTTCTACCCGAGCGACTTTCTGGTCAAAATCGACTACTCACGGCGAAGAACAAATTTCTTCCACACAGCCTGGTTTCAAAAAAGCAGTTGGCACGCGCGAAGCATTATTTACTATCCAGGTACTATATTCAAGGTCCAGAGCCGTGAATTGCGACATTTATGCCTGCTTTATTATCAAAAGGCTTTCGACAGAGTAAAAAATCAGAAGATTGTTGACATTTTAAGAAGCATTTGTTTGGATGATAAAGACGTACGTACACTACTGTCCATTAAAATTTCTACACCAAGAAGAAACGCAGATGATAAAGGGGTATTTATTGAACAAATATATTATACTAGAACTGACATGTGATTACATTTTCACGCAATTTGGGTGCATATATCCTGAAAAATCATACCCAGAACAACCACCTCTGGCCCCAATAACGGCCTTGATACGCCTGGACATTGAGTCAAACAGAGCTTGGATGGCGTGTACAGCTACAGCTGCCCATGCAGCTTGAACACGATACCACAGTTCATCAAGAGTAGTGACTGGCGTATTGTGACGAGCCAGTTGCTCAGCCACTATTGACCAGACGTTTTCTATTGGTGAGAGATCTGGAGAATGTGCTGCCCAGGGCAGCAGTTGAACATTTTCTGTATCCAGAAACGCCCGTACAGGACCTGCAACATGCGGTCGTGCGTTATCCTGCTGAAATGTAGGGTTTCGCAGGGAGCCACGGGTTGTAACACATCTGAAATGTAACGTCCACTGTTCAAAGTGTCGACAATGCGAACAAGAGGTGACCGAGACGTGTAACCAATGGTACCCCATACCATCACGACATGTGATTCACCAGTATGGCGATGACGAATACACGCTTCCAATGTGCGTTCACCGCGATGCCGCCAAAAAAGGATGCGACCATCATGACGCTCTAAACAGAACCTGGACTCATCCGAAAAAATGACGTTTTGCCATTCGTGCACCTAGTTTCGTCGTTGAGTACACCATGGCAGGCGCTCCTATCTGTGATGCAGCGTCAAGGGTAACCGCAGCCATTGTCTCCGAGCTGATAGTCCATGCTGCTACCAACGTCGTCGAACTGTTCGAGCATAAGATTGTTGTCTTGCAAACGTCCCCATCTGTTGACTCAGGGATCGAGACGTGGCTGCACGATCCGTCACAGCCATGCGGATAAGATGCCTGTCATTTCGACTGCTAGTGATACGAGGCCGTTGGGATCCAGCACGGCGTTGCGTATTACCCCCCTGAACCCACCATTGCATATTCTGCTAACAGTCATTGGATCTCGACCAACGTGAGCAGCAATGTCACGATACGATAAACCGCAATCGCGATAGGCTACAATCCGACCTTTATGTAAGTCTGAAACGTGATGGTACGCATTTCCCCTCCTTACACAAAGCATCACAACATCGTTTCACCAGGCAACGCCGGTCAACTGCTGTTTGTGTATGAGAAATCGGTTGGAAACTTACCTCATGTCATCACGTTGTAGGTGTCGCCACCGGCGCCAACGTTGTGTGAATGCTCTGAAACGCTAATCATTAGCATATCACAGCATCTTCTTCCTGTCGGTTAAATTTCGCGTTTGTAACACGTCATCTCCGTGGTGTAGCAATTTTAATGGCCAGTAGTGTAATTCCCACACAGGGGAGGACATTTTAGTTGAAAGTCGCAGCTTCGTATTGGCGGATAAATACAATATTGCAGTGCCTTCATTGTTAAGAAGAACGGTGCAGTGCTCCTTCGGACACACATGCATGTACTTTTTTATGGTTTAGATATCAAACATCTGAACTGGAGAAGACATTTAGTTTTCACAACATTCAGATAAAAAGCCTATACGATGAATAAATGAGAAGGTCTTCATTATTCTTGTCAGAGGTACATTAAAATGTACACATATACAATACATACAAAGAAAAGTATACAGTATTCACCCAGAATCGGGCAAGTCTGATAGCACTGAGTGCTGAAGACGTTAGGTCCTTCATGCTACAGCTGGTTGGGCATGAGTTACATTTGAAGAGATGCCGGGTTATCTGCAATTCACCGCATTCGCACAGTGTTGTGTTGGCATGTGGCAGTTGGAAGTACCATTTAAGGAGATTGTCACTCGACCTTGTGACTTCCGTCCGTAGTCTGTTCAAGGCCTTCCAGATGACCCACTTCTCCGTGTGTCCAGGCGGCAGGGATTCTTGTGGTGTCATTCAGTTTGACAGGTGTTGGCAGCTTTCTTTCCACTTGGTGAGTCGGGTAGCCGCAGCTGATCCTTCTAACGGCTGTGAAGCTGTTAGGAAACTCTTCCTGGACTTCAGTCTTGGCTTGGCAGGTTGATGTCCAAAGAGTGGATGTGAGGTCACTTTATTTCATTTATGCCTCTCGATGTTAGCGGCGACCTCTCTTCTGATGTCACATGGAGCAATCCCAGCGAGACATTGAACTTTGTCCATGGGGTTTGGCCTTAGGCAGCCTGTAGCAATCCTACAGCTGTCATTTAAGGCTACACCAACCTGCTTTGCACGTACTGAATTGTACCACACTGGGCTAGCATACCCTCCTGGAGCACAGCATAAGGCAAGAGCTGTTGTTCTTAGTGTTTGTGGTTGTGTACCCCAGTTCGATCCCGCCAGTTTCCGAATAAGAGAGTTTCTGGAGGATACATTCTGCTTCAGCTTCAGATGATGTTCCTTGCAGGTTAGTGTACGGTCGAGAGTGACACCCAAATAACTGGGATGGGGACAATATTCTAGTGCAACTCCAGTCCAGAATATTTCAAGTTTTCTGTCACCTTGTTTCTGTTTCAGATGGAATGAACACACTTGCGTTTTCTTAGGATTGGGTGCGAGTTGATTCTTTTCATAGTAAATACCGAGCTGTTGTTGACCGTGTGTAAGCATTATCTCTACATCTTCAAACCCATTGCCCTCGGCAGCAAGAGCAAAGTCATCAGCATATATGGAACTTTTGGATCCTTGAGGCTCTAAAAGTTTCATATATGCTGATGACCTTGCTCTTGCTGCCCAGGGCAATCGGTTTGAAGATGTAGACCTAATGCTTACATGAGAAGGTAAATAGGTAAACGTTCTTTAGAGAAGGTAACTTCAACATTGAAAAAGTCTGTCCTATTGAAAGAGAAGAATAATTTTCGATGTTAGTTCTTGTAAAGAAAGAATATCGCCTGTAAATTTCCTGGTTGTGCTATTGTAGTAAGCACTACGGACAGCATTCGTGTGAGATTATTCAGTCTTGCCTGAGAATCACTTTCAGCGGACAGAGAACCGACTCATGAGGACAATGGTGAGGCCTCCTACCAACAAATCTGTATGCATCTGTTCACTTGCAAGGCTCTGGTCTTGGGTTGGTACACTTACATAGCGAATGTTTAGTGCGAGAGGACTCACTACCATCCTCTTATTTTCACTCAAATGATACACCTTATTTCACACAAAAACCACATTTATTACATCAAATGGCAATATACAAAGCGTTCTGCAAAATGCTGAGTTTGCCAGGCTCAGACATACACTATCAGATGAGATGTATGTGGGCACATATATTTAATGTGGAACTGACCATTAGATGTCACGAGAGACTGACCGGCCAATGTATAAGAAGGCTGTTGGTATTGTATTGTCAGTAAAGAAGCGGTAACGGCAGAATGTATATGTCAGGTGAAGAGAGCTTAATGGCTTCGAACGAGAACTAGTCACTGGATGTCACCTGAGTGATAAAAGCATCAGAGACATTTCAAACCATCTAAAGCTGCCAAGTCGACTGTTTGTGACTTGTCTGAGAAGTGGGAACGAGAAGAAACAACCACAGCGAAAACAAATTCGGGCACACCACATGTACTGATGGACAAGGACTATCAAACATTCCGGATGGTGGATGTAAAAAAAAAAAAAAAAATCCCAGGAAACTAACGGAAGAAATCGCTCGTGACCTCGAAAGCCCTACCCAGAGTTCAGCTAGCACTCCGACTGTGTGTATGGGGTTAAGAAGTGTTGGGTACAATGGTCGTGTAGCTCCTCATAAGTTACTCGTTTCTGTAGTCAGTGCCAGTGAGAGGTGAGTTGGTGTAAAGAGCGACAACAGTGGCTGAATGCAAACGACCGATTAGGGGTGATGAGTCTCTCTATGCGCTGTGACAAACCGATGGAAGGATTCGAGTTAGGCGAATCCTTGGATAACTTTGCACAATACCACGTATAGCGCCAACCGTAAAGTTCAGAGGAGGTGCCCTTACAGCATGGAGGTATTTGTTGTGGTTAGTGTGGTACCCTTATTGCGCTAAAAAAAAATTTAAAAAATGCGGAAGAACATTTACAGCATTGTTTACTGTGTACAGTAGAAGAATAGTTCCGAGACGATGAATGTATCAGCATGACAATGCACCTCTCATAAAGGCATATGTGGGACAATGGTTTACCGAAAGTAGCATTCCTGTACTGGCCTGCCTAGAGTTTTCCGATGTGCACCCACCGAATGTCTTTGGGATGAGTTAGAATGTCGACTTCGTTCCAGACCCCCAACATCTGACATCATTAACTCCTCTGGTTTCAGCTCTTGACGAAGAATGAGCTATCATTCTCCACAGACATTAACACATCTCTTTGAAAGCATTCCAAGAAAGTTCAAGTAGTTATAAAGGTGGAGGGTGGTCACACGTCACACGTCCTTTAGAAGGTGTACGGATACTTTGGTCAGGGCGTTTATAAAGATAATATAGAGAAATTACAATGAAATGAATACCCCTACATGCATACAGGCGTTGATATAAGTCAACGGGGACAGTTGAAAATGTGTGCCCTGACTGGGACTCGAACCCGGGATCTGCTACTTACATGGCAGACGCCCTATCCCTCTTTTATATATATATATATATATATATATATATATATATATATATATATATATATATATATATATATATATATATAAGGAACCGGTGCAGCAGCAAGACGACGGGTGGGGCAGGGGTCGACACCCGAAGCATGGCCATCCCGCCAGCACGCCCATGCAACACGTTCGAAGATCGAAGGATCAGGAAGAGGATGTAGTGGATTGGTCTATGTTGTTTTATTTATTTATTTCTTTAACTTTTATAACATTTTTTTATTTTTTTGTGTATTTATGGATTTATTTTTGTTTCATTACAAAAAGATCCTACAACTTCCGAGTAGTCTTCTCGTCTGTTGGGAGGGTTTCCCCCCTATTCCGTCCGTAGAGGATCAACATGCTCGAGGCTTCTTCTTCATTTTCAGCGTCTCATACCCGGAGCGCCCCAGTGAGCAGGAGGATCCGCAAATAATGAACCTAAATAATTTGCGAAACGAGTTCTGTACTTCGGGTGGCGGCTGTCGTCATCAATAGGGACAAAAAGTCAAGTGTGCCTTTGTGAGCATCGCAAAATACGTAGTAAAGGGCCATGCCTTTTAGCCAGTTAACGGCTTTCGTCCTGGCTGATGGAAAGTATACGCCGTCGGAGCGCAATATCTCATCAGGGGAGACAGACTCCGGCAATCGCCGCAAGAGTAATGGCAGCATGCGCTGCGTCAGTAGCCAGCACTCGCTGGTCGCGACACAAGTCAGACGTTGTGCATCCGAGTCAACGACTGAGCATGTCGGACACAAGGGGTCGTCTGTCAGATGAATGGAACGTACCCTCTAACGAGTGGCGAACTTCCCATTCACAACCACGTACCACAATGAACGCGCCGTCGTAGGTAGAAAAGGCGACTGTACTGCTCGCCACACCGTGTTTCAGGTAATTTCAGGATGTCTGTGGGCGACTGTATTTATAGGGTGCTGCTGTTGATAGAGGCGATAATAGTCTTTAGTGCTGGGCTTCCGTGTCGTCGGAAGTTCTGACCGTAAATAGCTGAAGTCAATCAAGAACTCTCTGATGTGGGCGAGTGCCGGTGAAATGTGTCCTACAGAAATCGGGGGATGCAGAGAATGTGGTGCCACTTCCGCTATCAGGGTGCCAGTCAGAGTGGCGTGGGTAGAAGTCCACGTGCGATGCATAGTGTTGAGATAAAGCGATCGCCCACGGTTATATAAGCGAATTAAACCGATACTGCCCGCCCGCTGCGGCAGTGTCAGGGTGGTGTATCGGACTTTAAAAACAAGGCCGGTGCTTACGAAATGTCCATATGCTGCTCGAAATCTGTTGGCCATCGTAGCCTTCAAGGGAAGGACATGCGCAAAATAGTTCATTTTGGAGATGAGATAGATGTTGACATAACGTGTTCTGAGGAGCATATCCAAGCGGCACAATTTGTTGTCCTGCAGCAGAGCACGTGTGTGGTGTAGGAGCCGGCGGTACGTTGCCGCCGCCGTGCGGCGGACATTTCTATAGAATTGCGCTCCTAAACACTTGAGTACAGGCACCTTGTCAAAGGGCACCGCCGTTGCGTGGGAAAGCCACCCTCCGAGATCCATGTATTTTGTCTTCTTCACGTTGATGATGCTCCCAGCGACCACCCCGTACTGGCGTAGCCACTGTAGCGCCATATGCATTTCATCCTCTGATCTGCCCAGGAACACCACGTCATCGGCGAATGCACCACAACGAAAGGTCACGTCCCATATTGAAATGCCTGTTAATCGCTGCCGTAGACCATGTAAAGCTGGTTCAAGCGCTGCCGCAAATAACATACCCGACAGGGGGCACCCTTGTCGCAGTGGCCGTCCAACAACAATGTGACCACAGTGATAACCGTTGACCACCATGCGGGAGCGCGCTCCGTGGACCAGTCGAAGGAATACCTGTGCAGACTCTGGAGAGAGGCCCATTTGTTGCAAAACCGCGCGTAAGAAGCCGTGGTCGACGCGGTCGAAGGCGTGGTCAAAATCTATGGCGACAAGGGCGCCTCGTATTTTGTAGGCCGCCGTCAAAGCAATTACGTCGCGGTATGCTCCTAACGCCGTTTGAATGTTGCTGACACCACCTAAACATGTCTGATCGGTGTGGATGGCTTTCCCGATAGTGGTGTGGAGACGTGCGCGGAGGATGCGGGCGAAGATCTTGTAGTCGTTGTTGAGGAGTGTGAGTGGGCGAAAGTCTTGCCACCTACAACCACCATTCGGTTTCGGTACTGGGATCAAGATGCCGTTTGTGAATTCTGTGGGGACAGTGAAATGAGGGCGCATCAGATCTTGAAACATTTGGAGCCACTTGACTCCCTTAAGGTCGTAGAAAGTGCGGTAGAATCCCAGGGGTAATCCGTCTGGTCCAGGTGACATGTTCGGTGCTCCACGTGCCAAGGCCGATGTCAGCTCGTCGAATGTAATGGGCAACAGCAGACAATCATCGGGCGCCACGACCCTAGGGGCGGGAAAATCGTGCAGCAGCTAGTCATAGTCGTGTACGTTTCGCGGATCTTCCATGTACAAGGTCCCATAGTGTCGGGCGAACGTGTCCGCTATATCCGTTTGCGTCACTGCGCGGCCGCTCTCCTCCGATATGAGCTGACGTTTGCGGTGGCGCCTCTCGCGCACAATGTGATACACTGATGCCGTTTCGTTGGGGATACAGTCTTGCACTCGCCCACGGATGCGGACACCTTCTAGCTGCTCTGCTCTGATGCGAAGTATACGAGCTTTGATGCGCTGTACGTGCATCTGACGTTAGGGAGACGACGGTTGCGTCGCCAGCTCGCGTAATGCTGTATAGTAACATTCCGATGTTGTCCTTTGCCAGTTCGATCTGTCACGCCCGTAGGCCATCAGAGTCTTTCGGAGTGCATGTTTGACACATCCCGGCCACCACAGCAACGTGGAAGCATACATGGGCAGGCGCCTGATACATCGACGCCACGTGTCAGTAACTGCACGCCGACACTCTTCCTCGCGAAGGAGGGAGACGTTCAGCACCCACGGGCCTCTGCTGCGTCTTATGAGTTCAAAAAATGGCTCTGAGCACTACGGGACTTAACTGCTGTGGTTATCAGTCCCCTAGAACTTAGAACTACTTAAACCTAACTAATCTAATGACATCACACACATCCATGCCCGAGGAAGGATTCGAACCTGCTGCCGTAGCGGTCACGCGATTCCAGACTGTAGCGCCTAGAAACGCACGGCCACTCTAGCCGGCCCTCTTATGAGTTGTCGGGGTAAAATGATAGTGCAGATATACGCGAGATGATCCGTGAAGGCCGTCGGCCAGAGTTCTGCATCACGGGTTGCTGTGCGGAGACGTATATCCGGTCCAGACGACTGGCAGAATGGCTGGTAAAGTGCGTATATCCACGCTGGTTCCCATGTGTCGTGGAGCGCGAGGTCACGTATCAATGCTTGTAGTGCCGGGCATGGAACGTAAAGCGGTATCTGGTCCTCGGGCCGCAGAACACTGTTAAAATCGCCGCCCACTATGTAATTGTCCATATTTCCTTGCAAAAGTGGGGCTATCTCCTCCGAATAAAGGACGTGCCTGTCACCACGGTGCGAATTACCGCAGGGAGCGTAGACGTTAATGACGCGGACTGCGCCAAATGTGAGAGCCCGTTCGGCAGGTACGTCACAGTCCGTCGCGTCTATGCCATCTCGGAGATGGATGGCCGTTCCTCCTGCGCCATCACCTGAAGGAAGGCTGTAGGTGATGTAGCCATATAGGTCTAAACGCAGCTCAGGACGGACCTCCTGGAGAAGGGCAATGTCCAAGTCTGCCGTTCTGATCATGTCGTGTAACATGCAGGCATTGACTAATCCCACACGGTATGCCTGAGACGGGAATGTACCCGTGGTCTAGGGGTAACGTCTTTGATTCATAATCAAAACGTCTTCGGTCCCGGGTTCGATCCCCGCCACTGCCTAAATTTTCCGGCATAAGAAGTCAGCCTCATTCTGCCAACGGCCTTGACAAAGAGGGCGGAGGAGCGGCCAGAGGTTAAGGGCACTCTCTTGTCCTAGGGGTGGGAAATTGCCTCTAAAGGCGGAAGAATCAGCAGTGATCAACGACATGGGGATGCAGAACGCAATGGAAACGACTGCATTAAAGACACGTAAGGTGTATCCACAGGACATGTGGCCTGTAGTTGAAGAAGTGTCATGATGATCTCTCCATTGGCAAAAGATTCCGGAATAGTCCCCCATTCGGATCTCTGGGAGGGGACTGCCAAGGGGGAGGTTACCATGAGAAAAAGATTGAATAATCAACGAAAGGATAATGTTCTACGAGTCGGGGCGTAGAATGTCAGAAGCTTGAACGTAGTAGGAAAACTAGAAAATCTGAAAAGGGAAATGCAAAGGCTCAATCTAGATATAGTAGGGGTCAGTGAAGTGAAGTGGAAGGAAGACAAGGATTTCTGGTCAGATGAGTATCGGGTAATATAAACAGCAGCAGAAAATGGTATAACAGCTGTAGGATTCGTTATGAATAGGAAGGTAGGGCAGAGGGTGTGTTACTGTGAACAGTTCTGTGACCAGGTTGTTCTAATCAGAATCGACAGCAGACCAACACCGACAACGATAGTTCAGGTATACATGCCGACGTCGCGAGCTGAAGATGAACAGATAGAGAAAGTGTATGAGGACGTTGAAAGAGTAATGCAGTATGTAAAGGGGGACGAAAATCTAATAGTCATGGGCGACTGGAATGCAGTTGTAGGGGAAGGAGTAGAAGAAAAGGTTAGAGAATATGGGGTTGAGACAAGGAATGAAAGAGGAGAAAGACTAATTGAGTTCTGTAACAAGTTTCAGCTAGTAATAGCGAATACCCTGTTCAAGAATCACAAGAGGAGGAGGTATACTTGGAAAAGGCCGAGAGATACGGGAAGATTTCCATTAGATTACATCATGGTCAGACAGAGATTCCGAAATCAGATAATGGATTGTAAGGCGAGCCCAGGAGCAGATATAGACTCAGATCACAATATAGTAGTGATGAAGAGTAGACTGAAGTTCAAGACATTAGTCAGGAAGAATCAATACGCAAAGAAGTGGGATACAGAAGTTCTAAGGAATGACGAGATACGTTTGAAGTTCTCTAACGCTATAGATACAGCAATAAGGTATAGCGCAGTAGGCAGCACAGTTGAAGAGGAATGGACGTCACTAAAAAGGGCCATCACAGAAGTTGGGAAGGAAAACGTAGGTGCAAAGAAGGTAGCTGCGAAGAAACCATAGGTAACAGAAGAAATACTTCAGTTGATTGATGAAAGGATGAAGTACAAACATGTTCCGGGAAAATCAGGAATACAGAAATACAAGTCGCTGAGGAATGAAATAAATAGGAAGTGCAGGGAAGCTAAGACGAAATGGCTGCAGGAAAAATGTGAAGACATCGAAAAAGATATGATTGTCGGAAGGACAGACTCAGCATACAGGAAAGTCAAAAGCAACGGTGGTAATATTAAGAGTGCTACGGGAATTCCACTGTTAAATGCAGAGGAGAGAGCAGATAGGTGGAAAGAATACATTTCTAACCCTCTATGAGGGTGAAGATTTGTCTGATGTGATAGAAGAAGAAACAGGAGTCGATTTAGAAGAGATTGGGAATCCAGTATTAGAATCGGAATTTAAAAGACCTTTGGAGGACTTACGGTCAAATAAGGCAAAAGGGATAGATAACATTCCATCAGAATTTCTAAAATCATTAGGGGAAGTGGCAACAAAACAACTATTCACGTTGGTGTGTAGAATATATGAGTCTGGCGACATACCATCTGACTTTCGGAAAAACATCATCCACACAATTCCGAAGATGGCAAGAGCTGACAAGTGCGAGAATTATCCCACAATCAGCTTAGCAGCTCATGCATCGAAGCTGCTTACAAGAATAATATACAGAAGAATGGAAAAGAAAATTGATAATACGCTAGGTGACGATCAGTTTGGCTTTAGGAAAAGTAAAGGCATGAGAGAGGTAATTGTGACGTTACGGCTAATAATGGAAACAAAGCTAAAGAAATATCGAGACACGTTCATAGGATTTGTCGACTTGGAAAAAGCGTTCGACAATATAAAATGGTGCAAGCTGTTCGAGATTCTGAAAAGAGTAGGGGTAAGCTATAGGGAGAGACGGGTCATATACAATATGTACAACAACCAAAAGGGAATAATAAGAGTGGACGATCAAGAACGAAGTGCTCGTATTAAGAAGGCTGTAGCCATTCGCCCCTACTCTTCAATCTGTACATCGAGGAAGCAATGATGGAAATAAAAGAAAGGTTCAGGAGTGGAATTAAAATACAAGGTGAAAGGATATCAATGATACGATTCGCTGATGACTTTGCTATCCTGAGTGAAAGTGAAGAAGAATTAAATTATCTGCTGAACGGAACGAACAGTCTAATGAGTACACAGTATGGTTTGAGAGTAAATCGGAGAAAGACGAAGGTAATGAGAAGTAGTAGAAATGAGAACAGCGAGAAACTTAACATCAGGATTGATGGACAAGAAGTCAATGAAGTTAAGGAATTATACTACCTAGGCAGTAAAATAACCAATGACGGACGGAGCAAGGATCAGAAGCACACTCGCTATGGCAAAAACGGCATTTCTGGCCAAGAGAAGTCTACTAATATCAAATACCGGCCTTAACTTGAGGAAGAAATTTGTGAGGATGTTCGTCTGGAGTACAGCATTGCATGGTAGTGAAACATGGACTGTGGGAAACCCGGAACAGAAGAGAATGGAAGCATTTGAGATGTGGTGCTATAGACGAATGTTGAAAATTAGGTGGACTGATAAGGTAAGGAATGAGGAGGTTCTACACAGAATCGGAGAGGAAAGGAATATGTGGAAAACACTGATAAGGAGAAGGGACAGGATGATAGGACATCTGCTAAGACATGAGGGAATGACTTCCATGGTAATAGAGGGAGCTGTAGAGGGCATAAACTGTAGAGGAAGACAGAGATTGGAATACGTCAAGCAAATAATTGAGGACGTAGGTTGCAAGTGCTACTCTGAGATGAAGAGGTTAGCACAGGAAAGGAATTCGTGGCTGGCCGCATCGAACCAGTCAGTAGACTGATGACAAAAAAAATGCCTGAGACATATCAAGTGGCGGAGGCAGTGTGCTGGGGCACTCCCACGGTGAGCTCGCAGAGCACACAGCCATCCAGCCGCATGCTGCGCATTACTGTGCTATATGATCCCCTGACTGGCAGAGTGCTCCGGCGTGAATGTCAGCCAAGGGCTCTGGTGGCGATATCAATGTTTGCTGTGCATCATCGGCCTCCATATCGTCTGCCCAGTCACCAAGAGAGGATTGTGATTTCAGCGGTGGCCGGTCGCTTTCACAGGGCCACCGGATGTAGGAGAGTGTTCCTTGTCTTCAGGCGCCTTCTGGTGAACTATGCCACTGGAGTCCTTTGCAACTGTGGACGAGTCAAAGAAGTCCATGTCTTCCGCCGGCTTTGCATCCCTGTCCCGTTCTTCCACTGACAATCTCCTCTTCTTGTGTCGCTTGGGTGATTTTTGCTTGCGGGTCCGAGATTCGATATCCACTGGAGGGCGGGGCTCAGCACGGTCTCGGTCACCAGGAATCCCTGTGTTCGATCCCGACAATGACGGCGGCTGGGTGCTCACGATTCTGGGCAGAGGCTGTAGGATCCTCTGCACCGGTCGCGGCGTCGTCGACGGCGCTGACGCTCCAACGGAGCTCGCAGCGGCTTGAGGAGGTAGCAGGTTTTGATCATCCATCACATCATGTCGCGCCGCCTCCACATACGTTAGCGGGAGAGAGGTCATCGTGAATCGTTGGGGAAGTTCATTGCGGGGCACCTGAAGTAGGCGTCGCTGCAGACACTCAGTTCTAACGTGGCCCTCCTGGCCGCAGCCCGAGCACGTCCTCGGTTGGCCATCATATATAACAATTGCGCAGCAGCCACCAACGGAAACATACGATGGAAAGTGCTTCTTAAGTTATATACGCACTTGTCGTACGCTATTAAGGACACGGTACGTTTCGAATGTGTTTCATTTCTCCTCTGTGTGGCTCAGAACAGTGCCATAAGGCCGCAGTTTATCAACGACAAGGTTGGCAGGAACTTCGAACGGTAGTTCAAAGATGCGCACGTACCCACCCCTAGACCAGCATGGTCAACTCCTACCACGCTCACATTATCGTCTGCGTGACAGAAGCTAAAGCCGTTTGCAGATCGCTGGAGTAGCCTGTCGCAGGCCACTTCGTCAATTAGTTTGAGGTACACTGTGCTGGATACAATTGACAAATGTATGCCTTTCAGTTCTTGTGGTTCTATGTGCATGATGTCTCATAGAAACAGTTCAATTTCATGAGCCTTCGGTCTCGTGTACAATGCATTGAACGTTAGTTTGATTGTAGCTTGTCAATATGAGAACGCCATGTCGGGTCGGTACCAGTACTATACGACGATACAACGATTCAACCGCGTGCTAGCGGGCAAACAACAACACCTGCGGAGCGCTGCCCGGCGAGCCGAGCCCGTCCGCACGGTACCACGGCTGAAAGCCGACTGCCCCTTGAGCCACCGTGGACACAGAGGAGAGCGCGACTGCAGGGACTTATCTCTGACACACCTCCCGTGAGACCCACATTCCCAGCTTATTATCCCGCACTGTCTTCATAGTGCCCCCGCCCATTATACTCTATACTCGCGGCTTTTTGTCGATTCCCGTAAGGGTTCGGGCACTGTTTGTGCATCCGAACAGAAGAAGATGGTCCAATGGCCGAAGATGGTATCTGTTCTTTCGGACATGTCCGAAAGAAAAGATAACATCTTCATCGGTACTATACAGGGTGGTCCACTGATAGTGACCAGGCCAAATATCTCATGAAGTAAGCATCAAACGAAAAAACTACAAAGAACGAAACTTGTCTAGCTTGAAGGAGGTTTCTTTGTTTGACGCTTTTTTGAATGCCCGGTCATGATCAATGGACCACTCTATTGGGCAGTTTCAGACAAGTTTTATAGTCTGACGATAATTTATGGATTTGTAGTTTTAGCTTGACGATGTCCACAGTGGAAAGACGGTAGTAGCTGTTATTCTGAAGAAGTTTGGGTTATCCCGACTGAAACCTAGGTAAATTCTAGGCAAACAGTGCAACTGAGGCCGTTAATTATTAAAATTAAAATTAATATTTACTTTTCATTTAAATAAAACTTTAACACACTGTCGCAACGTCCCATATTATTCCGTTAAAATTTTGTATATGGTTATGAAAATATCTATTTTCATAGACAACAAATAAGATTCGCACTTAACTTTAACAGTTATGGAAGCCAATACTTCCAACAACACACATCACAGAGGCAAGGAAATTTGTTGCATTTTATTGAGAATTAATTGCTTATAACTAAGTTTCAATTCATATAATGAGGTAATATGTAATCATTAGGCCATCTAAAATTTTTAGTACAAGCTTATGTGACAGAAGAACGATGCAAAAATTTCTTACAGTACCTATACTTCAACACAACAGTTACAACAAGGAGAATTAGTGTGACAAACAATGTAATAGTTTAGCTTATCGTATTTTCTGTCCCACGACACCACTCGCCAAAAAAATGAAACCACACTAAAACAATAACCTTAAAATTTACATCCAGTTCCTCCAAAGCACACACGACCTGCCAGCCGGGGTGGCCGAGCGGTTCTAGGCGCTACAGTTTGGAACCGCGCGACCGCTACCGTCGCAGGTTCGAATCCTGCCTCGGACATGAATGTGTGTGATATCCTTAGGTTAGTTAGGTTTAAGTAGTTCTAAGTTCTAGGGGTCTGATGACCTCAGAAGTTAAGTCCCATAGTGCTCAGAGCCATTTGAACACACGGCCTCAGAATCTAACCGACTGCACCCAGGTAGTTACTCAGCGTGAATCAAATATGGGCACCTCACGGATAATCGAGACAATTCTGCGCAAGAGAAAGGATCTTGAAGTTCAAGAAATAATTAACTTATTAATGATCTATAACCCTTCAATCATGAAACTGAACATAATATGACTAAGAGCGTAATTACACACCTGCGTACCAACAAAGGGGCCGAAACCAAGCCCTCCAGTATTAATAGCAAAAGGCAGTCGGGCCTTATTACTGAACACACAACAAAATCTCAATAAGGAGATAAGATTCGCACGCCAATCGCAATTCTATTTCAAAACAACGCTCGATGGCTTAACGGTAGCAAGGGGCCGCCATGCGGGACGGAAAATCAACAAGATCTAAATGGGTGCACACGGCTGTCGAACGAACTTAGATTATATTAGCAGATGGTACCTTAAATACCAAGCAAATAGAACGAATCCTGTTCTCTCAGAGTTAACAAGTTAACTAGAAAGCATCAAAGCCAGTCACAGCAATAAATGAGGTAACTTAAACCAAAGTCCACAAAGCTATCATATATAAGAAGGCATAACACAGTAAGCCTGAATTACAGAGAATCACAAATTTACTGGTGGTACAATGAGCAGTTTGTACAGACACGCTGTAACCTCCCAACAGAAAAATTCCGTAACCTCCCAACATTAAAAATATAATTATTTATAATTCACATTCAGCGTAATCTTCCAACAGATACACTCCAAAAGCTCCCAACAGTAAAATTTCATAATCTACCAATAATACAATGTGACTAATCTCTCAATAAAACTATGCCTCAGTTATAACCTTTCAATAATTGACTGCGTGAATTTAAACTGGTAAATTTTAGACGTCAGCAGTGCTGCGTCATGGCCCTGAAAGATCATTCTGAAAAAATTGAAAAATCTTACCTCAATGAAGTCGCCGGATAACGCATATATATTTGCTCCTATATGAAATTTTTCTGGCACAGCCCAGTGCAATGCTGGCCGATAGATTTTTCATGTGTAAAAAGAACAACTGAATTTTTCTTTACTATAATCGGTATGACCATGGACTGGAAAATTAGTAAATTCTTTAAATTGAAATGAATGATTGTCAAAAGTTACTTTTTATGAGAAAGATTATTATTAAGAGATTTTTTTTTTAAAAAGCAATTACATGGGACTTGACATAACAATACTACATATGCGCGAGGCTGGTTTTACCTTATACTACAACGCTCAGGCTCCGCCATCGCTCCACACGACCGGCCCAGCCAACACGATACACCAGACTGCTCGCAACTACTTACTCCTACTGCTACAGACACTGCTCTTACTGCAAACAACACTGCTCTTTGGTCTGAGATTCTCTTATAGCTTACATATCACAGGCAGCGCATGAGCAATCCATCGAAATTACATCTGCTCGAGTGCACTAGCAACAAATTCCTTAGTCATGGACCTCTTACATAACCCTCCACTGGGGGGAGGGGGGGGGGCAAAATTTGGCAGAGATGGCGAGTCAATTGGACTTGCCATGAATAACAAATTTTTCTATGATCTATTTAGTTACTAAGTCTACAGTCACAGAGTATATACATTATTGATAAGTGCAGAACATATTAAGAAATGAAATAGTGTATACGCAATGAGTACAAAATATATTAACAAATGACATAAAGTGCACACGCACTGTATAAGTCTTTATCATTTTACAGGAATTTAAACGCACTGTATAAGTCTTTACCATTTTACAAGAACTAGGAAAGGAATGGGAAGGATTGCATCATGGTTGTAGCACAGTAGGTTGCACGTAGCTGCACTGAAAGTCCATATCTTTCTACAGAAGCACAACACCAAGTGAGCCACTCTAAAGTTCTCTTCCATGAAGCATTTATCAGTTAGCCAAGACACTGAAATGTTGTATTAATATTCAATGTTATCATTTTGGTAGTACATTACGTGCACAAAACAGTAGGACCATAATAACATCTCCATCGTTCAAGGTGGTGGACAGCTTGATATGTCAAACCACATTCTTGTAGAATCCATACTCTTACAGCAACGTAGAATTAGTGCAAAAACCAAATATAGTGCTCCATGATCATGAGGATGGACATGACATACAGATATTGCAGTAATTGTTGGTAATTAGGTCAGAAGGTGAAGGATACATTGAGTCTTATGCTAGTCATCATAGAATTACACTGTACAACACTGTTCTTTGGTCTGAGATTCTCTTATACCTTACATATTGCAGGCAGCGCATGAGCAATCCATCGAAATTACATCTGCTCGAGTGCACTAGCAACAAATTCCTTAATCATGGACCTCTTACAACGTGTAGCCATATTGAACTCGCACCCAACGTACCTACGACCGGGGTTTAAGCAAAGATGAAGATTGAGCCGATACTTCTAGATTTCTAATAGTCTTGAAGGCGAGTAAGGTGCATAAGTAAACGGCGACGCGCTGGGGAAGAGAATAGAAATGAACACTCTGCGAACCTCACGCTGTCACAAAATTCACTCAACGGAAGTAAGGTACCACATCATAGTTCTAAGACGCCACGCTTCCACCTTAATCGAAGCGTCACAGCTCAGACTTCCACAGGACGAGTAATTTCGGCCGCCTCGTATCCTCCAGAGCTTCAGAATGAAAACATTCTCGAACACGCGGCCCCATGTGGAATACTGAATCCCAATCGTTCAATAGAGAAATTACACGACTCAACTAGCAACATGCCATGCCAGAAGAGCCCTTCCTGCCCTGCTGTCTGCAGCCGCCCTACTCCCTTGTGACCCTGCCACTTTGCGTCAAAACGGCTCCCACTGCGCTACAGGCAAAGATGGCATGCGAGAGACGTACCGCGACCCATCGACACGGTACGGCTCAGTAATGCCTACGAATTTTTTATTCTGTCTTTAATATCGGTTGGGGTATTAAAAGTCATGCACATTAATCGGTCGACTTTCCCGCTTCGCTGACGCATGTTGCAACACTCTACCACTAAAGGCTTCTGAATTGTAACGTGTAAATTGCTGTTTGTGACGTAACTGCACTATGTGATCAAAAGTATCCCGACGCCTGGCTGAAAATGACTTACAAGTTCGTGGCTTCCGCCAGCGGCAATGCTGAAATTCAAAGTGTTGGCCCACTCTTATCCTTGATGACAGCTTCTACTCTCGCAGGCATAGATTCAATCAGCTGCTGGAAGGTTTCTTGGGGAACGGCAGCCCATTCTTCACGGAGTGCTGCACTGAGGAGAGGTATCGATGTCGGTCGGTGAGGCCCGGCACGAAGTTGGCGTTCCAAAACATTCCAAATGTGTTCTATAGGATTCAGGTCAGGACTCTGTGCAGGCCAGTCAATTACAGGGACGTTGATGTCGTGTAACCACTCCGTCACAGGCCGTTCGTTATAAACAGGTGCTCGATCGTGTTGAAAGATGAAGTCGCCATCCCCGAATTGCTCTTCAACAGTGGGAAGCAGGAAGATACTTAAAGCATCAATGTAAGCCTGCGCTGTAATAGTGCCACGCAAAACAACAAGGTGTGCAATCCCCCTCCATCAGAAACACGACCATACCATAAAACCACCGCCTCCGAATTTTACTGTTGGCAGATGACGTTCACCAGGCATTCGCCATACCCACACCCTGTCATCGGATCTCCACATTTTGTACCGTGAATCGTCACTCCACACAGCGTTTTCCCGCTGTTCAATCGTGTAATGTGTATGCTCCCACAACAAGCGAGCTGTCATTTGGCATTTACCAGCGTGATGTGTGGCTTATGAGCAGCCGCTCGACCATGAAATCCAAGTTATCTCAACTCCCGCGTAACTGTTATAGTACTTGCAGTGGATCCTGATGCAGTTTGGAATTCCTGTGTGATTGTCTGGATAGATGTCTGCCTATTACACATTACGAACCTCTTCAACTATCGGTAGTCTCTGTCAGTCAACAGACGAGGTCGGCCAGTATACTTTTGTGCTGTACGTGTCCCTTCATATTTCCACTTCACTACCATATTTGAAACAGTGGACCTAGGGATGTTTGGGAGTGTGGAAATCTCGCGTACAGACGTATGACACAAGTGACACCCGATCACCTGACCATGTTCGAAGTCCGTGAGTTCCGCGGAGCGCCTCTTTCTGCTCTCTCACGGTGTCTAATGACTACTGAGGTCGCTGATGTGGAGTACCTGGCAGTAGGTGGCAGTACAGTGCACCTAATATGAAAAACGTATGTTTTTGGAGGTGTTTGGATAATTTTGATCACATAGTGTATGTCACTGCGTGCGAAGACGAGGAGCTTTAATCGAGTTTCTAATTGCAGGAAACTTCCTCCACACTTGTAGCACCGTGTCCTCCAGCATGACAATGCCAGACCACACAAGAGCGCTGAGACATCTAAAATAATCGACGCCTTGGGTTGACTGTCATCGATCATTCTGCGTTCAAATGGCTCTGAGCACTATGGGACTTAATATCTGAGGTCATCAGTCCCCTAGACTTAGAACTACTTAAACCTAACTAACCTAAGGACATCACACACATCCATGCCCCAGGCGGGATTCGAACCTGCGACCGTAGTACTCGCGCGGCTCCGGACTGAAGTTCCTAGAACCGCTCGGCTACCGGGGCCGACGATCAATCTGCATACACTGACAAGTTGGCCCTGTCCGATGTTCATCTGTTTCCAAAACTAAAGAACACCTTCGGAGACTTCACTTCCACAGTGATGAAGCGGTGTAGTCAGAGGTGTGGTTGTGGCTACGCCAACAAGGTGAAACATTCTACAGTAACGGTATCAACAAAGTGATCTCTCGTTGGGAGAAATGTGTTCGTCGAAGGAGTGACTATGACGAGAAATCAGTATGTAGACAGGAGGAAAAAATGTAGAATTCGGGGGAAGTACTTTTAAGCATTCCCCCGTAGGTACCCTCAGTTCCCCCTTAAAGTAAATAAATGTAACGTGTTGTGCGTAAGCATGTGAAGAAAGCCACTACTGTTCGATTACACTATTGGCGACAGTTCACTGTAAACAGTTACCGCCATAAAATACGTAAGAGTAATCGTCTGGAGACACCTAACGTAGAATGATCACACAAAGCACGTGGGATGCTCAGATTCACTGCAAAAATCTTATAGAAATGTAGGTCACCCACGAAAGAAGTGGCTTATAAATCACTTGTTCAAACGTTCGTGAATACTGTTCATCACTCATCAATCTGGGACCGTTGCCAGATTGGATTAATTAAAGAGACAGAGAAGATGTGTCGAAGAACGGCACGTTACGTCACTGAATCGCTCATTCGGCGCAAGAGCGTTACGGAGATGTTCAACTGACTCCAGCGCAGACGCTGAAATCGAGGCTCTGTATCGTGGGTAAATTCTGAGAGAGTACGTCCCAGGAAGAGTTGAACAACATATTACTTTCACTCACATCACGTCTCGCGAAACGGCCGCAACGATAAAATCCGAGAAATTGGAGCTAATATTAAAGTTTATCGACAATCATCCTTTCCACACGCCATTCGCAAATGGAGCAGCGGGATATATATATATATATATATATATATATATATATATATATATATATATATATATATATATATATATATATATATATATACTCATGGAAATTGAAATAAGAACACCGTGAATTCATTGTCCCAGGAAGGGGAAACTTTATTGACACATTTCTGGGGTCAGATACATCACATGATCACACTGACAGAACCACAGGCACATAGAAACCGGCAACAGAGCATGCACAAAGTCGGCACTAGTACAGTGTATATCCACCTTTCGCAGCAATGCAGGCTGCTATTCTCCCATGGACACGATCGTAGAGATGCTGTATGTAGTCCTGTGGAACGGCTTGCCATGCCATTTCCACCTGGCGCCTCAGTTAGACCAGCGTTCGTGCTGGACGTGCAGACCGCGTGAGACGACGCTTCATCCAGTCCCAAACATGCTCAATGGGGGACAGATCCGGAGATCTTGCTGGCCAGGGTAGTTGACTTACACCTTCTAGAGCACGTTGGGTGGCACGGGATACATGTGGACGTGCATTGTCCTGTTGGAACAGCAAGTTCCCTTGTCGGTCTATGAATGGTAGAACGATGGGTTCGATGACGGTTTGGATGTACCGTGCACTATTCAGTGTCCCCTCGATGATCACCAGAGGTGTACGGCCAGTGTAGGAGATCGCTCCCCACACCATGATGCCGGGTGTTGGCCCTGTGTGCCTCGGTCGTATGCAGTCCTGATTGTGGCGCTCACCTGCACGGCGCCAAACACGCATACGACCATCATTGGCACCAAGGCAGAAGCGACTCTCATCGCTGAAGACGACACGTCTCCATTCGTCCCTCCATTCACGCCTGTCGCGACACCACTGGAGGCGGGCTGCACGATGTTGGGGCGTGAGCGGAAGACGGCCTAACGGTGTGCGGGACCGTAGCCCAGCTTCATGGAGACGGTTGCGAATGGTCCTCGCCGATACCCCAGGAGCAAGAGTGTCCCTAATTTGCTGGGAAGTGGCGGTGCGGTCCCCTACGGCACTGCGTAGGATCCTACGGTCTTGGCGTGCATCCGTGCGTCGCTGCGGTCCGGTCCCAGGTCGATGGGCACGCGCACCTTCCGCCGACCACTGGCGACAACATCGATGTACTGTGGAGACCTCACGCCCCACGTGTTGAGCAATTCGGCGGTACGTCCACACGGCCTCCCGCATGCCCACTATACGCCCTCGCTCAAAGTCCGTCAACTGCACATACGGTTCACGTCCACGCTGTCGCGGCATGCTACCAGTGTTGAAGACTGCGATGGAGCTCCGTATGCCACGGCAAACTGGCTGACACTGAAGGCGGCGGAGCAAAAATGCTGCGCAGCTAGCACCATTGGACGGCCAACACCGCGGTTCCTGGTGTGTCCTCTGTGCCGTGCGTGTGATCATTGCTTGTACAGCCCTCTCGCAGTGTCCGGAGCAATTGTGGTGGGTCTGACACACCGGTGTCAATGTGTTCTTTTTTCCATTTCCAGGAATATATATATATATATATATATATATATATATATATATGTGTGTGTGTGTGTGTGTGTGTGTGTGTGTGACGTACCAGAAGTACACACCGCAGGATGGTTGCTGGGTATAGATGTAGATGTACAAAGAAATAAAATCTCTGCGAAAAATTCAGAGCCTTTTTTGAGAATAAAACCGCCTAGACCGCTATTAAAAAGTTCTTTATTTATGACGCCGTTTCCGCTGTCATGAACCTTTTTCTGCAAATCCTAAGTTTTTGATGTCTGGCGACAGCGGTAGCCGAACCGGCGTCATAATTAAAGAATATTTTGCTAGCAACCTAGAAATTTTTACTCACAAAATATTCACAATGATCGCAGAATCTCGCTGGAAATTCATTTCCTGTATTAATTCATTGCTTTTGTTTTTGTATCGGTGTGACAACATTATGAGTAGAACACCCTGGAGACTGTATGTGAAACTTCTTAATACAGTAGCTATAGTTAAATGGCCTTTGCTTTTTGTTTTAACAAGAGTAACTGCTTATGCACCCATACCACGGTCTTGAGAAAGGGCGCTAATGACCACACTCTTTATCGCCAAACAATTATTTTAAATCGATCCATCCATCCATCAGTTCCTGCTGAGCCATGTATCAGTTGAGTTGTATATCTAGCCACTAATGAATTTATATCTGTATTGCTAACTGATTTCAGATCGTAGTTTCGAACGTACGTCAATTCGCAGTCACTGTCAGTGCTGAAGAACGATTGATAGTTGGAATACGTTTTATTCTGTTCAACAGTCAAACACTCTGTTCATGTTCCCACTAGAAAACACGTCTTTCGTGCTATGAAATTTGTTCGACGCTATGAAAGAACTAACATTTTATCATTTCTCTACAATTTTACGGAGTCTTACAAGAAAATTTAAATCGAATACTAACTTCTGCAGGAATCACCCATTTAACTTTCATTTCCATTCAACAGATAACTGCATTCTAAATTCATCGATATACACTATTTGCGGAAGAAAACACTCAACCATAGAATTAGTCTCTTAAACATGTTACCAAATTGTCCCCATAATTTTACGTACATAAATCTATTCAAACCCTTCCAAAATAACGTATATTATAGATATACTCAACGAAATATACCCCCAAAACTTTACTTATACTTTGGACGTAGCTTCACGTTCAACTCCCACAAGCAGTTTAAGTTTTAATGAGGTGCGATGACCTCCGCACACCAAGTTTTGTGCACACAGTAATTAAAATAAACTATACATATTACACCAGAATTCCATAAAAAATACTGAAGTAACACATTTAACTAACCCCTTGAATTTTTCCGTCAAACTTTGCTTACAGTACAATTTATAGCCAAATTAATTACGTTTTGTCAACACACTTGCTTCCATACCACACATCTTACGTACATGCATCTTAAAGTCACCAAGTTTACCCTTTACACCAAACAGAAATAGACCCCACCGAACGAGGTGGCGCAGTGGTGAGACACTGGACTCGCATTCGGGAGGACGACGGTTCAATCCCGCGTCCGGCCATCCTGATTTAGGTTTTCCGTGATTTCCCTAAATCACTCCAGGAAAATGCCGGGATGGTTCCTTTCAAAGGGCACGGCCGACTTCCTTCCCCGTCCTTCCCTAACCCGATGAGACCGATGACCTCGCTGTCTGGTCTCCTTCCCCGAAACAACCAACCAAATAGACCCCATAATTCTTAAAACTACACTTGAAATTACAGTTATCTACACAGTATTAATACAAATGCCGCTTTTTTTTTTAATACAAAGTGCAACTCTGCCGCCGTTGCAGCGATGGTATCACTATCATGCACTTCACTTCCCCCTGTAGTTTCGGCTCTTGCTCGGCCTCAACCGCTTGGAACACGTGGCTTGAGGCATCGGAACATGATTTTGCCCATCTCTAATATGGAAGACATCAAACTGAAAGTCGGAAATCCTCACAGCCCACTGCGCTATCCGTCCGGTCTTGCGAGGGCAGACCTAACTCAGCGCCTGTTTGTCCGTTTCGAGGCGAAACACGCAATGTTCCAAATCAAATTTGTACCTTTGCATGGCAAAAAGGACAGCCAAGGCTTCTAACTCATATACAAAATATTCAGACTCAGCGCACAATAACGGCCTCGACACATACACATGAGCCCATCGCTCGCCATCCCTTTCTTGTACTAGCGTGACTACCACCCCTATGTTGGACGCATAAGAGAGAGAACATTGAAATCGGGAATCTCTAGCACCAGAGCCGCGCTTGCGTCCTCCTTCAATCCTTCGAACGCTGCCTGTCGTTCCAGACGTGAGGCCCTTCCTATGTAGCCGGTTGATTAGTGTCGCCAACTGGGTGAAATATGGTATACATTTTCGAAAAAAATTCACCATGCCACTAAAATCAGCAATGTCTCTGTTATCCAGGGGCACCAGAAACTATTGTTAGCCTCAATCTGACTTTTTTCAACGACGGCTCACTTTCGCGAGGCAATGTGTCCTAAGGAGGAAATCTCCCTCTGAGCCCAGGTGATCTTGGTAGATTTTACCGTCAAACCAGCCTCTCTAAGCCGTTCAGAAGCTTTGCATAGGTGACCAAGATGCTCATTCAGCCTGGCGCTGCACACAACTACATCGACTAAATTGTTACACAGGGACTTGAATTGAACGTCGCCTACAACAGAATGTTCGCACCTGTGGCCAGTCCAAAGAGGACTCTGTTAAATTCAGAAAGATTATAATCTGTACGGAATGCAGTAATCGGTTTAGACTCTTCTGTAAGGGAAACCTGGTAGTGTGCCTGGTTTAAATCCAGGACCGAGAAAACTTTGGCTCTCGCAAACCAGGTAAAACAATTACGTAACTCCGGTAACGGAACAGGCACGAAAACAATCTTTTGGTTTAAGGGACGGTAATTAACCACAGGCCAAACTCCTTCGTCAGGAGGTTTAGGGAGTAAAATATATTGGGCTGCATAGGTGAAACTGAAGGTCGAATTGCATCGTCTGCCAGCAATTGATTAATAATCTTGCAAATTTTCTCCATTTTAAGTGGAACAACCGATACAGGGTCTGACACGCCGTGTGCTGATCAGTAAGTATTATATGATATTTAATTTTATTTGCCACGCCTAAACGATTGGTACATACGTCTGAAAAAGTGCCCAACAGACAGATCAGCTGAACGCCCACTTTACGCACCTTGACACCTGCCCCATGGGAACACATTTTAAAATTTTCCCCAGGCCTCAACTTAAAGGAAAACTGATCATCAGCGTAGTCCATCAAACTCTTAGTCTACTGTAAAAAATCACATCCTAGAATAAGTTTGGCCGACAACCTCTTGACAACCCAGCACTTGAGAGGACATGTAAAACCCTGAATTCTTAGCTTAAGCGAGACTGACCTACTATCTCGAGAGGCCGCCCATCAGTAGCGATACACAAATGATTCTCTGATTCACTGGAACAACCTGGCGACTCGCCTATATCTTTTATACCAGGCATAATTAAGAAGAGATACACCACTGCGGGAACCCGGTAGGGCGCACACAAGTTTCACACCCAGTGAGATACACACTTATGGTAGCCTCCCACACTTTGCCGCTCGTACCCTATGACAACCCGCCATAGAGCCTCTGACACACCGCCGAAGACGCCCCTTTCTTTTGGCATCGACTGCTTCATTGCCTGTTCTTAGGAACCGGACATTCTCTAACAGAATGCCCTGGTTTGCCGCAACGATAACACACCCCTTTAGCAGCCACAGAAGACATGCCGGGTAGAACATTAATATTATTCACCCTTCCACAACAAAAACCTACGTCAAATTCTCCCCACTTACTGTTACTATAACGAATATCTTCAATGCTGACCAGTAATTTGTCTAAGTCAGCGAAACACAACAGCTTCTCACAAAAGAGAAACCTTGATCCGTCTTCTGGCCTCTTCGCTTCTAGGTTATTAGCCACCGCCTCAGCTTCAGAGATTTCTAGACGCAAGGCTAAGATGGTAAAAAGTGCTTCATTGATATAAAGAGCTAAGGGTTCATTTTTGACTTGCACGCGATACTAATGTTTGAACGTCAATTCTTTCTTCTGACGACTACCAGGGCATTTATTTAAAAGCGGCTTCCAGAAATCCCACAACGATTCCTCACTTTCTAATGCCTCTGCAAAAATCCTGGCAAAAAGACTCATAGCTAACAGATAAACAAGTCACAACACAACACAAGGATCACCCCGTAACAGTTCACCTGTTCATGCAACTTAACCAATAACTACGAAAGTTCCATTAATTGATCAGTACTGCAACAGATAAGCTCATCTCTCCTTTGAGAGTAGCCATTAGTGGATTAGGTAACATATCGAATAGACTCTCAATTTCAGTTCATGTTTACCCTCACCAAAATTAGTACCAGTATTCAGTTCGTCATCATACCAACTTGAGGATAACGTATGTTGTTGCAAGGAGAAAACTTAATACTGCAATTTCTGAATTTCACTTAACACCAAGCATCACGGATATTGGTAGCCAAATCGTCAAGGAGGGCTTGTACTCGGCAAGTCTGCTTACAAGGCGGGAGACAACATCGAATGCTGACATAATCCTGGAGACCCCTAAGAAATTATTACACCTCTTCCACTGATTCGGCCGAAATGTTTACTCGCGTGGTCAAGGCCTTCCTCATTCTGTTTAGGTATATGCAGCTCATACTGGAGACATGGCTTTCGGTAGCTGGCCATACCAATGGCCTTCCTTGCTCCAAAGGTACCCATGCTGAAACATAACAGAACCACAGCTCAGCAAGAGAAGAGCAAATATAAAATGCAATAACAACCACACCATTGTTGTACTGGTATCACTGTACAATTTTGTATCCTTACCGCCATGAAACTGAACACGCTCTTTGCTACGATTGGTAGGTAGGTAAGCAGGGCATTGGGGATGCTGGAGCAGAAACACAGAGTCCAATAGAGGATAAGCTTTTTAATTTATTCCAAAATACATAAAACAGGCTTCAATTACCATAAAAATTAGCTAACATCCAACACGATTAACTTATTACACTTAAATCAACATTTAAAAAAGCAACAAGGCAACAACCTCACAAGAAGCCGCACTCTTAAAAAAATGCTCCTCCTTTTTTCTTAAGAAAACGCTTTAACAGCGGTTAAACAACAATACTATTGTATCTCGCTTTTCTTTGCTCCATTACACTTCAGCTAGATACAGCTGTTGCTCAATTTTATAAAAATGATTTCAGATAGCTGTTAGCACCAAAGTTTCAGCTAATAGGAACAAACATTACTGTTGATCGCTCAATTTAGGGAGGCATTCATTCTGAAACATTTGCGCATGTCAAATAATAATATAGGAAAATTCTCTCACAGGCGTTCGGTTGCTCTGCTCTCAGTCTGAATAAGATCAAATTAAGAAGCAAGGAAGCAATCATTTTACAACTAGACACAAAGTTCCGGAAAGCTTTCTGGTTACCCCACCACTTGGTGTTAGTGAAAAACATTAAACCCTTTTCCCCTTTTACAATTTTTCATCTTATGGACAAGCTGCAGTTACAAATACTACTAAAAATAGCAAAAAACTCCCTTAAAGAAAAAACAGTCAAGAGATCTCAGGTTTGTTGTCCAAGGCTTGTTACGAGAGTACAAGCTGCTTAGCCAATTCTGTCACACAACCGGGCACTGCGACCTAGGCATAACACGTAGCCTACGAACAGCTAGATCTAAAACGTAGAACAGTTAGCTTTCTGTCTATATTCTTAACGATACTTTCAGAACAGCCACGGCACAGTCAGAACCAAACAACGAGATCGCATGAGGCAGTAAATCGATACAATTGTTAATGCTGGACAAGACGGCGCTAACACCCTAACAGCGTACAGCACGCGCCCACCAGATAGAAGTGGAACAATGAATGTGGTTCCGTCTGATATCAATTGGATCAGCGCAGCAAGGCAGCAACTCCGGCTCTTCCCTGGACTGGCTACGGCGGCCGCAGACAAACGCTGACAGCCCTCGGCAACAACCACGTCTGCATAACACACCGAGCTATACACCAGTTCTGCTATTAGGAAGACATGTCGTCCGCAGAGCTGTGCTGCCAAACCAACCGGCGCGCCACTCACTGTCCGATGCTTCGTGCCGACTGCCAGCCTCGTGAGCCGCCGCGTCCTCTGTTTCAGCCGCCGCCAACCAACCACAGCAAAATTCTGCAGCGCGAACCAAGAATAGCGGTGAGCGCCACGGCTCAAAGCCCACTCTTCTGTCTTTTCTGCTCGCTTCTCGGCCTTTTCGTACCGTTCATGCTTCTTCTTTTGACCTTGTCGCGATACCGTAAACTGCTTTTGTACTTGCTCAACGTTCTGCATTCTACTGATTAGTTTCTTCACCTCTTCCCATGATTCCTTCATCTGTTTTCCAGTTTCGATGATGTATCCTTGCGCTGTTTTCTTGGCTTCTTGCCTTTCTTGCTCGCCCTTCAGTTAACCCAGTATTTTCTCACTTCCTTCATAGGTTCGCCGGCCGCGGTGGTCTCGCGGTTCTAGGCGCGCAGTCCGGAACCGTGCGACTGCTATGGTCGCAGGTTCGAATCCTGCCTCGGGCATGGATGTGTGTGATGTCCTTAGGTTAGTTAGGTTTAAGTAGTTCTAAGTTCTTGGGGACTAATGACCACAGCAGTTGAGTCCCATAGTGCTCAGAGTCATTTGAACCACCTTCATAGGTTCCTATACTTCCTATTGTATTTCATCTATCTATCTTTGTTTTTCATCTGTCTGTTTCTGTGTTTCTTTTATGTGTTTTCGTATGTCATCTGTCCATTTCCTTAGCTCATCTGCACTCTTCTGTGAATTCTCATCCATTTTCTTTAAAAATCCAAAGTATTCCAAAATTACCTTTGCTGATTGCTGTCTATTTGGAGAAGAGCTGTGTGAACTTATCTGAGCATATCGCCTCATCGGCGTATCTGGCCTGACGCTAGCTTCTATCTCATAATTTCGAATTATCATCATGGGTTCGAAGTGTCGTGAAGCGACCTCGCCTTCCTCCTCATTATTATTACCATGGACATTATTTAGTTCATCATCTGTTAGTCTGTGGTCTAGCTCAATCACTGCGTTATCACTGACGTTCCGGCCGGCCGGAGTGGCCGTGCGGTTCTAGGCGCTACAGTCTGGAACCGGGCTGCCGCTACCGTCGCAGATTCGAACCCTGCCTCGGGCATGGATGTGATTGATGTCCTTAGGTTAGTTAGGTTTAATTAGTTCTAAGTTCTAGGGGACTGATGACCTCAAAAGTTAAATCGTATAGTGCTCAGAGCCATTTGAACCATGTTTGAACTGACGTTCGGACTTGGATGTTCAGTGGGAAAGACCAACTGACCAACTGTTCCTCTCCTAAATTACCATCCGTCGTATCCTGAATTTGCTCCATGATACTGTTTTACTCGTACCCTTCGCCTGTTCTTGTCCTATTCGCATCTTACTCCTCCTTCTCATTCAAATTGTGTACTGTACCATACTTTTAAATACCAAAAAGAAACCTCATTACAGCTAATATCTCAATCTATCATATTATCCAAAAAACCCTATGTATATACAACATATCAACATATTACAGCGCAGATAATCACTCCAACGTGGAACAGAATCCATAAAACGTAGACAGAAAGCTGAAAATACATGGATTATTCACACCAGCAAATTTTCTACAAACTACCGCATTTCTACACGTTCCTCTTTAATGAACCTACATATCAAAAGAAGTTTTCCTATCTGACTGAATTCTAGAATATCCTACGTTAATTCAGTCAGTAGAAGAGAGGTGTTTCAGAATATCGAAGATGAACAAGTGCTCATAGCTCTTAAGGTATGCGTTTTAGAGCCCATGTTCACTAGACTTTTCTTCTTGCTTTGGTCCGTACTACCACGTCTGAAAGTCACCTCCTCCACAGTCTTATCAACAAGAGTACTGGTATACATGACATCAGAACAACTTTTGCTTATAACTTTTGACACAGTCTTTTTTCTCCGGTCCTTGGTCCCTTTCCTCAATTGGTACATTTATCCCTTTTCCATCATCGCTGGTTCACCCTTTATATCTGTGAGTGTTCGTGTCCTAAATGTTTGCATACTGCGATTCTGAGGCTGAAATAGTGACCGATGTTGTACCCTTTTAGGCAAGTGTAAAACACCACAGAAGTATACGCTGACTGACTAGTGTAAATGATCAGTGGTCATTAATCCAGCACACAGATTCAATCCAGATGTGATTCACGTACTGGCCTCGTCATAACCCTCAGTTCTTGTAAAACTGTACGAGAAGGTCAGCATTAGACAGAACAGTTTAAACGGCGTTAATACTTCGTAATGTTGAGGTGATGACATCGTGATAATACTGTTATGTGCGAATCTCCGATTGGTATTGAGATGTTTCTGAACGGGAGGAGGCTCAGAACAGATGGTGCAACTGCTCTGTACTAGAAAGCCCATGGTCACAAAGACTACACTTATGTCGAAGTACGAAGAGCAACTGAGGGTGGACGAAGCATCCCTCACACTAAAAACATTGTCCTCAGAATCAGATGGTTCTTGGTTCTTAGGCCTTGACGGCGTTTACATCTTTGTCTCTGATTTATTTATTGCTGTCGTCGATACTTCAAGAGATCTCTTGTGTGGAGACGAGGTTAGGACCACTGAAAAACCTGCTGTTCTTCCCTTGGTGCCTCGCCTCTTCATTATTTCTGGAACGCGTGAGATTTGCCAAAGTGTAGTTTCAGCCGTGGCGGAAGGTGTTCCTTTCTATCTTTAGAAGTCACAGCTCCTATTGATGGTTCATTGAATGGATCATTGGGTAAATTCTCAACCTTCATTGATGTTTGAAATTTTCCCGGCGTACTGATTGTTCCATAAAAACACGGGAGAACTGCCGTGTGGACGAAGCATCGACAGTGTTTTGGCGTTACGTGGATGACACCTTTATAGTATGGCCTCATGGCGTGGACCGTCTCCAGGAATTTTTACATCATATGAATTCCATACATGAAAATATTAAGTTCACTGTGGAAACTGCAAAAGATGGTTGTTTGCCATTTTAGATGTTCTGGTACGGCGCAAGAATGATGGCACACTTGGTCATTCGGTGTATAGGAAACCGACCCATACAGATTTGTATCTGCAAGCTACCAGTTGCCACCATCCGGCACAAACAATGGGTGTCCTTAAAACTTTAATCCACTGTGCCCATACTATTTCTGACGTCGACAGTCTTCAAGCGGAACTGAAACACCTGTAAAAAGTATTCCTGATGAATGACTTTTCAACTAAGCAAGTGAACAGAGCTATGCAGTCCTACAAACGACGCAACAAGGAACAAGAAGAGGTCTTCAGCTCAACGGCTTATCTACCTTTTATTGGGAACATTTCGTCACAGATAGGTAGAATATTGAGGAAGCATCAGGTTAGAGTCATCTTTCGCCCTCCTCCTAAAATATCATCACTGTTGGGATCCGTTAAGGATGACCTGGGCCTTCGTAAATCAGGTGTCTACAAGATTCTGTGTGATTGCGGCAAGTCATATATAGGGCAGACAACAAGAACGGTGCAGGAACGTATTGTGGAACACCAGCGGCATACTTGCCATCTCCAACCCACCAAGTCCGCAATCGCTGAACATTGCATTTCTACTGGCCATTCTATGAATTACAATGATACAAAAATTGTGGCTTAAACATCAAATTTCTGGAGTTCAATCATAAATGAATCCATAGAAATAAAATTGTCAGACAGCGAGACTCTTATCAATCGAGATAGCGGTTACCAGTTAAATTCCGCTTGGAATCTCGTTGTAGAGAAACTTCGTAGTCAACGTAGTTATCGGTATAAAAATGATGAAGATCGATCTGACATCGAAATGCCAAGTTTTCACCGCGGAGGGAGCCAGGCGCAGCGCACGGAGTTGTGAACGCGCACGCTAAACAGTACATGCGCAGCGCATGCGCAACGCAGCCCTCTTTGGCTTTAAATAGCAGAGCTCAGCGCGTATTCGCCAGTACTTCTCCAGATGTACTCACCTGAAGATGGCCAAAAGACTTTGTGCCGAAATATCATGGCAAGATGTTACTGACTTACGGCAGTTCTCCCGTGTTTTTATGGAACTATTCCTTCATTGCTGGAAATGAAATCTGCATCCGTAAAATATGAGGGTTTAACAGCTACATTCCTGTTACCCTATATCCATTTACTGGCATCTCCAGTGTCTGGCACTTGAGACAGGCTTGCCTGTGTTCAGGGCACAGGGTGCGCCGCGGCCAGCCCGGCTAGTTGACCGTTTCCGCCACAGGCGAGTTCAGATGTAGAGACAACGAGCGCGTCGTCGAAACGGGTAAATCCAAGAGCTTTAATTTGGACGGATGATGCTCGCATTGCTTTTGCGCAGAATATGCTCCAGGAAATGGCAAAGTGTCAGACACTCTTAAAGATGGCCAAGTTTCAGCTCTTTGAGATTCTACTGGAACTCACATCAAGTACTAAAATAAATTTGAATACATCTGCGATCTCAGATAAGTGAGGCGCATCCAGTGACACAACATTTAAATATCTTTAAAATTACAGAAATAAATATTTCACAGTGAATAAATATTTACACAATGAACCTCTGAATTAACAAATTTTAAACACTTCATGCGATTCCAACAAATGATGTCTCAGATGATATCATTGCAGTACAACTATCATCGCTGAAAGCCTTCACCTGGCTCTATTTTTTATATTGAGTTTTGATGTCTTTTGTAAGTTTTTTGTTACGCAAAAGTTTATCAGATCATTGTAATCTCCACATTTACACAGGTAACGAGCACACCATGAAAACCTCCTATTTTCTTACTCTTTTGTTTTCATTTAATGAATAGTTTACTATATTGTCACTAACCTTATTTAAATGTTAACTGCAAGTGCTATTAAAAAACAGGGCTAACTTGAAAGTGGGAAGTGTGCCAGAAGACGCTTCTGTCAAGCACGCGTGAATGATTGTTTAAGCAATTTATAACGACAATCTGTTATCATTTTGCGTAAGTGCACTTGGGCAAGAATGCTGGCTTATTTATTAATAAACAAACTTTTATTTACAAGCATTGTAAATTATCTAAGTGTGACAGAATGTTAACGTTGTTTCTTTATTTAAATATTGTTGTAATATATTAGCTCAATCCTGACCACGGTCAGAACGCGGATCATTGATCAGAAAATCAACCCAACATGGAGAGTCTTCTAACGAAAGAATCTACCGTCTTGGATACACAGCATCGTGGGTCAAAGGAAAGACACCACTCGCATACGGTGGGGTGTCACTTAGAATATTGCAGTGAGTCGGAGCATATGACAGCCCAACAGACAAGAGGCAGACAGAGACTTAAATTCAGCAAACCCGGAAAATTCTCTTTCTGTGCAACATTAAATATAAATTCAATAAGGAAAACTGGTAAACTGAAACACTTAATAGACGTAATGAATCAAAACAAAATTCTAATGACAGCCCTTCAGGAACTTCGAAACGTAGATCAAGACCCATTTGAATCTGGGAGACACCGTCTCTACAAAGGGCCTCCTGGAAAAAGAGTAATAAAAAGTGCCCCGCAATTTAGAATGGTATTTCTGGTTCTTACCAGCATATTAGACTCAATGGAGAACTTCTCGTCGAACTCCCCAAGAACGGCAATTTCAACAATCAAAGTACAGAGCACGTTATATACACTGATTAATGTCCATGCTCCAACAAATGACAAAAATATGAAAGACAAGGAAGGAACGGATATATTTTGGGAAGAACTGGACCAACTGATATCAAACATCCCTGACACCCAGAATTCAATGGAAAAACAAAAGCCAGTAGTTATCTAAAGATGGCGTAATAAGCCGAAAAGTAGTTCATACAAATAAAAGTCAGTAGAACAAAAAACAGCCTAAGTGTTATTCAACCCTCAACATTTAATGTATTTCATAACGGCTGTAGTCGCCGCAGTGCCCGCTCTTTCACACATACATGCATGTTCAAAGAGACATTGCACCAAATTCGGAATAACACATACACTGAAAATATCGTATTTATCCGGCGTCTCCGGGCAAAAGGCTTGGAAGTAAAATTTCTCCTCTGTGGAGAGACATACACAACGTACGTCGACTACTCGCGATAAGCAGGAAAGCCGGTTTCGAGCCCCAGTCGTGCACAAAACTTCATTGTCGTCATTCCATTAGGCAGCTAATGATTGTCCACATTCGCTACTTAAATACATTTAAGGTATTGCGGGAGAGTCAGGGAAGACAGGGAATTACTGAGAAGTTGTTGTGCAGATTTGTGGGATCTTAGGTAGCGGCTAAAAGGCTCTCATCGGTGAACTTAATGTTCAGCGATACGCATTCTGGCAAGAGCACGAGAGCGCATCTGAGCCAAATCAAGAATGGCTACGTGGGCGGTGCACCTAAACCTTCGAGAGATGAGCGCTAGGGCAGGAGATTTGGTCAGTCCCCCCATTACCGCTTTAAGACGGAGAGGTTGAACTGTAGCTCCCAACGACATCCTGTTTATCTGCAAGCCTCAATAAGTTTGCTGACAACCGCTGTCGTTGTTTGGTGCCGGCTAAAAGGGAGGGCGTGGCGGCTCGTGAGGGAGGCAGCCGGTTCCCAGTATTGAGCAGTGAGTGACTCGGCGGTCAGTTTGTCAGCACGGCTCTGTGGGAAAACGTGGTTCGGTGTCTTCCTGATTGCTGAATGCTGTTACGTCGTCAACACTTTATGTCCAGCATTAACAGTTGTGTCGATTTGTTACCACGTCCAGATTCATTGTTTGGTTCTGTATGTACCCTGGCTGTTCTGAGCGTAGTGTTAAGAGTAAAGGAAGGAAATTGACTGTGCTTTCTGGTTTTGCTAAAGGTAAGTATTTCTTTCTGTGAGATTCCTGATGAGAGTTATAAAAAAATTATTTGGTAGTTGATGCTGTGGGACTGTCCCAGTTAACATCTTAAGCAAATGCTGCTGAAGCAGACTTCAGAACTGTTTGGTGGGTTAATATTTATAGTGGTTATTTAAGTCATGTTTAAAAGGTTCTGTTGTGAGAATACCATACTTGAAAGTTGGAGGTGTAAAATTTGTATCCTGTGGCACGTTTAAGGGTCGTGCTTTTCTGTTCCTTTTGAAAACGATTGTTCGCGAAAGTGTCCAAGCTTGTAAATTATCTACAGATTGATATAGCAAAGTTAAGCTGTTGAGGCATCTTTTGTGTGTTAACAGCGTTTACTTATGTTTTAGATTTAGCTGATCATAGATTAAATGTCCTGCCGGAGCGCAATGTCAGGTTGTGGGACCAAGCTGGCTAAGCGGCTTGTGCTGTCGTAACCAGCCAGGCATAACAAGCCTCTGTTCTCTTGATTATTTTTTAACGAATTTTTTTTTCTGTTGTTGCTAGTAGTAGTTATTGCAGTCTGACCATAAGATGAAAATTTGTAGAAGAGGAAAGGCGTTTATAGTTTTTAAGTTACACCAAGTGGTGGATTAACCAGAAAGGTTTATGGAAGTAAGTTTGAGTCTAGCTGTAAAATGACTGCTACCCTGCTCCTTAATTTGACCTTAATGAGATTGAGATCAGAGCAAGGCAATGTCTGTGTCAAGATTTTCCTTTATTGCTAGTTGTGCACAAATCTCTCAGAACGAATTATTCATTAAATTGAGTGATCAATAATAATCTTTGTTCCTATTACCTGATAATTGGGTGCTAATAGTTCTCTGAAACCATTTTTATAAAACTGAACAACAATTTTATCTAGCTCAAGGCTAATGGAGCAAAGAAATGGGAGAATCAATAACATTGTTGGTTAACTGCTGTTAAAGTTTATTTTAGAAAAAAAGGTGAGGAATAATTTTTTAAGTGTATGGCCTCTTATAGAGTTGCTGCTTTCCACTTTATTTAATAATGATTTAACCCGAATAAGTTAGTCATGTTTATGTCAATACTGGTGAAGCTTGTTTCGTGTCTTTTGCGATGAAAGTCAGTGTTTCTTTCCCAGCAACCCCTGTAGCCTGCTAACCTACCTATGAGGTTGGAAAGATCGAAGAACAGATCTAAAAGCAGTCAGATGAAGCCACAAACCCTTCGCAAGCTCAAAATAGTGAGATAACAGAAGAAGAGGCACAAAAAGTGAGAGTAGGCGCAGCTATTACTAACCCAGTATCAGTAGAAGAGACCCGGGAGGCGCAGTCCCTTCTTGTGTTTGAGAACAAACAGGAAAGGATAAATGAGCATCAGTGGAGTAGAAACAAGAATTTGGATAAAATTCACAGCAAAATTCAAAGGACAGTTTCACTAGCTTTATGAATGAAAACAGAGTCAAGTGAAACACCTAGTTTCTGAACACAATAACAGTGAAAACTTTTACGGATAGTTAACATGTGAACAAATAACATTACAAACAGATCTAAGGTAGTGTGTAATGAGACAGTCGATCGTAATAACGTTATCTCGCCAAAAGTTCGAAAATTAGCAAGATAATGAAAAAATGCATCACTATAAAACCTGAATTGCAGATTTTGATGTATCTTTACCGCCAACTTGGTCTTTGTTATATAAATTAGAGTTAGTTTGCGCTCATATTGAAGGAGCAGCAGCAGAGAAGATGAAGAGCATAGCTACCATTTGTACATCATATCGTGAAATTAGAGACGCTTTCCTCATGAATTAATGGTTTCAGAAATGCAACAACGTTTTAAGCACAAAATGATAATGTGCAAAATTTAATAGCATCATATGTAAGAATCCAGTGCTGTTCTTTGAAGCCATGGTTAGAAAGAATTAATTCTCAGGCATTCCTTCTAGCGCAGGCGAAATCATTCGGTAGTACTACATGAAACTGCGGAAGAATTACCAACAGAAACTAGAAGGACGACTGAATGAAGATATAGAAGACAAATGTTGATGGTGTTGAGACAGCAACCAGCCACAAATTTATTTTCATTTCCTTTAGTCAAAGGGTACCGTTACCGGTTTCCAATCGTTATGATTCATTCATCTTCAGGCGGTTTTCATGCTTTCATTACATGTGGTGCGTTTCTTTACAGATTAATTGTCCTAAACTATAAATAATACGTAATTATAAGAACGCCACACAGTTGGTTGCGTTATAGATTTTCATTGGATGTGACCTACGTGAAATGTCGGTTTGGAGTGTTTGTTTTCATTACATTCGTCCAAGAAATGTGAATACATTCCCACTGCATTCTTATCGTTGCACATGTAAATTTTTCTCACTGGACACTTTAGGTTTGCCACAGGCGAGATTTCTAACGCGCACCACGTGTTTTGATACATACAAAGTGCTTACAAACATATGAGTGTCAAAGATGTTATGATGTATCGTAACATTATGAATATGTCCCAAGTTTGGAAAAAGATTATATATCCACTTATGCAACTGAAACGCCTTTTACATTAGTGAGCTTTAGAGCTTTAGAGCGAATACTGTTACATTAATTACATAGTTTTTCAATATTTTATAGGTAAGACAGTACATTATTTATTTACATTTAGCATCATGAGAATTGCAGTAACATATAAATTTGCTACTTGATCGACAGACAGGCGTAGGAATATTATTTGCTTTGGAGGGTGGGAAATAATTTTTGGACCTTTTTCAAGAAAGGGGTGTTAGCTAACTCGGTTCGTTCATTGAGGATATAGTCTGGGGTACTGTTTATTTGTGTGTGTATATCTATTTCTTCTAATATATTCATAGTGGCTCCTTTTTCTGCTAGATGTAAAATTTTTAAATTGTTCTCAATGTGTCTTACTGAATCGTTTTCTTCAGCAATATCGGCTGCAGATGCCGATTTGTTCAAGTTACCAAGCCTTAAAGCATCAATGTGTTCTTTGTATCTAACTTCAAACCTTCTGCCTGTCTGTCCAATGTAGAATTTCGGGCATGTATCGCATTTGAGTCTGTATATTCCTGATTTACCGTAGGGGCTCTTGGAGATATTTACATCATGGATTACTTTTTGTTGTAATTTATTATCTGTGAAAAATCTTATTGTGCATTTAAGAACACATTGCATGAATTTGGATTCGGTTTCAATGAGTAAAATGCTAAGGAAAGAAATGGAGAGCACGAACACAATTTCAATGGACCTTCATAACTGTATAGTAATATTAAGAATATAACAGAAATGGAGGGAGTAATTTCTGTGAATCAACATAATTATACCACTAGAACCGCTTAAAATTGGCAGTAGCCAATAGGAGAGCAGCATCCGATGACATCGGGACAGGAGCTCTGCAGCCTCAGTTGCAGTCAGTCAGCACGAAGCGCTAGGCGAGAACGTCCAGCGCTGTCCAGCCGCAGCAGCAGAAGATTAACAAGAAGCCGCAGATGAGTAAGTACCGCTTGCTCAATGTCTGTGTTTACTGCCGTGGGAGGAAGGCAAAGTTTTTGTGCCTGTAACGATTTTTCTTCTTTGCTCACGAGTGGATGCGACGTCCTCCAGAATGTCGGGTCTGCAACAGCGACATGTCCCAGCCCGTCGGGACCTCCGGCAGCGGCAGCAGGATGCTGTCGCACACCTGGTCAGCTGTTATTGTCGGTTGGAGACATCCAGCAAGCCCCTGACTCGCTGAAGTGCACCGGGGATCCTAAGCAGCATGACGCGGGTCGGTACTGGACCCCACCATACGCGCCATCGCAGAATATTCCAATTATACTGCATGGACAAAGTGATGATGTAGTGGATGAGAAGATACCAACTAAGCCCTGTGCGCAACTACTGTTCTCTTCCTATAAGTAAGAAAAGAGGGTCGCTACGCATTCAGCTACCTACCTAGTTTCAACTACTTTTCAAGGCCATCCAACTACCTCTTCCACATCCGAAATACCTTCACATAGATCATTGTGTATAGGAAATGTCTTAGGATTACTGGTAGGTTAACGAATACGACAGTAAATATTCTCGTACGAAACCTTTATTAAGTTTTGCATATAGATTTACACATGGAAAACAACTCTTTCTTTATTTTTTTAGGTGTAGTTTTAATGATGCCCAACATAATTTTCAAATTCAAACTTAAATCCACATCTGAATTATCTATTTCTTTCTCCAGCCAGTAATTTGACAAATACAGAGAATGTATATTCCGGGATTCTAATACTTATCTAATTTTCTTCGTCTAAAATACTTGTTTTATGGCTTTCAATATTAGCTCAGTTCCTTCCTCCAATTCTTCTAGGCGACAGCATTCGGGGATTTTAATTTTTCCTCTTATTTCCACCATGGTGCTATTGTTAAGCGTTCCGTATCTTCCTTTGTGTATGTCGGCAATTCTTTTGCTCCACATTCTTGCGAGATTTCTGTAAATAGATTTTAGTTTACAACTTGTGCAAACGAATGTCCATTAAATGTAGTTATTCCATCAGTTTTAAACTCGGTAAATGGCTGTTCTGTCGCTAGGTTGACAACACCCAGCACGCCGCACTTAGATTCAATACAATCATCCTTTTCAAACAGATCCAAACGGTAACAGAACTTAATAAACACATTTTTTGTTTATCCCTTAACATAGTAAACATTCTCGATTCCGCTGATTTCTGCCAGTACTCAAATACATGACCAGTTTTCGTTGCTGTTTACTATAAATGCCAATATTTTATATTCCACCTTCGTAATCAGATTTCTCCATATAGTGTGTTTAAAACCATATGTAAACCTGGTCTGCACATCCCCAGTAGCTTCTTCCTTTTCCAGTTGCAGCTTATATTCTTCCTTTACGGCAGCTTTCTTCTCCATATATTCCAGTTTTTTTTTCTTCACTTCGAGATCTTCCATTTTCAGTTTTCCGTACACTTAATACATTAACTAAACTTAAAGGAATAATTTCTTTAATGGGGAATGGTTTAACTCTGTTTAATGCATTGGTTCTTTGTCTTAAGACTTGTGGTATAATACTATTTGTAGGAACCAGTCCCAATTCGGCGATATCTGCATCGCACGGTATTATGGCGAACAGTGTTCTAGACTGAGAAAGATGTATTTCTCCTGCTTTAACATAGCACTTCTGTGTAATGCCTATGTTGTCTTTTTTGGAGTCAGAGTTAAGAATCCCCACGTAGTTTACAAAAATGGTTCAAATGGCTCTGAGCACTATGGGACTTAACTTCTGAGGTCATCAGAACTTAGAACTACTTAAACCTAACTAACCTAAGGACATCACACACATCCATGCCCGAGGCAGGATTCGAACCTGCGACCGTAGAGGTCGCGTGGTTCCAGCCGGTAGTGCCTAGAACCGCTCGGCCACCCTGGCCGGCCGTAGTTTACAGGTAGATAATTAAAACTGATCTTCCGGTCATACATTCTAAATTTGATTTTACTTGCAATCTAATTAGCTCCTAGCCGAATTCCGCTATGTTGTGAGCAAGGTCTCCGGGGCTGAGGGCGGGCTACTGCTCCACGCGATACCTCCCGCACCGGACAATGCATATATGATGCACGGATACTACGGTACATTAGTCCGTCCAGCTATTGCGCTGTACCATCCCACCGTAAATATGTCCGGACACTGTGCTGTACTATACGGTACGAATACTGCGCTATACCACACCGTCCGAAGCCGAGTGCAGATACAGCCTCCTACTCTACAATGCCGATGTCGCGCTGTACTGTCCAAAAACGCGTCCACGTACTATATATTCCAGCTGATGCGTTGGTACTACCCCATTCATAAGGGTGGTACTCGTGAGGGGCAGTCACCCTGCCTCCTCTCGGACGCCTGGACTTACTTGTTCGTGCTACTCGACAACTGTAAACTATTCAACTATCGATGGAACCGCTGGCACCTCACTGGCATTATACACTCAAATTAACATACACAGAAAACATCCATTAGTAACTCACAGACGTTTATGACAAACTGCAGTCAGTCTCAGTGGACGCAAGTACGAGCTACCTCCGTACCAATACTGACGAGACACGATGCCTCAGTCATGTCCTCAGTGACACACGCTTGCTACCACTGCTTTGACAGCCTCGCTGTTACCCTGTTCTGGAAAATGCCTGCCGGAAGCAGGAGGTAATCTGCCGAATGAATCCAGCCCCAAAGAAGCCTGCCTGTCACGCTACACCGTGCCTATAAGCCACGACCGCATAGACGCCCTCAGTGTTGATACACACCTGTCATCTAAATAAGTGGTAACTATGCCAAGACCTATTTCTCGTGTGACAAAGTCAACAACTGTTTCTTGTGTGATGCATTGAGCGCTCCATGGTTCTCGTGTGACTGTGTTGCATTTGGAATCTCATATCAGGTTAAATTCAGAGTTGTGTGAATTTTTCTTTCAGCAGGCTCTTAATTATTCTGATGTCAATTTTGTTCTTTTAACTGATTCATGTGCTTCATATTGTCCATTGTGTAATAATAATAAAGTATGTTGACCCATCTTAAGAAAATATATGTTGTGTGCAAGTAACAACATTACACACATCTTGAGCGCTATTTTTTGTGTTAGCTTTACAAATAAATCTACACACCATAATTTTCATGGTCCACGTATTAGCCTTAAACCTTCCATTAATCTTTCAGTTTTGTTTTGCTACTTATGTTCTGGAAGACATAGCTCACATATGAAAAAAGGTCAGTTATAAGACAACAATATATCTATTTGTATAAATACTGAAATATTTATGTGGTACATTTATAGATGAGTTCAACGTGACAGATTTGCGTACCACACATTTTAGATTTTATCTTGTTTGTGATTGCTTAAATTCTTGTTTAGCATGTACTTAGCTAATTTATGCATTTACCTGGATAGATATTCTAAGAAAAAACATTATTAAATTTCTGTTCTACGAGGGTCGTCCACAAAGTAATTTCTGTTTCTATTTCTATCCACGGCAGCGCTACGATCGCAGTTCCGAGCATGCGCAGCAGTTACTATGACTCATGGAGAAGATATGTACGCCATTTTCAGATCGCTGCTTCTTTATAATGTCAGCCGTAATTAAAAATGCCGCTGTGAAATCAGATCTGTAATTCGTTTTCTAAACGCAAAGAAAGTTAAACCAAAGGAATTTCATCGGGAAATCTGCGAGGTTTACGGACAAAATGCTATGAGTAATTCAATGGTTAGAAGATGGGTCACACTGTTCAATGAAGGACGTGATCAAGTGTATGATGAAGAACAAGGTGGAAGCCCGTCTGTGGTTACTGATGAACTGGTTTACACAATTGAAGAGAAGATTAAGCACAACCGTAAGTTTACACTTAGTGCCCATACAGTAGAAGTTCCGCATATCTCACGATCACTAATTCGTAAAATTGTTTCTGAAATACTAAAATTCCGAATACTTTGTTCACATTGATTACCCAAAATTCTTACTGAACAACACAAAAAACAACGGATGGTCAGTGCACTTCAGTTTTTGACACGCTACAATGGAGAAGGCGATGGTTTTCTTTTTGGGATAGTCACAGGGGATGAAACTTGGGTATCGTACGACAGCCCTGAAAAAAAAACGGCAATCAATGGAATGGGGGCACACTTCAGCCCCAATGAAGGTTAAGCCTAAGTAAATCTTGACATCTCGAAAAGTCGTGTGCACCGTTTTTAGGACAGAAAAGGCATTTTGCTGATTGATTTCTTACCTCGAGATCAATCAATGCACATGGTTACTGCGAGAGCATTAAGAAATTAAGCTGCGCAATACAGAACAAACGCCGAGGATGAAAGATGTTGCTTTTTACACGATAATGCCCGACCTCACACGGCGAATGTGACCAAACAACTCTTACTGGGAATTTCACTGAGACACGTTTGATCACCCTCCATACAGTCCGGACCACGATCCTAGCGACTTTCATCTCTTCTTGCACCTAAAATCTGTCCTTGGTAGTCAACAATTCAACGATGATGACGAGCTGAAAGAACATGTCACCACATGGTTGAATACACAGGCGGCAACCTTCTATGAAGAAAGGATACCTAAACTTGTGCCACACTATGACAAGTGCCTACAAAATTTCGGAAGCTATGTAGTAAAGTAGTTTGACAGTTGTAGATTCCTGTACAATAGATATTTTTCTGTATCTGCACACGTTTCTTTTATATAACCAAACGGAACTTACTTTGTGGATATACTTCGTAGTAATAATTGTGTTTATTGTAAAACAATTACATCTGTTATAATGGTTGATCCAGAATAGATATCAACATAGTATGTAACGAGTATGATCGACCTTCAGTTATGATTTGTCACTTTACTTAGAAGGCTAATCAGAGAACCATAAGTTGATAATATTTTTGTAACATGATTCCAACTCTTGTATGAATAAACGAGTGAATATCTGACCAGCTGGGCATTTGATATGCACATTGTGAAATTATTGATGATCACGTAACTGCCTTCAGAAAAATGGCCAGCTGTAAGGGTAAGTGGACAAGATGATTTCCCTTCAGAAGAATGTGTTTTCGTTTATCGTAATTTTGTTCTGGTTGGCTAAGGTACCTTTCGTTTTACCCTTCGCTCTGCCATTGACATTGGTGGTCTACTAGATTAACTTGTTGATCTCTCTGTATAAAGCTCTTAGTAAATTTCTGCTTGTTGATGCCTCAGTATTTTTCTTTAGAGGAACACCTCGTGCAAGAAAGCTTTGTGCCAGCAGGAAGTAAACCAGCAAACGCTTCGGCTCTTGTCTTTCAATTTATGCATCTTTAATTACAGATTGGAGGGGAGTTGATTTAGTTCAAGAGGAGTCATTAGCTTACACTGATTACGTGAGATGATTCCATTTCCTCTTCTTAACGTTCTGTAATTTAACTTGATTCAGGGTGTATCAATTTTATTTATATGCAAGCTTTGGAAATGCTGCGAGTATGAGACAGGCAACTTATAGCGAGACGCGGCGAAACAAGCCACGAGGGACCTTTGGTCCACCGGCTTCTGCGGAACTGTAGGGAGGAGAGCAGTGGGTTTAGCTGCCTCACCATGGCAGAGGTGAAAGTCGCACTGCTGAGCTGTGAGCATGCAGAGAGGCTACTGCGCACTTTATAGCACTGTGTGCGAGACGGCCGGGATAAAAACCTTTGTTCCAGAGGATGGCTGATAGGCTAGGAGGATGTTAAAAGAAATGCTTGAGCAGATAAACATCTCCTGGTTTCCCTAAGAAAACTTGGCCAAACAGCTGTGACCTGTCTAATGCTCGGAAGTTGCAGCAAAGTCGGCGACTAGCTGCATGGACGTTTCACAGGGCCTGTTATGTGAGGCTACTTGCTGACTGCATGAGTACTGATTGGCCGGATGGAAGTGATGTCAGGAGGACGTAACACTTAGCGGGAAGTTGTTGTTGTTGTTGTTGTTGGAGGGGAGAATGGAGAAGGAAACTCAGTTAATTGTCCTGTTGACATTTCGCCTTTTTTTGCCAAGATATTTTGTCAAGGAAACACTTACTCCACAGGCAGGATTTAGTAACTTTTCAGGGGACTGGTGCACTCATTTAGTTGGCGGAAATAAACGAGCAAGCTGTGTTTTGGATTCTGGAAAATGTGTTGCGGAAGATGGTGAGCAGAAGTTGGGGTGTGGAAGTTATGGAGCTTAGAGGTGAACAGATCAGTGCTCTACGGGTTACGCTTTCAACCGGCGGAACTGCTGGAACGCAAGTGTTCGAGTCAACTGTAGGATCGTAGCGCTGCATTTCATACCAGAGAGGCGCGCTGTCTGTACTCTGTACATATTGCTTAGAAGATTATGATAAATGTCACTTACAGCTCTGGCGTATTAGGATAGACAAGAGTTTGCACATCAAATTCATGACAGAGTTCAACTTCTCATATTCGTCAGCGCATCCTCACATCTGTGGGAGTCGTAAGTTCTTGTTGCATACAGACGGTCAGGTGATCGTTATAGTCATTTTACAATGCATATCACAGAGCCAGATACGAAACGATTAAGCAATTCCACGTCAATGACTAACTTTGGCCAGTCATAGTTTTAGTTTTGCAACTCTAATCGGAAAGTATGTCATTGTAACGTCGATATTCAAAATTGTTTTCAATGCTTTATTTTTCCATATGTCTTTTATACTAAACTGTAGAGTGGAATTAAATCTAGAATTTATTTTCACAGTCTATCCTTTTTAGTGATAAATGTTATGTCAATTCCCCACCTTCAGATTCACCTCTAGGGCTTAAATTAATTATAGCGTTAGTAGCTCCGTTGCGTACACTAAATTCAGCACTGAGTCACAAGGGTATGGCAGTTTCGCGATTAACTTAGATTCAGCTAACTTCACTCACACACGCGGGGATTTTGCAAGTCGAATGTGGTTTCGGACTGAATGAATGCTAAAATTCATTTACAAATAATGCTCAAAAGATTTAGTTTATCATTTAATGGGGTTCTTAGACCATAAACCACGGCGGAAAGAAGGCCTAAATACGTCATTCAGTCAAGCGTTAGTGTTTCTTCGAAGAAAATCGTACCTCGATCATTCATTGTGAAGATAGCAAGGAAAAGGAAATCGAGGAACTAAAAATCAACTGAAATAGACCAATAAACGAGAAGCCACTAAATATGATGCTCCACTAATACGAATCTGTACAGATTATGGGTAAGAACTTAATAACTTCAAGGAACAGTTTAGCGTACGTCGCTAAAGTGACGGGTGTCCCAAACACCTGAAAAACACGCAGATCAAAACTGTTATTTAAAAAAAGGACGGGAATTCTAAAAACGTACTAATTGTGTAGCCGTTTCAGAGAGAGTGTGGTTACTCTAAATAAGTGCTCTACCCGCACAACTGAACATTATTCAGGTCTACGCTCCAACAACAGACAATAGTGATGAAGAAGTTGCAGAATTTTACTCCCAAATCTCAGGTGTTTTGAAACAGCTACCGATGAAAGATCTTACAATAATTATGGGAGATTTTAAAGCCAAAATAGGAAGGGGATCCGAAGGCAACATTATAGGTCACTATGGTCTTAATGAAAGGAATGAGAGAGGCAAAAGGCCAACTACTCAGTGCATTTGCAGGAAAGTGGAGATTCGTAATAACCAACACATTCTTCACACTACCACCCAGACGTTTCTGCACCTGGAAGTCCTCAAGAGATTCAGACGAAAAGATTACCCTGAATCAGATTGATTATGTCTTGATAAATCTAAGATATAGAAGCAGCTGTCTCTCAATAAAAACTTACCCAGGAGCCGACATTAACTCAGACCACATTCCCCTAGTTGGTGTCTTAAAAACCAGAATGAAAAGAGTTCAAACGAAAAAATTCGAAATGTATGATATCCGCAAACTGAAAGAATCTTCCACAAGAGAAAATGCAGGAGTCCATCTTAATAATGAACTAAAGTATCTGCCAGGTAATTTGTGCACCGAAGAGAAAATTAAAAAGATAAACTCTGTAGTGGAGTCAGTTAAAGAAGAACATCTACAATCCAATGTCACCAAAAAGAAGTCATGGATGACTGAAGAGACACTTAAACTGATGGACGGAAGGAGGAAAGTGAAAAGTAATCCTGATGAATACAAGAATATCAACAAGGAGATCAGGAAACGGGTACGAGAAGCTAAGGAAAGGGAAACACAGGAACAGTGCAGTGAAACAGAGAAATGACAATTCAAGCACGATAGTTCCAATATTCATGAAAAAAGTCAGGGAAGTGGCAGGAAATTACAGAAAAAGGACAGGAAATAGGTTGGTGAATAATGAAGGAAAAATGACAGTTGGACAAGATCAGCTTAAAGAAACATGGAAAACATACATAGAACATCTCTTTTATAACAACCGGCCAGAACTTCCTCAAATATGTTGCCAAACAGGACCTATAATTCTGCTGGAAGAAGTACAAGCTGCGATAAATGGAATGAAAGTTGGTAAATCACCTGGTCCCGACAATGTGAATGCCAAAATTCTCAAGCTGCTATGTGAGGATAATTTAAAATGGTTGACTGCAATATTCAGTGACATCTACGACTCTGGTAACATTTCACGGGAATGGCTTAAATCCGAATTTATTACACTGCCCAAAAAGCCGGAAGCTAACACTTTTGGTGAATACAGGACCATCAGCCTCGTGAGTCACGTGCTAAAGATCTTTCTAAGGGTCATTGACCCAAGAATTTACAAGATGTGTGAAGAACAAATTTCTTCCAAACAGTTTGGTTTCAGAACAGCAGTTGGCACGCGCGAAGCAGTATTTAGTATTCAGGTACTATTTGAAAGGTGCAGAGATGTCAATTAAGACATTTATGCCTGCTTTATTGATTGTCAGAAGGCTTTCGACAGAGTAAAACACCAGAAGATTGTTTACATTTTAAGAAGCATTGGTTTGTATGATAAAGACCTACGTATAATTGTGAACCTGTATTGGAACCAGTCGGCTTCTGTGAGGTGGCACAGAGAAAATACAGAAGACATAGACATTCTATGAGGTGTAAGGCCCGATTGTATATTAACCCCACTGATTTTCAACATCTATTCAGAACACATCTTTAAGGAAGCTGTTGATGAAGTAGAGATGGAAGTGCTCTTAAACGGAAAATATATCAACAACATCCGATGTGCTGACGACACAGTAATATTTTCTGATAGTGAGGATAGTTTGCAGTACCTTGTCGATAGACTTGCACAAAAAAGCTCTGAAGCTGGTGTATAGCCGGCCGGAGTGGCCGAGCGGTTCTAGGCGCTTCAGTATGGAACAGCGCGACCGCTACGGTCGCAGGTTCGAATCCTGCCTCGGGCATGGATGTGTGTGATGTCCTTAGCTTAGTTAGGTTTAAGTAGTTCTTAGTTATTGGGGACTAATGACCTCAGATGTTAAGTCCCATAGTGCTCAGAGCCATTTGTGGTGTAGATGTCAACCCTCAAAAAACGAAAACAATGATAATCAGTAAAAACAGAGTCCTTGCATGTCACATTAAGATAGGCCAAAATCACATAGAGCAAGTACATAAGTACACGTACCTTGGCACTACCATAAATGACCCGTGAGATGAGGTGAGAACTCGAATTGGAAAATCCAGGGCTGTCCTCAGTAAGATGTGTAACCTTTTCAAGAATCATGGCTTAGCAGTGACGACGGAGATCAGACTTGTACGTTGCTACGTATTTTCCACCCTCTTCTATGGTGCTAAGACATAGATTCTGACAGAATCGTTGGGTAAGCGGCTGGAGGCTTTTGAGATGTAGTTGTACAGGAGAAAGTTAAGAATACGGTGGACAGTTCATGTCACAAATGTCGACGTTCAACGAAGAATGAAGAAAGAGAAGTAAGTATTGGCCACCGTGATAGCAAGAAAGATCCAGTACTTGGGTCACATCATGCGAAACAACAACAGACATCATCTCCCCCAGACCATCCTGCGAAGGAAAACACATTGGAAGAAAAGTGTTGGTCGGAGAAGAATATCCTGGCTTAAGAACATCAGAACGTGGACTTCTAAAACATTTACAGAGCTATTTAGAGCTGCAAGTGACAGGAAAAGCACTGCCAAGATGAGTGCCAAAATCCGGAACGGATAGGATCGAGAAGAAGAAGAATTTTTCAAGAAGAGTGGAGAAATATTAACTTTCCTCTTATAGATCACGAGATGGTCACAAACCATCACTAGCTCTTTTCGCGCGCCATTCGTGAATGGAGAAACCGGAAGTTTATGAGATTCCTTGACGATTTACCATCCACATACACTATGAGATGGCTTGCGGAGTACAAATCTTCATGCAGATCATTGGAAACTGGGATCGGGTTCAGTTATATCCTCCTACACGTAGTCATCACAGCATTTGCAAACATGGAATAGGTTGGCTGATATCGTTTCTAACTGTTGCTTCCAGTTACTACGTTCTATGCTATACAACATCTTAGCAGATCAAATGAGGGCATGGCAAGGAAGAAGGAATAGATGTAATTACAAACAAACGTCATTAGTATTATGTAAGGCTGATTTTTCGCTCTGGCCAGTTAAGCAGGTTGGCCAGTTAAGGAGCTTCTGTAAATCTTTGAGAATACCATTAATTAGTCATTGTAGCGTTGGTAACCTTTAAAAAACTTGTTTTAAAGGGTAGATAAAAAATACTCGGCCTTCCTGTCTGCGTTTTTTTTGCTCTTACAAGTAATTACAATCGTGTGTTGTCATATGAGCGCAAATATTCGTAACTTAGAGACTAAAGATTCCTTTTTTACAGAGTCTGCTTTAAATATGGACTCGTAAAGAGCAGTACAGCATCAGGATGAAAACATTCAAACACTCACAACGCACAAATGCAGCAAAAGATAGATTTTGTCAGCAATTTGAATCCGAGATTGCTCTATGTGCACAATATTTTGTAGTGCAGTCGAAACAATGGGCAGAAAAGGAGCCATGACCAGTCCGACCAGAGAAATACATTTCAATGGAAGAAGTACAATTTAAAATTAGGTTTTTGTCATTTTTATAAGCACATGTATACTCTTCAGGTTGGATGGGAGTTACGGGAGTTAGAAATGAAAATAAATACGTAAATAACAAGAATATTATATTTTCGAAGTAACAATTAATTACAAGTTGTAAACAATAAAGCTATTATATTCTAATCTCTAAATAATAACATTATTATTTCGCCGAGTTTCTAATAACGTCACAGTGCTACAAAATGAGGACGAAGGATGCAATTGGTTGTAATTTTGTTTAATACATGCCGTGAGCGAGGCTCTCAAATTGATCATATGACTATCTGAAGCATCGCTTGCGACAAGAGGAACAGAATTGTCGACTGTGCAATATTAATTCTGAAGAGAATTAGTTGTACACTCAGGGCACATGAAAAATGAGATACTAGGTAGAGTTTTTTTACAGACGATATTTTCTGCTGGGTCAGGAAATCAAATGAATAAGGAAGAACGACATCTGGTAGTAAGGCATCTCAAGTGCCTCCAAAATAGGACCATTGCCCTGCTGTCTAACTTTGCTAGTTTAGGGGATAATAGAAGAAAAGAAAATGACGTTTCTGTTACGCTGCTAGTTCTAAAATAAATTTGTACTCAGCCACAGGCATTAGTTGTAGCAGACATGCTAAGGCATCTACATTTCTGCAAAGATTAGGTGTACACATAATGATTTGGTCGTGCTAACAGCAAATGTGTTCGTACTGAAGAGCAAGAGTAGTGTTCGCTTTGCTAGAGGCAGTCTGCGTCATAGACGGCCTGTGCTAAGTACAGCTGGGCAGGTGGGAGTCCCCGTTGCTAGGAGACGAGTATACAGCAGGTGTCGGTGGGTCCGCAGTCCTCGGCTCTCTCCTCCCACAGCTGGCGGCCGCACTTGTGTTTGGGCCGGCACACGCCCCCGCGCGCGGAGCAGCGCCGCTCCTGCACCGACACTGAAACACGGCACAAGGAACCACATCAGTTGGCTATGAGCACTATGAGACTTAACTTCTGAGGTCATCAGTCCCCTAGAACTTAGAACTATTTAAACTTAACTAACCTAAGGACGTCACACACATCCATGCCCGAGGCAAGATTCGAACCTGCGACAGGAGCGGTCGCGCGGTTCCAGACTGAAGCGCCTAGAACCGCTCGGTCACACAGACCGGCTGAACCAGATCAGTTCATATGACTTGAAATACCTAGGAAATAGTTCGAATGCTGTGAAAATTACCACTGATTTAAACGATCTTCATGTCACAGCTTACTTACGTGACAAGACACAAACAGCTACGATTCATTAGTTAGTTAAACCTTTCATTTGAACGATTCTTCCATCGAAACGGTTGGAACGGGTCAATTTACAGGATATGTATATGTGTTTAGTGTTAGCGTCAATTACGACACTATTGTTTTTAGTCACACACATGTAACTACATTTTTCCTTTTTTTTCTTTTTTTAAATTCGTCAATGGAATAGAAGGAGCTGTCCAGCAGAGATAATTTTAAATTAGATTTACAACTTTCTCCGCTACCTGTCAGACATTTTTTGTTACTGAGTAAATGATAAAAAAATTTTGTTGCTACATACTGGACTCCTCTCTGAACTATTGCAGCTTTCACAATGGGTTCAAAGGTCATTTTTTCCTCTGGTGTTGTAGGTATGTACATCATTGATCTTCTCAAATTGTGATGGATTATTAATGAGGAAATGTATTAGCAAATATATGTACTGTGACGGTGCAGCTAAAATGCCTATCTCCTTGAAGAGGTCACTACATGACGTCAGTGGGTGTACACCTATATTATTCTTACTGCTCGCTTTAATTCAATCAATACTTTCTTTCTGTGTGATGAGCTACCGCAAATATTATTCTACACGACATTGTTGAGTGGAAATATACAAAATATGTCAGGTGGTTCATACGTTTGTTTACATGATTAGCAATTATACGAAGAACAAAAGTAGCTGAGCTTAATTATCTGAGAAGTTCAGTTTTTCATTAGTAGGTACATCCAAAAATTAGGAGCATTCTACCCTGCTTACTGACTCCTGCTCATGTGTTGCATCGGTTGTTGGTACCGCTCTATCTGTTCTGCAGAACTGAATGTAGTGCGTTCTTCCAAAATTTAGGGAGAGTCAATTTTTAGATAATCACTTAATAATTCTTGGAAAAATTTCATTTACCAGGTCTTATGTTGCTTTATCTCTACTGGAATTTGTTATAACACTAGTATCGTCTGCAAAAAGTACCAAATTTGCTTCTTGGATGTTAAGTGGAAGGTCATTCACAGATGCAAGGAATAGAAGTGGACCCAAAATTGAACCCCGTGTGAGTACTTTTGTAACTTCTTTTCCCAGTCACTAAATTTTTCTACCTTTCCGGCATTATCTGAATTATTCAGCACAACATTTTGCATTCTGCTTGTCAAATATGATTCAAATCTGCTGTGTATAAAGCCATCAGTTTCTTTCTCTAAGAGAGTATATGCTCTTCACAATCAAACGCCTTGGAAAGATCACAAAAAATACCAATTGGCGATATGTTGTTACATAAGGTTTGTACTATTTGATGAGCGAATGTTTAATTAGCATTCACAGTGGTGCAGCCTTCCTGAAATCCAAACTGTGGTATTTTAAGTAAATGTTTGCGACTACTCTAGAGTACAACACTTTTTGGAATATTTTTTGGAAAAAAGATCTCATTACGGAAACTGCACGATAATTGTTTAAGTCTGTCTTGTCACCTTACTTATGAAGTGGTTTAATAATTGCGCGAGATGCATTGCACATATCGAGAAGGACATTGCTCATTAACCTGGAACAACTTTTCACAGTTCTGTTTGAAATTCTATCAATCCCAAAAATAGCTTTTGTTTTTCAGAATTTTTATAATTCTATTGATTTTAGTGAAGGATACTGTTGCTACTTTTAGTTATGTACAGAACAGTACTTGATTTTTGACTCGGTATGGGGTAACCCCCACTTACTACGTTCAGAATCTCTAATCGTCATTGTATGAAATGGAAGAGGGCCTGGAGATGTTGCTAGGTAATTTCTCCCCATGCAGTTTGAGCAGTCGGGTTCACAGAACACTAACAGTGGTTCCTGGAAGATTGTCACACAGACATACTCCTTGAGTGACGTATCGGACGAATGCGTAGTGCAGGGAAGCAGTGGTACCTTAATTCTTACATAACGCGTTCTGAACGCTGTAATATTTTAAGAGATACAGCATTTCGTTACGCGAAGTATTGGTAAGTTCACTTACTGTCGCTGACGCAACGTCCATAAGGTCATTTTGTGATTTTGGAGTAACGCAGATAATGTTAGTTTTCTATTTGTATTTTCTAGAATCAAATTTTGTCGGAATAACAAATATGTATTGTTCTCGTAATATCTATAATTTCGTCACGTTGTAAAATTTCTATACTGTTACCGGTAAGTCTGTAACACAAAATATTTCGATGGAAATCTAAAATGTGCCCGTAAACAACAATGTTAAAGATAATATAATTACAATAGCTATGGTTTCCACGCCATCTTTGTCAGTGACATACCTTCTTTGTTAGGTACAAGCAGTGTACCAGATTATCTAGGAGATGGGGTTGCAGTTTGAATAACTGTATTGTGAAGAATAGAAACAAATTTTGTATTTACCGCGAATTTAATCAGAAACTGTGTGTGTTATTTACATGTGAAATATTTTCTCACTATGACAAATGTGAACTTAGTAAGGCACCTGACTTTACCGGGAACGTTGTTCAACTACTGCCTATAAATAACTACAGTCATCGAAAAGAGAAACAAGATAAGCGGAAATTTAACTGTATTACATGTTTTCAATTATGCTTTAAAATGTGCATAATATTGTCACACTAAAATTAAATGCTCGTATAATTGATAAATGCTGTATGGTTAAGTGACAATGAATAAGGTTACAACATCCATCACTAACGCTGGACATAGTGCAGTTAAAATATGGCTTATGAAGTTGCATGAATGTGGTGAAATGTCTCGTCCTCTAACACCTCACCGATGTAACTGTGCTGTTCAGATTACCGTAATAGATGGAAGTCCAGACCACCATGCTGCATACAATAACGCCAACCATTACAGTTGCTATTTTTTTATGTTTCAGTTTCACGTCACACTTATTACCGAGTTATCATTATCAAATGATATGTTTGAAGAGGAAGCAAAAAGAGTACAGTAAAATAATAGGAAACTTAATTGCAAATCAAAATAAGTTCTGCATACAACCGAGTATGCTTCAAAACGTTATACTGTAACTCGTCAACTGACGACGCCCGACGAAGAGCTTACAATATAACATAGCGCCCTGATTCTTGGAGCCGTAGACCACAGCTGACAAAGAAATTCCTAACTCGCATCTTCATAACTAAGAATATTCAGAACATAAATTAATCGTAAGAGAAAGACTTCTCAAAGTTAAGACTAGAAAAAAGTTGCTGAACTAGAGGTGAATATAAGCTAGATGCGCACTAGAAGCAAGATAGATGACGCCCTCATGCAGGCGCCATCAGCGCTTAGTAAACTAGTACACGGCAGACGTAAGTGTAATTAAACAGCCATTAAGAATGAACTGATAAACCAAGCTACCGTTAAAAAAGTGCGATGCGGCAGAAAAACGAGACCCCAACAAAGGAATGAGACAAAATACAGGAACAAGAGTACACACCATAACAGAACAGAAAGTGCTTCAGAAAATCTTCTGTTACGGAAATCGCACCGTACATTTAAGAACCGTTGTAGATATTTTTTTAAATCAATAATGTTTTTCAGTTCTTCACGGGTATCCACGCGGCACCCTTTTCGAACATAATGACAGATATCAGGATATGTAAATGGCATCATTTAGAAACATAATGAGAGATATCAAGACGTTGATCTACCTGTGTAAGATGGTTATCTACTACATAAAGGAGGGTGAGCACAGTATAGTGTTCTTACGGCACGATTTTGACAACGGAATACTGTCTCTTAAAAACGAATTATCCCAGAATGCTTTTCGGTAAGATATTACTGAAATGAGAATAAGCAAAGTATGTTAGCTTACGAATGTGTATCGTTCCCAGGCGTGCAGTAAAATAAAGTGCAAAAGTAGCTGAAATGAGCTGTTTCAGAAAATCAATTTTCTTTAAACGTAATTCTGTTCGATACGTGTTCTCAAAAAATTGCAAGACTCTACCTTGCTCACTAACTACTGTTCATGCTGTAAACGTATTACGATCTGATGTTCAGAACGGAATATTCTGTATTTTCTTAAAATTAAAGGTAAGAGAGATGTATCTTGCAGACAATCTTTAATAGCTCTTCTAAAAACGATTTCTTACACTTTTCTATGTTGATTTAAGTCTACTGGTATCGATTATAACCGTTGCATCCGTGCAAAAAGAACTGCAGGGGTTTGACAAAACATGGAAACAACGCGACAAACGCATGCTTGGAGATAAATGAAGAAGCCAGACAGTCCAGGTAGCGCTATTGTATTTGATCACGAAAAACACCTGTGCAGTGCCCTCAATACGGCGCAAGTATCAGTTGTAGTCAGAATAGTATTTGCGTAGTTGTGAGTGCATTATGTTGGAGCTAAGAGCATTCGAACGTAAGTTGGCGCGCTTGTGCTGTGTGCTTCAGTAATCAAGGTAGGCGAAGTGTTTGTTGTTTCAAAAAGCGTCGTATTAAAGAAGTGTATACTGTATCAAGAGACACCGTATCGGAAATTTACACTACATACAGGGAAAGCAGGAAAACCTCATTCGCTAAGTCACAACGCACGTGAAAGTGTATGTTGAGAGATCATGACGGAGGGTGATTAAAGAGGATTGTGCCGACAGCCGCTGAAGTCACTGCAGGAATTAATGTCGGACTCGTGAAACTTGTCAGCACCAAAACAACATGAATGGAGCTACACTATGTGAGCAAAACTGTCCGGACACCTGGCTGAAAATGACATACAAGTTCGTGGCGCCCTCCATCAGTAATGCAGGAATTCAATAAGGTGTTGGTCCACCCTTAGCCTTGATGACAGCTTCCACTCTCGCAGGCATACGTTCATTCAGGTGCTGGAAGGTTTCTTGAGGAATGGCAGCCAATTCTTCACGGAGTGCTGCAGTCAGGAGAGGTATCGATCTGGGTCGGTGAGGTCTGGCAATAAAGTCGGCTTTCCATAGGATTCAGGTGAGGACTCTGTGCAGGCCAGTCCATTACAGGGATGTTATTGTCATGTAACCACTCCGCCACAGGCTGTGTATTATGAAAAGGTGCTCGATCGTGTTGAAATAAGCAATCGCCATCCCCGAATTGCTCTTCCACTGTAGGAAGCAAGAAGGTGCTTAAAACATCAATGTAGGCCTGTGGTGTGATAGTACCACGCAAAACAACAAGCGGTGCAAGCCCTCCTCCATGAAAAACACGACCACACCATAACACCACCGCCTCCGAATTTTACTGTTGGCTCTTCACACGCTGGCAGATGACGTGCACCGGACATTCGTCATGCCCACACCCTGTCATCGGATCGCCACATTGTGTACCGTTATCCACTACCTCACACAACGTTTTTCCACTGTTCAGTCGTCCAATGTTTGCGCTCCTTACACCAAGCGAGGCGTCGTTTGGCAGTTACCGGTGTGATGTGTGGCTTATGAACAGCCGCTCGGTCATGAAATCCAAGTGATGGTCTGGATTGATGTCTGCCTATTACACATTACAACCCTCTTCAACTGTCGGCAGCCTCTGTCAGTCAACAGACGAGGTCAGCCTATACGCTTTTGTACTGTACGTATCCCTTAACGTTTCCACTTCACTATCACATCAGAAACAATAGACCTAGGGATGTCTAGGAGTGTGGAAATCTCGCATACAGACGTATGAGACAAGTGACACCCAATCCCCAGACCACGTTCGAAGTCTGTGAGTTCCATGGAGCGCCCCATTCTGCTCTGTCACGATCTCCAATGATTACTGAGGTCGCCGATACGGAGTACCTGACAGTAGGTGTCAGCACAATGCACCTAATATGAAAAACGTATGTTTTTTGGGGTGTCCGGATACTTTTGAACACATAGTGTACATATATTGGGAATTGCAAGCCGAGCAGGAATTCTGAAACCACTCGTCGGGGCTGCAATTGTCCGTAGCAGGAAAACGTTGTGGCGAAGCCAAAAAATGTGGTCTATGGAGTAATGGAAGAATGTGATGTGATTGGATGAGACTTGTTACACACTGTTTACAACTGTTGGCCGAGTTTACGTCCCAAGAGGGAGACATGATGGGTGGGGGAGGCGGAGAGGTCGGTGACTATTCGAGCAACCACATGGGCCTCACTGTTAATCTATAAGACCGTTAAATGTCAAGAATTATGTGCTCATTTTGGGCAGTGTTTATTCCCCAATGGTGATGCTGTGTTCTGAAACGACAGGGCCCCTGTTCACCTGTTCGCAAATCTTAAAAAATTGTTCAAATGGTTCTGAGCACTATGGGACTTAACATCTGAGGTCATCAGTCCCCCATAACTTAGAACTACTTAAACCTAACTAACCTAAGGACATCACACACAGCTATGCCCGAGGCAGGATTCGAACCTGTGACTGTAGCAGCAGCGTGGTTCCGGACTGAGGTGCCTAGAACTGCTCGGCCACAGCGGCCGGCTGCAAATCTCGCATCGTCCAGCACTGCTTTTGTGAGCACGAGGATTAATTGTTGCATCTGCCCCAGTAGCCATAGTCATTACATCTGAATATTATGGAACCTGTGTGGTGTACTTTGAAAAGAAAGCGCGTGATCGCTGTCCATCTCCGTCATCGTAACCTGATCTTGCCACTATTTTGCAGGAGGAGTGGTGTAAGATTCCGTTAAAAGCAGTACAGTACCTGTATTTATCTCTTCCGAGAAGACGGGAAGCTGTTTTGAATACCAACGGTTATTTCTACACCTTATTAGAAACGGTAATGTTTATGTCCAGTCCCTGTAATTCGACTTGATTTGTTCGAAACAAAAGATGATTAAAAAAGCACTCCGTCGTCAGGCCACGAGTGGCCTACCGGGACCATCCGACCGCCGTGTCATCCCCAGAGGAGGATACGGATAGGAGGGGCGTGAGGTCAGCACACCGCGCTCCCGGTCGTTATGATGGTATTCTTGACAGAAGCCGCTACTATTCGCTCGAGTAGCTCCTCAATTGGCATCATGAGGCTGAGTGCACCCCGAAAAATGGCAACAGCGCATGGCGGCCTGGATGAACACCCATCCAAGTGCCGACCACGCCCGACAGCGCTTAACTTCGATGATCTCACGGGAACCGGTGTGTGCACTGCGGCAAGGCCGTTGCCCAAAGATGATTAACATACGCGATAAATTAGAAGACCCCCGTATTAAATCTTTTGTGTGTAACACCACTAATCGCTACTAACCCCCCCCCCCCCTCCCCCCTCTCCTGTCTACAGCTGATTAACTACGAAGTACAACAACGTACTCTCATTTTGCTAAATAAAGCGTGAATCATCTGTTTGTTATACCGTTAATTCCATAAAACCTCGGGCCAAGCTGTTCGCATGTCGGGCACCTGCATTGCAGCCGGAGAAAGAGGAGTGGCTCGTAGTGTGTACCGTGTACAGTGGTGTATACTCACGGCCGTAGCAGCACTCGACGCCCTGCGGCTGCTGCTGCGGACATAGGCCGGTGGTGTTGTGCAGCGAGCCCGGCGGGCACTCCGCGGCCAGCACGCACAGCCCGCCCTGGCGCGAGCACGGCGCCTCGGGGTGGAACGTCGCCGCAGTCGCCACCGACGCCGGGCGTGGCGTCGCCTCTGCGAACACCACGACAGCCACGTCTCACACACTCTGCACGCAGCTTAAGTGCACTTCATATCGGAGTCAGTACAGGCGCCGATCCAGTTCAGGTCTCACACGCACGAACGCACACACACACACACACATTCATACACATAAATAAACAAGCGGCCTCGCCGTTATACCCATTTTTAACGACCACACATGCATGAGATTTTGGTAATAAAAACAATAAAATATTTACTTTAATATAATAATAATAATTTCTTATTACTGCAAGAAACACAAAAATAGTATTAAACAGAAAACACTTTTCATTGTCTAGAAAAAAAAAATTATTTTGCCACGAACTGGCTTCGGCTTCCTAGGCCATCGTCAGGTGAAAATTGAATCTCGCAAACACCGGCAAAATGACGTGCGACTTCCACGGATATTTATACACAAGAAACAAACCATAAATTATACACTGAAGAGCCAAAGAAACTGGTACACCTACCTAATATCGTGTAGGGCCCCCATGAGCACGCAGGAGTACCACAACACGACGTGGCACGGACTCGACTATTGTCTGAAGTAGTGCTGGAGGGAATTGAAACCATGAATCCTGCACGGCTGTCCATTTTTTAAAATTTAATTGTGTGGCTAGCCCCCTAACCCGTCGGGCAGACCGTTCGCCGGGTGCCGGTCTTTCAACTTGACGCCACTTCAGCGACCTGCAGCCTGCAGCCTGCGGTCGATGAGAAATGAGAATGACAGGCTGATGATGAGGACAGCACAACACCCAGTCCCTGAGCGGAGAATATTCCCCGACCCAGCCGAGATCGAACCAGGGCCCAGAGGACTGACAATCCCTCACGCTGACCACTCAGTTACCGGGAGCGGACACGGCTGTCCATAAACACGTAAGACTACGAGGGCGTGGAGAGCTCTTCTGAACAGCACGTTGCAAGGCATCCCAGAGATCCTTAATAATGTTCATGTCTGGGGAGTTTGGGCCCAGCGGAAGTGTTTAAACTCAGAAGAGTGGTTCAAATAGCTCTGAGCACTATGGGACTTAACTTCTGAGGTCATCAGTCCCCTAGAAGTTAGAACTACTTAAACCTAACTAACCTAAGGACATCACACACATCCATGCCCGAGGCAGGATTCGAACCTGCTACCGTAGATGTCGCGCGGTTCCAGACTGTAGCGCCTAGAACCGCTCGGCCACTCCGGCCGGCTCAGAAGAGCGGTCCTAGAGCCGCTCTATAGCAATTCTGGGCGTGTGGGGTGTCAGACTGTCCTGACGGAACTGCCCAAGACCGTCTGAATTCACTATGGACATGAACGGATGAAGGTGATCAGACAGGATGCTTACAAACGTACCACCTGTGTGAGTAGTATCTAGACGTATCAGGTGTTCCGTATCATTTCAACTGCACACGCCCCACACCATTATAGAGCCTCCACCAGCTTGAACAGTCCACTGCTAACATGCAGGATCCATGGATTCATGATGTTGCCTCCACATCCGTTCGCGTCCATCCGCTCGATACAATTTGAATCGAGACTCGTCCGACCAGGCGACATGTTTCCGCTCATCAATAGTCCTGTGTCGATGTTGTCGGGCCAAGGCGAGGTGTAAATCTTTTTGATGTTTTACCGGATTCCCGATATTCGCGGTACACTTGTGAAATGGTCGTACAGGAAAATCCTCACTTCATCGCTACCTCAAAGATGCTGTCTGCTATCGCTCGTGTGCCGACTGTAACACCACGTTCAAACTCACTTAAATCTTAATAACCTGCCATTGTAGCAGGAGTCACCGATCAACAACTGCGCCAGACTCTCGCTGTATATAGGCGTTCCCGACCTCAGCGCAGAATTCTGCCTGTCCATTTCTCTGTATTTGAATACTCAAGTCTATACCAGTTTCTTTGGCGCTTCAGTGTATGTAAGTTTTTCCAAAGCAAAGTATTACATTTTTAATACTACGCAAAAATAGTTGCACTAGCTAAAAAAAAAGAAATCATAAAGTTTTTTTTTTTCATTTCCACATACAATTAACAAGTGGAATTTAAATTGTAATCCAGTATTTGTGTAACTGAAACTTAAGTTTTCAATAGTTATTAAAGGTACCTGCACAACGTAATAAACTTCGTTTTATTTTTTAGTTAACGTAGCTATTTCTGCGTAATGTTAAAGAAATGTAATACTTTCCTTTGCAAACACTCTGTACATCATAGTTCTTATATATTTTGTATCTACTGTATGGAAGTAAAACAAAAGAAGGGCGATGGCACTACAGACCTACGCTGTACGTTGTTTTGAAGCCAGAGTGGTCTGGACCTGCCGTCATTCTAAGTTGCTCAGAAGATTAGCAGACTACTGTTTACCATTGCTCCTTGTTCATTATTTCTGTTGTGTGCACGCAACAGCTATTTTAAATACTAAAATTACAGTGCTTAATGAACAACATAGTGTAAGGAAGGCAATTTCGAACGTTTTCCTGTTCTCGTATGCACAACATTTTTAGTGTTCACGTTTGCAAAAAACTTACCTAAGCGTTCTTTGCTAGCCCATAAACGTGTGCAATTACTAAAGAAGCAGGGGATGCTATCGTATCTTGTGCACGTCAACAAAGTGAATGATTATTGAAATGTCAAAGAAACAGGACTGCATAGAGGTATAGCTCCACACAAAATGGAGTTATTGTTTTATTATATTGCCACTGTACTATTCTCCATGTAGTTTAACCATCTTCTCACTTTGAAATCTTACCTATGACGCGTCATTTAGTGTGTCGCCAATAATAGAAATTTACTACTTAAAAAAACGACATAATTTTTAAACATCTTCCAGCATTGTGAAATGCTATATATGTGATTAAGGGAATCTCAAACGCTTAAGACCTCTTAAAATGGATATTTTTCTTTAACATGTTTGTCAATAGCTTTTTAGTAATGCTTGCCTAGCCTGCATAAGATGTAGGCCTACCTTGCCAACAGTAACGTATTTGCTTCTTTTTCCGAAATATTTCTCGCCGGTAACTCTGTCAGTTTTTCAAGAATAACAAAACATAGCACAATTGGAATGTGCGTCTACTTTGATCATCTGCTTCATTTTAGTATATAAGTCTATACTTTGCTTTGTGACATACCAATAGTTAGTTGCGTAGTTTCATGTTCCATGTATCATTTGCACGATAAATCGTAATGATATGGAACTAGTCATTATATATTGACATCATTTCTTTTGTTAACATGCCTGCATGCAGATCATTTATTAGTTTCACATTTTTTGATTAAGGGCAGATAGACATTAGGCAGTAATTCCTACTCATCACCATTTGCATGTAACAGCAATCTTCCACGAAATAGGAGGAGTTATCAAAGAGAAACGTTTTCAATTCAGTTCCAAATTTTACTTTGCTGTGTGTCAGGTATTTTACATCAATGGCTAAGTGATCAACACTTTTGGTTGCAGCACTGTGAACCCCTGTTTGTGCTACAGATAACCTTTGTGTGGCGTAATGAATGACATTTTTTCTCCTGGTATTGTAATTGTTCCTGTTGAAGTGCAGTGGATTATTTATAACAAATTTCAAGAGGGTGTAACTACAGTGTGAAACGGACAGATTGCTACTCACACGCCAAGCATAAAGCAGGCACGACGAAAAGAGTGTTCACATAAATTATCCGCCAAAGCATTCTTCGGAAAGGAAGCACAGCACATTCATACAATAACATAGACAAAACTCATGCACACGTGACCGCTCTCTCCGGTTGTTCTGGCCAGAATCTTTTTTAAAGGGCGAGGAAATGTGAACAGTGAATGATAATAATCGGCGGGTATCTTAGGCCATGATATGCTGCTCCAGGAATGAGCGCGGTTACGGAGCCGTGTGTTGTGCGGGGAAGAGACCGCTAATGCAGTGTGGCTCGGATGTCGGAGCGTTTGCGACTTGGAAGGCAGTGAAAAACACAGGAAAAAGCGAAAGAACGGACAATGAGTAAAGTAAGACAAATCTAAAGTCAAATGGCAGAAATAAAATCACAACAATAGACGTAAACAGTGCAGCAATAATTCATTTAAACAAAATAAGATACTTCTTGAATCGCTCCACTTGCGAATGAAATGTGATGAACTTTAAATTACGATCGGATCGATTAGTAATCGGATCGATTAGTACACCGGTAAACAACGCAGGCTGTTTTTTTTCTTTTTTTATGAAACATCCACGTTTCTACGTCACTACAATATCAAAGTACCCAACAATGTCGAAACTGGGCATGGGCACGTCAGAGTGACGTCACTGGGAAGTATCACCGCGGTGAACTATGAAGGTATGAATGCGATGAACCTAATATTTTTGGCTAGTTAAGATGGCAGACATCGGCATCAAATTTGTGACGTCATTACATCTCCCTTCTTTCTTTTTTACCTCCATGGTCTTCCGTATAAGTAGTATATGTGTAAGGGAGTTGTCATTTTATCTGTGTTTGCGGCATTCAGTTGTCACCTGACGATGGCCTAAGAAACCAAAAGTCGGTTCGTGAACAAATAAATATAATTTTGAAGAACATTAGGAAGTGTTCCCAATTTAATGTTATTTTTTTCTGCCATGCAGCGATGGAAAATTCGGCTAATTATATAAAATATTTTAATATAATAATAATTAGTTTTCGTAATTGCTTAGAACAACTTCCCACAATAGCTTCAAAGGAATTCCATATCAGAGAAATGTAGAAAGGATTAGTCCTAAAAGTAGGTATATGTTTGTCGCGTAATTGCTTTAACAACTATAATAGCAACATACTCATTCAGCTTTGCCATTTCATAATTTACACTATCTAAAATCGTAGTGTGCTCTCACCAACAACAGTATTTCAATTAGCACAACGATAGTGAAGAAAGGTATGCGGAGCTTAGCTACGTTAGCGGTAAATGAGTGGAATGTTTTTTTAATCATATGCGATCACGTTCGGTGAATCGTAACTTTTTCCGTACTTTTTTCTTAGTGGAGGGTTTTTCTTTTCTGTCTTCCCTTACTCAATTTCCTGCTCTTTCTCCAGTGGGAATGTTCGCTGCGAGTCGCCAAGTCGCAAGCCCGTGCATATGAGCAGGCCGTCAGCAAGCAAGTGGAAAGTATTCTGTGATTCATTGGCATTTTCGAGACTCTTCGTTTTCATTCTACATCCTCTTACCCCTGAGTCGACACCTGCGACAGTGGAAACTACCTGATAAATTGATGGACACCTGTAGCTGTTAACAATCATTTAACTAGTCGATGACCTTAAACTTATCCCACCATCTAGACAGGCTATATAGAACGGCCGCTCCGGACGTTGAAATTATACTCCCTGATAGACTGAGATCTCAGTTTCTAAAGCTTTTAATTGTCCAGTATTTATTTCGGTGAGTGTTACGCGTTAGGTAACATTGGCGGTCGTTTTATAGCCACAAATAACAGTTACGTGGTATATTACTTGTATATGGAAATAGGGTACGTCTTACATCACTATTTCATGTCTTTCTTCATTCCATTCTACATAATTTTACATCGGTGTAAACTCGTGTTGTAGGCTGGGACTATGGCGACAGTTTGTGAACTAGATATTTGCAACAATTTTTATAGTTTCGATTCAAGGTGTTTCACTGATTATAACTGTTATGACTTACAAGACTTTTCGCGATGTACGATTTGCGTTCCAGTGATTGGATCTTGGAGTTTCTCATGCATAATCAGACAGGGTTCATATAAACTGTGTGGAGTTGTGACCACCTAACCTTGCCTCGTTAGTGAAAGAGATGATGACGACCTTTATCCAAGGATTTTTTCCAGCAGATTGACATGGGACTGCAAATAATACGTTTTTTTCATCGTCAATATTGTAAACACGTCGCCGCAAATTGCCTGTGACATTTGTAAGGGACAGGTGGAAGTTGTTCTCACAAATGGGCTACAAGAAGAGAGAAAGCAACATGACACTAGTTTTTGCTTTTCGATGGGCATTTCTGGACGACATGCTTCTCTTTCATCGCCAGTTCAGACTTGTGCGGACATTATCGCAACCCTGTAGAGAGCCAACCGACAGTTACTATTATTAATAATACCTATGATGAGCGTAACTATCTCTTACAGAGACAGTTTCTTGTGAGAATTTTCTGCCCTTTACAGAGTAGTATTAAGATTTGTGCGGAACGAATTGTTGAGTCACGAGGCGACATGTCAATAGACACATTATACGGATATGCGGATCCGAAAACTCCACTTTTCCTCTGAGACAGAACGTAGCAACAAGAAATAAGTTTCTTTTGTACCATTTACATATGACTCCTTCGCATATGGGACATGGGAGCATCACACCGACAGACCAGTGCGTACAGAACGAGTGGTGACAAGTCGAACTCAAGACGAGTGGCCGCAAGAGCATGCACGGGTCTTTTCAAAAGGGCTACACCATTAGAAGATCGTACTGTTGTTCGTCTAGCTGCGACGAATGGACGAATGACAACAGTCGAAATACGGGTAAAGTGGCACCGCGAACCATCAGGTGGCTGGAAATAGCGTTGAATTTCCGAAGTGCCATGCGTTGTTTATCATTGATTTCATCCCGCAGACAGTAGGTGGTTGCGTTGTGAAGACCCAAAGACACCCGGGACAGTGAGTGTCATCCTGTGGAGTTGAGCGATGACTCCTTCTGTCTGCTGTGGTCATTAGGCGCCAAGGTACCCATAGACAACCTAGTGAAGGGCCAAATAAAAAGTACCGATTCTCGAGACCTATACCTGTCCGTCTCCTGGGATCATGATGTTGGAATCTATACGATTTGAGAACAGGACTGTTTTGATAGTTAGTAAAGAGTTACTGAATGGTCGCCAGTACGTGACAAGAAAGGGTAAAGCCCTCATGTCTTCTCTTCATGACAAAGGTACCAAATGGCATATTACAGCAGGATAATGCAAGACCCTCACATTGCAGTTCACACCGCAGACACCTCGAGGAACGTGCGTATCACTGAGTGAGATACTTGATCCCCTGATTTGCCTCCCATAGAGTATGTCTGGGATACAGAAGGAACGAGTATTTGTCGTAACATCCTCCAACCAACAATCTTCATGACCTGCCACAGCATGTGCTTCAGGCGTAGGAAGATATTGTTCAAGATAACATTCAGAGACTCTTCTCATGCCACAACTAAAACAAGAGTACATTTGTTCCTCATTTTAATGTTGATTGCGGGTTGGAAGTTTAATTATTAATATTCGTCACGTGATAAACATCTCTACAAATAACAGACTGGTATGTTATGGTGTAGCACTTCCGTTTCCGCCAGTGGATCAACGGACATGCATAACTGAATTGGATGGAACATCGTTTATAGTAATATTTCATTCTGGAGGATGAGGTTAATACGGCTAAAGTAGAGGGTATCGATGTAAAGGAATCTGGGAGAATAGTAATACATAGTGTACAGCGACTGCATCACTGATAAATGCCGCCCGGATTGAGTGGCCCCTCCCGCCGGAGGTTCGAGTCCTCCCTCGGGCATGGGAGTGTGTGTTGTTCTCAGCATGAGTTAGTTTAAGTAGTGTGTAAATCTAGGGACCGATGAAAAAAAATGGTTCAAATGGCTCTGAGCACTATGGGACTTAACTTCTGAGGTCATCAGTCCCCTAGACTTAGAGCTACTTAAACCTAACTAACCTAAGGACATCACACACATCCATGCCCGAGGCAGGATTCGAACCTGCGACCGTCGCGGTCGCGCGGTTCCAGACTTAAGCGCCTAGAACCGCTCGGCCACTTCGGCCGGCCTAGGGACCGATGACCTCAGCAGTTTGGCCCCTTAGGAATTCGCACACATACTGACAGATGTGTCCGTATTTGTTGTAGATTCGCGTGAAGTGCCTAACATCGTTTCTTGCGAGGCAGATTGAGGTCCCAGCGCACGCTGCTGGAAGCTTCGGTCTCGTGACGCCAACACAATGCGTGCTGCGCGAAGAGGGTCTAGGCCGCGCTTTCACTGAGCCCCACCAGTCAGTCCCGTGCTTGTACAGCTCTATGCATTCGCCGGCCTCATTCGCGACTTGAGACGCTAAAACGCGGGGACGCTGTGACCTGCCTGCTCCCACCCCAGCTGTAGCTAAGAGGCTCTCATGAATACCTCTTCGGCAGAGAACCAGGGGCAATATATTAGAGCGTTCCTCGGATTAAAATTCAAACGTCTGTCCTCTAGGATCATGGAGAGCGATAATGATGCACTATTAAGCTTGATTCGTCCACGGGACATACGTTGGTGCAGTCATGGTCTAGGCAAAGGAATCGTCCTCGAGAGAAACGTGGTGCAAATTTCCATCAGACTATCCTACCGTAGATTTTTCTTGATTTCCCTTATTGTTGCTAGGAAATTCGAACAGTTACTTCAACACACAGCCGATTCATTCTCACTTTCTTGTCCAGTGGAGCTTTTGATTTGTTTATATTGAGGTCGACGTCAAGAGATGCCTTCCTTTCGTCCGTAGGACAGGATAGTAAACTGGAGCCTTAAATCTGCCTACGTGGGGGCTAGGTTCCACGCTTCCTGCCCCCATATACATTATCGCAGTAAAAAAAACTTCGCGATACACTTCGTACCGATATTCGAATGCAACCTACAATGAAAAGTTGCTTTACACCAGTGTTTAAAAGTCTTCCACCTTCAACACCGTACCCTACAATGGACAGAGGAGGGGGCAGGGGCTTCCAGACACATTTGCCGTGTAATTAGTATTTTATTTTACGCTTTGTTATCGTGTTAGGCCTAGCGCTAAGTATCAGCACATTCTTTGAGACTTCGTAGTCTTTTTTTTCTGTCTTATGGCTTACTGCACAGGCTTTTCTGCCTGTATTATACATACGGTAAGTCTGTCTTACAATGTGTCTCGAACAGTTACGTGTAGATAACAGCACAACTATCAAAAATCTTCAAACATGACCCACAAAATGGACCCTGAAAAAAAAAGTTTCACATCTGTGGAAAGAAAGTGTGGTGATAATGACTAAAGTGATGTAACCAGAATTAATTCTTCTTTCGTTTGCGAATGTTTGCATTTAGTGATGCATCTGAGTTGAAATTTGACTTCTCTGCCTGTTCAGGCACTACACTGGAATACGTGTTCAGTTGCATGTCTGTTAGGTAATTTCGTATATTTTGACAAACACACGTTATGTTCTTCACATGTTGTTGTTGTTGTTGTAGCTTTCAGTCCAAAGACCGGTTTGGTGCAATTCTCCATGCTGCTCTATCCTGTGCAAGCCTATTCATCTCCGAGCAACTACTGCAACCTACATCCCTCTGGATCTGCTTAATGTATTCATCTCTTGGTCTCCATCAACAGTTTTTACCCCCTCCCCCACCCCCGCTTCCATCCAGTACTAAATTTCCGATCCCTTTATGTCCCAGAATGTGTCCTACCACAAATTTCTATTCACCCCAATTCTATTCAGTACCTCCTCATTGGTTATGTGATCTACCCACCTAATCTTCAGCATTCTTCTGTAGCACCACATTTCAAAAGCTTCTATCCTCTTCTTCTCTAAATTCTTATCGTCGAAATTTCACTTCCATAAATGACCACATTCCACACAAATACTTCCCGTGAAGACTTCCTGACACTTAAACCTATACTCAATGTTAACAAATTTCTCTTCTTCAGAAACGCTTTCCTTGCCATTGCCAATATGCATTTTTTATCCTCTCTACTTTGACCAGCATCACTTGTGTACAGTTGTGGAGACAACCTCGTGAATCCATGGACTCTGCATGTGAGCAGAAGACTGTTCAAGTTGGTGGAGACCCTGTAATGGTGTGGGCCGTGTGCAGTTGGAGCGATATGGGACCCCTGATACGTCTAGATATCTGTGCCAAAATGTTGTCTACATAGCCAGCGGTTCATGTGAGCAGAGATGAAACTCAGAAGGAAACAATTACGGCCTGTATTGTGGGTGATCAAACATTTCCAACTGAAAACGATGCAGGAGCATCTTCATTGCCCCTGCAGAATGCGGGTATTTCGCTTGTCTCATACATCTTGCTCATCATTTGGAATAGTTTTCTCATGGCTGGCTGTCCCAAAGCTACCATTAGCTCTAACGGTACGTTGTCTACTCCCGGGACCTTGTTTCGACTTAGGTCTATCAGTACTCTGTCATATTCTTCACGCAGTACCATATCTCCTTTCTCATCTTCCATTTCCATAATATTGTCCGCAAGCGTATCTCCCTTGTATAGCCCGTTTATATATACTACTTTCACCTTTCTGCTTTCCCTTCTGTGCTTAGGACTGGTTTCCCATATGAGCTCTTGATATTCATGCATATGGTTCTCTTTTCTCCAAAGGTCTATTTAATTTTCCTATAGACAGTATGTGTCTTACGTCTAGTGATATATGCTTCTACGTCCTTACATTTATTCTCTAACCATTCCTGCTTAGCCATTTTGCGCTTCCTGTCGGTCTCATTTTTTAGACGTTTGTACGCATTTCCGCCTGCTTCATTTATTGTATTTTTATATTTTCTTCTTTCCTCGATTTAATTCAATATCTCTTGTGTTACCCTGTCTTCCAGCCTTCGTCTTTTTACCTACTCGATCCTCTGCTGCCTTCACTACTTCATCTCTCAAAGCTACGCATTCTCCTTCTATTGTATCCTTTTCCCCTGTTCTTGTCAATCGTTCTCTAATTCTCCCTCTGAAACCCTCTACAACCTCTGGTTCTTTCAGTTTATCCAGGCCGCACCTCCTTAAATTCCTTCCTTTTTGCAGTTTTTCAGTCTTAATCTGCAGTTCATAACCCATAAATTGTGATCGGAGTCCACATCTGCCCCTGGAAATGTCTTACACTTTAAAATCTGTCTAGCCATTATATAAGCAATCTGATACCTTCCAGTGTCTCCAAGTCTCTTCCACGTATTTAAACTTCTCTCATGATTCTTAAAGTAATTTTTAGCTATGATTAAATTATGCTACGTTCATGATTCTACCAGGCGGCTTCCTCTGTCATTCCTTTCCCCCATCCATATTCCCCTACCACTTTGCCCTCTCTTCCTTTTCCTACTATAGAATTCCAGTCCATCATGACTACTAAATTTTCGGCTCCCTTAACCATCAGAATAATTTCTTTTATCTCATCATACATTCCCTCAATCTCCTCTTCACCTGCGGAGCTAGTTGCCATATAAACTTGTACTACTATGGTGGGTGCGTGCTTCGTGTCTATCTTGGCTAAAATAATACGTTCGCTATGCTGTTCATAGTAGCTTGTCCGCGTTCCTATTTTTTTTACTCATTATTAAACCTCCTCCTGCATTACCCATATTTGATTTTGTGTGTATAGCTCTGTATTCATCTGATCAGAAGTCCTGTTCCTCCTGCCGCCGAACTTCACTAATTCCTACTATATCTAACTTTAAACTATCCAGTTCCCTTTTTAAATTTTCTAACCTACCTGCCCGATTAAGGGATCTGACATTCCACGCTCCGATCCGTAGAACGCCAATTTTGTTTCCCCTGATAATGACGTCCTTCTGAGTAGTCCCCGCTCGGTGATCCGAAGGGGGTCTATTTCACCTCTGGAATATTTTATCAAAGAGGATGCCGTCGGGAAAAATTACGGCTGTAATTTCCCCTTGCTTTCGGCCGTTAGCGGTACCAACACAGCAAGGCCGTTTTGGTTGGTGTTACAAGGCCAGATCACTCAATCATCCAGACTGTTTCCACTGCAACTACTGAAAAGGCTGCTGACCCTCTTCAGGAACCACACGTTCTCTCAACAGAAACCCCTTCGTTGTGGATGAACCTGCGGTCTGGCTGTCTGTATCGCTGAGGCACACAAAAAAAAAAAAAAAAAAAAAAAATGGTTCAAATGGCTCTGAGCACTATGGGACTTGACTGCTGAGGTCATCAGTCCCCTAGAACTTAGAACTACTTAAACCTAACTAACCTAAGGATATCACACACATCCATGCCCGAGGCAGGATTCGAACCTGCGACCGTAGCGGTCGCGCGGTTCCAGACTGTAGCGCCTAGAACCGCCCGGCCAATCTGAGGCAAACAAGCCTCCCCACCAACGGCAAGGTCGACGGCTCATGGGGGAGGATGTTCTTCGTAAGAAACAGTAAGCGTTTTTCTTTGTACCAAAGCAATAAAACTTTCTGAAAAACTTTGTAGCACACTATTCTACGTAGAGGATTAGGCTTTCACTGCGTGTTCTACACTCACTGTCTTCTTTTATCGGAACGAAATTTAACTATTTTTCATTCTAATGCCTTCTCATTTATGACGCGCGCTACATCACTGTCGGCGAATCTGTCATTCTGCCCTTGTTTGCCAACACCTTGTAGTGTCCTAGCGAAACATCATATGTGGTTGTCGGAGTTTAAATTACTGATTGAGTATTGGATGTCTCCTTTTAATTTCTCCCGTCATTGTTTCATAATTAAACAAGATAGTGATGTTTCACTATTTCATAGAGTTACTCCGTCTCACAGTGTCACTTTATGTGTTTCACGTTAGTGATCATCTTCTGCCTCCGTCTTATATCTGTGGCTTAGAATATGTACATCTCATTCAACATCACCATATCAAAGATTTACTCGGAGCCCCAAATGAATTAAATATAATATTACCTGTTTAGAATGCATCTGCTTAACATTAAGTTTCAAATCCACACAATGTCTCTAAATCTTGTCAATTAACCCGGTGTAGAAAACTGGCCGGAAAAGAACAATATCAAAGGTATTTAAATACTATACATGTAGACGATTTTGTCCTTTTGAGATATTTATAAACTGTATTACCTGTGAAGGAGCCTAACAGTAGGTCAGAATGTTTTCTCAGCAGACATTAATTTAATATCACACTAAGTAAAACTAGTCATCAAGCAGATAGTTCCCTTAAAAGTGAAAAATTACATTGTGATAAACTTCCGAATGAACGGCCATACCCAGAATTTAATACATCGTAAAGTGAGCGGTCAATGTCCTTTCAGTTTTCAGAAATGGCATCTTGGAAATAAATTAGCGAAATTATGTACAGTGACGCCTCTTAGAAGCAGCTTTTACTCATATTCCTTTTCCTCAAAATTCAAGAAGCAGTGCTGTAGTTGACGTAGACGATGGGCACATCTGAACTGTTAACAACCACGCATCACCAATACATAGTTAATGTTTGCGCGACATTGTGATATTCTGTTTATACAACGGTGCCTGGCGATAACTTGCCGCTGCACTGGCTTCACCTTAAGACCTTCAGAGATTACGTCGCTGCATGATTCCTGTGACTTGCATAACGTGACCCGCCCTGTTCTACATTGTAAACAGATTGGCTACAGAGGCGCACTGTGTCAAGGTTATCTTCAGTTCTCAGAAGCTGCACGACTGCAGTTTTCCCCACGAATCAACGAACTGATCGTTTAAGAAAAATAATAAAAACAACACGACTTATGCTGTAAACAAAGAAAGAAATAACTTGATATATAGCTACGGTTATACTATGAGTGGAATACAGGATTTGAATTAAGAGAATATGTAACTTACAAGGGAACATTCCCAAGTTTCAATAAAGGATCTTGATGAAGCTTGGCGGGAGGGTAGTGGGGGCAAAATAGTGCAGTACGTACTTTTTTTAGTTGGTGCCCAATTTCACTTATAAGCGGTAAAACACACCCCGCCATTTTAGATTCAGAAGGAACATCTTTGAATCGGTGATGTCTATAAAAACGTTTTTAATATAAAAGTTGACATGTAATAATGTTCTTGAAAACTGTATAATCCACTATTGAAATTTTGCAAAATGCCCCACCACCATTATTTAATCCAAAAAAAACGAAAACTTTTATTACAACATAAATGAAAAAAGCTTTCACGCTACATAAATCCCTGTATAATAAATCTGTTTTCTGAAACACCGTTTTCGGGAAATGAGCTGTACACAGTGTACTTTCGGAGTATTTTCAGCGTACCTAATTAAAATATCTACACATTAATTACTAATCGAATTATTTGTTTCACTTTTCTGCGTTGTATGTTGTAAATTGTTATTTTATGTTTTACATTCATGGCGTTTTGTTTTATTGTTTGCCATTTCACGTACATGTCTTTGTTAACTGAAAAGAATAAGTAGGCCCATTTCATTATTACGATACAAAATAATTACAATAATGATAACCTGTAAGAAAATGCTTGAAGCATGCACATAAAATGAATGAGATTTCTTCACGTAATGTACACGACGGAGAAGCTAATATAAAACAAAATTCAGCAAGATTTCTGATTTTACAGGTGATCCTTATCCTGATTTAGTAGGACTATTTCAGTACATTGGCAAGTCTTGGTGAAGAGAACTGATTACGTACTAGTGACTTCAGCTTGATTGTATTGTTTCTCGAGTGGAGATTCGCATCGTAGTCATTCAGCAAAACTAGATCTGAAGGAGTTCTCACAAAGTTCTTCCAACATTGAAAGCTGTACACGTCCCAAGGTTGCACCTGTGCGTCGAGTCCTTTGGGATCACCAGATGAACAAGTTCCTTGTCCTCAGCGGTTCTTTCACATTGACCACTTCAAGAATCTAACAATAATGCAGACAATTCTCCCTGGGAAAGAAAACATCTTTCCAATATCTTTTGACCTGGTCAGATGTTTTGTTTAGGAGATTTCGATGCTGTCACAAGGATTTTTGGGGCTTCACAAAGAGCTTAGATTCTCGATCCAATATCACCCATAGTTCCTCTTAAAAGTATGAAAAGGTGGGCGATCAGTGTGAATAAAACCGCTTTGAGGGTCGTACCCGAGAACAAGAAACATATGGTGATCCCAAAGGGCTCGATAGTGCAGCTACAGCAGCGGAATAAATATGGCTATCGATGTTGGAAGAATCTTGTGAGAAGTCTTTCATATCTAGTTCCATTGAATAATTATGATGTCATTCTACACTTCAGAAACAATGCGATCAATCTACTGCCACTGGTATATAATTAATTCTCTTCGCCAAGGCTTACCAATGTACTGAAATATGCCTGATACAAATCAGGATATTTACAGGATCACCTGTGACGATTTGAAATTCCGTTAAATTTTGTTGTGTATATTACGTGAAGAAATTTCGTTCATGTTGTGTGCATAGTGTAAAAAAACCGTTATGATTTAAGCATTTCATTATCGTAATTATTTTCTCTCATAATAATGAGTTACTTATTATTTTCAGTTATTAAAATACAGGTATGTGAAACGGTGATCTGAACAACAAGAAACCTATGAATTTAAAACGTAAAGAGAACAATTCAAAACATAGAAAATATGTAAATAAAATAAACAATTAGAATAGTAATAAAAGATTAGATATTTTAATTAGGAATGCTGAAAATACTCCCACAGCACATTATGTACAGTTTATTTTCCGTAAAAGGTGTTTCAGAGCCATCTTTATTACACAGGGATGTATTTGGCTTGAAAGCTTCTTCAATTTATATTGTAACTAAAGTTTTTATTTTTCAGAATCAGTTAATGGTGGTGGGATATTTTGCAAAATTTTAAATTATTGGAATACTTGATTATACAGTTTTCAAGAACATTAATTATTTATCATGTTAAAAACATTTTTATATGTATCATCGTTTCGAAGATATTCCCTCTAAATCTAAAATTGCGAATTACCTTTCGTAGTGTGTTTTACCCCTTAAAAGTGAAACTGGACACAGACAAAAATTTACTTATTGCATTATTTTGCCCCCTATACACTCTGTCAAGTTTCATCAAGATCGTTTATTGACACTTAACGATGTCCCTGTGTCAGATCATTTCCCTTGTTAGATCATTTCAATGAAATAACTACGGAACTGCATTTCCTTGCTGCCGCCATTACCCTCCGTTTGTAGGTGCTGTACATTTGTTTGGAAGCTGGTACAAAAGATCGACATAGCGAAGAACATTCTTTATTCCCCCCAAAGAAGCTATCATTCGAGATAATACGATACTAATAAAGAAATTAAATAATATTTTGTAGAGCAGCAAGTTAAAGAAATATTCCGAGAAAAACTATTAATAAGATAGGGTTTTGTTTACCATTTTGATGACACTATTTTTTTAAATTTTAGTATCATTTTTACGTCATTAGTTATGATTTAAAATAGAAGTAATCACCAATGACATGATTTTTCTCTCTTTTTTTAAATTTCATTAATCTATGGAACAAACAAGGTGTTCAATCAAAGTACCAGTTTCTCATAGTGTTCACATCAGGACAGCCCAGTTTGCGATGGTGCCGCTAGCATAGAAACTGCACCAACGAGTATTTGGGTTGCGATTTGGCTGAGTGCAGATTCAGTCTGAGTAGTGATTCTAGAGGTCAACGTTATTGTGATAACGTATTCCACCTCCTTGTGCATCTTTTTAGGTTACTTTCGGCCCTGACGTAATTTTTATGGATGAAAATAAGAGACCGCATCCAACAGCGCTGGTGCGGCAGATCTTGGAACGATAGAAGAACTGGTGAATGGACTGAACCAATCCGTGCCCCCGACTTAAATCCTATCGAGTACGTGTCGGGTACGTTGGGCATACGTATTGCAGCGCGTTCACGTGCACCAGGAACCGTCCAGCAGACCGAGCGAGGTGGCACAGTGGTTAACACTCTGGACTAGTCTTCGCTAGGACGTCGGTTCAATCCCGCGTCCGGCCATCCTGATTTAGGTTTTCCGTGATTCCCCTAAATCGCTCCAGGCAAATGCCGGGATGGTTCCTTTGAAAGGGCACGGCCTACTTCCTTCCCCGTCCTTCCCTAATCCGATGAGACCGATGACCTCGCTGTTTGGTCTCTTCCCCCAAACAACCCAACCCAACCCATCCGGCAGTTGTCAACCGCGCTGGTAGAGGAACTGTGCGCCTTATTAGAAGAGCTCCTTCCCAACCTTGTGGCCAGCATGGGCTTACGATGCACAGCATTTAGTGCTGTCCTTAATGATCACCGTGGTAGGAACCAATTCTTGCTTTTTGTAATGCCCAGAGGACCATCATAAATCGCAGTGACTTCGGTGTAACTATTGTGGTTGGATAAAAGTATCATTTCTGTTCGTCTCATTGCGTATTTCTTTCAGTTACCTTCTGTACTATATTGTAGCAGTTGTTTCTATGTATGGTCTAAGTTTCATCGAACTGTGTTGTTTGGCAGAGACACATTACGCTAAAGTTACTTCCATCCTTAAGTTCTGCACACCAGTATAGTTGTGTTGACAACTTCAAAAATGGCTCTGAGCACTATGGGACTTAACTTCTGAGGTCATCAGTCCCCTAGAACTTAGAACTACTTAAACCAAACTAACCTAAGGACATCACACACATCCATGCCCGAGGCAGGATTCGAACCTGCGACCGTAGTGGTCGCGCGGTTCCAGACTGTAGCGCCTAGAACCGCTCGGCCACTCCGGCCGGCTGACAACTTCACATTCGTACCAAGAATCCCCGAAGAACATAACTTACAAACACTTTCTTTTTTATGGGACCTGCAACATATATTATCTCAGCCTTGAGTAAACTATTACTGCTGCTCCTGGATGTAATATTTTTTTAGTACCGTTTTACAGTTGTTCGATGATTTAATGTTGCACGTATATTACGTTTTTTTTATTATTTTGACAGTCACAGAAATTTTCAAGCTTAACTGTTACTTGTTTATTACGACCCGCAACAACATAAACATGTTACAGTAAACAACTATCTGTCAAACTTGAATTTCTACGACTGTCAGAATAATAAAAAACGTTTTATAATATAAGTGCAACATCAAATCATCGAACAACTTTAAAGTGTTACCCCCTTATTACAGCAACAATTACAGACAGCAGTAATAGTTTACTCAATGTTGACATGTGTCCGTCTAGAAACGTCAGGACGTGAGTAGATATCCGAGGATAAAAAGGCTTTATAAATTACATATTACGTAAAATATAAATAATTACGATTATTTGCAGATGTACCGGTGAAGCCAATGAATCCGAATTAAGCTTATATTCAAAATAAAACATCAAGCAGCATACTGTCTAATTACAAACACTCGTCCGATAGCTTATTTAGTTCTTCCCGCCAGTAAAAGAGACATAAAGTTTTCAAGAGGAAAACTGTGCCCTTGCCCGTGGGTTTCTTTAGCGCCACAGAGATGCTTTTCATAGGGAAGTTCCGGTCTCAGCTGGGTGCAAAGTGGCGTGCTGTTGGTAGCTCCAGAGCAATGGGCGTTGGAGCAAGTGACCGGGCGACGTGGCGCACTAGTAAGACATGACCCACATTCGGGACGCCGACATTGCAAATCCCCGTGAAGCCATCCAGATTCTAGTTTTCCGTGATTTTTCTAAATGGCTTAAGACAAATGCCAGGATGGTTCATTTGAAAAGAATACGCCTAATTTACTTCACCACCTTTCCGCTCCACTCCGAGCGAGTGCTCCATTTCTAACTACCTCGTCATCGACGGGTGGTTAAACGTAATTCTTGCATTTTTGTTGGATCGAGCAGCGTAATCCAGACGCTAATCTTACGGTGATATGGCTTAGTGGTTGTCCGTCGCGAGTACTGACGTGTATCACAGGGAACGTAGTGAGTGTGAGGGGAAGGAACTGCAAAGCCACAAACAAAGCTTTGTTCCCGGGCACGGAAGCCGGCGACCCGCTTCCCCGCATCCCGTGACGCCGCGTCCCATCACGTCACGTTACGTCACCCCGACCGCCAAGCGCCGACGGTCACGCGAAGCGCTCCGCCCGTGTGTTTCCCCATGCAAATGAGCCCAACACGGGTAGCAATCGCGGCACGAGCTTTCAGCCTAGTATGGGAATTAGGACGTTCTCATACGAAACATTCCAATAAGGCGGCGCGCCCGCAAGCGCAGACGACCCAATCTGCCGCCGGGTTAGTAATTTATTCGCCGCTTACTTCACTCTTTTTTTGTCGGGATTTCTCAGCGATTTGTATCGTATCCGCCGTAATTTACCACCCTTGCTGGTAGTGGATCTATCAATTTTCCCGACTAAACGTTTATTTTAATAATCATCATCGCGCTGCACGCGAACAGTAGCGCCCCATCACCGAAGATTTATTGGCCTTCCGAAAGCCAACTGGCGCCAGCAGTCTCATTTTCTTGGCTCTCTCAGACGACACTCCCTGGTTTTCTATTGCCTTTACACTTCTGAATACTAACAACACTGTAGGCCAGCCTTGACTTAAAGAAACTGAACACTGTGACTGGATATTCCTTTCCTTATTTTCGTTTCAGAAAAAGGGATGGTATGAAATGTATCATACCTCGTGCAATAACTGTTACGATAGGCTCACTTAAGAATCAATTGTGGGTGAAATTTTCATACCAGCTTAGCGAAGTCTATTTTATATCAGTTTACATACTTGGTCCTCCAGCAGGCACGACACTGGTCTGCTGTTGAATTTACACAATACAGGATACAGCATGAATTATTTGCGGCGTGAACTTAGGAACGTCCTGCTGAGGCCAATTCAACAAAATGGCGATGCTAGTTACTGCATTCCATTATGTTTACTGCTGAATTAAATGTTATGAGTTTCTACTTTTCGAAGCGATAACTCAGCTCGTGGATTCTATAATAATGATAATAGGACGAAGAAGAATAATAAGCTACACAGAGATTTAAAGAAATTTACTTTGGTCCAAAATGTGTCCATTATTCAGGAACAAACATATTTCATAACTTGCTACCAGCCATAAAATGTTTAGCTACTAATAAACTGCAGTTTAAGAGAAACCTAAAGGATTTAATGCACCCAACACATACACGATTAACGTGTTTCAGTTGACGTGTATATCACTAATAATACCGAATAATGTGAAGTTACATAAAATCTGACTTCTACTCACCTCACCTTCTACATCAAAATCTACTTCTACACTCCACAAAGCGCATAAAGTTGTGCAGTAAAGTTATCAACGAAAATTCAGTTTCTCTTTTATGGTGTGTGGCTACAAAAGTCTAAGAATTGTCTTATGCACCTCCATTTACTTATTTTCTGATAAGTGTCTTACCTCTCAAATTAAAATTTGTTTAAGATTCTTGTTCCGCATCCATAAGGAGAATTTCATTTGCGGTCTGTGGAAGGAACATTAGCATACCTCTTTTTTGTGTATACAGGGTGTTTCAAAGTGTTTGTAAGTACCATCTACGGGTGATAAATCACGTCATGGGGAAGAACTTTTGTTAAACACAAAATGTTCGCTGACGAATCCCACCGACGCGACATTATGCGTTGTTTAAGGCTGGTTATGCCCCAGAGAGGTGGCAGTGTGTAGGCACTGTGTGGCGTTAGTATGCAGTATGTTGCCTATCATCCAGTCATCTGCTTCAGGTGAAAGGCGGAAGGCTGTGTAAAATTGATGTTTCTGATTCGCTTCTAAAATAGTTTTATCCACATAAAGACACCAATTGTTAAGGATTTCTTGTTGAAAATCACTCTTCCAGTTTACTGTTGTAGGTAATATAAGCCAATACCTGATTAGTAGACCCTTCTAATTTTTCGAAATCTGCCGTTGCATATACATGGATTCTCTGCAAAACACACTTAAGTCCTGCCAGAGGGTTCATCGAACCACCTTCACAATAATTCTTAATTATTCCACCCTCGAACAGCGTGCGGAAAAAAGAAAACCTGTATCATTCCGTGCGAGATCTAATTTCCCTTATTTTATTATGATGATTGTTTCTCCCCGAGTAGGTCACCGTCAACAAAATATTTTCCGGTTCGAAGGGGAAAATTGGTGATTGAAATTTCATGAGAAGATCGCGCCGCAACGAGAAACGCCTTTGATTTTATGATGTCACCCCAGATCCTGTATCATGTCCGTGACACTCTCTCCCCTGTTTCTCGATAGTACACAAACTGCTGCCGTCTTTGAAATTTCTCGATTTACTCCGTTAATTCTATCAGGTAAGTATCCCACACTTGCAGCAGCACTCCAGAATAGGACGGACAAAGCGTAGTGTAGGCAGTCGCTTTATATCTTGCATCTTGCATCTTTTAAACGTTCTCCCAATAAAACGCATCCTTTGGTTCGTCTTCAACACAGCATTTTCAGTTTGTGCTTTCCAATTTGTGTTGTTAGAACTCGTAATTCCTAGGTATTTAATTTAATTTACGGCTTTTAGAGATGACTGATTCATCGTGTAACCGAAGTTTACGCACTCAAGTGGATGACCTCACACTTTTCATTATTTTAGGTCAATTGCCAATTTTCGCACCATACAGGTATCTTATTTAAATCGTTTCGCAATTTGTTTTAACTTCTGATAACGTTACTGGAGATAAACAACAGCATCGTCTGCATACAACCTAAGACGGCTGCTCAGATTTTCTCGTAAATCTTTTATATAGATGAGGAACAGCAGAGGGCCTCTAACACTACTTTGAAGAACGCCAGAAATCAATTCTATTTCACTCGATGACTTTCCGTCAGTTGCTACGAACTCTGACCTCCCTGACAGGTAATCACGAAACCTATCGCGCATCTGAAACGATATTCCATAAGCATTCAATTTGATTACAAGTCGCTTGTGTGGTTCGGTATGAAAAGCATTCTGGAAATCTACAAATACGGAATCAATTTGAAATACATTATCGATAACACTCAATACTTCATGTTAGTAGAAAGCTAGTTGTGTTTCACAAGAAGAATGATTTCTAAATATGTGTTGCCAGTATGGCAATAGACCGTTCTTTTCGAGGTCATTCATAATGTTCGAAAACAATATTTATTCTAAAATCCTGCTGCATATCGCCGTTAATGATATGACCCTGTAATTTAGAGGGCTATTCATTTTGTCTTTCTTGAATACCGGTGTGACCTGTGCGACTTTCCAGTCTTTGGATACGAATCTTTCGTCGAAGGAGCTGTTGTAAATGATTATTAAGTTTAGAGCTATTGCATTAGTATGCTCTGAAAGTACCAATTGGTATACAGTCTGGACCGGAAGACCCGCTTTTATTAACTGATCTAAGTTGTTTCACTACTTCGAGGATATTTGCTTCTAAGTTACTTGTGTTGGCAGCTGTTCTTGATTCGAATATTAGAATATTTACTTCGTCTTATTTGGTGAAGGAATTTCGGAAGGGTGTGTTTGGTAACACTGCTTTAGCAGCACTGTCATCGACAGGATTTCCATTGCCATTCCGCAGAGGAGGCATTGATTATGTTTTGTTGCAAGTATACTTCACATGCGACTGAAACCTATTTAGATTTTCTGCCAGGTTGTTGGAAACTATTACAAGCATCTCGCATTGAAATCCACGCCAAATTTCGAGCTTCTGTAAATTGAAGCCAATCTTTGGAATTTTGCGTTCGTGGGATCAACTCTGTCGTCCCAGAGTCACCGAATACTAAAGGATGGCGTTGGAAAGCGTTAGCGAACGTTTGTCTCCAATAAAAGTTGTTCCCCATAACTTGATCTGCCAATTCTAGGCGGTTGTTACGAAGGCTTTGAAGTACTCTGTATATACCGGGTGACCAAAAAGTCAGTATAAATTTGAAAACTGAATAAATCACGGAATAATGTAGATAGAGAGGTACAAGTTGATACACATGCTTGGAATGACATGGGGTTTTATTAGAACCAAGAAAATACAAAAGTTCAAAAATGTCCGACAGATGGCGCTTCATCTGATAAGAATAGCAATAATTAGCATAACAAAGTAAGACAAAGCAAAGATGATGTTCTTTACAGAAAATGCCCAATATGTCCACTATCTAAAAAAACCATTCCTCAACTATAGCTGTAGTCGAGTAATAATGTTGTGAACAGCACTGTAAAGCATGTACGGAGTTATGGTGAGGCATTGGCGTCGGATGTTGTCTTTCAGCAGCCCTAGATATGTCGGTCGATCACGATACACTTGCGACTTCAGGTAACCCCAAAGCCAATACTCGCACGGACTGGGGTCTGGGGACCTGGCAAGCCAACCATGACGAAAGTGGCGGCTGAGCACACGATCATGACCAAACGACGAGCGCAAGAGATCTTTCACACGTCTAGCAATATGGGGTGGAGCGCCATCCTGCATAAACATCGTACGTTCCAGCAGGTGTTTATCAGCCAGTCTGGGGATGATGCGATTCTGTAACATATCGGCGTACCTCTCACCAGTCACGGTAGCACTTTTGCTGTCCAGCGCCATCTGTCGGACATTTTGTGAATTTTGTATTTTTTTTTTTTTCTCACAAAATGTCATTCCAAGCATGTGTGTCAATTTTTACCTCTCTATCTACGTTATTCCGTGGTTTATTAAGTTTTCAAATTTATACCGACTGTTTGATCACCCTGTATAATGCATGCTTCAACTCCGTCACAGCCGATCCAAATCGCAGTTGAGAGAGAAAAGGGTGGGGGGAAGGGGGGAGGGGGAGTAACATCTCGCATCTCGACAAACAACCTTGGTTCACATGGCCTGGGTGAGGTAGCCCGGCTTCTATGGATCAAATGAAAGAAACGCCTAAAACCATTAGCGTCTGTTCTGGAATCAATTTATCAATGGCCAGCGTCTGTTCAGCTACTTGGTATGGCTGCTACATGCGCTTTCTGATCTCAACAGTAACGTCGTAAACAGTTGATCTTGCACAGATCATGAAATAATTCCAAAACCCCAGGGATTAATTTCGACACTGAATTTACCCGGTCATCGTACTCTGGACGGCAAGGAACATCATGCGCAGAAAAGTCAGAGCTGCTCCAAAACCTGTACGACCAAAATAAAAAAAAACTAGATGGTAAAAGCTAAACAAAAAAATCCAAGTAGGTAGAATCAAACAGTCACAAAGACTATGCAAAAATTCCACATAAAAATCCTTGCGATATAAGAAACGCAGTTTACTGACGTGAATCACTTTCATTCAAAAAACTTCAGAATCTATAAAGCAAAACATGCAGTACAGCTGAACAAAGGACCCAAACAAATTGTCACAGCGTTTGCTGTGCATCAATCCATCATAGATTCCACTCATCATCGGAAAGAACCTCGATAATTTCAGTAAGATCTCGAAACAAGGCACACGCACTGACGCTCATGCTCCCACAAATGACCACAAGCAGTGGACGATTTCTGGGAAACTCTGGAGGAAACCACAAATAAAATACCTAAAAATCATCTAAAAATTCTGTTAGGAGATTGGAAGGGTTAGCCCGACAAAGAGAAGAAATTTAGTAAAACAAGAGAATTTCACGTAGCTCACAACAGAACAATTGAAAACGGCGAGAATTTAATAAACTTCAAGGAAAATTTTGGTCTGAAAATCATGTCCACGCAATTCTCTAAACCTGGAAACAAACTTAAAACATGGAAATTTCCAAACGCCACTTTATACGAGTTTCAGATAGATGACGTTGCTATAGCCAATAAAAACACGAAAGAAATGCTCAACGTACGAACAAGGAACGATTTGTTGTGTCAATTCACCACCTCCTGCCAATACAGATTACAGTTCAACCTTATAGAAAAAACGAGGAGAAAAGCTAAGGTGTGATGTATACTGGCTTAAAGAAACACTTTAACAAGAACCTAATCTGCGCTTCCGACGATTCGACGGATCACTAGAAATCAACATGAAAAATAACTGTCAATTTTTAACCATGTACCTTCGCTCACTTCTAACTGCGAGCCCCCGCAGAAAAAAATAGATTTTACAAAACTTTCTACGTTGCAAAAACTACATTAATAAATGACCAAACACAAATAAGACAGATTCAGAATAGAAAAGAAAAATTCTGGAAAAATATTCGGATCAGTTTTTCGTGTAGGAATTCGAATAAGGAGACGTCGAGAGAGATTTGCAAACACAGAAACATTAACAGACACCTTTAGAAAAAGGATGACATTTTATTAGTGTCTTCGCTGGATGAGCAGGAAGAAGCTCGCAAGACAAATATTCCAGAGAGCAAATACAAGTTAAAAGAAGACAAAGTGGTTCACTGAAACAGAAGAGGATACTTAAGAAATGCGAACCAGGCAAGGAAACATAATCAATTAAGAGCAGAAACATTATAAAACATACACTTAAACAAAAATACAAGTAAAAGAGAAAAAGAAATGAATGGTCGGAAGAGCGCACGAAAGAACACAACCAGCGTATGAAGGAAATTTGAGAAGAACTAAACAACAAGACCAAATCGTGACTGCTCCAGTTCAAACGCTCTCTTAAAAGGGAATATTCGAAAATAATAAATAATGTACTGTTTTACGGCATGATATACATCCTTGAAGATCTCCTCCCAATGATCTGCGAAAAAGAATTATATGTAATCAATAGAATACTCGAAGTTCCGTCACACGTAGCAGAGACCACTTACGAACGACATAAGCGATTAGTTGACACGAGCTGTTCATTGCGTCATAAAAAATCCTCAGGGCGTTCACGAATGTCATACGTTATCGTAGAGGAACCGAGGGAAGTTTCATTAAGAATCATTCAAAATCAAACCTGCACTCACTTCTTGAGCTTGGCATTCCATGTTTGGTTCATGATACGATCACTAAAGGTCATATGAAATGGCTCGTAAGCAGAATTGTGACGATGTTTCAAATCGTTTGGATGGCGAAACGGAGTTTACTGGAAACACTACGTGCAGTGATAAGTTTGTTTTCTACTTAAATTGCAATGTGAGTGCTCGCAGCAGTTGCATTTGAGGCACCAAAAACCTGCACAGTCCTCGGAAAACATTCGTGACAGCCCAAAGCTCGCTTGTTTTTTTTAATTAAGCTCTGTCTGCGTTTAGCAGAGAACAGTCAACATATCAGTGAACATTTATATCATGTAAATTTTTTTATTACACTAAGTTGATCAGCATGATCAAAAATGCTTCCACTGCGACTGCCCTACCTTAATGAAGACTGACATTATCTCAGTGGCTGATTTCCTTCTCAGTGGATAGAACGAGATGGATCCAGACCCGACACGTCTTGATTTTTGGTCCTGCGTATTTATCAAAGGTGGAGATTTACAATATCTTGACTGGCTTGTTGGTTGAACTCAGAGAAATATCCAATTACATCGTTGCAGCATCGAGATGGACTAGAAACCTTGCAACACGTATACCTCACGGAATAGTTCCTTCATGACATACATTTGAAACGTAAGGAAAATACAAACCAATCTATGTGTTATCCTCTTACATTGGGAATGACAGGACACTATATGGAAGAATTATTACAACATTTTTAGACGGGGACGAGTAAAACATTGAGACTTTAGAAGCTATTCGACAATGGCTTCATGTACGCTAATATAGCGTGTTTCTCTACGAGAAAGTGACTTGGTAACGCCAAGAAATGAAAAAAACCTGCTACACACTTTGACAAGTGGTTGCTTACCTTCGACTAGTATGTCGATGTAATCGGTCTTCTTTGTTCTGACTTAAATAGGCCACTTTGCATACAAACTAGAAAGAACAGGTGCTTGTTGACGTTATCCCGCGTAAGTGACAAGACTTGGGCGAAACGCTGATGAGAGGGTACTTCCCAGGGTTATCCTTCATGGAAAGGCGGACGGACGAGTGATAAGGCCTTCCTGCGACGACCTGAAAGTAACCACGTGACCGTAGCAGCTTACGTTCTACCGCTAACGTAAGTTGCGGCCGGACGTTGGTGGCCGAGCGGTTCTAGGCGCTACAGTTTGGAACCGCGCGACCGCTACGGTCGCAGGTTCGAATCCTGCCTCGGGCATGGACGTGTGCGATGTCCTTAGGTTAGTTAGGTTTAAGTAGTTCTAAGTTCTAGGGGACTGATGACCTCAGATGTCCCATAGTGCTCAGAGCCATTTGAACTTTTTTTTTTTTTTTTTTTTTTTTTTTTTTTTTTTTTTTGTAAGTTGCGTACTAGCTCAGAGAAAAGCTGTTCATCGTGTTCCACAATATGGTAGAAAGGTATTGCGCAAATCACCTCCAAATTTTACGTAATACAATCCCATTGCGCCCTTCAGAACAGATTGCAACGAGTCGCTTTTTGTGATTGTAGGATTCCTTTTTTGACTAGCCAAAACATTATGACCACCGACCCACTATTGATATAAACCCGCCCCGGCGGTAGCAGCTTCACCTGGCGAGGAGTGACTGCCGGTCAGACACACGCACGGTGCGTGTACTACCAGCGAGAGTGCTGTCCATATGTAGAAAGGGGAAGGCGCGCAATCTATCTGAGTTTGATCGACGACAGATTTTGATGGCCCAGAAGCTCGGCACGAGCATTTCGCAAACTGCACGACTTGTCGGGTGTTCGAGGAGTGCTGTGGTGAGTGTCTTCAACACATGGCTAAACCACGGCGAAACGATCAGACGTTTAAGACGCCGTGGTGCTGCGCAGCCACCCCTCATTACAGATGTCGGACGTCTCATGCTGGCCAGACTGGTAAGACAGGACTGGCGGAGTTCTGTGGCGGAAATAACATCAGACTTTAACGCTGAGCAGAGTACAAGTGCGTCAACACACAGTGCACCGAACACTCCAAACGACGGCCCATACATTTGCCAATGTTAACACCACAACATAGGCAACTACGACTGAAACGGGCACGTGACCATCGGCACTGGTCGTTGGCGCACTGGCAGAGCGTTGTACGGTCTGATAAATTCCGATATCTTCTTCATCGTGCCGAAGGGAGGGCGCGAATGCTTCCCCTTCCAGGTGAACAGTTCCTTGGTACTTGTGCTGTGGGACAGAGACAAGCTCCATAGAACATTAATGTGGGCATCCATGTCTCCAGTGGAGTTCGTGCAAGTCACCATGATGGCCAAGGAGTATCGTACACTGACTGCAGACCCCTTCATGAAAATGGCTCTCAGCACTATGGGACTTAACATCTGAGGTCATCAGTCCCCTAGAACTTAGAACTACTTAAACTCAACTAACCCAAGGACATCACACACATCCATGCCCGAGGCAGACTGAAGCGCCTAGAACCGCTCGGCCACACCGGCCAGCCCCCTTCATGAGGATCGTGTTTTCCGACGGCTATGTCATTTTTCAACAAGATAATGCGTCTTGTCACAAGGCCAGGAGTGTGATGGACTGGTCCGAGGAACACAGTGGCGAGTTCCAATTAATGTGCTGGCCAAATCTGAACCCCCTCGAACACATCTGGGAGGTGACTGTATGTGGCGTCAGAGCTCATCGCCCCCTCCCCGGAATTTACGGGAATTAGTTGACTAGCGTGTGCAGGTGTGGTGCCAACTCCCTCCAGCGACCTACCAAGGCCTCATTGCTTCCACGCCACGAAGCGTCGCCGCTGTTATCCGTGCCAACGGTGGACATACCGGCTGTTAGGTACAATAGTCATAATTTTCTGGCTGATCAGTGTGTTTCTGCGTGATTGTTTATAACACTGCGGGAGTCGTTGTGCAGAGTTACTTGAATTCATGGGGTTAATCCTGGAGTACAAATCGCCTTGAAAAACACAGCTTAAGTTTTTGAATTATGTTAATTTCGCAGGACTCACAAACTTTGCCACGTGTAAAAGCACTAGTCGTAGGAAACGTAGATGCCAGACAGATTCATTGGAATAATCGGCAGGAAGTGACCGCTCATAAAGGAGTTACCTTACAAAACCCTCTTTCGACCATTCGAGTATTGCTGTTCAGTCTCAAACCCTTATAAGATAGCGCTAAAGAGGAAACACAGAGCATCCAAAGAAGAACAGCTCGTTCTGTTACAGGATCATTAAGTAAGTGCGAAAACTACTCAGAGATGCTCATCGGACTCGAGTGACAGACGCTAGTAAAGAGGTGCCATAAATCACGGTGTGGTTTGATGCTAAAATTCCGAGAGCGCGCGCTCCTTAAGTCTTATTATGTTTGGTTTGTAGGGCGCTCAACTGCGCGGTCATCAGCGCCCATAAAAAGTCCCAATTTTGACTCAGTCCAATTTTTACACAATCCAATCTAGCCACTGTCACGAATAATGATGATGATGAAAGGATGAGGACCAGAAAAAACCCAGTCTCGTTCCTGAAGTTAATCAATATATTGCTTCCTCCTATCTACATATCAAGAAAAGACCATAAAGGTAAAATTAGAAAGGAGACCGGCTGGTGCAAGTCACCACTTCGGCGACTTCCGCGTCGATGATAATGATGATGAGGAAGAGGAGGACAACACACAAACCGTATGAAGATGGTATCTGTTCTTTTGAAAATGTCCGAAAAAACAGATATCATCTTCATAGAGTTATGGCTAACCGGCCATTGACCTTCTCCTTCGGTGTGGATGCACACGCATTGCCCGAACTCTTACGGTACTCGGTAAAATCGTCTGCCGCGAGTAATGAGTGTAGTGGGCAGGGACACTATGAATGTAGTGCGTGGACATTAAGTTGGCAATGTGGGTTTCACGGGGAGCGTGCAAGGATAAATCCCTGCAGTCGCACTATCCTCTGTGCCCTCGGTGGCTCAGATGGACAGAGTGTCTGCCATGTAAGCAGGAGATCCCGGGTTCGAGTTCCGGTTGAGGCACACATTTTCAACTGTCCCCGTTAATGTATATCAACGCCCGTCAACAGCTTAGGGTCTTGATTTAATTATCATTACAAACAAACCGAATCCCGAGCGGAGGAAATCTCCAACACCGCCGATAATTGAACCGGGGGCCTCGTCATCGACAGTCAGCAACGCTATCCATAAGACCACGAACTAGTGATGGTAAAACTAGTCTTGTGACTTCTGAAATTTTCCCGGCGTATTTGTTCTTCTAATAATTTCCGGGTATGCAGCCGGATCCCGTCGACATTCTGCCACGATATTTCGGCCCAGAGACGTCCGGCCATCATCAGGTGAGTACACAACTACTGAAGAGCCCAGGTGCAGTCGCGGTATTTTTACCGATTCTCTCGCACGTGTTGACATGCGCGGCATAGCCGAGTTGTACGTGCTGCCCTCGGTGGTGAAAGTAAAAGATCATCTAGTCATTGAGTATCGAATGACGCTGTCTATTCCGCTGTGAATGTATAATTTTAATAACAGGATTCCAAGTTTTATCCAGTTGAAAGCCGTTGTCACGATTTATAAGATTATCGGCAAGACGTATTTCCACTGATTCCTTGATTACGGAATCCCAAAATCCGGAAACCGGAGCTAAAATTTTTGTTCCATTGTATTCCATTGAATGTCCCAATGAAATACAGTGCTCTGCTACTGCCGATTTTGACGCTTGCCGCAGACGGGTGTATCTTTCATGTTCTGTACATCGTTCATGGACAGTTCTTGTCGTCTGGCCAATATATGCAGAGCCACATTCACAGGGAATTTTGTAGACGCCTGCTTTCTTCAGTTGTAAATCGTCTTTAACGGATCCAACCAGGGCCCGGTTCTTTGCTGGTGGACGGAAGATAACCTTGATTTTATTCTTCTTCAGTAATCGGCCTATTTTCGACGACACATTCCCGGCGTATGGAAGAAACGCAGTTGATTTAAAGTCGTCATCAGCGTTCTCAGTGCGCTGCTTCTTGTTATGACAGTTGCGCATGGCCTTTCTTATTTGGCGTGAAGTGTAGCCATTCTCTTTAAAAACCTTCTCCAAGTGTTCTAATTCTGCGTGGAGGTTTTCATCGTCCGATATTACATGCGCTCGATGTATTAAGGTACTGAGAACGCCGGCTGTTTGTGCTGGGTGGTGGCAGCTTGACGCCTGGAGATACAGATCTGTGTGAGTCGGTTTCCTGTACACAGAATGTCCTAATGACCCATCATTTTTACGGCATACTAGCACGTCTAGAAATGGTAAAGTGCCATCTTTTTCAATCTCCATCGTGAATTTGATGTTCTCATGTAAAGAGTTTAAATGATGAAGGAATTTCTCCAGTTCCTGTCTGCCATGAGGCCATACAACAAAAGTATCATCTACGTACCGCCAGAAGACCGTAGGCTTTAAGACAGCAGACTCAAGTGCTTTCTCCTCAAAGTCCTCCATAAAGAGATTAGCTACCACAGGGGACAAAGGGCTCCCCATGGCGACGCCGTCTGTTTGTTCAAATAATTCGTCATTGAATAGAAAGTACGTTGAGGAGAGTATATGTTCAAACAAGGCCGTCATTTCTGCACTGAATAAGTTACCAATAAGATGTAACGATTCCATTAAAGGCACTTTGGTAAATAGTGAGACCACATCAAAGCTGACTAATAAATCCGAACTGCTAAGCTTAACTTCCTTCAAGCGACTGACAAAATCCTCGGAATTACGTATATGGTGGCAACACTTACCCACATACGGCTTTAGTAGTGAGGCCAGATATTTTGCTGTAGAATAGGTGGCAGCACCAATATTACTCACTATTAATCGTAGTGGGGCACCATCCTTGTGTATCTTGGGAAGACCGTAGAGTCTTGGTGGTACTGCATTGTGTGGTCTCAATCTCTTGATAATTTGTTCAGGTAGAGAACAGTCGTTCAAAAGGGTAGCAGTTTTCCTTGATATTCGGCTTGTTGGGTCCTTTTCAATTCTGCGGTACGTGGAATCATTTAGCTGACAATATATCTTCTCGTTGTAGGCTTCCCTTGTCAGAAGAACTGTGGCGTTACCCTTATCCGCAGGCAGTACGACTGTGCTAGTATCTTCTCTGAGGCTGCGGAGAGCAGCTCTTTCAGCTGGCGAGATGTTACTCCGTTGTGGCGCACATTTCAACAACGTTCGGCAAGATTCACGTCGAATTTCGTCTGCATTATCCGCAGGGAGACGTCTAATAGCTTCCTCAATGGAACTGATGAAATCCGTTAAAGGCAGTGAAACAGGAGTAGGGGCGAAGTTTAAACCTTTCGCAAGCACTGACATCGTCGCATCGTCAAACGATTTCTCCGTAAGGTTCACCACGGATCGTCCAGAGATAGCTTCTTGCGGCTTTCGTGTTACGAGTTGGCTAAACTTCGCACTTTGCCTGTTCGTACTGTTCCTGTGAGCCCAGTCTGCCTTGGCCCAAGATACACCGTCAATCCAGTCCCAGCTAAGGGAAGAACATCTTGCTGCAATCTTCAGATGTAAATAATATAAATTCCTGGCAACAGTGTCTAACTCACGACGCGTATAACGGATTCGTTCTCTTAATAAAGCCAGACTCGCCTTGCGTTTTATATTGTTGGCGGCCACACTATTAATAAAATGAACAACTCTGGCGAAAGTTGGAATCAAGTTATTGTTTCTACATTTCAGTAAAAAATTTAGTGAACACAGCAACCTGGCTCTTTTCTCGCGTAATTTATCCAGTACGTGGATATCCTGAACCATCTCCTCCCCGTAAAGGTATTTGATGTGACTTCTGAAATTTTCCCGGCGTATTTGTTCTTCTAATAATTTCCGGGTATGCAGCCGGATCCCGTCGACATTCTGCCACGATATTTCGGCCCAGAGACGTCCGGCCATCATCAGGTGAGTACACAACTACTGAAGAGCCCAGGTGCAGTCGCGGTATTTTTACCGATTCTCTCGCACGTGTTGACATGCGCGGCATAGCCGAGTTGTACGTGCTGCCCTCGGTGGTGAAAGTAAAAGATCATCTAGTCATTGAGTATCGAATGACGCTGTCTATTCCGCTGTGAATGTATAATTTTAATAACAGGATTCCAAGTTTTATCCAGTTGAAAGCCGTTGTCACGATTTATAAGATTATCGGCAAGACGTATTTCCACTGATTCCTTGATTACGGAATCCCAAAATCCGGAAACCGGAGCTAAAATTTTTGTTCCATTGTATTCCATTGAATGTCCCAATGAAATACAGTGCTCTGCTACTGCCGATTTTGACGCTTGCCGCAGACGGGTGTATCTTTCATGTTCTGTACATCGTTCATGGACAGTTCTTGTCGTCTGGCCAATATATGCAGAGCCACATTCACAGGGAATTTTGTAGACGCCTGCTTTCTTCAGTTGTAAATCGTCTTTAACGGATCCAACCAGGGCCCGGTTCTTTGCTGGTGGACGGAAGATAACCTTGATTTTATTCTTCTTCAGTAATCGGCCTATTTTCGACGACACATTCCCGGCGTATGGAAGAAACGCAGTTGATTTAAAGTCGTCATCAGCGTTCTCAGTGCGCTGCTTCTTGTTATGACAGTTGCGCATGGCCTTTCTTATTTGGCGTGAAGTGTAGCCATTCTCTTTAAAAACCTTCTCCAAGTGTTCTAATTCTGCGTGGAGGTTTTCATCGTCCGATATTACATGCGCTCGATGTATTAAGGTACTGAGAACGCCGGCTGTTTGTGCTGGGTGGTGGCAGCTTGACGCCTGGAGATACAGATCTGTGTGAGTCGGTTTCCTGTACACAGAATGTCCTAATGACCCATCATTTTTACGGCATACTAGCACGTCTAGAAATGGTAAAGTGCCATCTTTTTCAATCTCCATCGTGAATTTGATGTTCTCATGTAAAGAGTTTAAATGATGAAGGAATTTCTCCAGTTCCTGTCTGCCATGAGGCCATACAACAAAAGTATCATCTACGTACCGCCAGAAGACCGTAGGCTTTAAGACAGCAGACTCAAGTGCTTTCTCCTCAAAGTCCTCCATAAAGAGATTAGCTACCACAGGGGACAAAGGGCTCCCCATGGCGACGCCGTCTGTTTGTTCAAAGAATTCGTCATTGAATAGAAAGTACGTTGAGGAGAGTATATGTTCAAACAAGGCCGTCATTTCTGCACTGAATAAGTTACCAATAAGATGTAACGATTCCATTAAAGGCACTTTGGTAAATAGTGAGACCACATCAAAGCTGACTAATAAATCCGAACTGCTAAGCTTAACTTCCTTCAAGCGACTGACAAAATCCTCGGAATTACGTATATGGTGGCAACACTTACCCACATACGGCTTTAGTAGTGAGGCCAGATATTTTGCTGTAGAGGACTTTGAGGAGAAAGCACTTGAGTCTGCTGTCTTAAAGCCTACGGTCTTCTGGCGGTACGTAGATGATACTTTTGTTGTATGGCCTCATGGCAGACAGGAACTGGAGAAATTCCTTCATCATTTAAACTCTTTACATGAGAACATCAAATTCACGATGGAGATTGAAAAAGATGGCACTTTACCATTTCTAGACGTGCTAGTATGCCGTAAAAATGATGGGTCATTAGGACATTCTGTGTACAGGAAACCGACTCACACAGATCTGTATCTCCAGGCGTCAAGCTGCCACCACCCAGCACAAACAGCCGGCGTTCTCAGTACCTTAATACATCGAGCGCATGTAATATCGGACGATGAAAACCTCCACGCAGAATTAGAACACTTGGAGAAGGTTTTTAAAGAGAATGGCTACACTTCACGCCAAATAAGAAAGGCCATGCGCAACTGTCATAACAAGAAGCAGCGCACTGAGAACGCTGATGACGACTTTAAATCAACTGCGTTTCTTCCATACGCCGGGAATGTGTCGTCGAAAATAGGCCGATTACTGAAGAAGAATAAAATCAAGGTTATCTTCCGTCCACCAGCAAAGAACCGGGCCCTGGTTGGATCCGTTAAAGACGATTTACAACTGAAGAAAGCAGGCGTCTACAAAATTCCCTGTGAATGTGGCTCTGCATATATTGGCCAGACGACAAGAACTGTCCATGAACGATGTACAGAACATGAAAGATACACCCGTCTGCGGCAAGCGTCAAAATCGGCAGTAGCAGAGCACTGTATTTCATTGGGACATTCAATGGAATACAATGGAACAAAAATTTTAGCTCCGGTTTCCGGATTTTGGGATTCCGTAATCAAGGAATCAGTGGAAATACGTCTTGCCGATAATCTTATAAATCGTGACAACGGCTTTCAACTGGATAAAACTTGGAATCCTGTTATTAAAATTATACATTCACAGCGGAATAGACAGCGTCATTCGATACTCAATGACTAGATGATCTTTTACTTTCACCACCGAGGGCAGCACGTACAACTCGGCTATGCCGCGCATGTCAACACGTGCGAGAGAATCGGTAAAAATACCGCGACTGCACCTGGGCTCTTCAGTAGTTGTGTACTCACCTGATGATGGCCGGACGTCTCTGGGCCGAAATATCGTGGCAGAATGTCGACGGGATCCGGCTGCATACCCGGAAATTATTAGAAGAACAAATACGCCGGGAAAATTTCAGAAGTCACATCAAATACCTTTACGGGGAGGAGATGGTTCAGGATATCCACGTACTGGATAAATTACGCGAGAAAAGAGCCAGGTTGCTGTGTTCACTAAATTTTTTACTGAAATGTAGAAACAATAACTTGATTCCAACTTTCGCCAGAGTTGTTCATTTTATTAATAGTGTGGCCGCCAACAATATAAAACGCAAGGCGAGTCTGGCTTTATTAAGAGAACGAATCCGTTATACGCGTCGTGAGTTAGACACTGTTGCCAGGAATTTATATTATTTACATCTGAAGATTGCAGCAAGATGTTCTTCCCTTAGCTGGGACTGGATTGACGGTGTATCTTGGGCCAAGGCAGACTGGGCTCACAGGAACAGTACGAACAGGCAAAGTGCGAAGTTTAGCCAACTCGTAACACGAAAGCCGCAAGAAGCTATCTCTGGACGATCCGTGGTGAACCTTACGGAGAAATCGTTTGACGATGCGACGATGTCAGTGCTTGCGAAAGGTTTAAACTTCGCCCCTACTCCTGTTTCACTGCCTTTAACGGATTTCATCAGTTCCATTGAGGAAGCTATTAGACGTCTCCCTGCGGATAATGCAGACGAAATTCGACGTGAATCTTGCCGAACGTTGTTGAAATGTGCGCCACAACGGAGTAACATCTCGCCAGCTGAAAGAGCTGCTCTCCGCAGCCTCAGAGAAGATACTAGCACAGTCGTACTGCCTGCGGATAAGGGTAACGCCACAGTTCTTCTGACAAGGGAAGCCTACAACGAGAAGATATATTGTCAGCTAAATGATTCCACGTACCGCAGAATTGAAAAGGACCCAACAAGCCGAATATCAAGGAAAACTGCTACCCTTTTGAACGACTGTTCTCTACCTGAACAAATTATCAAGAGATTGAGACCACACAATGCAGTACCACCAAGACTCTACGGTCTTCCCAAGATACACAAGGATGGTGCCCCACTACGATTAATAGTGAGTAATATTGGTGCTGCCACCTATTCTACAGCAAAATATCTGGCCTCACTACTAAAGCCGTATGTGGGTAAGTGTTGCCACCATATACGTAATTCCGAGGATTTTGTCAGTCGCTTGAAGGAAGTTAAGCTTAGCAGTTCGGATTTATTAGTCAGCTTTGATGTGGTCTCACTATTTACCAAAGTGCCTTTAATGGAATCGTTACATCTTATTGGTAACTTATTCAGTGCAGAAATGACGGCCTTGTTTGAACATATACTCTCCTCAACGTACTTTCTATTCAATGACGAATTATTTGAACAAACAGACGGCGTCGCCATGGGGAGCCCTTTGTCCCCTGTGGTAGCTAATCTCTTTATGGAGGACTTTGAGGAGAAAGCACTTGAGTCTGCTGTCTTAAAGCCTACGGTCTTCTGGCGGTACGTAGATGATACTTTTGTTGTATGGCCTCATGGCAGACAGGAACTGGAGAAATTCCTTCATCATTTAAACTCTTTACATGAGAACATCAAATTCACGATGGAGATTGAAAAAGATGGCACTTTACCATTTCTAGACGTGCTAGTATGCCGTAAAAATGATGGGTCATTAGGACATTCTGTGTACAGGAAACCGACTCACACAGATCTGTATCTCCAGGCGTCAAGCTGCCACCACCCAGCACAAACAGCCGGCGTTCTCAGTACCTTAATACATCGAGCGCATGTAATATCGGACGATGAAAACCTCCACGCAGAATTAGAACACTTGGAGAAGGTTTTTAAAGAGAATGGCTACACTTCACGCCAAATAAGAAAGGCCATGCGCAACTGTCATAACAAGAAGCAGCGCACTGAGAACGCTGATGACGACTTTAAATCAACTGCGTTTCTTCCATACGCCGGGAATGTGTCGTCGAAAATAGGCCGATTACTGAAGAAGAATAAAATCAAGGTTATCTTCCGTCCACCAGCAAAGAACCGGGCCCTGGTTGGATCCGTTAAAGACGATTTACAACTGAAGAAAGCAGGCGTCTACAAAATTCCCTGTGAATGTGGCTCTGCATATATTGGCCAGACGACAAGAACTGTCCATGAACGATGTACAGAACATGAAAGATACACCCGTCTGCGGCAAGCGTCAAAATCGGCAGTAGCAGAGCACTGTATTTCATTGGGACATTCAATGGAATACAATGGAACAAAAATTTTAGCTCCGGTTTCCGGATTTTGGGATTCCGTAATCAAGGAATCAGTGGAAATACGTCTTGCCGATAATCTTATAAATCGTGACAACGGCTTTCAACTGGATAAAACTTGGAATCCTGTTATTAAAATTATACATTCACAGCGGAATAGACAGCGTCATTCGATACTCAATGACTAGATGATCTTTTACTTTCACCACCGAGGGCAGCACGTACAACTCGGCTATGCCGCGCATGTCAACACGTGCGAGAGAATCGGTAAAAATACCGCGACTGCACCTGGGCTCTTCAGTAGTTGTGTACTCACCTGATGATGGCCGGACGTCTCTGGGCCGAAATATCGTGGCAGAATGTCGACGGGATCCGGCTGCATACCCGGAAATTATTAGAAGAACAAATACGCCGGGAAAATTTCAGAAGTCACATCAAATACCTTTACGGGGAGGAGATGGTTCAGGATATCCACGTACTGGATAAATTACGCGAGAAAAGAGCCAGGTTGCTGTGTTCACTAAATTTTTTACTGAAATGTAGAAACAATAACTTGATTCCAACTTTCGCCAGAGTTGTTCATTTTATTAATAGTGTGGCCGCCAACAATATAAAACGCAAGGCGAGTCTGGCTTTATTAAGAGAACGAATCCGTTATACGCGTCGTGAGTTAGACACTGTTGCCAGGAATTTATATTATTTACATCTGAAGATTGCAGCAAGATGTTCTTCCCTTAGCTGGGACTGGATTGACGGTGTATCTTGGGCCAAGGCAGACTGGGCTCACAGGAACAGTACGAACAGGCAAAGTGCGAAGTTTAGCCAACTCGTAACACGAAAGCCGCAAGAAGCTATCTCTGGACGATCCGTGGTGAACCTTACGGAGAAATCGTTTGACGATGCGACGATGTCAGTGCTTGCGAAAGGTTTAAACTTCGCCCCTACTCCTGTTTCACTGCCTTTAACGGATTTCATCAGTTCCATTGAGGAAGCTATTAGACGTCTCCCTGCGGATAATGCAGACGAAATTCGACGTGAATCTTGCCGAACGTTGTTGAAATGTGCGCCACAACGGAGTAACATCTCGCCAGCTGAAAGAGCTGCTCTCCGCAGCCTCAGAGAAGATACTAGCACAGTCGTACTGCCTGCGGATAAGGGTAACGCCACAGTTCTTCTGACAAGGGAAGCCTACAACGAGAAGATATATTGTCAGCTAAATGATTCCACGTACCGCAGAATTGAAAAGGACCCAACAAGCCGAATATCAAGGAAAACTGCTACCCTTTTGAACGACTGTTCTCTACCTGAACAAATTATCAAGAGATTGAGACCACACAATGCAGTACCACCAAGACTCTACGGTCTTCCCAAGATACACAAGGATGGTGCCCCACTACGATTAATAGTGAGTAATATTGGTGCTGCCACCTATTCTACAGCAAAATATCTGGCCTCACTACTAAAGCCGTATGTGGGTAAGTGTTGCCACCATATACGTAATTCCGAGGATTTTGTCAGTCGCTTGAAGGAAGTTAAGCTTAGCAGTTCGGATTTATTAGTCAGCTTTGATGTGGTCTCACTATTTACCAAAGTGCCTTTAATGGAATCGTTACATCTTATTGGTAACTTATTCAGTGCAGAAATGACGGCCTTGTTTGAACATATACTCTCCTCAACGTACTTTCTATTCAATGACGAATTATTTGAACAAACAGACGGCGTCGCCATGGGGAGCCCTTTGTCCCCTGTGGTAGCTAATCTCTTTATGGAGGACTTTGAGGAGAAAGCACTTGAGTCTGCTGTCTTAAAGCCTACGGTCTTCTGGCGGTACGTAGATGATACTTTTGTTGTATGGCCTCATGGCAGACAGGAACTGGAGAAATTCCTTCATCATTTAAACTCTTTACATGAGAACATCAAATTCACGATGGAGATTGAAAAAGATGGCACTTTACCATTTCTAGACGTGCTAGTATGCCGTAAAAATGATGGGTCATTAGGACATTCTGTGTACAGGAAACCGACTCACACAGATCTGTATCTCCAGGCGTCAAGCTGCCACCACCCAGCACAAACAGCCGGCGTTCTCAGTACCTTAATACATCGAGCGCATGTAATATCGGACGATGAAAACCTCCACGCAGAATTAGAACACTTGGAGAAGGTTTTTAAAGAGAATGGCTACACTTCACGCCAAATAAGAAAGGCCATGCGCAACTGTCATAACAAGAAGCAGCGCACTGAGAACGCTGATGACGACTTTAAATCAACTGCGTTTCTTCCATACGCCGGGAATGTGTCGTCGAAAATAGGCCGATTACTGAAGAAGAATAAAATCAAGGTTATCTTCCGTCCACCAGCAAAGAACCGGGCCCTGGTTGGATCCGTTAAAGACGATTTACAACTGAAGAAAGCAGGCGTCTACAAAATTCCCTGTGAATGTGGCTCTGCATATATTGGCCAGACGACAAGAACTGTCCATGAACGATGTACAGAACATGAAAGATACACCCGTCTGCGGCAAGCGTCAAAATCGGCAGTAGCAGAGCACTGTATTTCATTGGGACATTCAATGGAATACAATGGAACAAAAATTTTAGCTCCGGTTTCCGGATTTTGGGATTCCGTAATCAAGGAATCAGTGGAAATACGTCTTGCCGATAATCTTATAAATCGTGACAACGGCTTTCAACTGGATAAAACTTGGAATCCTGTTATTAAAATTATACATTCACAGCGGAATAGACAGCGTCATTCGATACTCAATGACTAGATGATCTTTTACTTTCACCACCGAGGGCAGCACGTACAACTCGGCTATGCCGCGCATGTCAACACGTGCGAGAGAATCGGTAAAAATACCGCGACTGCACCTGGGCTCTTCAGTAGTTGTGTACTCACCTGATGATGGCCGGACGTCTCTGGGCCGAAATATCGTGGCAGAATGTCGACGGGATCCGGCTGCATACCCGGAAATTATTAGAAGAAAACTAGTCTTGCTCACACGGAGACTTACCGTCAATCGTTCTTTTCACACACCATTCGCGAATGGAACAGAACAGAGGGGAAGTGACAGTGCTACACCCACCAGACACCATAACTTGACTTGCGGAGTGTACATCTAGATGCAGATGTAAGTAAACTTGCTGAATTGAGGAACAAATGCAACTCCAAACTAACGTCATTTTACTCGATTTTAGCTTTTCAAGCTAGAGTGCTTCCCTTGTTAGTAATAAGGCGCCATCAACTCTGGATTCATCCAACTTTGTTGAACTGCCTCTAGGAAATTATCTGAAGCTGTCATCTCTACATACATACCACTGACATCCTAGCAGTACTTCTGTCAAAGAAGACAGCGTTGTGCTTTGTGCGTGGCAGCCTGAGACAGACTGCGTATCTTGCGGGACCTTTTTTTTTCTTTCGAGCTTTATTTTGACTGCTGTTGCCGGTCATCTTATTACTTTATGCAGGCCGTGTGCTTCATACAGACCCCTTGGCCCGCACCCACCGCCACCGCCGCGCAGCAAAATCATGCCGCGCAGTTGAGGCCACAGGCACTGTTGCCCAGCCAGCACCACGTGCAAATAGGGATGTTTTAAGTTCTTTTGTCTGCTCTTTGGTATTATATTTCATTTACTTAAGGCAATTAAACTTAATTTTTGAAAGAAAAATGCATGAATTTGGAAGTGGGAAACTGTAAATTTATGGCATAATTTAAGAACAGAATAAAAAGAGAGGAAAGAGTAGACATAAATGTCCCTTCACCAACACCACTTGGGAAGGGGACTTGGTACTGAACTTCATGTCCAGTGTGCCTGTGTGGTGTTACCCATTTTATCTGCATGAACATCTCTCCTCAGGAAAATTAGATTTGTTCAGTCCATGCAGATGTAATCTAATATATGCTTGGTATCATTTGTTAGGGCTATGCGAATTAATATTTGTTTTGTTACATAACAACTACCAATACTAGGTTAGTTAGTAAACAAATTTTACATGGCTTTGGAACAATATCCTGCCTCGATGTAATCCAGTTAAGTTATACACAGATCGTATGCCGCTGTAGCAGAAATAACAAGCCACAACTAACTCAGTTATTAACCTTGAAAAAAATATATATTTGTGTGATACAGCTACTTTCTCAGAGTAGTGCGCTTGTTAATCTTGCATATATAGCATAATATGCATGATCTGTTAGTCAGGTTACCTTCCATTGGGAAAGTGGGTGCACTCATCGACTGTTATGTGATTTGCAAATTATAGAGCGCAGCAATAAGTCGTCCTTTTCTTGTAGGTTTTATTACGCAAATCCAGATTTCGGCTGGTGCCTGTCCACTATCAATGCAACATTTTCTAATCTCGATGCATGGTAGTTCCCTGTTGTTGACTGACGCCCAAACAACAGGGAACTAACATGCAATCGAGATTAGAAAATGTTGCACTGATATTGGTTAGGCAGTACCCGAAATCTGGATTTGCGTAATAAAACCTACAAAACAAGGACGACTGATTGGTTCGCTCTGTAACTTATAAATTTATATGATCTTTTACCGTTGCATATTAACACGGTTTGAATTACTGCTTACATATCTTATATTACATTCGTATTATTACATTTACAATGATGCATTCATTTATATTACTACTTAACAATGATTTGCACAGGTTTTCACGTGGATTCTAGAACAATATCTATTCACAGACTATTCTGATTACTTCTTATTTTAATTACATGCATGCATAATGAGACATAAATTGCGATCTTTGACTTATGTTCATGTTAATGCATGTTTAATGTGTTTATGTTACGTGTGTTTTGCGTGCCAGTGTCATGTCACTCGTTTCATCGTCGAACACTTTTCCACTTCTAACGTCATTTTATTCGGTTTTTAGCTTTGCGAGCTAGAGTAATTCCCTTGTTAGTAATAAGACACCATCGACTCTGGTTTCACCCAACTCTGTTGAACAGACTCTGGGAACTTATTTGAAGCGATCGTGTCTACAGGCACACCACTGACATTCTGGCACTATTTCTGTCGAAGAAGACAGCACTGTGCTTAGAATGTGGCCACCGGAGACACGGAGCTAGGGCGCTCTGACATATGTTGCGGGACTCCCCAGTTCTGCGTAGGCGACGAGGCGAAAGCGCACTTTCGCTGCTACGTCACGTGACGTCACGCCCACACGCACTCTCGCGGCAGCCAATGCGCAGGACACGTAACAGGGCAGAGCTCCAAGGGCAGCTGGCCATCCCAGCGTCGAGCGGGGAACTCCTCGGCCATGCGCGCCTTTTATCACCTTGCGAGGCGTGAGTCTTCCCGCACAATATACTACGTAATGATCGATGTTTCTACACATACCAAGTTATTCATCCTCGTCAATCTACGGCTGCACAACAAGCAAACTGTCAGACCAGTGTGTACGTGTTATGCATGTGTCGCGCGGCAGATACAAGCGGCATAGTGCTGGTGAAATAATCAGCTGTTAGCAATTTCATTGTAAATCTGCTACCGACCAGGAGCAAAAGATAAATTATACGGGGTACGGTACTCAAATCAGATATAAAACAACATCAAGTTGTTCGTTAGGTAAAAATGGTTTTAAGTAGAGTAGAGTGAGCGTCTTCTAGTAACCAATTCAGCATAACCCGGAAACTACACGTTAACCATTTTCCTCCACGTAGGACTCAACAACACTGTACGAATACTGACGACAGATATGCTTTGATACTTTGCAGACTCTTCGTCGTCTTTTCAGACAGACCGCTTTCTGCGTCATTTCAGTACACTTCTGCGCACTAATCTTTTAGACATTCTTGCCACAAATCAGTCCTCTGGAACCTCCTGTTTCTCCACATATTTCCTATTCTTCCCACCTACTGCAGTGTAAAGATTTTTATGTGCTTATTACGACACAGTCGTCGTAAAATACGTTTTTATAAGTTTCATGGTGCACAGCGCTGTAAACATCAGCTGCTAGAAAGAAAATTAGCCATACAGTCTTTCAACGACATATTCGGAGACTTCACAATTTAGAATTCGTTCAGGACTGGCGGTTATTTCCGGGAAAATGGAAATGAACGATTGGCGTCATTGGTCGGGAGGCCCCTTAAGGGGCAGTTCTGGCCGCCTTGGTGCAGGTCTTATTACATTCGACGCCACATTGGGCGGCCTGCGCGCTGGATGGGTACGAAATGATGCTGAAGGCAACACAACACCCAGTCCCTGAGCGGAGAAAACCCCCGACCCAGCCGGGAATCGAAGCCGGGCCCGTAGGACGGCAATCCGTCATGCTGACCACTCAGCTATCAGGGCGGACTGTTGCCGGGAAGAAATCGATAACTATTACATCCGCAGAGGCACCCAAGACTTGATGTGCATACAGGCGATCGCGCTGTTTTTAGACATCTCGTTTTGACGGGTTCTCTGTCAGGTAGGTTCCATAGATTGGAAACAGGCCTGGAGTAATCATGTCGGGAGTGAAAATGCCAGAGACAAGAATCATTAACATTTATTCGCCTTCTTCGCTAGGTCTGCGAATAATGCGACCGATCTCAGATCTAAATACACCACTTTCGTTGAACATTAAGAAAAAAAATTGCGTGTATTAAATTATCAGGAGCCAGCGTATTGTTAATGCTGCGTCACTTATTATAGCTGCAGTATGATCAAAAGTATATCGTTCACAGCTATAGATGTTTCAGAATCACTGAAATAATATGAAATATTTTGTGTAGTTGCTCACGGGCCTAAGGTATTTGACATACTTCTCTACGATACTTCTTTCAGTACTGTATGTAGAATAGGGAAGCGTCTAATAGTAGATCTGCAGATCAGACAACATATCTGTAATTTTGCGAGGTTTTTTATTTATAAGACCATGGAGGGATTCAGATTTTGTAAAACAACTTCACGTATAATGTTCAGCTAATTATCTCTATATACAGGGTGTTACAAAAAAGTACAGCCAAACTTTCAGGAAACATTCCTCAGACACAAAGATAGAAAATATGTCATGTGGACATGTGTCCAGAAACGTTTACTTTCCATGTTAAAGCTCATTTTATTACTTCACTTCAAATCACATTAATCATGGAATGGAAACACACAGCAATAGAACGTACCAGCGTGACTTCAAACACTTTGTTACAGGAAATGTTCAAAATGTTCTCCGTTGGCGAGGATACATACATCCACCCTCCGTCGCATGGAATCCCTGATGCGCTGATGCAGCCCTGGAGAATGGCGTATTGTATCACAGCCGTCCACAATACGAGCACGAAAAGTCTCTACATTTGGTACCGGGGTTGCGTAGACAAGAGCTTTCAAATGGCCCCATAAATGAAAGTCAAGAGGGTTGAGGTCAGGAGAGCGTGGAGGCCATGGAATTGGTCGGCCTCTACCAATCCATCGGTCACCGAATCTGTTGTTGAGAAGCGTACGAACACTTCGACTGAAATGTGCAGGAGCTCCATCGCGCATGAACCACATGTTGTGTCATCCTTATGTTCTAGCAGCACAGGTACAGTATCCCGTATGAAATCATGATAACGTGCTCCATTGAGCGTAGGTGGACGAAACTAAAATGAGCTCTAACATGGAAAATAAGCGTTTCCGGACTCATGTCCACATAAGATCTTTTCTTTATTTGTGTGTGAGGAATGTTTCCTGAAAGTTTGGCCGTACCTTTTTGTAACACCCTGTGTACAGGACAATGTCCCGACTGACGGTCTGGCTCTCATCGTCCAGCTCAAATTGATAAGGATAGATACATGTAATTTGGAGAAGGTGTGGATCTTATACTGTAAGCGTTGTTTGAGAGAGGATTTTTCGAAATTCCAATCCTAGGTGAAGTAGGGGATGAAGGTTTGTTTAAAAAAAAATCACTGTTAACACAATTTTGAAGCTAGATCTACAGCAATTGGTATTCGGTCAGAATTAAAGAAATACATGTTCCAGCATTTTTGAAAATTTTATCCAATGGGAGTGAAATAGTGGGTGAAAGTTATATTGAAAATAAGTAATTACTAAAGAACGACTAAAGGATTTTTAAGGCTACATCTATGACGACTGGTATTTGACTTCTCGGTTAGATATAAAGAAATACTTGTTATGGGATGAAAGCTGCTATGGAAATATCTCCACAATAACGCAAAAGGCATGATTAACTCAAACTTTGGAGTCCACCTACTAGAATCATTTTTTGATCAGAAGTACATTTGGAAAAGACCATGCTTCTGCAGCCTTCATTAACATGAAAAGCCTAAAGTGTGTTGCAATTATTAACAACATAAAAATTCGATTAAATACAATCAAAGCAAAAATCTCTGCAAGCCATAAGTCGAAGCTAGTTTTTTATATAATATTGTCAATAAATTATTATGTGACCTGAAGATGTTCAGAACTGACCGACATGAGATGTTTAATAATGGAAAAGTAAATCTGTGTGAATGTACAATGAAGTTTCTCAAGAAATAACTTCTTTAGCAAACGCAGGCATCGCCCTGCATGGGAACAGTGATTGTTGGGAATTGTTGTACATATCAATCGTCACAGGTCGGCTATTAGACATTACTAGTTGCTCTCATCAGACATATCTCCAGATATTCATTGACCTCATACAGTCATATGTATGATTTCACAGTATATGATGCAACTGAATTAATATAAGAAGAAGAAATACGTGTTATCTGGCGGAATTCGCCAACGAACAACGGATGATTAATGATGAAAGCGGAAGGATTTTTAGGCCTCCGATACGGTAGGACAATAGTTTAAGTCACCACATTGGAAATGGCAGCTACTAGAGGCGCACTAGGGTAACGAGTTGCGAAGTCATGGTACAAAGAGGCCGCTAGCACGTTCCACGTCGTCGTTCTGAGAAGGGCTGACGTGAGAACAGCCTTGACGCTGCATCGTAAATCTGGGTCACCATCAACAGCGATGGTTGGCGGTAGGTCAGGCGCTTTCGGGTTGGAGGACACGTACTTTGTTAGGCAACTTTCAAGAACACACAAAAACCGTAATTTATCGCATAAACACGCCGCTGTAAAAGAAGTGTTGCAGTTTCGACCCATTTGTGCTGTCTGCTATCCCGGTGAGCTTTGCACTTGAACGTTCACTTTTCTACTGATAACGATTATTGCCAAAATTTATAGAGTATCCTGAGTAAGTTTTGAATTGCAAATTTTTGAATAAGACAATATACCGAAATGAAGCGAAATTAGACAGGTATGAGTTTATAACTGCAACACAATCTTTCCCAGAATTTACAGAACGATTATTTACAACGGTCAAGCGATCTAAAACCAACTAGATCCTTCGCACAATGCGTGATCCCATACAGAAATTGTCTCAATGTCTCTCTCTCTCTTTCTCTTTCTCTCTCTCTCTCTCTCTCTCTCTCTCTCTCTCTGTGTGTGTGTGTGTGTGTGTGTGTAGTACACCTTCATACTCTGAGAATTATTTCCTAATTGTAGTGCGATGATAACATGACGAATAATACGTGTTGAAACTAGAGCACAGTAGCATGAATATCCCCCCCCCCCCTTCTTACCACCCTTGCAACCCCTTTGTGGACTACACTGATTCTGACTGTATTCTGGAAACTACTTTCGTAGTAGTTGCAGACTAACTTAATCTCTGTACTCATAAATAGCCATGGTGTTGTTTTCTTGCCAAGGTCATGTAACTGCTTTGTGCGAATGACTAGCGAATGCTCGTGCAACGAGTGCTCATTAGGATAAATATGGAGACGAAAGAAATGGAGAGAAAGAACCTCGATGCCGTCACGTTGTCCTCGCCCTATGAGGCTACCGACAGGTTCTGAATTTGTCACAGGACTTTCACTATCATTTTAGTCATCGCGAATTGTTCACCACTGGCTCGCGTGATAGAACGATCCTGTAATCGAAATGAAGAAAGTTACACAACTTACTGGGACCAGCACTTGGAAGAAGTACAATCTATCTTCACGCTTGGTGTAGTTAAAATTCTTTTGCTCTGATCATTGTCTACTTGATACTGAAATGCAATTTTTCCTCCTAGAGGTTCCGTTAGCCAACGGCCTTGCCGCAGTGGAAACACCGGTTCCCGTCAGATCACCGAAGTTAAGCGCTGTCGGACTGGGCTAGCACTTGGATGGGTGACCATCCTGTCCACTGAGCGCTGTTGGAAAGCGGGGTGCACTCAGCCCTTGTGAGGCAAACCGAGGAGCTATTTGATTGAGAAGCAGCGGCTCCGGTCTCAGAAAGTGACATACAGCCGGGAGAGCGGTGTGCTGACCACATGCCCCTCCAATTCGCATCCAGTGACGCCTGTGGTCTGAGGATGAAACGGCGGCCAGTCGGTACCCTTGGCGGCCTGTGCGGGAGGAGTTTAGTTTAGTTTTTTAGAGTTTCCGTTGTACGCAATGTGATATCTCAGAACCACAATCTACAGCGTTCTAGTCGTGGACCTTTGAATTCGTGGATGCCTCTCCAACGTTCCCGCTACCACGGCCAGTTTCACGTCGTTAGTCAGTTATGACTGAAAAAAAAAAAAGACATAATGAGACCGTGCAGCACGTACAGAACATTACTACTGCAAACGTTCGCCACGTTGACCTTGCTAATATCAAACACAGTTTTCCAGAGACAGCTGAACGACAGCGAACGCACGATAAGCTAATGAGATGGCGTCCATATCGGAGCGGCGCTGCGCTGAGTCGGTCAATATGCGACGCCCTCGGACACACGTGTGACATTGACACGTGTGGCTTAACGAGATCTGTGCTGCTACGAAGAGAAACTATCCCCCTGTATTATGTTTATTTTATTTAATCTTTATCCAGTTCAACACTTTTGTCAGGAACAGAGTGCTATAGAAATTAATCAAGTACACGGAAACGAAATTGATCGAGCAAATTAGTGTATACGAAACTTATTGAAAGAAAACAATAAATCATGATACTGCTGCATGCCAAAATGAAAATAACAAGGAAAACAACAAGAATAACGATAACAACACAAAGGACTTGAATTTGCTTCTGTTAACGAAAACAATGTGTGATTTGATAAGGAGAAGAAATGACTGACTTCGGCAGAGTACACTGACCGTCTACAGGGTAGTTACTATTAAACTCTCACTACTTCATCCAGTGTTGACGGAAAACTATTTACGGTACAGGAACCCAACTTCATAGGAACGATGTGCGGACTGTGCGCTGTAGGATTTGCGTTGTTGGCAGCGACAGTGTCATGACTTGCCGTTAGGTGCCGCTGACAGTACAGCACTTAGGGCTGAAACACAGGCATCAGTGCGCATTATAGTTGCAGTCAACATAGACGAGCGTCGATTTACCCGCACAGTTGTTTTATCGAAACTACAGCAATAGTGCTGCTGCTACTCGCGTGTATTCTTTCCGCAACGGGGTTTATGAACACGTTTCTGAAGTGGCGATTTGGGAGTTGTCTCTGGTATAACCTAACGGCCAACTGCACCAAAAACTGCTGAAGCAGTTACTGTTGCCACGGTTGAGAACGCTGGATGCAATGTGCGATCTTCAAACGATTCACAAGCTGTGTCAGGACAGCTTTCGACAAGTGCTGCGAACAACTGGGAAATGGTATCTCTAGTGCGGTTCCATGTTGTCGTCGATGCAGATGGTCGTCAGATTGAGCAACGTCTGTAACGTGGAAAGTAAACGTGGTACGTAATTAAAAAATGTTACCCACTCGTGTGGAAATTAAAATGTGTTTCTTTCAATTGTTTATTCGATAATTCTCTTCCGCCGTGTTCTTACCGGTTGGCTCTGAACACTATCGGACTTAACTTCTGAGGTCATCAGTCCCCTAGAACTTGAAACTACTTAAACTTAACTAACGTAGCGATCGCAGACATAAGCGACTAGGACCGCTCGGCCACACTGGCCGGCTGCCCTTACCGATGTTTCCGAAATGTTTCATCGTCCTACGACCACTCGTTTTTCATGGGGGCCCTCAGAAGAAGCGAAAGTGTAATTATAACTAGCCTATATTTCAGACAAAGGCCAAAATCGAAAGAGAAGTATAAAATCATCATCATCACATTCAAAATGTGAAAACTGCATCGTCTACAGACCGGAATAAGACAGAAATCGAAGAAGACCTCTACTGTCATTAGACGTGAACAGACGCGTGATTTGTTCTACTTGAATCGCTCTCCAAGTTCTATTTTTCCTATATACACCTTGCCCGCTAAAAAGTTATTTTATAATAATTTTTATTGCGGAAGTCATCCTGACGCACAGAATAAACAATCACTGAAGGAGGCAATCAGATGAAGGGCCGTGAACAAACGAAACTTCGTGCGTTACTCAATAAAAAAATTTTCTACAATACTGAGAACCATTAGGTGCATGTACAGATCGTAAATTGAAATCTCATGACTTATTAAATCGTTTCCTTCTTTCTGTTCAGCGTATGTTGAGAGTGCTTGTTCTAATGGGGTTCGCGCATTGATATGCAATTTAAAAATATACAATACATTCAGCGGTGTTAAAAATTTGGCATGTACAGGTCATTGGCCATAAACAAAGATATAAATCGGAAAACTTTGTAAGTTTCGTATCAAAACAGACTGAAGTAAGTAAAAGAAATCGAAGTTTCACAGTGGTTTGCATCGCATGTTAAACTGTACAATATTCTCAAGTCAACGCCATCTATATGTATCCACCAGATCAATATAACCGATCTGGTCGTCACATCAAGTTCCATGATAAAGCACTCCTTTCAACTTTCCTTCTACTGTTTCACGAAATAACACTATTACATGAACCAACATGATGGATTCACAGAATCACACCCTGTTCGAAGTCAGTTCATTCTTTTGTTGAGTCGTTCCGCAGATACTTTTTATCATCATATGTTGATTCTTTGCATCTGCGCTTGTATGTATATATCCCAAGACGGGTAGCCTGACACAGAAGAATTTCAGCGGAGTATCTGGTAACATTTGTTCGCGTGGTACGTGATCGGAACTGGCAGTCGAATGTATTTCAGGAAGTGCCATTTCAGAAATCAGTTACAGGCCATTGCCCAATTTTCAAGTCTGCATGAGCATTACGTCCTATTACAAAGTATTATACTCTGTGGAACGTCTGCTGAGACGGTGACGATGTGTGGGAGAACAGTTCTCTTTCATGGGTATGAAGAATATTCCTAGCTAACGTACAAAGGCTCAGCTGCACTCGCTAGCAGAAGAAGTCGACCTCAACATCAAGGTAAGAGAAAAAGCTGCATGTGGCCCAGTAACGGGAAGACTGAAATTTAATCCCCTTTCTGAGTGGTTTGAGTCGTGTGTATCGTTAAACCACTTTCTCTAGATGCTCGGCGTGTTGGTTTATGCAGACTTCGTGGGAAGATTTTCTGTACGACTTGCACATTCTCCTCGGTGCTGGATGTAGAGGAGCGACTTTTATGGAATATTTTTTCTGTGTCACCTATGCAACTACCGGAAAACACGATATTACAACACCATGTAGTCCCCTCTGTGCTCGTATCAATACGCGACAAATATCTAATTGTAGCTCCAGCTGTGATCAAAGCTCAGTGTGACATTAAATGCTGAACCTTGATTGACTACTAATATTTCTTGTTAAGGAAACTGTAACGGAGTGTGGAGCAGGGATCCTTTTTAATCACTCTTTTGATTAATAAAGAAAACAAAAGAAATATTCTGTACGAGCCACATTCCATCTATTGCACAGCTGTATGGATCTTTCTTTGCTGATAACATCAAGCGCTGTGTCCATGGTCTGCAACTAAGATTTTATATTAAATAAATTAAACCATTGTACGGAACAAGATTCCTATTTCGTAAGACTCTTTCAAATCATAAAAAAGGAAGGAAATATTCGAGTAGGAGTTACATCCCACACATTGCATTGCTTTCGGGACATATCAATCCTGACAACAACTCATCAGCGACTAGATCTGCTGTGTTAATGCTTTCTCATACAATGGAGTTTCAACTTCCTCTCTGTATGAAGAAGACAAAAAAAACCATTAGATTCAGTGGTGAACGTGTTTTCAACGTCATTTATGATATAGACATTATTTGACGGTGGACTAAAAATAACTCAACACAAACTAATGCAAAATGACCAGATGAAAGCGCAGTGTAGCCACGGAGGATGGAGATGTCATTTAGGGACACTGTTTGTCTCTTCTTACTATTGCGCAGTCGGAGGATTTTCCAGTCGTTAGAATTAGTTAGGGACACATAAAAAAAATCAAAATAGTGAAACTGTACCCGAGTTGTTATATGTGAATATTCATTACATCACTTCCTTGAGCAAGAGGCGGGGGAGGTCAGGCCAATCAAATATCCCACACAATCGCATTAAGTAGTGAAACTTTCCATGTCACATTTGCGAACTGTACAGCAGGATAACTTCACTTATCAGGCAAGGGAAAAATTTCTCAATCTCTCACAGAGATAAGGTTGGCAAAACTGATGTATTTTTTTCTGACGTTGATATATGTTGCGCAAATCAAGAGTCAACTTGATCAGCGGAATAGTTTGGTTTATATTAAGTTTCAAAAAGTTCCTGTTGTGTGTGGTTTGTTATAAGGAAAAATGGAGTATCGTACCATCATTAACTCTCTCTTTCCTTGATTTCTACTTCATTTTCAGCATTTCAGAACTGAGTGGTTGCGTTCAAACACGAAGCACCGCTTTCGAAACTGATCCACAAAAACAACATTCCGAAACTTCTGCCAAAAATGTAAGATATTATTGAATTGCACAGCATGAAAGATGCGCAGTCAACAGACTACGAAACTGCTGAAGCTGCAGGCATATCAGAAAAATACAGTTCGTTCTACATGAATAATTAACTATGAAAAGATTATGCGGAAAATTGTTGCCGCATTCGTTTAATGTTGACGAAATGGAAATATGAAAACATCTCTGCAATGATTGCACAGTTTTAAAGCGGATACATCTGTATTTGTCCGTTGATTAAATAGGTTAGCACACAAATCGTCCTGACATTGTGGATCTTGAAATATATGATAAGTGCCTGGACTGCACCGCAAAAGAAAGAAAAAAAAAAACAGAACGACTCACAAGCTTAAAAACGTGCCTTGTCATTGGGAATACTGGTGAATTTCAAGTACGAATTATTCGAGTATCCGTCCTGTTTACCAGATTTGGCACTGTGTATATTCGATATGCAGGTATTCCCACATGTAAGGTATTCGTGGTCGCACAGCTATACAGCTTCAATGAAGAGATTAAGGCGTCACTGGCTGGTTATTTCGTAGACGTTGTAGAACTATACTTCAGCGATGAATCTAGTTATTGCAAAACCTTTTGACAAAGTGCGTAGGTGCAAAAGGAAGGAAGATGAGGATCTAACGTCGCGTGACGGCATGGCCGTTGGAGGTGAAGCGGCAGCTCGTGTAGGGAAACTGTAAGAAATGAAATACACAATGTAATTTTCAAAAGAACTACCCCTGCATTCACCGTATGTCATTTAGAGTAATAATGGGAAACGTAAATTACGGTGGTCAGGTAGAGAGTAGAGCCCCTAACTCCACAATGAGAATGCAATGCTCTATTGTGCCACCTCGAATGGGTACATAAAAGGAGGTCACGTCGAAAAGTAGGAGAATTTTACCTGTAACGAGCAGTCTTTCCCTGGTAACGTAGTCTTAACATTCCTCTACAGTACTGGACTATAAGAGAATTATTAAATTGTTAAGATTTGTCTAGCGCAATTTCGTAACGTGAAACTGATTATGAATCCAGGATCTAGTTCGCAGACCAGGCTGTTTGCTTTTCGTTCAGCTCGTTCCACGTCAGTCCTGCAGGGCTTTTGAAGTTCTATCGTATCTACTGACAGCGTTGGGAGAGCCAGCCCTGACAAAACTCTACCATCTGGTGAGCAAGATGTATGAGACAGACGAAATACCCTCAGATGCAAGAAGCATATAATAATTCCAATCCTAAAGAAAGCAGATGTTGACAGATGTGAAAATTACCGAACTATCCGTCACGGCTGCACAATACTAAAGCGAATTCTTTACAGACGAATGGAAAAAGCTGGTAGAAGCCGACCTCGGGGAAGATCAGTTTGAATTCCGTAGATATATTGGATCAGGTGAGGCATTACTGACCCTACGAATTATCTTAGTAGCTAGATTAAGGAAAGGCAAACCTACGTTTACAGCACTTGTAGACTTAGAGAAAGCTTTTGAAAATGTTGATTGGAACACTATCTTTCAAATTCTGAAGGTGGTAGGGGTAAAATACAGGGAGCGAAAGGCTATTTACAATTCGTACAGAAAGCAGATGGCAGTTATAAGAGTCGAGGGGCATGAAAGGGAAGCAGTGGTTGCGAAGGGAGCGAGACAGGGTTGTAGCCTATCCCCGATGTTATTCAATCTGTATATTCAGCAAGCAGTAAAGGAAACAAAAGAAAAATTTCGGGTAGAAATTAAAACCCATGGAGAAGAAACAAAAACTTTGAGGTTCGTCAATGACATTGTAATTCTGTCAGAGACAGCAAAGAACTTGGAAGAGCAGTTGAACGGAATGGACATTGTCTTGAAAGGAGGGTATAGGATGAACATCAACAAAAGCGAAACGAGGATAATGGAATGTAGTCGAATTAAGTCGGGTGATGCTGAGGGAATTAGATTAGGTAATAAGACAAAGTAGTAGATGAGTTTTGCTATTTGGGGAGCAAAATAACTTGTGATGGTCGAAGTACGAAGGATATAAAATGTCGACTGGCGAAGGCAAGGAAAACGTTTCTGAAAAAGAGAAATCTGTTAACATCGAGTATAGATTTAAGTGTGAGGAATATTTTCTGAAAGTATTTGTATGGAGTATGGAAGTGAAACATGAGCAAAAAATAGTTTAGACAAGAAGAGAATAGAAGCTTTCGAAATGTGGTGCTACAAAAGAATGCTGAAGATTAGATGGGTAGATCACATAACTAATGAGGACGTATTGAATATAATTGGGGAGAAGAGGAGTTTGTGGCACAACTTGACAAGAAGAAGGGACCGGTTGGTAGGACATGTTCTGAGGCATCAAGGGATAACAAATTTAGCATTGGAGGGCAGCGTGGAGGGTAAAATCGTAGAGGGAGACCAAGAAATGAATACACTAAGCAGATTCAGAAGGATGTAGATTGCAGCAAGTACTGGGAGATGAAGAAGATTGCACAGGATAGGGCAGCATGGAGAGCTGCATCAAACCAGTCTCAGGACTGAAGACCACAACGACACCGTAGTAATAATAGTCGGCAAATACGTACGTAAGTAAGTACTAGTTTCCATTCGTTCCATCCACAAATAGAGGAATATCTACAGATGGGGGCGCAGTATAAAGTAACATTCGCAGCGCACTGTAAAGAGAACATGTTTATATAGACGCCGATGTCTTGCAAAAAACGCGAGTGCAAGTCCTAAGATCTCTGAAGCTATCAATGAGGCCAGACCAAAACCCGTAGAGCACCTGGTTGTCAGCGACCCTGTGCCCACCACAGCCGAAAGCAAGAGGAGGCCGGCGCTCACCTGCAGAGTCGGCTTCCAGCGGCGCGGCGTGGTCGCCGGCGAATAGTGCAGCAGCTGCGAGCAGCAGCAGCAGCGCCGTGGCCTCAGCAGACATGGTGATGACTCGGCGGCGGCAGCGCGCGGGGCGCCTCATATAGCGGCGGCCGGGCTGCCGTGGGAGGGGGCCCCCATCCCGGCGGCAAACGGGGGCAGGCGGCGGGAACACCCGGGTCGTTCACCACGGCCGCTGTCGCCGCCCCGGAGAAAGCGGCGGGGCGGACACTCACCCCTGCGTCGCCTCTCTAAACATGACGGCTATCTCGTGAGCAACTTGCGTTTGGTTACCAACAGCGGCTTGTCATGACTTTTCACTACCTCTGTTGACGCTGTTGTCTACAGAGATGTCTTAAGGGCAAGACAATTATAACGAAATGCGAAACTGCAGTGCCTGCACGATGCAGTGGCACTGCATGTCCGAAGGAACAATGATGGTACTTCTTAAGGGAGACATACCCGAAAATGATCAAAATTCTTAAAAATTTTCTACATGGTATTCAAATCAAGGTGGGAATTTAAGGAGATGGGGCCTGGTACGGCAAAAAAAAAGGAGTAGAAGTGAGATAGTGTTAATACTTTCAGCCTTCTTTACCTCCTCTGCATTACTGCAGATGACGTGTCACTGAGCACATTTGTACTGTGCATGCAGTACACGTGAGGTGCCTAGTTGTTTCCACTGTCCTGTGTGGAATACATAAGTTCTTGCACACTTCACTAACCTGCTGTCTTCATGACGATGATGTCCCCAGCGCAGAAAACAGTACGCAGGTCGTGGATTCTTTTTCTTGAGACATAAATTAACTTCGCAAAGAACTGCTGCTACGAATAAACTATAACTCATTTGGGATGCCACTCGCGTTTTTATTGATATAGACACGAGAAACTATTCCTGATCACAACGTATTGAACATACCTTTCCGCAGTCATTATATCTGGCTAAAATAACATGAAATACATCCTGCCACAGCCAACATGTCTGTCTACTGGAACCGTCAGAACTGCAGAATAAAATTACATGAATCAAGTACTACTATTACAGACAACATGTCTGTACCTAGGGACGGTTGGAACGGTAGTAAATAAAATTGCATGAAACAAATACTGCTATAAGACAACATGTCTGTCTACTGGAACGGTCAGAACTGGACAGCCGGACCGCCCGAGACACTTCGCGCGCCAAGCCAGCAAGGCGTGACCCAAACGCCACCGAAGTGCATCGGCAGTAATATCGTCAGTCTTTTGTTTTAGTAATACTTTGATTTTAATAATTTTGAAATGACTGATTGATAGCTGGCTGTTGAGAGATGTTTATTTAAAAAAATGAAATAATTTGGATGACAGGTTAAATTAATAATAGCAACTAAAGTTTAACGTTTTGGCGCCCTCCCGCCGAACACAGTAGCCAATCACAGAGCAGCGAAAAGGAATACAAAAGTCTCAAAAAAAGATCGACAGGAAGTGCAAAATGACTAAGCAGGGATGGCTACAGGACAAATGAAAGCATGTAGAGGCATATATCACTAGGGGTAAGATAGATACTGCCTACAAATTAAAGAGACCTTTGGAGAAAAGAGAACCACTTGCATGAACATCAAGAGCTGAGATGGAAAACCAGTCCTAAGCACAGAAGGGAAAGCAGAAAGATGGAATGAGTATATAGAGGGTCTATACAAGGGGGATGTATTTGCGGGCAATATTATGGAAATGGAAGAGGACATAGAGCAAGATGAGAAATCAGATATGATATTGCGTGAAGAATTTGACAGAGCGCTGAATGATCTAAGTCGAAACAAGGCCCCGATGGTAGTCAATATTCCATTACAACTACTGATAGCCTTGGGAGAGCCAGCGCTGACAGAACTCTACCATCTGGTGAGCGAGGTGTATGAGACAGGCGAAATACCCACAGACTTCAAGAAGAGCATAATAATTCCAATCCCAAAGAAAGCAAGTGTTGAAAGATGTGAAAATTACCGAACTATCAGTTTAATAAGTCACGGCTGCAAAAATACTAACATGAATTCCTTACAGACGAATGGAAAAACTGTTAGAAGCCGACCTCGGGGAAGATCAGTTTGGATTCAGTAGAAATGTTGGAACACGTGAGGCAATACTGAACCTACGACTTATCTTAGAAGATAGGTTAATAATTTGTAGACTTAGAGCAAGCTTTTGACAATGTTGACTGGAATACTCTCTTTCACATTCTGAAGGTGGCTGGCGTCAAATACAGGACGTCAAATACAGGGCGTCAAATAACATGAAAATAAAGTGTTTCCGGACCCATGTCTGTGTATCACGTTTTTTTCCTCTGAGTGAGGAATGTTGCCTGAAGGTCTGACCATACCTTTTCGTTAAACACTGTCGATTTAGAAATAGATCCGCCCCGTACTACCTCACTTCACCCAGACCAGGGTTTTCAGTACAGTTCTGGGGAACATTAGTTCCTCGTCCTAGTCCGGGATAATGTAATGAGATGCGTGCTTGAACCATCATCGTTTGTTCAATATTTGCAGTGCGTATGAACTCTTGAAACGATCGCAAAAATTAAAAACACATAAACACCTCCAAACTTCTTTCACAAAAAAAAAGGTTCAGATGGCTTTGAGCACTATGGGACTTAACTTCTGAGGTCATCAGTCCCCTAGAACGTAGAACTACTTAAACCTAACTAACCTAAGGACATCACACACATCCAGGCTCGAGGCTGGATTCGAACCTGCGACCCTAGCGGTCGCGAGGTTCGATACTGAAGCTCCTAGAAACGCTCGGCCACTCTGGCCGACAGTCTTTCACACCTTCCGTACATCTGCAAATGTGTGTGGGCTTAGATTCAAGAGCAGCATGAAATGAAAGGTTAAATATTATGACATTATAAAAATAACTTTATCATGATTGACACGGTGCAACATAGTCAACATCTGAAACTGACATGGTGAAAATAATAATATACAGCAACGATAACAAAACCGAAAACGTTCCAGTAAATTTGGCTCCTGTTACGAGTCGTTTGCGAGGTGACTGCGAATGTGCAGTTACAACTTCTCTATGAAATATTATCGTAGTTACTGCAGATGGAACTGCAATTTCAACTTTTCGATTAAGTCCCCATATAATTGCGCTCAAAATTCACCCACGGCCAATAGTTGGGGAAACTGATACATGCGTGATGAGGTACCACCACATTTTTCTACTGACGTAAGACGACATCTAACGTGTCAGTATGATCCAAGATGGAGAAAGCCCCATAATGTCCTTAGAGGAGGATTGAAACATTCGAGGATGCCGACAGTGTCAAAATTTGTCAAGGACGTCTTCTGTAGCTCATCGCACAGTAAACTGTTGTTTTAGACTGGATTTTTCTGTCTGGGGTCTGCATCTACATCTGTATGTACATCTATATGCGTACTGCACCATTCACAATTAAGTGCTATCAAAAGGTTCATCGAACAACTTTCAGGATATTTCTCTACCGTTCCATTCTCGAGCAGCGTGTGGGAGAAAGAAACACTGAAATATTTCCGTACGTACTCTAATTTCTCTATTTTATTTCACTGATCATTCCTCCCTGTCTTGCTTGGCGTCAACAAAATACTGTCGCATTCAGAGGGGAAAGTTCGTAACTGACATTTCGTGAAAACGCTTTTTCTTTGATGATTGTCAATCCATCTAACGTGTCATATCTGTGACACTCTCTCCGATATTTGGCGATACTACAAAATGTGTTGTCCTTCTTTGAACTTTTTCGATGTCCTCCGTCAATCCTATCCCTTACGGATTACAAACCGAGCAGCAATATTTCAGAAGAGGACGGCAGGCGTTGTGTAGCCATTCTTTTAGCAAACCTATTGCATCTTGTAAGTGTTCTCCCAATAAAATATCTTTGGTTCGTATTCCCCTCAAAACCGAAGCAGACACCTCTCCAGTCGACACGGTTAGCGAACTGAACAGCGAATTTTACAGTCTTTTGTGTAGAATAGCTATTTATTCTTCTCATTTTGAAATTAATTCCAAGCAGCTGTGTTTCATTAGGTTCACTTATTATTATCTATTTCGAATCTCTCTGATGGTTTTATCATCAGACACATGCCACGACAATCAAATTGCTGCGCAGTCGCTAAGTATATGTCTACATAATAATGGACAGTATCACGTATAGCTTCACATTAACTGGCATCCTCAATCAAAATGCTTTTCCTGTTGTAATGTACATGTTATCTGCGTGTGTCATAGTTTTATAAGTTCGTTTTATTCCCAGTACTGAATTACTAATGGCGTTAATGATTTCCGTCGCCTCCTACCGGTAACTCCATTCATCTCGTTATAGTGCTTTTATCTGCAAAGAGGGGCTTTCTAGTTATGTGTATGCATTGTGAGTTGCTTAAAATTAGACTAGAGCATTCTAACGTTTCACCTTAATTCTCAACATAATATCATTGAGCCAGGTGGCGCATTGTTTAAGAATGTGTCCAAGCAACTAGAAGGAATGGGTTCATATCTCCGTTCAGTCATGCAGATTGTTTTCTGTGTATTCTTTAAATCGATTAAGGCGAGTGCTCGATTGGTTCGTTTTGTCCCCTCCGAGCTTGTGTCCTATCTCTTGACCGCGTCGTCGAATGAACGTTAAATAGTAGTCTTCCTTCAGCTTTATATTGTGTGCCTTCTGGTGCCTAACGGAGCGCTGGACACCGTTCTGTGTACGCCCAACGTGGTACTTAGATGGCGTTTGAAGCTATTGATAACAGACGAAGCTCTAAGACAGTAATCATTTTCTTCTTTCTTGGAGAGGTGGTAACCACTGGGAGTCCAGTCACAGCAACTTACATTTGGAACTTGACAAGTTTCCCAAAATTTCTGTGTCAGTAAATGTGGACGACGTTGTGAGCAAGTAAACTACATGTGCGCTCAACATGTTAAGTCTTATTTTTATTTTTCTCCCTGATATAGTGTTGAACTGATTGTTCTTCCACAGACCGAAACCTGCCGTAGTTTTCTGTCACAGAAGACGTCATCGCTTTCTGCTATGGGGACGGGGAGATGAGGCGTAAAAGAAGGCACTTGTCTTCCCCTTTTCCTTCTCCCCATGAAATCTGGAGTACTGCTTTTTCGTGCACTTCAGAATTGTCATAAACTTGTAGACGTGAGTGCATCGACATAATTATCTGGGATATAGTAAGTTATTTTTGTCTCCTATAAACTTTAGTTTTTGCAGCATAATACGTCTCGAAACTGACTAACTAATTTGTAGCAGAAATTTCCGTTTTAGTCTTTCTTCCCATCCCCCCTCCTCCCCCCCCCCCCCCCCCTTCCACAGTCCCTGACTTTCTAGTCGGCGCACAGATTCGTGAACCGTTATGAGAGTAGAGCGTGAAGAAGATCCTTCCTTATACAGACTTCTTGCCCAATGGTTGTTATCTATCATTTGTACTTTCACAAACCTCGATTGGATAAAGGGAATTTTTTTAATATTTCTTTCCTTGTAATTATCTACGATATGAGTCATGAGATTCATAACTACCATTTTGTTTCCGCGTAAAAGCATTTATGTTAATGATTAATTTACAAGTTCCCAAAGAATCTGTACTTCGGTTCTAAGTTTCTTGCGTTGATTCACTTCGACGTCAACAGAAAAATTACAGTTGCTGTTGACATTTGAGTTGCTTTGATACAAGGCTGAGAACTTTCCAGTGAACATCGTTACGAAACACCATAATGAGCTAAGTCATTACGTTAGGTGCTTGTCAGGTACTACGTAATACGCAAGTTGGAAAAGATATCCTGTTACACGCTCTTAGCGTATATATGCTCTCAAATGGACGAATATATGTTGTTGTTGTTGTTGTTGTTGTTGCTACTTTTGTTATCTTCAGTCTGAGTAATGATTTGATGCACCTCTCCAAGTTAGTCGCTCCTGTGCAAGTCCCTTCACCTCTACACCACTACTGCAGCCAATACAATTGAATTTAATTACTGGACGTTCGCTTAGTCTCTCTCTACAGTACCCTATCCCAAACATGCCTCCATTATCACATTTCCCTATTTCTTGTTTCTTCAGGATGTGTCCTATCAACTAATTCCGTCTTTTATTCAATTAGTGCCGTAAAACTATTTTCTCCCCAGTTTTATTCAGAATAAACACTTCGACAAACTTTGGGTACAGGATCATTACAGCGAAATGAGGGGCAAAGTATCATATAAACTTATCTCTAGAAATATGAACTTGTCATCAGATGTACCTCGTTCGTTAGATGTTGCTGAAAAAGGAATAGATAATGTCACGTTATTGTTTGCAGTTCTCGAATCACAGGAATTTTGCAAATTATCATCAACTCACACATATCGCATTTTCCGGGAACGGGCACGTCCCTTAAGAAGCTTCGAAATTTCCATGGCAAGTTAATGAAACTATAATTCTTATGTAATGTCCATTACACAAACGAGTTCTCTTTGGTAGTTCTGCCGATAAATATAACAAAGTAAAAAATCTAATCGTCACTGCATTTGTCATTCCGTCCTATTTGTCAGACATCTGAACTGGGATTTGTCAGACATATGAACTGACATCATCTTTCACGGAATCGTTGCCTTCCGTTGTTCACTTTTATCTATATTATTTTACAGTCATATCAGACGAGTACCCGGCATTGCCTGGGTATGTATTTATTACGATCTTCTTTTAGTCCACCCCTTCGTTCCCTCTCCCCTCGTCCATGATCTCATCATCTGCTCCTTCTCTCTCTGACCATCACCCCCCCCCCCCTCCCCTTCTCTCTAAGGCCATCTGCAGAAGCCAAAATGTTACGCTACAGAAAATTTCTTCTCTCAGAAACCGCTATTACAGCCCAATCAGAAGCTGATGTTGCGTTGTTGATATCGAAGACCCACAGTGGCACTTGTTTTAACGTCGTTGGTGGGAGCTTCCGCGAAAGAGTGTTAAAAAACACACGAGATAGAGCATTGCTCGGTCTATGTCCAGTCTTACTCATTTATTGCTGCTATGCTGCTTACAGCAAGTTCAGCTGTGGATTCATCCAGGCTATGCTGTATGAGTACATATATAATTTTGAATTTATACGTTATAAAAATGTTAAATTTTAGTTAATACTACTCTTCGGGTGAATCACATTTTTGCTACAGTAGGTCCATGGTCGCCTCCACAAACGCTGTCATCGAGGTGAACAGTGGCTCGAAATATGCAGCGTGCCATGGACGTAGGCTGGTAGGAGCAATATTATGTTATGGGAGACATTCTCCTGCGCTTGCATGGGACCTGTGGTCGTAAACGAAGACACGCTGTCAACTGCGAACCACGTGAATTCCTTGACGCGTGATGTATTCTCCGACTGCGCTGTATTACTGTCCGTGTCTCGGAGCCAGAACCGTGCTACATTGGTTTGAGGATCATTGTAGTGAACTCACATCGATGTCTCGGCGAGCAAATTCGCCTGATGTAAATCCAGTCAAACCCATCTGGGTCGCTATCGGGCGCCGTCACTGCATACGCATATCAGCGGCCCGTTATTTAAGCGAGTTACATGATCTGTGCATAGACATCTAATGCCACGTACCTCCACAAACCCATCAATAAACTGTCAGATTTCTGATACGCAGAATAAGTTACGTATTTTGTTCCAAAGATTTAGAAACACTGGGCCCCTTTAAAAATCAAACCAACCAACCAACTTACAAACAAGCTGTTAAGCAGGTGGTCATAATTGTTTGAGTCATCGGTGTAGGACTAGTAGGGGATATAGGACGTATGTAGACAGAGACGTCATGGTGGTTACAGGTTTGTTTGACCCACGGGAGAATGTCACAGAGATGATGAAGAAACTGAACTGGCAGACTCTTGAAGATAGACGGAAACCATCCCGAGAAAGTCTACTGACGAAGTTGCAAGAAAAAGATTTAATTGATGATTCTAGGAATATACTACAACCCCCTGCATAGCGCTCCCATAAAGAACGTGAGGACAGGATTGGATTAATTTCAGCAAGCACAGAGGCGTTTAAAAAATCAATCTTCCAGTGCTTCACACGTGAATGGAACGGGGAAAAGCCCTAATAACTGGTACAGGGGAACGTACCCTCTGCCATGCACATCACAGTGGCTCGCAGAGTATAGATCTACAAAGGTAAGTCAATTATTATCCGCAAAGTAGTTATAAAATTTTATTGTAGTCAAATAGGTAACTTACAAAAACATCATTTTTCGATAAAGTCTCCATGCGTTTCAACGCACTTGGTCCATCGTTGTACAAGTTTCCTGATCCCTCACAAAAGAAGGTTCTCGGTTTAACTGCGAGCCAGGAATGCACCGCTTCTTTCAATGCTTCGTCCGAGGCAAATTCCATACTCTGCCGTTTGCTTTCAGGCTCGTAATGATGGATCCATGTTTCGTCACCATTAATGATCCTGTCTAAGAAGTTGTCCGCTTCTTTACCATAGCGATTCAACTGTTTTTTGCAGATGTCCAAGCGCATTTGTTTATGCAACTGTGTGAGTTGTTTTGGGAACCATCTTGCACAAACTTTGTGAAACCCAAGTCTGTTGTGGATGATTTCGTACGCAGAACCGTGACTAATTTGCAGACGATGTGCCACTTCGTCAATAGTTAATCGTCTGTCTAAGAGAATCGTTTCACGTGAACGCACAGTGGTTCCTTCATTTGTGGCGGTAAACGGTCGTCCGGCTCCTTCATCGTGCGTAACACTTGTGTGACCATTAGGGAATTTTTCAGTCCATTCGTAGACACTCCGTTGTGGCAAACACTGTTCCTGTACTGCAACGAAAGTCTTCGATGAATTTCGGCCAATGATACATCTTCCGACCACACGAAACGGATTACTGAACGTTGCTCTTCTTTGGTGCAAATAGACATCGGAGCAGTCATGATTAACAGGACGGCAGCGATAACGAAACTGTCCTAGTAGCTTGAAAATTTCAAAGATATAACAACAAATAAAAAAAGCATGCGTCATCAACGTAAAACGACAGTATTACCAAAATAAGCAAAAATATAACTAAATTGCGGATATTAATTGACTTACCCTCGTGGCTGTAGAACAGAGGTACCACATACGATCACACCAAGTGCTTGACCAGTGTGACGATGACGAATGCTATCTGGATATGTTCGTTCTCCTCGGAGCCTATATATCTGGATATGTCCGTTATGGTGCTGTATGGTGAACTGGGGCTCGACTGAAAAGACAATGTGCTGCCTGTGTTTAGTGTTGTTGCCGGGTGCAACGCTGTCCTCACGCCATTGCCTTGGTGTCGCAACAAGGGATGCGGCATCAATGGCCATCGTGTTGACAGTCCGTGGTACTTCAGACGCCGTCAGACTATCCATGTGGGCGCCTGTCTTACTGCGTGACGTGACTCTTACGTCATGCACGGCAGTCTGTGTGTCCTCCCTGGCGCGATTCGCGTGGGACTGGTAAGATCCTGCGTGGCGTTGAGGTATGGCCCTCCTAAACTCAACGATTCCATATTCACATGACAGTAGTGGGATAATGACCAGACGAGCAGCAGTACCACTGAACTATAAACTGCAGTGTTGAAAGTCCGTGATCCAGCCGCTGTCGTTTTCCGACACGTGTTGGTAGACTGTCTTCCTCATACGAGGCATAGCACGACCATCTCACATACAAGCACCGTTCAGACGCGATGTCTGATTTATTATTCCATTGCGTAATCTTCTTTGTACTCAAAATGTAGATCGCCTTACCCCTACCTACTGTGTACGACGGAGCGATGTGGCGCAGTCGTTAGCACACTGGACTCGCATTCGGGAGGACGCCTGTTCAGATCACCATTTGGTCATCCAGGTTCAGGTTTTCCGTGATTTCCCTAATTCACTTAAGACAAATACGGAGATGGTTCCTCTGAAAGGACACGGCCGAATTCCTTCCCGATCCCGCCCAAATCTGAGGTTGTGCTCACTCTCTAATGACCTCATTGTCAAAGGGATGTTGCACACTAATCTCCCTTCCTCCTTATTGTGTACGGTTACACTGAAATGCTTGCCATTTCCATATCCATTTGATCCCAATTTGACGTTCGCTGCATCATATATTTAAAGCGTTGCAGTCTGAATGATCAGCATTGTAGAAAAGGATGTATTTAATCCAGTGTGGTATGTTACGTGATACACAACAAATGAACGTCACCTCACAAAGACAGCTCCATGACAATAAACTGAAAGACACTTGCAAAAACTTCTTTAACCCTCAACTGCGCGGCTCTGGTAGGGTCTTAAACACAAATTAGAATGTAATTGTTTAAAAATATAAACTAGGAATTTTATTTGATTTTTACTTATTCACTATTTTAGGTCTGTTGCCATATAGCAACAACATAAGTATGACAACTTTTTTTATTTTCTTATATGTACAAATCATTTTATCAACGACATGACATAATGTACGTCTAAATATCCAGAGGAAAAGTTTCATATAAAAAATTGTTGTGTCTCTCATTTTATTTACAATTTTTCTAAAACTTGTTAGTTGTAGTCTTGAGCAGTTTTGGACCTCATCTCATCATCAGTAACATTATAATTTCAAGAAACATTTCTTATTAGCAGAGAAATAAAAATACACTTTCCATTTCACGCACTTCATACTAATTATTCAATAGTATGATGGAACCTTGCACCATCCTTTCATATCCACAACAGGCAAATATACTGTGCCATCCTGTTGCACATCTTTTCCATATATCACTACAGCGCCATCTTTATCCTTTTTTGTGACGGAAGATCTCTCAGTAGAATTACTTCTAGGACTTCCTTGTTTTCTTGCTTCACTTTTACTCTAGAACAGCAAAGCTCCACCTGTGACCTTCTTGAACTCGGCTACGACAAATGTGATTTAGCAATGCATGGTGCTGCATCTCTTCTGTAAAGAAACTAAGTATTCACTATCACCATATTAAGTATGTGAAAAAATATTCCGTAATACATCATTTGTTAACATATCTGAACTCTTACAGAAGACCATCACTGAATCCACAGGATCTACACCTCCCATGAATTAATTATACAGAGTGTCCCACTCAAACCTCCCTGATTTCAAAGCCCCAGGAAAAAAAACCACAGTAGAGCATCTCAAAGAATTTATTTATTTATCATCAATACACCTCTACATGTGAACCATTTGTAGCAAGAAGACTATCGAGTCTATATTCAATTTCTTGCCAAGTTCTTTGTAACATTTCGGCTGTTATTGTTGCAATTGCATTAGTGACTGGATGTCCCAACATAGGAATATCGTCTACTTTGGTCGCATACCCAGGGTCTTTCACGAATCCCCACATAAAGAAATCAAGTGGCGTAATGTTGGGAGAACGTGGTGGCCAGGCAATGGGTCCTCCAACGATTGGGAAATTTCCTATCCAGGAACTTGCAAACAGCCGTTGACCAATGCGGTGGAGCTCCATCTTGTTGAAAAATGATGTTGGGTAGCAAGTCTTGTATCTGAGGATACACAAACTGCTCCAACATGTCCAGATACAGACCCATTCACTGTTTGTTCCGCAAAGAAGAACGGTCCAACAATCTTTTCGTGCATTATCCCACACCAGACGTTTAGTTTAGGACTATCACGAACATTTTCAATGACAACGTGCGGATTTTGCAAACACCAAATCCGAACACTATGCCTATTAACCCTTCGTGGTAGATGAAAGGTTGCCTCATCTGAGAATAAACATCTTTCCAGGAAGCTGACATCCTTATCAATACTGTGCAGCATATCCGCAACAAATTGTTGTTGGCGTGGATTGTCGTTTAGCGTCAGGCATTGTAGAATCTGCACTTTGTAAGCACACATACAAAGAACGCTGTTGAACTGCACGATGCAGTGTTGACTGAGGTACATCGAGTTGCCTAGGTGCTTGACGAATTGACTTACATGGGCTTCTGAGAAACGTTTGTCTCACGTCCTCCACTGTCTCTTCTGAAACTCTGAAACGTGCACTGCCAGAATGTTTCAGAACACTTCCTGTTGCCAAAAACTTCCTATACCATTCCTTAATTGTTTTCACATCGGGTGGATCACATTCATACACCCGAAGATAATTTATTTGCACATTAATCGGCGATTTTGTTTCTTCAAACGACACTACTGCTTGCGTGCACTGCTGTGGAGTCGCCATTTTCACTTCATGCGACCATACTGCATTCTGGAGACGATACTTGGCACTTCTGATGTGGGAATATAAATTCTTTTGGATGCTATACAATGTGGTGCATTTTTCGTTGTCGTGTCTACTGTGGTTTTTCTCTCCTGGGTCCTTGAAATCAGGGAGGTTTAAGTGGGACACCCTGTACAATTATCCTGTGGTTAGTTGTCTTGACTGATTTCTTCAACTTCATGTTCATATTTTTCTACTTCAGCCATTGGATTTCCACGTACAAAATTTCTGGGTAATGTCACAAATCTCTTCTCAAGTCAGCAGAACATTGTCTTTCATGTTTTGCAACCAATTCTAGATTTTTCATATCGCTGACACAGTCGAACATACTTCCCTTTAGACGGTGGGATCGAATAGTAGATCCCATTTCTGCTAGTTCAATTTGCAAATATAAGCTACAGAACCAATTGCCCAAAAATACACTCCTGGAAATTGAAATAAGAACACCGTGAATTCATTGTCCCAGGAAGGGGAAACTTTATTGACACATTCCTGGGGTCAGATACATTACATGATCACACTGACAGAACCACAGGCACATAGACACAGGCAACAGAGCATGCACAATGTCGGCACTAGTACGGTGTATATCCACCTTTCGCAGCAATGCAGGCTGCTATACTCCCATGGAGACGATCGTAGAGATGCTGGATGTAGTCCTGTGGAACGGCTTGCCATGCCATTTCCACCTGGCGCCTCAGTTGGACCAGCGTTCGTGCTGGACGTGCAGACCGCGTGAGACGACGCTTCATCCAGTCCCAAACATGCTCAATGTGGGACAGATCCGGAGATCTTGCTGGCCAGGGTAGTTGACTTACACCTTCTAGAGCACGTTGGGTGGCACGGGATACATGCGGACGTGCATTGTCCTGTTGGAACAGCAAGTTCCCTTGCCGGTCTAGGAATGGTAGAACGATGGGTTCGATGACGGTTTGGATGTACCGTGCACTATTCAGTGTCCCCTCGACGATCACCAGAGGTGTACGGCCAGTGTAGGAGATCGTTCCCCACACCATGATGCCTGGTGTTGGCCCTGTGTGCCTCTGTCGTATGCAGTCCTGATTGTGGCGCTCACTTGCACGGCGCCAAACACGCATACGACCATCATTGGCACCAAGGCAGAAGCGACTCTCATCGCTGAAGACGACACGTCTCCATTCGTCCCTCCATTCACGCCTGTCGCGACACCACTGGAGGCGGGCTGCACGAAGTTGGGGCGTGAGCGGAAGACGGCCTAACGGTGTGCGGGACCGTAGCCCAGCTTCATGGAGACGGTTGTGAATGGTCCTCGCCGATACCCCAGGAGCAACAGTGTCCCTAATTTGCTGGGAAGTGGCGGTGCGGTCCTCTACGGCACTGCGTAGGATCCTACGGTCTTGGCGTGCATCCGTGCGTCGCTGCGGTCCGGTCCCAGGTCGACGGGCACGTGCACCTTCCGCCGACCACTGGCGACAACATCGATGTACTGTGGAGACCTCACGCCCCACGTGTTGAGCAATTCGGCGGTACGTCCACCCGGCCTCCCGCATGCCCACTATACGCCCTCGCTCAAAGTCCGTCAACTGCACATACGGTTCACATCCACGCTGTCGCGGCATGCTACCAGTGTTAAAGACAGCGATGTAGCTCCGTATGCCACGGCAAACTGGCTGACACTGACGGCGGCGGTGCACAAATGCTGCGCAGCTAGCGCCATTCGACGGTCAACACCGCGGTTCCTGGTGTGTCCGCTGTGCCGTGCGTGTGATCATTGCTTGTACAGCCCTCTCGCAGTGTCCGGAGCAAGTATGGTGGATCTGACACACCGGTGTCAATGTGTTCTTTTTTCCATTTCCAGAAGTGTATTTTACCATTTTTGTTGTGTACAATAGTGACTTTAAGCAAATTTCCATTGGCATCTATGTGAGAAGTACGATCCTTTTGGCTACTCCTGCCAGCATACACTTCAAAGACGTATACAAAGCATTTCAGATCAGATTGTACAACATTTTGTAGCCCCATCTCTTGGTTTCTATAGGATTTCATTGCTTCATTCAGTGATGCCCTTTGAATTGGGTAATTTGCTCATCAGGATTTTTTAAAATATATAGCCTGTTTGATTCTTTGATAATAATGTTCAATATTTAGTTTTAAAGAAACGTTTGAAAATACTCTTTTGGACAGTATATATGAGAAGTATACCAGTCCATTTTGGCATGGATCGTTCTTTCTGACACGTCTTCTAACTGCGTGAAAGTTCAGGCATTTTGTCTTCGAAGCACTAACTTATCTTACTCTACTTCTTATTCTTCTTCACTGTCGTTATCACTCCGAGAAACAACTAGAATGGGATTTCCAATATCAGGCCCAGCACTCTCAGCCTCTTAGTCATCTGAAAATACGTTTTCGCTATTAGTGTCATCCAATTCCGAATCGTCATTTTCTTCAGGACGTTTATGTCAACAACCTAAAAGTAATAAATAGTATTACATTGAACCTGTCCACAGTGGAAAAAGGTACGTTCACGGCAGCAATATCATAGTACTGTCATACGGCAACAAACCGAAAATATTGATTTCTTTTTATCCTTCATTTCCAGAAACATGAGAACATAATCTGTTCTTCCTTTAAGGATCATTTTACATACTGTATGAATATAATTTTTTTAGATGGATCAATGTGGCAGAAATAATTCGTTCTTCAGCTGCATCCATGTGCGTTTACGTACCGTCGACCTTCAGTAAAGATGATCGATTTTTGGCGATTCTGCCAACATAACGACATTAAACACAATCTAGCTCCACGCAGCCAGACTGTATGCGTTGCTGGACGGCAACACCATGCATACACGAGTAGTTTTCTTAACATTATTCATAGATTTAAGCTTTGTTGCCGAATGTAAACACCATGCGCATAGGCGGTTAAATGAATAACTATACGTAGCCATACCACGCTTCTAGTGGTATAATAGTGATTTGCAACAGTACCTGGAAGTGACTGTGTACATTTCGAAATGACGCGAGTTGGTGATAAAATTTTTGATACAAACAAGCCGACTGTAGCTATATATCTCCCTTCCAAGAAGTCGAAGCACACGTATATTTCAAGAATTCATTGAACGTATTCTATAGAGCAGTGTACTTCAGCAACGAAAATCCCCTCACTGAGTATCCAGAAATCATTCACTTCAGCGAACTGCTGGATGACAAACAAAGACATCTTATTTCCTCGTGCGTCACTATTTGCACTTTCGCTTTTAAGCACACGGCAAATTCTGCCAAGTGTTCGCGGTACACTCGGCAAGTTGACGCAGGAGACAGGTGAACCGTGACTCGACAGAAACTGCCGCTTTCTGCATACCTGCTTTACAGAGGAGCCGCAGAGTAGCGTACAGGACGCTTACGTGACACGGAACCGTTCAACATTTCATCCGTTGTTATTCTCACACTTTACACAGTGGAACAGTGCTATACTACTCCGATGGACGCACAACCGTTGGATACCTCTTATACAGAAATTTAACGTTAACAGCATGGTAGAACTTTGGCAGCCTCCAGCGACACATTCCCTGTTGTTGTAGGAACATATTCTCCTACATCACTGTGTCATTCTTCTTGTCTCCGTTGTTATCCTATCATGTCGTGCTGCTGATCGATGTTGCCTCCTTTGATTTCTACCTCGTGCTGCCATTGTCCAACCTATTACAATCCTATATACAAGGACAAGTGGCAAATATACCTCTGCCTAGCAGTGACTATGATTTTTAGGTCAAAAATGCACTATTTGCCGAAGTCCCTGTCTGTCGACGCTATTCGTCCAACGTCTTTGCAGAGAGTAGAACTTTGCAGGGTCTTCTTCTGTATGTCCCAATTGTCTTCGTCATCATCTTTCCTGCTTTCCAATCCATTTCGATTAGTCTGTTAGCTGTACATTAAATCGGAGTGTATTTTGTTATGGTCTGTCTAAATTTCTCCTTTCATTAGGTGCCGTTTATCTCATCAGCAGAGTTGTCCGTTTTACGTAGACAGTACTATGGCTCCTGTGTTCTAGTACCTGGATATGTCAGTACTGGTGCAGCATCGCCTTCTCGTATAAAAATAAGAATAGTGCAAACTCCCAAAATGCTCCGCGGGTAAGTAGGTCAGTGGGGAGAGGGAACTGGATGCCTATGGAATAGCAGTTCCAGTCGACGAGGACACTTCAAAGCTGATGGGGTCCACGATGGGAACGGGGAATATGACGTGATCGCGGTACATGTGATTCGATAAGCTTGTGTAGCAACTAAAGCTGTCGCTGACGTTGTATCTGTTGTTATTCTTCCCGTTCCATTAGCAGCTGGAGTTGCTGCTGGTTCTGCTGCTACTACTGCAATTTTTTTATTCTGCTGTTATTGCCGCTGTAACTGTTTCTGTTCTATGATTTTCAGTATGGCCTATTCTATAATGAAAGCCAATTCAACCAGACTTTTCGACAACAATTTATTCCAGTCAGTTTCCAAAGAACTGAAGGCGAAATAGTTCTGTCTGGGATTACAAGCTCAAGAACCACGATGGTACCAAACACGAGGTCCAGGCAAATGAAACCGAGAGACATGGGGGAAAAAAGCTAGTAAGCTGAAACTTCCTGGCAGATTAAAACTGTGTGCCGGACCGAGACTCGGGGCCTTTGCCTTTCGCGGGCAAGTGCTCTACCATCTTAGCTACCCAAGCACGACTCACGACCCGTCCTCAGAGCTTCAGTTCTCTCAGTACCTCGTCTCCTACCTTCCAGAACTAGCACTCCTGGAAGAAAGGATATTGTGGACACTTGCTTAGCCACAGCCTGGGGAATGTTTCCAGAATGAGATTTTCACTCTGCAGTAGAGTGTGCGCTGATGTGAAAAAGGCAAAGATCCCGAGTTCGAGTCTCGGTCCGGCACACAGTTTTTATCTGCCAGGAAGTTTCATGTCAGCGCACACTCCGCTGCAGACTGAAAATCTCATACAGCTTGTAAGCTGTTTATCATTTCAAAAGTAATGGCCATATTTGTTAATATATTTATCCCATTCTCAGACAAAACTGTAAATTCCTTAATGCAACCATGATTGTAACCAGAGGTGGACGTCTTTGTCCGAAGCAGATCGACGGCCACGAATGTCTTTCTTCGGAGCCCTAAATGGAAATCGCTGGGAGAGACACCGGGACTGTCTGGAGAATGTGTAAGGATTTTCCAGCGAAACTTTTGCAGCGTACTTGAAGTAGCCTTGGCCACATATGGGCGGGCATTATTCCGCAACAGAATGATGCCGTCCATCAACATTATTGGGCGTTTGGACTTGATTGCGCGCTTCAATTGTGACGCCGTGTTCCAGAAAGTCTATGAACAGCGTGCTCTTAGAGTCAAAGAAAAAAGTCGTCCAGGATTTCCTTGAGCTGCGTGCCTGTTGTTTGGAATACGCAGCAGAAGTTTCGCAGGGAAGCCCTTAGACGTCCTCTATACAGTTCCGGTCTCTCCCCATGCTATTTTCATATTTTTGGCGTCCTCAAGAAAGACATTCGTTCTTATATAGGAAAAAAGCCATCTGTAATTATTGTAAATAAACTGAAAGCAGTCTTGATCGCGTAACCATCAGCCACAAGTAAAAGGGTTGCCATGCGTCACCGCCTCCGGCAGACATTCATGGTCTGAAGATGATCTTATAAAAGATCGAAACCGGTCGCCACATTAAAAAAGTTATGCGATCAAGACTGCTTCCAGTTTATTTATAAAGACATTCGTGACCGTTCATCTCCTTGGGGTTCAATCATGGTTCTGCAGGGAGAAGCAAAAGTTTATCAGTGAAGGCAATAACCATCTTATCTGACAGTGGGATAAATGTATCAAAGTGTTGCACTTTGTATTATATCTAGAAGAGAAGCTGAGTCAGTTCCTTATAACGTGCCTGTAAAAGGGTTTTGCCACTTAGAGACACGTATAGAGGGGTTTTGCCACTTAGAAACACACATAAAGCCGTAATACAATTACATTTCAGCAGGACCTTCAAGCGGCATTGTATGTCTAGAAGGTACAGCCCCTTGTTGGTCTGCACAGTCAGAGACACTTACGCAATGCAGGCATCAGTCGAAGGGACCTGGGCTATTTACATCAGGACACGGAGTTTGGATGATATCGCTAAACTAAATATTGTTCATAAATTGAATGCTTTTAGAAAGGAATATTCTTGGTGAGCTAGCGTTTGTTTCAGCAAGGGAAAAAAGAAATTACGGAACGGCGACGAAAGTTACAAACAAGTTTATTGTGAAGAATACTGAGATGCCCGCTAAACCCACAGAGCAGAACAGGTGATTAGGATTGTGGAAAGGGCCAAATAAGATTGGTGTCAGTTTCACCTTAAAATTCTCATTTATTGTAATTTAATAACACCTTTAAACCAAAACGGCACATAGCCGAACCTTTATAACCACGAATTTCAAAATGCAATTCTTTCACGGCTGAAGGCCTCCAGACAAGAAATCTTGAAAATCAACAAGATTAAAATGTAGTCAAAATAGCAAATTAAATAATATAAGCCTCAATGCAAAAGTGGATAGACAAACATAAACAAGATGCAATAAAATTTCCAAAATTAATTTACATAATAATTTTTCTTCTTTTAAAGCATTGGCTATGATATGTTATAAACAGACAATTAAACACTCGTGAAAAAGACAGTAAAGACAACGGCACACAGAAGTCTCCAGGGGTCTATCTGCCCTCGTTCACTTAGGTGAGACAGATGATCAGTCCAACTACACTTGATCCGTCGGTAGCCCAACCAAGGGACAGCTACGAACCGACCGACAAACGACTTGATTGCCACCAATCGGTACATGAGAACTCAAACACAAATGCTTCGGACGTGATTATCCACAATGAAATATGTATTAACCTGTCAAAACTACACACCATGTTGGACAGCGACAATAGGTGAGGAAAGGACGCTCCCTGAAATTACGTTAGTTGCCAGGGCCGGTAACCGGAACACTAACGGCCACTAGGCAGAAAATTCCGCTGGTGCACTTGTATTGTAGTCAACCAATACAGTTAATTCCACCGCATGGCGGATAAATTTCAGCATTAGCAACACACTGTGTTGCTCACAGGAAAACCTCACCAACAGCGAACCACCGGAACGAACCACACAACATGAATGGACGTGGCTTGGGTAGTTGAAACCACTACTCAACTTTGACGTCCTGGGTCGGTGAACCACGAAGCTCGTAGCGATCGGACAGCCCCACACACACTACGACACTGGGCAGGGACCGCCAGCGGACCCAGCCGATGGCGCCGCACGGAGATATCCTGCCTGGTCGGGCACCAACCGACCGACTCCTCTCAGGATGCCAACAACATCTAAAATATTTGTCAGTGGAAATGAGGAGAACTACACACACAACTTGACTAACACTTGCAGGAAGACATGAACGATACCCAACAGTAACTAAGCACGCACGAAGACAAATCGGGAGTCTATGCACACAAACAGAGCCGACTCATGAAAGATCGGCGAGCCAAAACGTTTCGTCCGGTAGGACGACCGACCAACGAGCCACCGAGACCGTGGCCCGGCTCATGTGATACGTGGCAGCCATATCGACGCAGACCTCATTGCTGCTCCAACCCGACTGCACTAGTGCCGCATTGCGATTCCCCGACTGGCAGTTCCGGACTGCGCTCCAGACGCGTTCCAACAGACTGGCTGCCCCGAACTCGCGACCTGAACTACGCTTACGACAGACAACGACCGGGAAGTAATAGCAGTCTAGCAAAGACACTACGAGAGGGGATATATCGATACACTCTGCTAGCGCCGGTCAAAGCAGCAACTCAGTGACAGTAGTAATTTACATTAACGTAGTGAGGTGGAAGTACGTTAAAAACAGGGTGTAAAATACATGATGGCGGGCACAAGAGCCACGCACGGCTCAAATACGAGTTGGCCAGTCAGTACGTGTGGACACTTTGCTGCTAGGCTTTAGTGCTGGATGTAAGCAATGAATGTCAGTTGGAGTCACTGCCAACAAACACCTGGTCCAGCTCCACTCATCCTCTGTGATCCGCTTGTCAGCCGCAGGACCAAGCTGCTGCATTGCTGTGGGGTGCAGTGAGGACATCATGCCATAGCCGCCGCTACCAACAGCTCGACCACTCTCTCTGGTAATGACTGGGACTGAGGCACTCCTGTAAACATGCGCATGACACTGTTCTGCCTGCCTCGAAGTAATAAATAAAACCCACGAAAGTGACCCTAACATGATTATTAACACAACGAACATATTACTGTATTCTTTTTAATATTTGTGTATCCTGGAAGGATGATGTCTCAGCAAAAATTTTGCAAAGAGTACCTGCAATCATTCCGGTAGTGGTCCGAAACAGAAGTTTTTGCAGAAATGAAAAAAATTGTGGTGTAATTGTCTTACATTTCTGCAGCTGTTACTACTTATCCTTTTGCTGATGGTGGTTCGTCCGTCAAACAGGACGCTAAGCTCAGCGACTCCTTCGGTGTTTTCGAGAGGAGCAGGCTATGAGCCAGCATGGGGTTTCACCCCCTCCCTTCTCTCATCATACAACGCAGACTTGATACCACACTACACATACACACAAACACACACACACACACACACACACACACACACACACACACACACACACACACACACGCACGCAATCATACGCAGCAGATACATTTGAACATAAATCTCACTCTTCGCGAAGGAAAGGTGCCAGTGTGCACGAAGGTTACGAAAACCTGAGCCGTAGTAAAATTTGCTGTTTTGAAGAGCGCGCTGCAGCGCGTAGTGTTAAGCAGACGCCCTCCGTTTCTGGCGGTGGCGCCGCTGTGGCAATCGCAGCTTTGGTGTCTCACTCTGGTGGGAAAGGGGAAAAGTCGCCTGTTCACGTGCATTTAAGGGGACTATGAGCTCTGTAGAGGGGAGTCGGGCAGTCTGTGAGTCTCAGTCGGCGAGTCTGGTTAGTTGGTCAGCCAAGTTAGTCTGGGTCTGTCTCGTCCGCATTGATGAGGCGGATACTGTCTGCCGTCGTCCGGAGTGCTAGTATGCGCGCTAGGCCGCCAGTCTGCTCAAGTTGCTCGGGAAATGGTCACTGGCGGTTGGATCGGTCGGTTGGTCGGTCGCGCACTGAGACACGAGATGACCTGTCCGCCTTGAGCGTCGGCGCATGTGAGGTCCCCACGTGAGTCCAGTGGGCAGCGCCGTGTAGAAAGAGGTAGTGGCTTCGCGGTTCACACGAGAGGAACAGTAGCGAAACTACGACATCGGGCTGACCGGAGCGAGCTGCGACGCCGTGAGATGGGAGATCGGTGCGCCCTCCTGCGTCCGTTGAAGCGACTGGCAGCAGACGGTTCGGGGTAGCGTTTTGGGGTTGCTGCGCCGTGTCTTCGTCAGAAATCGCAGTTTATTAGAAGTTGAGTGATTAGTGTTTTGTTGTTTCAGTTACTTGTTAAATTCTACTTGTGTTCTTGGTCAGTCTTTCGTCCCCAGTTTGCTGGTTTGTCTCTCGTCCGCATTTGTTAGGCAGTTAGCGTCTGTCTGTCGGTCTGCCATACGTTAATAGCTACCTCTGTCATGTTTGTCGGATTCGGTGTTGACGAATTTATTGCTTAAGGAACGAATTCTTGAAATATGTTTCTATCTTGCTTATCATCTTGCGAGGTGATATAAGTGTAATGTAGAGCATGTTGTACATTTTATGTAAGTCTGCATTTTATGGGTTTTATTTAAGTAGTCATTTTAGGTTATAAGCTTGCCACCCTTCTACCGTAAGAGTCCTTTAAAAAATCTAATAAATTGCACTTTCGGTGGCAAATAATTTGAGGGTTGTACCATTTCGATTCCTCTTACGGGGTGCATAGTTTAAATGTTTGTGTGAGTTGTTAAAAAGTTTTGTTTAAAGTAATCTGGTGTGTTGCAGGTTTGCACCAGTGAACTCTTACAGAGGTTGTTGTGAGCGGTCATGACTACGGCCGTGTTGAAAGGGAGCAGGCAAGCTTCTCAGCCCGAAGGCTCCTATTGTTAATATAGTTCCTTGCCTCTAAATAAAACTGTAACTTGATAATTCGAGGGGGAATTTCTGCTAATAATTTTAATCTGTTTTGAAAAGGCTTTTAGGAATAAAACTCAAATTTGTTAAATTGTGACTTGATATTTCGAGTGTGCTTTTCTGCTTACAAATTTAAATCTGTTTTGAAAAAGCTTTTAGGAATAAATTCACGTTTGTTAAAAGTAATTTTCCATCAGTTACTTCCTGGCAACTACTTCCACGCTCACCTAGTGTGATTAAATGTGTCAATGTTCTTGATGAATCGCCAGTGAATAAAGTAAATTCTTTAAGAAAAAAAAAATTGAAAGTAAATTCACGGTTCATAACCCTTTCCAATTAAGAGGCTGAATCTGCACCTAAGGATCTCCCAGCCAATCATGCCATACGACCGTTTTATATAGTAAAAGTATGCACTATCCTCGGCGGTAACTAAGAGGAGGAATCCACAGTTACATTATGCAATCCACCAGGACCTAAGGTTCTGAGAAATGTGGACATCTGGAATCAGGATGAGATGGAGCATCCTTGTAGTCCCTTGAAACTTGTATTTAAAAAGACTTTTTAGATATTTTCAATGTTAACTATGAAAAGTTCCTGTAAGGTCTTTTTGACGATGAATTACCTATGAAAGAAATTAAGTCCCTGAGTCAAAAAGGATGCCCTCAGTGTTTAGACCCGTTAATCAAACTAGTAATGCAATCTGACTGCACAAAGTTATATAATATTATCTAGACAGGGGACGCTTACTTTGCGCAACGATTTTATAATGCTCATAGCAAAAGTCGCGGCTGCAAAATACTAACATAAATCCTTTACAGAAGAATGGAAAACTAGCAGAGCTGACCTCGGGGAAGATCAGTTTGGATTCCGGAGAAATGTAGGAACACGCAAACCAATACTGACCCTACGAGTTCTCATAGAAGATAGGTTAAGCATATGTAGGTTTAGAGAAAGCTTTTGACAGTGTTGACTGGAACACCCTCTTTCAAACCCTAAAGGTGGCAGGGATAAAATACAGGGAGCAAAAGGCTATTCACAATTTGTTCAGAAACCAGATGGCAGTTATAAGAGTCGACGGACACGAAGGGGAAGCAGTGGTTGAGAAGAGAGTGAGACAGGGTTGTAGCCTATCCCCGATGTTATTCAGTCCGTATATTGAGCAAGCAGTAAAGGAAACAAAAGAAAAATTTAGAGTAGAAATCAAAGTCCAGGGAGAAAAATAAAAACTTTGAGGCTTGCTGATGACATTGTAATTCTGAGACAGCAAAGGACCTGGAAAAGCAGTTGAACGGAATGGGCAGTGTCTTGAAAGGAGGATATAAGATGATCATCAACAAAAGCAAAACGAGGATCATGTAATGTACTCTGATTAAATCAGGTGATGGTTGAGAGAATTAAATTAGAAAATGAGACACTTAAATTAGTAATGATTTTTGCTATTTGGGAAGAAAAATAACGAATGATGTTCGAAGCAGGGAGGATATGAAGTGCAGACTGGCGATAGCAAGAAGAGCGTTTCTGAAGAAGAGAAATTTGTTAACATCGAGTAAACATTTGTCACCAAGTCCTTTCTGAAAGTATGGTGTGTAGCCATGTATGGAAGTGAAACATGGACGATAAACAGTTTAGACAAGAAGAGAATAGAAGCTTTTGAAATGTGGTGCTACAGAATAATGGTGAAGACTAGATAGGTCGATCACATAACTAATTAGGAGATATTGAATAGAATTGGGGAGAAGAGAAATTGGTGGTACAAACTGACTAAAAGGAGGGATCGGTTGGTAGGACACATTCTGAGTCTTGAAGGGGTCACCAATTTAGTACTGGAGGGAAGTGTGGGGCTTAAAAATCATAGAGGGAGGCCAAGGGATGAACACACTAAGGTGATTCAGAGGGATGTAGCTTGCAGTAGGTACCTGGAGATGAAGAGGCTTGCACAGGATAGAGTAGCATCGAGATCTGCATCAAACCAGTCTCTGGACTGAAGACCACAACAACGACAGCAAAAGGAAACTGAATTAGGTGAGCCAGAGAAATTGCAATAGATCTATATCCATGCATAACAATGTGCATAGCAATGTGGTTTATGTAGTTTGATGGGCATGTGGACCCAGTTTGTTGTAATAGCTCACAATTACAGAACATCAGATTATAGAATGAAGGAGAGCCTGAAGGACTATCCATAGAAACGCGAAGTATAACATTCCGAGTGACTGACTCTAGTTTTGATATTAAATGCAATAAGCAATCCATAAAAATTCAACCAATTTGCAGAAGTAGTACGTTTCGCGTCGAGTGATCATCTAGATAGTGCAGTAATTGAGAAGGAAAGATTTATTTGAAAGAATGTACGAACATAAATTCAAATAATTGCCTGCAAAGTTAGTTAAAGCAAGATAGCACTTGTAATCTTTATGTTCATCAAACATGTGGCACACAGAGTTCAAATAAAGCAAAAGTTATAGAAGTCACAAAACAAAAACAAAGGTTCAGTTATAGGGAAAGTGAAGTGACGAAACTAAATTATGTACAATTTGGATGAATTTGACACAGATTCAGCACTGAGCAGCTGAAGTCTAGTCTTCTCGCAAAAGCACAAAGAAGGAGCCTGCAGTTGGGGAGACACGTATCCAAGTTATCAGAGTTTCAGTGCAGTCCACCACCTTAACCCTTAGCTACTACGGATGTTGACAAGAACACAATTCAATTACTATGGAGGGATCCCTCAGACCGCCCTTTTATTTGTATGTATAAAACCACTGTTTTGGTGAATATATATTTTATGACTTCCTGTTATTCGTTACACTTCTTGAAAACATACTTTATGGAAATTTGCATTTCTTAAACAATGCAAAATTTAAAACACTTTGAAAACTAAAACATAGCGAAATTTGCACTTTATTTTTATTTTATGGATTACTAAAATAACAGCACATAGTTACCTCTCTACTCACTCACAAATTATCATCAGGGACATTGTATTACAGATTCGCAACAAAACTGATGGAAAAACGCATTTGAGTTACGACGAATTGTATGTGGAATCAGTTTTGAGTTCACTACTTGTCATTTCAGCCGAGATATTATTTCACCCCATAATTCTATCAAGGAAGAAATTTCGTCAAATTTTTATATTAAAAATCGAGAAGAAAGTAATTACCTTATGTATTCTTCTCAGGCACTGAATAAAATTTTAAATGCTTTCAGACTGAATGCATTTCACGCAGACCCTCCTATCCAAATCGGAACACCACACTTTTTACACGGATATCTTGTTTTGCACTTCAAACAAAGACAACGCAAGGCTGATGTTTTTTGTTTTCAACAAACTGTTTCCGTATTTGATGTTCATATCTCCAAAACAGTAAGCTTTCTCTGAGACTTTTCGGAATCGGTAGCAGTTCAGGCAGCTGCAAGACAATGTTGAGCTGCCTTGCTCTTACGTTAGGTAGCGACTTTTGTTGTCTCCATCGAAAACATCTTTCTGTTCTTACCAAAGAAATAAGCTTCTCCATCGTCGTAATCTATCACATCTTCATCACTTTTAGTTTCCTTCTCCTAATTATTATCGAGATCATTAAATACTCAAAATCAGGGCCATTACCACTGCCATCTAAGTCTTCATCTGTTGTTCCATGTATTTTGCGGAATCGGTCTGTGTGTAGAGCAGGCATGAGAATTTTTATAACTACCATGAGAACACTTACAGCAGTCTCGCATAGAAAACGTTGCATAGAAGGTATAGTTCTCCTCACCAAGCAGAAACGGTAACGTTCAACAAAAACATGACACACAAACACTATGGTACGTCTGCGAGACCACCCAAGGCCCAAAAATAAGGAACTAATTACAACAAAAATGCGAGATTTCTGGCACGCGTAGCTTGCCATCCGACAGGAAGGTACACAGAAGAGTTTACTTCACCTCACAGGGGTTCGTGAAATATCACGAGGAAAAAACTGTAGCCGTCTGAGAGACAATCCATAGTAGCCAAAGGTTAAATTTAGCAATGCTTATCAAGAAAATACTTACGTGTGAACTACACGCTCGCTGTGAATGGTTAACAAAATTGCATTGCAAGTGTGCTCTACCTACTGGTAGTCAACTGCATCTTACCACAACGCTGCACCGCAAATAGCTAGCGGCGCCATCGGACTCCAGACAAGACCATCCACTAAACTCACCAGAATATAAGTGCCTCTTCAAATATGCGACACAGAATCAACAGCGGGGAGGGGTGTGAGCTGATTGGTCAGCTCAGCCGTAACTCGAAGAATACTTCCTCAACACTTCACAGATTGTACCAGAAATAAACTATGCTATATCGTAAAAGTTGCTAATCTAACAGCTAACTTGCAAGTCCTTGCTAAATGCTGGAAAGAGGACGGAGCTAGATAGTTTTTGATAAATATAAAATCCTGATTTTAACAGCACAGGAACCTCGATTTCTTGATGAAATATACACACAAAATCACAGAATAACAACTAAACCTACGAATTGGCAAGAGCTATCTAGGCAAATTAACACTGCAGCGTTCAAAACAGAAATAAAAAGAGAGTATACTGGAATGGAGAGTATGAAAAAGCGTTAACAGCAAGGTGAGAAAGACGGAGAAAATGGAAAATTTCAGAAAATGTTGAACACTGTGTGCAGTTTAAACAACAGAGAAAAGAACTATGTGGCTGAATGCACAAAATTAAAAGATCATTCGAAAAATCACACCTCGGTACAATGCTGCAAAACCTAACAAAAAAATTCCAGAGATTTTATCAGACCTCTAAGAATAAATTACAGGGTACCAAGCGCCATGGATTTGTTCCAGTAGCGAGTGAAGTAGAACTGGCTTAAATAACACTAAAAATTGTGAGATGCTAGCAAAATAGTTTGATAAATTCTCCAGAACAAGTAGCAAATAGCATCCTCAGACTTTCGTGAAAACTGAGAAGCAAATATGCAGCCATTGAAGAAATCTGAGAAATAATTCAAATCGTGAAAAATTACTATCCAACAACAGCTGAATTTCTGAAATGGTCGTAAACAAAGATTATGAAAGATCTGTAAACTGATTTAGAAGAAATATAGAAAACAGAAAGTATTCTAGAAGCATAGTAAATTGAACTAATCAAGGGCACCCGTACGATAGTATGTAGATGTGGGGGACGGGATCCGTGGGGGGGGGGGGGGGGGTCTAGATTTGGCATTATGAAGTATTTTTAATATTTTGGAAAACGAATGGTGACTTGTAGGCACCCATGAGAAAGTTACAGTTCCTACTACGTAATACCGCTGATTAAATCAATTTCTTGTAATAAAAACAGCTTATTACACTATTTTTTCCTTTCTCTGAGAGGGAGCGGGGGTGACAGGGGGGGCGGGGGAGGGGCAGGGGAGGCGGCGCCCTTGGTACTAATACATCATTTTCGTAAGGAATGTGAGAAAAGACGTAAGTAACTACAGAGGAATAGTTCTTCTATCAGTTCTCTACAAAATATATTCGAAAATGCTGCTGAGCAGAACTGAAGAGTTCTCGAATCTGCTGAATACAAATATTCATTTGGAAATGACAAACCACTGAACTCAAAACATATATTTGTAACATCCGTGGATTTCAAGAGGGCATTTGACCCTGTTAATAGCTAATGGCCTTGCCTCGATGAATACATCGATTCCCTGTCCAGGTAGGTCAAGCTCTGTTGGCAGTTTACTCTTTGCCTATCCGGAAAAGGGGGAGGAGAGGTGCTGGACTAAAATTCCTGAGCACCAGACTTTGTGCCAATGACCTGGATTAAGTTCCAAAGCTCTCCGCGGTGCCTCATGGAGTGAGTGCATGTGACATTGTTGATCATGATCCGACCATCGGCTGGAGAAAGCTAAGAGGCCCCTTTGCTGCTCTTCGACAGCTGTAAGCTATGTGGTGGCACCGTGTTCCACTCTCTCCCTTCTCTCTAATCATCATACAACGCAGACGTGAAACCACACTACACACACACACACACACACACACACACACACACACACACACACACACACACATTACACGCATCAGATACACTGAACTCATTTCACGAAGCAAAGGTGTCAGTGCGTGTGTAAAGGATAGGAAAAACCTTTCCAATTAGGCGGCTCACCCTACCCCTCGTGGCCTCGAAGCGAGTCATGCCATACGACTTTACTTTAATCCTATTAGGGAAACTCTAACCGAGATAATCTGAGAATTCGGCGTCAAAACCAAGTTGGTAGATCTGACCCATGAAATGCATAGACACAGTCTCAAGAACAAAGTTCACGACCAACATTTGTAAGCTGTGAAAATAAACACAAATGAAAGACATAATGCTGGTTTATCTCCACTCGCCTGAGCGGTGTATCAGGAGAACAATAAGAATTTGGAATGAAAAATTAAAGGATTACTAAGCATGACCAATAACAATGGGAAGAAAGAAACAGAGTACTGAAATAAGCTGCCTGGCTTTTGCAGGCGATTTTGCTGTTCTTTTTGAAACTCTAGCAGATGCAGATATACCTCAATTTATTGAAACAGACAGGGAGTAGACAAGACATAAAAATGTCTGGAGAGAAAACCAAATTTATCACTAACAATGCATTCCTTCAAAATTTCTACAAATAGACATTAATGAAAGATTAAGTATCTAAGCGAGTTAACTTAATACAATAGCTTACAAGGTTTTGGCATAAATTAAAGGATACACAAAATTCAAAGAGAATTTGGAATAAAAAGAAAGTGCTTATCACGGCATTTTAAAGTATGCTAAAATAATGCGCTACATCACGATAGTGACATCAGAATGCATCTACGTAAATGAGTACCTAGCGGTGAATTAATAATTAAACAATAATAAATATTAGAGAAAAGAATTTTAAGGAAAAATTTAGATACAATAGGAAGCAAAGAGTCCCGGAAATTAAGACACAGTGGTGAAATATTTCCAAGTGGAAGTGTTTAAATTGAAAAGAGTATTCCTAGAGCCACCCTGTAGAAATTCTGAAGTCTCATATCACGCCAACTGCACACGCCCCACACCATTACAGAGGCTACACCAGCTTGAACAGTCCCCTGCTGACATGCAGGGCCCAGGATTCATGAGGTTGTCTCCATACCCGTACTCGTCCATCAGCTCGATACAATTTGAAACGAGATTTGTCCGACCGGTCAACATGTTTCCAGTCATCAACAGTCCAGCGTCGGTGTTGACGGCCTCAGGCGAGGCGTAAAGCTATGTGTCGTGCAGTCATCAAGGGTACACGAGTAAGCCTTCGGCTCCGAAAGCCCACACCGTTGATGTTTCGTTGAATGGTTCGCATGTTGACACTTGTTGATGGCCCAGCACTGAGACCTGTAGCAATTTGCTGAAGGGTTGCACATCTGTCACGTTAAACGATTCTCTTCAGTCGTCGTTGGTCCCGTTCTTGCAGGATCTTTTTCCGGCCACAGCGATATCGGAGATTTGATGTTTTACCGTATTTCTGATATTCATGGTACACTCGTGAAATGGTCGTAAGGAAAAGTCCCTCTTCATCGCTACCTCGGAGATGCTATGTCCCATCGCTTGTGCACCGACTATAAAGATCACGGTTATACTCACTTAAATCTTGATAACCTGCCATTGTAGCAGCAGTAACCGATCTAACAACTGCGCCAGGCACTTGTTGTCTTACATAGGCTTTGCCGACCGCAGCGCCGTCTTCTGTTTGTTTACATATCTCTGTATTTGAATACGCGTGCTTATATCAGTTTCTTTGGCATTTCCGTGTATAAGGAAAATAAGACCGATATTTTTTGGACGTACCTGCAGGATGAATGTCGACAGTGTGACGAAATTTGCCTTCATGGGCACTACCTGACAATAAAAAAAGTGTTGCTCCCAGAGCACATGGGCGGATGTCAGTGTAACGACGGGTATGTACACACCATCGATGTGAATGTAGCCTGTAAATGATTACATTCGCGATTATCTGTGACAGGTAGAACAGTCACCACAGCACGGTAGTGGGTTAGTGTTGTTAAAAGGCCTGACTGGATGTAAACGGGACCTCAACTGCGTCAGATGTTGAGTGTTCACTGAAGAACACGGAGATGTAGCATACTTAAGTGATACAACTTTAGCCTCACCTGACAGTGTTCGAAGTGGCCTCATTGTTGGCCTCAGTTTCGCCAGCTGGTCGAATCGTGCAATATCCACATTGGTGGGACACGCGAATATGACAGTGGCTCGGTGTTGGACTGGATGGGAAAGTGGAGGCAGACATACTCGTCGTTAAATTTCTAGTCGACTACGTCTGACCATCATAGGAGAAGATCGGCATATTATGCACTAAGCACATCAGCCCTTCACATCTGCAACTGACATCCGAGAACTAGTAATGGACTCCCAACAACAGTGTGTGTCAGCCGCACCAACGGTCAGAAATGGCTCTGAGCACTATGGGACCTAACATCTGAAGTTATCAGTCCCCTGGAACTTAAAACGACTTAAACCTAACTAACCTAAGGACATCACACACATCCATGCCCAAGGCAGGATTCGAACCTGCGACCGTAGCGGTCGCGCGGTTCCATACTGTAGCGCCTAGAACCTCTCGTCCACATCGGCCGGCTGACTGAGTGTATCCTGTGGCTAGCAAGATCCTCGGTCTGTCCCCGAGAGAACATGTGTGGTCCAGCTCAGACGTCAAATTCGACTAAGTGTATGCGTCCAGGATATAAATGAAGAATTTCAACAATTTTGGGCCAGCTTGAAGCAGTAGAGAACAAAAAAAATGTTCAAATCTGTGTGAATTCCAAACGGACCAAACTGCTTAGGTCATCGGTCCCATTTTCAGCTGTCGGCTGCCGTCGTAAGTGGTCTCAACGTGTGAAACAAGTTGTCGTATACCAGCGCACGTGAGAGACGCCTTCCTTCCAAAGCAAGTGCCTGATTGGTAATAACTCCTGAAATTCTGCTGAAGTTAATAAATAATTAATTTCTGGCCACAATATCGTGATGAAGGGAATATAAGGCGGACACGGTAGCTACTTCACACACACACACACACACACACACACACACACACACACACACACACACACACACACTCACACACACACAAATTGATGATGTCAGAAAACTAGTAGCAGACTGACTCGAAATACACGCAAAAAAAAAAAAGATGGTTGCATACAGAGAGAGAGAGAGAGAGAGAGAGAGCTGTGGTTGGCTTTGCAGATGACATGGGAATTAACATGAGATATTTCATTATGCCACAGGCTAACTAAACTGCCCCAGCCTTCCTAGCGAATTTCATTGTCCATTTCACGAGCTGCTTCAGGAGTTATTAAATCTGGTGTGGAATACTCATCTTGTAGATGCCACAAATGTCGATTCACAAGATGTGCCACGGGAAACACATATTAATTAAATCGTTCATATAGTGTTTAAACAATTTGCTTCATACAGTTTAAAACTACACGAAATAAAAAGAAAGGTCGACACTGCACTGTAGTTCGCGTGCAAAAATAACAGTGTCATGTTTTTGACGAGAAATTTCATTAAATAATACAAAACTATTACTATTGGAAGCTGTGATGTATGAAATGACAGTTGGAATTTAAAATTTCGACGTAAATTTGTATGGTCATGGTTATAGAGTTCCTAACTACTACGGGTCTGCTAAGTTTATTTTCTTATTTAAAGCGCTATAGAATTCCCAAGTTCAATGGTTCTCTCCTTTTCACCAGGACGAAAAGGAGGGAGGAAAGGATCTACCACGTGGTGGAATAGTAGCAAGAACAACTACTTATCAATGACAGAGTCCAAAAATTATGCTCAAATGTGTGTGAATTCTTAAGGGACCAAACTGCTGAGGTCATTGGTCCCTAGACTTACACACTACTTAAAGTAACTTATGTTAAGAACGACACACACGCCCATGCCCGAGGGAGGAGTCGAACCTCTGGCGGGAAAGAGAACACAATGGCCATATGACAGCCTTTCCAACCGGATCAGTGCATACATCCAGGCCAGAGAGGGTGGAACATCATACTAGTACTTGGGCTCATACTCCCAAGTTCTTTGTAAACTTTGCTCGGTTTTGCAATCACTGAAATAACATCACATATCCTCTCGACCAGTGAAGCTTCGTTTCATTTCCTCCTTCCATCCTGGGTGCTTTACTGTTTTGTCGGGCAGCGTATCTCTGGGAAAAGAAAGTAACTGCAAGTTGGATCCGTGAAGTTAAAAAAAGACTGAGAAATTCACAACATTAAGTCACAAGAAGTAGCAGAAAGAGATATTTTAGGAACGAAAACCTTAAACGTGGATTACTGGACAGCTGTGTGAGCTACTACTACAACTACTAGTAGTAGTAGTAGCTTTATTCATCCGTAGATCTCTATTTACAAAGATATATGATATGTCAAAGTATTTACAACTTTGGACCAATTTAAAAAGAGCTAATTTGTATACATATACATTTACAGACTTCTAGTTAGAGACAATCAGTAGATTTACTCCTGGTATACAAAACCTTCTTTTTTTTACAGATAACTTATTAAATAATGTAATGCAACACTGTTCACTCATATCTCACTTAATCAGCCACTGCACTCACTGTACACACATTGTTTCATATCACTTCCCAGACTACACACACACACACACACACACACACACACACACACACACACGTGATCTCTGGGCCATTTTGTGTACCGGAACTTCCCATTTGCTAACCTGAAAAACTAAGTCAGCATCCCTTTATAATGAGTGAGATGTTGAGCTCAGAAAGAGGAAGAGGTGTTAGTGTTGAGCTATGCATAGCTTAGGGGGTAAGTTTTCCTAGAAAAGGGAGAAAGAAGGAAAAAAATATAGTGTGCATGTGATATGTGGAATGTTGGATGTTTTATAATCATTATTATTATTTATTTGTATAACTTTTTTTTTACCAGACACCTACTCTGTTTTCTCTAAGTAATCCTTCCATATATAAAATGTATTGCATACCAGATACTTCTTAGATGCCTTTTTAAATAAGTGTGTTTTTGCAATTTGGTAATTTATTGTACAGTTTTATTCTTTGGTAGGAAGTGTTGTTCTGAGTTTTATGTTGTTTTTTTTTTCTTCTTGGTAAATGTAAGTTGAGTGTAGCTCTTGTTCCATGGTCATGGACAGAGCTGTTTGTGCAATAAGTACCTATGTTATTTTTGATGTGTACGACTGACTGGTAAATGCATTCATACAGAGCAGTTAAAATCGCTAGTGTTTGGAACAGATCTTTACAATGAGCTCGACTACTATTTTTGGTTATTATTCTTACAGCTCTTTTCTGGAGTTTGGAAATTGTTTTCATATTTTGTGCATTTGTTCCCCAAAAAAGAGTGCCATAGCTAAGAATTGATTGTACATATGCATAGTATGTAAATAAAAGACACTACATGTTACACACTGATGATAGGATTCGAAGAGTATAGCATGCTGATGAAATTCTGTTTGCAATTACCCTTGTGTGTTCACACCACTTCAACTGAGAATCAATATTCATTCCTAGAAATTTTGCATTTGTTACACAGTCTATAGAGGTGCCATCTACATTTAATTTAACATTGTCATTTTCCCTCTTCAATCTGAAATTCATGGCATTAGTTTTCTTTATGTTCAATGTCACTTTATTGTTTATTGACCAATCGTAAACTTCCTTGAGAGTTTCATTTGCATTGTCACGTAGCCCCTAGTCCACCAAAATGGAAGGAAAAAAGTTGCAAAGTTAGCCGTGCATGAAAACTCCGTTTGGCTTTTTCTCTGTCATTGTGGATCTAGAGGACGCACACATGCGCCTATTCCTTGCTGTCAGTTGTTAACCACTGCTTGAGTTTCTGTTATGTGTCGCCCTGGTGTGCGACATGCGAGCAATGCGCTGTTCCGGAACGGCGAGGGAGCAATGCTCGCGCAAACCTAGCAGCGGCGGGTCGCGATTCTGGAAACCTCTCCGATAACCGCGCTTGCCGCACCCGCATATAACAGGCCGCTCTGCGGGTATTTGCCCTGTTGCCACCATCAGGATTCCATGAGTCCGATACTCTTCATTCAGCGAAGTTGGAATTCGCTGAACGGCTGGTAAATCCAAATGGTAGATGGCAACACTCATTTCTCAGTTTTAACTTACCTACAACCAGTCCCGGAATACTCTTTTTCAAATTCTAAAGGTGGCAGGGGTGAAATACAGGGAGCGAAAGGCTATTTATAATTTGTACAGAAACCAGATGGCAGTCATAAGAGTCGAGGGGCATGAAAGGGAAGCAGTGGTTGGGAAAGGAGTGAGACAGGGTTGTAGCCTCTCCCCAATGTTATTCAATCTGTATATTGAGCAAGCAGTAAAGGAAACAAAAGAAACATTTGGAGTAGGTATTAAAATTCATGGAGACGAAGTAAAAACTTTGAGGTTCGCTGATGACATTGTAATTCTGTCAGAGACGGCAAAGGACTTGGAAGAGCAGTTGAACGGAATGGACAGTGTCTTGAAAGGAGGATATAAGATGAACATTAACAAAAGTAAAACGAGGATAATGGAATGTAATCAAATTAAATCGGGTGATGCTGAGGGAATTAGATTAGGAAATGAGACACTTAAAGTAGTAAAGGAGTTTTGCTATTTAGGAAGTAAAATAACTGATGATGGTCGAAGTAGAGAGGATATAAAATGTAGACTGGCAATGGCAAGGAAAGCGTTTCTGAAGAAGAGAAATTTGTTAACATCGAATATAGATTTATGTATCAGGAAGTCGTTTCTGAAAGTATTTGTTTGGAGTGTAGCCATGTATGGAAGTGAAACATGGACGATAACTAGTTTGGACAAGAAGAGAATAGAAGCTTTCGAAATGTGGTGCTACAGAAGAATACTGAAGATAAGGTGGATAGATCACGTAACTAATGAGGAGGTATTGAATAGGATTGGGGAGAAGAGAAGTTTGTGGCACAACTTGACTAGAAGAAGGGATCGGTTGGTAGGACATGTTTTGAGGCATCAAGGGATCACAAATTTAGCATTGGAGGGTAGCGTGGAAGGTAAAAATCGTAGAGGGAGACCGAGAGATCAGTACACTAAGCAGATTCAGAAGGATGTAGGTTGCAGTAGGTACTGGGAGATGAAGCAGCTTGTACAGGATAGAGTAGCATGGAGAGCTGCATCAAACCAGTCTCAGGACTGAAGACAACAACAACACAACCAGTCCCTGTGTTTCTTTACATCTGAATTTTAGAGCTTAACTTTGCTCACGTAAGTATGAAGCGCTCTTATCTGAAGACGGACGATAGTTGTTTAGCAATAAGGTGAAGCAACTGTCAACGTGGCTCACTGAGCAGTTACGCTTAATTGTTTTTTAAGGTTTCGCATCTTAGTCTGTAAAAACGGAACCGTTACAGGATCACTTTGTTCATCGTTTGCTTGCCTGTCTATCTGTCTGAATGTTTAAAACACTTTTCTTTGGAACGGGTAGACGTATGAAAAATGTTCAAATGTGTGTGAAATCTTATGGGACTCAACTACTAAGGTCATCAGTCCCTAAGCTTACACACTACTTAACCTAAATTATCCTGAGGACAAACACACACACCCATGCCCGAGGGAGGACTCGAATCTCCGCCGGGACCAGCCGCACAGTCCGTGACTGCAGCGCCTAAGACCGCTCGGCTAATCCTGCGCGGTTAGACGTCTGAAGCTGAGATGTACGTCACATACTTAGCTCTACGGTCTATTCGAGGTGTCAAACATTGAAGCTTCTATGTTAATGTAATCAAAAGATAAGGCTATTTATGTCGCATATTTTGACACTCGTGAACTCACTCATCAAAATCTATATGGTACTTCCCGTTGGTCTAGAATGATCAAAGAAGAAGCAAGTTTGACAGTAAAGGTGAAGGAAATAAATCTGAAATTTGCAAATTTGTAATTACAAACACGAAAAAAAATTTGGTTTGTCATTTGTTATAGCCTATGTTTTGAAACTTGAAATTAAAATATTCTCCAAAGTCTTGGAATTCTCGGATCAGGTATCTTTCCACTATCTACCTCGATAACAGGCAAAACTCGTCGAGATTCTCGATTCCCGGGATGAATGAACTGCCTACGTTCAGGGAATTTAAGTTTGTAGGGAACCTCAGAGCGCGAACCCTACTTGCACATCATCCATTTTTAATGTGGGTTGTGTGCTCATTCAAAAGGTAAACAGGTATATTGTGCCTTCTTTCTTGTAGGCGATTCATTGCCAATTGAAATTTCATTGACACCGGTGTGTCAGACCCACCATACTTGCTCCGGACACTGCGAGAGGGCTGTACAAACAATGATCACACGAACGGCACAGCGGACACACCAGGAACCGCGGTGTTGGCCGTCGAATGGCGCTAGCTGCGCAGCATTTGTGCACCGCCGCCGTCAGTGTCAGCCAGTTTGCCGTGGCATACGGAGCTCCATCCCAGTCTTTAACACTGGTAGCATGCCGCGACAGCGTGGACGTGAACCGTATGTGCAGTTGACGGACTTTGAGCGAGGGCGTATAGTGGGCATGCGGGAGGCCGGGTGGACGTACCGCCGAATTGCTCAACACGTGGGGCGAGAGGTCTCCACAGTACATCGATGTTGTCGCCAGTGGTCGGCGGAAGGTGCACGTGCCCGTCGACCTGGGACCGGACCGCAGCGACGCACGGATGCACGCCAAGACCGTAGGACCGTACGCAGTGCCGTAGGGGACCGCACCGCCACTTCCCAGCAAATTAGGGACACTCTTGCTCCTGGGGTATCGGCGAGGACCATTCGCAACCGTCTCCATGAAGCTGGGCTACGGTCCCGCACACCGTTAAGCCATCTTCCGCTCACGCCCCAACATCGTGCAGCCCGCCTCCAGTGGTGTCGCGACAGGCGTGAATGGAGGGACGAATGGAGACGTGTCGTCTTCAGCGATGAGAGTCGCTTCTGCCTTGGTGCCAATGATGGTCGTATGAGTGTTTGGCGCCGTGCAGGTGAGCGCCACAATCAGGACTGCATACGACCGAGGCACACAGGGCCAACACCCGGCATCATGGTGTGGGGAGCGATCTCCTACACTGGTCGTACACCTCTGGTGATCGTCGAGGGGACAGTGAATAGTGCACGGTACATCCAAACCGTCATCGAACCCATCGTTCTACCATTCCTAGACCAGCAAGGGAACTTGCTGTTCCAACAGGACAATGCACGTCCGCATGTATCCCGTGCCACCCAACGTGCTCTAGAAGGTGTAAGTCAACTACCCTGGCCAGCAAGATCTCCGGATCTGTCCCCCATTGAGCATGTTTGGGACTGGATGAAGCGTCGTCTCACGCGGTCTGCACGTCCAGCACGAACGCTGGTCCAACTGAGGCGCCAGGTGGAAATGGCATGGCAAGCCGTTCCACAGGACTATATCCACCATCTCTACGATCGTCTCCATGGGAGACTAGCAGCCTGCATTGCTGCGAAAGGTGGATATACACTGTACTAGTGCTGACATTGTGCATGCTCTGTTGCCTGTGACTATGTGCCTGTGGTTCTGTCAGTGTGATCATGTGATGTATCTGACCACAGGAATGTGTGAATAAAGTTTCCCCTTCCTGGGACAATGAATTCACGGTGTTCTTATTTCAATTTCCAGGAGTGTATATTTTATATCCTCTCTACTTCGACCATCATCAGTTATTTTACTTCCTAAATAGCAAAACTCCTTTAATACTTTGAGTGTCTCATTTCCTAATCTAATTCCCTCAGCAGCAACTGATTTAATTCGACTACATTCCATTATCTTCGATTTGCTTTTGTTGATGTTCATCTTATATCCTCCTTTCAAAACACTATACATTCCATTAAACTGCCCTTCCAAGTCCTTTGCTGTCTCTGACAGAATTACAATGTCATCGGCGAACCTCAAGGTTTTTATTTCTTCTCCATGGATTTTAATACCTACTCCGAATTTTTCTTTTGTTTCCTTCACTGCTTGCTCAATATGCAGATTGAATAACATCGGGGAGAGGCTACACCCTGTCTCATTCCCTTCCTAACCACTGCTCCCCTTTCATGCCCCTCAACTCTTATAACTGCCATTTGGTTTCTGTACAAATTGTAAATAGCCTTTCGTTCCCTGTATTTTACCCCTGCCACCTTCAGAATCTGAAAGAGAGTATTCCAGTCAACATTGCCAAAAGCTTTCTTAGATTTTCTTCACATTAAACTTGCGTAAGAAGAGCGGGAAGAATGATGTTTTTACGAGTAAATTCTCCAGTGTTTGCTGTAATTAGTCTAATCTTCTCTTTAATTGAATTGATTTGATTTATTATTGGTCCTGCAGATCATACAATTTGTACAGCAAAGCACATCATGATATAGGACAAGTCAATTTGAAAAATTATGTTAAGATTGAATATGACGAGAGATGACAGTAGTGGCACATAAGTCACATACAGTGTGTTTCAAAAATGACCGGTATATTTGAAACGGCAATACAAACTAAACGAGCAGCGATAGAAATACACCGTTTGTTGCAATATGCTTGGGACAACAGTACATTTTCAGGCAGACAAACTTTCGAAGTTACAGTAGTTACAATTGTCAACAACAGATGGCGCTGTGGTCTGGGAAACTCTATAGTACACATATCCACCATGCGTAGCAATAATATGGCGTAGTCTCTGAATAAAATTACCCGAAACCTTTGACAACGTGTCTGGCGGAATGGATTCACATGCAGATGAGATGTACTGCTTCAGCTGTTCAATTGTTTCTGGATTCTGGCGGTACACCTGGTCTTTCAAGTGTCCCCACAGAAAGAAGTCACAGGGGTTCATGTCTGGCGAATAGGGAGGCCAATCCACGCCGCCTCCTGTATGTTTCGGATAGCCCAAAGCAATCACACGATCATCGAAATATTCATTCACGAAATTAAAGATGTCGGCCATGCGATGTGGCCGGGCACCATCTTGCATAAACCACGAGGTGTTTGCAGTGTCGTCTAAGGCAGTTTGTACTGCCACAAATCACGAAGAATCTCCAGATAGCGTGATGCAGTAATCGTTTCGGATCTGAAAAATGGGCCAATAATTCCTTTGGAAGAAATGGCGGCTCAGACCAGTACTTTTTGAGGATGCAGGGACGATGGGACTGCAACATGGGGCTTTTCAGTTCCCCATATGCGCCAGTTCTGTTTATTGACGAAGCCGTCCAGGTAAAAATAAGCTTCGTCAGTAAACCAAATGCTGCCCACATGCATATCGCTGTCATCAATCCTGTGCACTGTATCATTAGCGAATGTCTCTCGTGCAGCAATGGTAGCGGCGCGAGGGGTTGCCGCATTTGAATTTTGTATGGATAGAGGTGTAAACTCTGGCGCATGAGACGATACGTGGAGATTGGCATCATTTGGACCGCAGCTGCAACACGGCGAACGGAAACCCAAGGCCGCTGTTGGATCACCTGCTGCACTAGCTGCGCGTTGCCCTCTGTGGTTGCTGTACGCGGTCGCCCTACCTTTCCAGCACGTTCATCCATCACGTTCCCAGTCTGTTGAAATTTTTCAAACAGATCCTTTATTGTATCGCTTTTCGGTCCTTTGGTTACATTAAACCTCCATTGAAAACTTCGTCTTGTTGCAACAACACTGTGTTCTAGGCGGTGGAATTCCAACACCAGGAAATCCTCTGTTCTAAGGAATAAACCATGTTGTCCACAGCACACTTGCACGTTGTGAACAGCACACACTTACAGCAGAAAGACGACGTACAGAATGGCGCACCCAAAGACTGCGTTCTCTTCAATATCTTTCACATCACTTGCAGCGCCATCTGTTGTTGAAAATTGTACCTACTGTAATTTCGAAAGTTTGTCCGCCAGAAAATGTACTGTTGTCCCAAGCATATTGCAACAAACGGCGTATTTCTATCGCTGCTCGTTTAGTTTTTACTGCCGTTTCAAATATACCGGTGATTTTTGAAACACCCTGTAGTCGAATACATATAGGATATATAGACAAAATATAAAAAAGGTGTGTGTGAATGAGAGATGACGGTGATGCATACTGCACATAGCAGAATACATATAAGAGATTCAGACAGAATATGAGTAACAAACAATAATTAAATTATTTTGATGGTCGCCATGCGTGCGAAATGTAGGAGGTCACAGATCATCCCTAGATTCCTCACTTAATGCTGGCTCTTCAACCTTCGTAAGTAGGTTTTCACGAGATTGTTGACTTCTTCTTAAAGTGTCAGTCAGTTTACGTTTCTCGGAAACTTCATATAACGGTTTCCCGTGGGTCAAATTTACGCGCTGCGCTTTTTCGTGTACGACGAATATCTCCAGCGTTACTTCTCTAGAGAATGACCACGAGTGAGAATACACACTGTGGAATTGGTTGCCCGATGATTAAATAGCTCCTACCTTGGGGCATACCAGGACAAAGAGTTAACCATGAATGAGCGAAGTGTAAATGAACAAGAGCAAATGCGAAAAAAAGGCAGCAATTTTTGCACCGTTTTAAAAATGAGTTAGAGCGCTGATATGTAGCTGTTAGTGAGCCCTGGGTCCACAATATCACGACAGGGATGAAATAGTCGTAATTACATTGCATTAACACTTGTTCCATAGATCGTCAATACGACTTTTCGTGATGATGTTGGACGTGTCAGTTTAACATAAATTTTCATTACACAAAATATACATATAATTTCTTTTCTACAGTTACTACTTCATATCTAAAAATTCATTTTTTGAGTAGAAGGAGTTCTCATTCAGAAATGATTTTAATTTGTTTTTATATGTCGGCTGGCTATGTGTTAGACTTTTAATGCTATTTGGCAAATGAGCAAAGATATTTGTGGCAGCATACTTCACCCTTTTCTGCACCAAGTTCAGATTTAATCTAAAATACTGAATATCATCTTTCTTCTAGTGTTGTAGCTATGCACGTCGCTATTATTTTTGAACTGGGATGGGTTATTAACAACAGATTTCACAAGTGATTACATGTAATGTGAAGGTGCTGTGAATATCCCGAGTTTCTTAAATAAATGTCTCCAAAGTGATATTGGGTAGCCTCCAGATGTTATTCTGATTACATGCTTTTGTGCAATGAATACTTTTTCTCTTAATGATGCCACCTGTGAAACCATCGAATGAAAATAAGCATAGTAGGCTAATTTACTGATACGTTTATCACCTAAATTTGCAATAAAACTAACAGCATAAGTAGTTGAACATAACCTTTTCAGCAGATCATGAATGTGTTTCTTCCAATTCAATTTCTCATCAATGCACACACCCAGAAATTTTAAATATATCTTCCGTAGCAACAGACTTCTGTTCAAAGTCTATATTTATCAATAGTGATATGCCATTTACTATGTATTGTATTTTTTCAAAATTTAGTGAGAGCACGTTTATAGAGACCCATTTAATAATTTTCTAAAGGACATTATTTACAGTTTCCTCAGCTAATTCTTGTTTGTTGGGTGTGAACTGGCTTTTCATCTGCATGAATATAGAGTGGTAAGTCATTAATATATATTGAAAACAACAAGGAACCCAAGACTGAACCCTGTGGGACACCATTCTTGATACCTGCCCAGTTAGTGGACTCTGCTGATTTTTGCAGATTATTGTAATGTTAATTTCAACCTTCTGCATTCTCCCAGTTAAATATGAATTAAATAATTTGTGCACTGTCCACTCATAACACAATACTATCTAGAAGCTTATCTAGAAGAATTTCATGATTCACAGTCAGAAGCCTATGAGAGATAACACAATATCACTATTGGTGATGTTCGGTTATTCACAGCATTCAATATTTGATCAGTGAAAGCATACATAACATTTTCTGTTGAAAAGCCTTTCTGAAAACCAAACTGACATTTTGTTAGTACTTCATTTTTACAAATATATGAAGCTACTCTTTAATACATTACTTTTTCTAGAATTTTGGGTAAGGCTGTCAGAAGTGAGATAGGGTGGTAGTTGTTAGCATCAGACTTTCCCCTTTTTTATGCAATGGTTTAAAAATAGCATACTTCAGTCTATCTGGAAAATGGCCTGTTTTAGTGAGCTACTACATATGTGGCTGAGAATCCAATTTATCTGTTGGGAACAAATTTCTAATACTCTGTTGGAAATTCCACCAGTTCCATGCAAGCTTTTACTTGCATGGAATTTCGGTAGGAGAGGTTGGCTGAATTTCAATTTTATAAAATTGCGTAGGTATTGCTTCTCCCATATACAGCCTTGCATTTTCTGATGAATTGCTGGATCCTACTTTATTTTCTCTACGAGACTTAAAAAAGGATTATTAAAAATATTTTATACTTCTGACTGTGTTTCATTGAGTTTGATAGAACTACAGTCTTCCTTTGCTCTCATTTGTCCTGTGTCCCTTTTGACACTATTCCAAATTGTTTCAATTTTATTATCAGGTGGGCTAATGTCAGATCTAATGTACGAACTTCTGGACTTTTTAATAACTTTTCTTAATACAGTGTACTAGTTTTCATATGTTTGACTGTTTCTGGATCATTACTCTGTCTAGCTGTAAGATACATTTCCCTTTTCTGTTTACAAGGTATTTTCATCCTTTTAGTATGCCATAGTTTTATAGATGGTTTCTTACAATTACATGTAGGCCATAGTTTTATAGATGGTTTCTTACAATTACATTTCACTGTCTTATAAGGCTAACTGTTTTCAGATACACTCACGAAGATATGATTAAATAGGTTAAATTTTAAATTGCATTAAGTTTTCAGTGCACCTCATCCCACTGTAACTGTTGCAAAGCTTTCTCTAACATCTGCAGTTGTTAAATGGTGAACTGAATGGAGAACTGTTTTACATTACTGAATGGAGATCCATCATATATTGTACTTAGCTGTGCATCATGATCAGAGAGACCATTCTTAACAGGAAAAGCTTTTATTTGACTAAATTTATCTTAGACTGTAAAAAACATTATCTATCAGTGTGCTGCTTTCCTGTACCACCTATGTAGGACAATCAATATCTGATGTCAAATTGAAAGAACCAAGTAATACTTTAAGGTCCAGCTTTTTATTGGACTTTTGTGGAAATTCTACAGTGAAATCCCCACAAACAATAATTTGCTTCCCTCTGTCTGACAGATAGCACAACAAAGACTCCAAGGTTTTCAAAATTAGCCGATATTTCCCAATGGGTACCTATACACAGCTACAATTATTAAAATACCATTATTTAGTTATTTGCTTTTATATGTTTCTCTACACAAAATATTTTAGTTTTTAAGTTTTTCACACTACGATAAATTTTAACATATGTGGCAACTCCTCCTCTCCCCTTAGCATCTCTACTTACATATGTGTTGAAAGCTTATATCCACCTACATTTACCTTTTCCATATCTGTGATAATATGGTGTTCAGACAGGCATAGTACATCTGTTATACCCTCAGTTTCTAAATGTTCTAAACAAACAAGAAGCTCATCTACTCTGTTTTTTAATCACCTGGTATTCTGATGCAATATACTAACAACTTTTTCACTGTGTTTTATGAGAGTCTTATGACATGCTGACATTATTTATCACTGTACTTTTATGAGAATCTTGTGATATTTACACATCTCTGGTACCACCCTGTCCGAGCTTCTCATTAAGCTTAATTCCATTCAGTGTTGAATCATTGGACACTGATCTTAGCCTAAAAAATAGATACTCCCATCAATTTGTGCCTCTTCTTCTTAAAGACTTTGCGATCATCCCAACCAATTTACCCTTCCCTTTCCTACTGAGATGCAGACCATGCTTTGGGATGTTCCACCTGCCAAGAGCATCAACAGGAACAAAATCTATGCCTGTGAAAGTAGTCACCCAAATCAGCTGCTATAGTATTATATTGACCCTCCTGGCAGAGCTGTACAATTGGGGCTAATCACACTGCATGAAAGCAGGAACCAAGCCAACATTTGTATGGTTTGTTGCAGATTCAATTTTTACCACCGGGAGTAAAAAATGCAAAGTCGTTGACTATTGCAAACAGCATTCCTTGTGATGCAAAATGCATTTTTCTGATTGATTGGGCCTAATTTGCTTATGGTAAAACAGTAACTGGTGACTGAATATGTGAAATCTTATCAGAACTGGACCAAAATTGGTATAATGGAAGAAAAGGAAGAAAACATTACCTTGATCACAACATTCATTGTCTTGATTACTGATTGTAGTCTGCTGAAAAGATCATCTTCAGACACAAAGCTAAATTTCCTATTACACTCTCACTCTTTCAGGGTATGTGAGCTTTGCCATCAAAACTCATAATCAAAATAGTGGATATATTAATACAGACAGTGTTGTCTTTCATTAAAACCATAATACCAAATGATTCAAGTTTTCTGGTCCAACACTGTGAAAACACATGTGAGAGAAAACATTGTCATTTATTGGAACAGTGCACATGCTCATAAAGATACTCCAGCAGTGCGAAACTCAAGGGATTTCAAGTAGGAAATGTCAGAACACCCACTATTTTCAAGCCTGATTATTTCCTGCATAACTACTGCTAATGAAATCCGTTGGAATTTGCTTGCTATAGTCAACTTCAACCAGATGGATTTTGCTTTGTTGTTGGAGTTTTCAGTCTCAGATGTCTTTAGTGTTTCACAAAACTTCCTTTTTATTCTACAGGAAATTCTGATCCCTCTAGTAACCCAGGGGATACTGTCCTTTATTTTATTTTTATTTTTTTATTTTATTTTTTTATTTTATTTTATTTTTTCAAATGCAGCTCAAACAATGACACAAACTCATTATTCATTATAAAACTGGTTCACTCCATATATACAGTTCATTCCCAAGTGTACAGCAATGTATACAGAGCTTTAGTCAATCTACTGCAAGTAAAGGTTGAAGGTTTCTAAGGTATAATAATTGACTGGACTGAATAATATAATGGAATGTTTATTTCACCCAGGTTGATGTAATTTACTGTAAGCAGTTGTCCATCAGGATTTGACAGCCCATTGAGACTTTGACTTACAATGATACAGTTGTCCTCACCTCTGTCAATGAACCAATGAATGTATTGTCAATTAGGTTCTTACAATTACATCTTACTCTAGTGATAAAGTTAACTACAGCAACGAGGTTGAATGATTCCATCAGGTACTCTTATTCTGCCTACTGTCATTTTCAGTTAAGAAACTTGTGCTGAAGCAAGCTGGTATATTTTTACTTCCCCTCTTGTTTTGCCATTTGCTGTCTTAAAATTCATTTTTTCATGTTCAACCAATTACCATTAATATATGTGAGTATAATATGCATTTTCATAAAACAGAAAGGTTGGCTCTCAGTTGTAAAGAATATAACACCAGATCTAATTTTGTGCTTAATTTTAGGTATGTAATTGATTTTCTAATTTATTTCAACTATTCCTTATTAATGTCTTTTGTTATAGAGTGAAATCGGTAATTGTTTTGTTACGTAAATTCTATTATAAACAAATAGAAATTCTGTACTAATTATAAACATTTGGAAGAACAACTAGTATTATTCTTAAAGGATCTATTTGGCTCTATTCGAAAACTCGTTAGCAAAACCAGCCCTCAATTAATTCCAAAGTAATTACCAGTTTTGTGAAAAGCATTGTTTGTCTAACTGTATCTGTTATTTTCATGTTTCATACAAATAATTTGGCTACACCCATGTAGTATAAAAAAACTGTTAAAAAGATGGAATTTTTTGATGTATTTAGTTAATTTAATGAGTTAAGTTTTAATTGTAATTCCTGTAACTTTAACATCGAACAATGTATAGTTTCAGTGCCTTTTATTGTGACAATATATAAAAGCCCAATTTTTGGTCCCAAGATGGTCAGTCCATGGCTAAGTTTCAGACAAGAAACCTGTTTTGGTTAGAACAAAAACAATGTGTCAACTTAATGGTGAAATAAATGTGGCACCAATAGGCCATGTGTTAAACCAATAACAGTGAAAGTAAAGATCTGTGAAACACAACTGTTCACCTGTCGGCTACATCATTTACAGTAGTCAGTATTGAACTTCCACCCCGCCTCCCCCCCCCCCCTCCCACCCCCCCATTTTTCAGCCAGTATCACAACTTAGTATGTCGATATCAAAGTCTATCAACAAAGAAATAAAGCAGGTGAACATCTCACCCATTATATTTAAATCCTTGGTTATGAAACATATTGGGCTCAAAAGCTGTTACATCTGCTCTAGAAAAACACACATTTACCAGCAGGAGCCCTGTTAAGCGCCAACACACCAGCTGACATATCACTGGTGGTAATGTCAGTTATCTGATTCAAAATGAAGATCTACACAGCAAGTACGTAACTTAAGGATTTTAAATATTACATAAATTGCAGTCCATCTTTCTCCTTAATAGACTTCTATGATGGGTTGTTGCCAATGTGTACCCATCAATTTGAGGCATTTTAGCACCACCCCTCACATGGTGTTCCGTGGAACATAATACGCGGGCATGATATAAATTAACATAATCTAGAAGCCAAGATTTAGAAGCTCCAATTTCGTCTGATATTCCAGATATTTTTATGGAACACACACAGTTTTCCATTACTGGAATTTCTTATCTTCTTGCTGTTCTTTGGTGGCTTAACATCATCTAAAAACTGGAACTGTGTTTAATTCTACTAGTAGGTACACTGATGCACGACCAGTTTAACATGTTATTACTTCTCAGAACTGTGCCATTTAAATTCTACTGTAGGCTTAAAGAGTGAGAGCAGCCCTTTGGGTTACTATACTGCTTTACATTCTTCTATATGGATGTTTGGTGGAATGAAAGCATCTTTTGTAGCAGTTACAGGCAAAAGTATCTCAAATAACAGAAAATGCTCTAAACAATGTTGAAAATATGACATTCATTCCAGCAACAAGCAACCGCAGCTAAAGTCAGTTTCACTCTTTTTCTCCTTTTTCAGGATGGCCAGGGAAGAAAAATGCTTAAAAATTAGTTGTGTGTGGACACAATCATTATGTTAAACTCCTGTTGTGCCATTCAAACAAAACATTAACACATTCGGCATATTAATACCATTTACTGCTGACAGCAACAGAAGCTGCTGTTTGTCTGAAGCTTTTGATAATCTTGCTGACAGTGATTGCTAATGGTAATTGCAAAATGCCAGGCAATCAAAAATACAGACTTCAGCCTAAAACAAAATTCCATATGAAATGGAATGATCACATTGGCTCAGTCATAGGTGAGGCTGGGGACAGAACTTGATCCATTGGTAGGATGACGGAAGAATGTAGTCAATTTACAATGCAGATTGCTAAAAAACACTCATGCGACCCATTATAGAGTACTGCTTAAATGTGCGGTGTCCAAATAGGAATAACAGGGGATAATGATAATGTGCAAAGAACAATATCATGAATAGTAACAGGTTGTTTGACTCAGGGGAGAGCATTACAGATGTGTTCAAAAACTTGAATTGGCAGACATTTGATGATAGGCATTAAATAACCTACAAAAGTCTACTTACAAAGTTTCATGAACCAATATTGAGGAATCCAGGAATCTACTGTAGTCCCCTGTGTATCACTATCGAAGCCGTTTCTGAGACAAGATTACACTAATTACTGTAATGACAGAGGCAATTAAGTAGTCATTCCTCCCATGTTCCATATGTGAATAAAATGAGAAAATTAACTCTAAAATATGGAACATAGGTAAATACTGTGTACTATTCACATCACAGAGGCTTACAGAATACATTTGCTTGCAGATGTAGATGTAGATATATGACATATGTCTCAATGCTCCACTAGTTTCAGTATGACATGCCACATATTGGCTGGGAATGAATAAGGACTCTGTATTGTCTGTATTGGGGTTTACACAACTCTAAAGATGAATGCAAAAAGTTCTGCTAGTTGTACAAGTAGCCGTTCAAAACTCAACTGATTTTCAGTCTGCTAAAGGTTGTCTATGCAGCTTTTTCTCAAATTGATCTTGATAGTGCTATTAGCACTCACCTCACAACACTGTCCTTTAGAATGCCAACTTTGTATTATTTTTGAGTGAGAAGTCTGTCAGAGGCAGTATCAGAGGCAGTATCAATCCACTATTGATGATGTTGCAACAGTGTTGATTACACTGATAGGTGTCAAAACCAGTAGCTGTCCCTTGCTCTCCTGCTAGATGATAATTGCCAGGAACAACATATTGTTGAAATGTTCTGAAAGTAACTGGTTGTGGTAGCACTTCCTAATGACACTTTTTCTCTCCATAATACAGTGGAAAGGCTCAGCTCCAGAGATTTAGAAAATGGAAAACTTTATCCCACAACTGAATGTTAGCATTATGGCTTGAAGATACTGCTTGATGAAGACTGGAAGCATTGGATCATTATTATTTATTTGACCAAGTACTGGCCACATCACTGCTGCTTTCAAATATGTTACAGAATACCAGCAGGCTTAGCATGTGTCATGTATAGACACAAGAACTAATTATATCAACCTCAGTGCAACAAATACAATGACCTGGGAGATAAGAGTCCTCATTTATCATTGATACATTACGCTATACAATGAACTGTGTTTGACGTACACATTCAAAATAAAATAGAGGTCTCATATGAAAAAATAAAATAAAATAAATGTGACATTTCATGTTAATCATTCTTAGAGCTTCTTCCATTTAAATGTCTCATAGTGATCTTCCTTCACAGGGTAAAAAGCATACATCGATACAACAATTCTAAAAGTTACACTGAATTTCAGTTGTACCGAACTGTAATCCTTTCAGCATCAATGTAACTTCAGAAAAAGACAAGAAAGTAATGAGGATGAATGGAGGGAACATGGTTAGTGACAGGGATTTTTTTATTTTTATTTATTTAGTTGTTTATTATTAGAGTGGCTTGAAAAAGGCAATTGTAGTGATGCAGAAACATTGCTCTCCACAACTGAAGAAACATCTGTGGGACATATACAAAATGATGAATGGAAGTATCTTTTTCATGGTCTCATGTAGTGGCATGTAAAGGAACATGCTGTTCTACTAGTAACACACACTTTCACAGTAACAGAATGCTCACAGGCAGTGTAGATGGAAAAGACAGAAGAGACTGGAGTGCCCAACAAGTATCTAACTCATTAGACAGTAAAATGTTTACTGTCAGACAGGATGAGAGCTGTAATTGCCGGCCGGTGTGGCCGTGCAGTTCTAGGCGCTTCAGTCTGGAACCGCGAGACCGCTACGGTCGCAGGTTCGAATCCTGCCTCGGGCATGGATGTGTGTAATGTCCTTTGGTTAGTTAGGTTTAAGTAGTTCTAAGTTCTAGGGGACTGATGACCACAGATGTTAGGTCCCATAGTGCTCAGAGCCATTTGAATCATTTGAACCAAGTTGTAATTGCTGAGTTCAGCTTCAGGATTTTCACAGGTTTTACTAATTCAGAGTCAGAATTTTAACCATGGCTCTCAGGCTTTTCACAAGTATGTTTGTTGTAATTTCAGTTATGCAGTGGGTAAGTAAACACACAACAGAAAATACTGGAGTCTAAACCGTATGCCAATAAGACTGTCTTACTTGAATTGCAAGTTTATCATTTTTTAAAGGGGGAGTATGGGGGAAGGATGATCTATCCCCTTTTTTTAAGTTGAGACAGTATGTGCACAACAGGAAGGTTTGCAGCACTATTACTGAAGTGTCAGAGTTAAAACAATTCTGCACACTTTTAAGCAGTTTAGATACAAAAAAAATTCTTTGGAATGTCCTCAGAGATATCTGTTGTCTCCATAAAGTTATGATAGTTAGTTAGTAAGTTGTATTTTCATCAATAGGTCATTTGCAAAAAGGAAACATTTTTTAAAAATCTTATTTATGCATACAGTAATATTATCTTATCACAAAGTATTTCAGCAATATTCATTTGTATCATACGACTGGTCACTGCCCACAATATACAAAAACACACACTACATTGCATTGCATTCCACTGCACTTTTCCCCCCCTCCCCCCTCCCCCCCACCTTACTAACATACATGCACACACACACACACACACACACACACACACACACACACACACACACACACACATATCACATACAGAAAGAAAGTTGTTTACTATTAAATAATTTTATTTTTTATCATTCCCCTACCTTGTGTTAACTAAAAATTTCTTAACTTCGTAGTAAGAATTATTGAAGTGGTATGCTTCAACTAACTTCATAAATATTTTTATTTTAGTCATCTCTCATGTCTCCTTGAGCAGTTTATTGTACAGTTTTATTTGTTTGTAGAAAGTGCTGTTCTGTATTTTTGTGTTTTTACTCTTATTCACCCTCTTAGGTCATAATAAGGCAATATGAAATCCATCTTCACCTTACAAAAACGAGCTGTTAGAATAATTTCAAACAGTACATGGCTAACACCTTCCAAACAGTTATTTCAATACCTAAATATTCTACCATTACCACGCCTCTATATTAAAAAAAGTGTTGTTAATATAAAAGTGCACATTGATAATTATAAAACCAACTCAGATCTTCATTCCTACAATACAAGAATGTGCAATGTCATCCACATAAAAAGAGTAAACAAGGCTTTAACACAAAAACAAACCAACATTCAAGGTACCATTTTGTACAACAAACTTCCAGTTCAGCTAAAAGAAATAAAAACATTGTCCACATTCAAGGAAGTAATATTTAAATTCTTAATGACCAACTGCTATTATAGTATAAATTAATATCTGCAGTAACCTTGTAGCAAGTAACTACATTAATTTACTATATGTTAATAGTACCATAAATCAGATGCTTGCCACAGTCTCAAGGTTAATTTTACTGAACAAAAGTGTTAAATCACTTATTTGCTTGTAATGTATTTCATGTAAGAGATCCTTCTCATACTTTTATACTCGTATTATTACAGTAATCAAAGTTGTATTGCTCAAAAAGATTGTGATGGGTACAATGAACCATTGTATTATGTAGGAAACTGTACACACTTATCTTATTTTTGTTATACTATGTCCTTTGATGAAATCCATACAATGTACATTGTCACTGGATGAATAAACTACTACTACTACTACTACTACTACTTGCTCTCATTCCATGATCATGAATGCTGCCACTTGTGGGATAGCTGCTGATATTATACTTCATGTTCATAACATATTACTTATAAGGTGCAGTTAGAATCACCAGCTGTTTAAATATATCTTTACATGGAGCTCATTTATTATTTTTAGTTTCTGTACTAATGGCCTCTTTTTGCAGTTTGAAGAATGTGTCCATGTTTTGTGTGTGGGACACCAAAAAATGGTTCTATACCTAAAGATGGAGTGCATATAGGATTAGCAGGAAACATAAGGCATTGACAATACCTTATATTTATGTATCATTCCTGTTATCATTATGTATAAAACACTGTTCATGATTTCACCATATTTAGACTTCTCATGCTAAGTTTTCATTTATCTCAAAATAGTTGGAAATGTACTCAGTTTTGTCAATTTTTATTGTAAATGTACTCATATATCTTTTTTAAAGACTATCCTGATGAAGTTTCCTGTAAGTTGTAGCTGTATACTTACACAGTTGGAATCAATGCATTATCCGTTTAGGGCTCTTGATACAGATTTTGTACAAACTGAATGAAAAAGTTTCTCAGAATCCATGACTTGAAGATAAAGTGATGCTTTGTATTCGTGCCTTCTATAATTCATTCTATAATGCCTTCAGGACATGAAAATGGTTCATTATGCTGTCTGCATTACTAAAAGCAGCTTGTTATTTTGCTAGAATAAAACCTAAGTTTTTCTACACACATCAAAAAAAGTTTTGCACCACTCCGATTCCAAGAAAACCAGAAGATAGACATTGATGTGGGTATTGTATCACAGACTGTTCAGAGATGTCAGTAAGCCTGCCCAAAAATGTAGACAACTATGCATGAGCAGCACCTGTTAGATGGAGGGGGTCCAACAGCTGGTCATTCCAGTCATTATGCAAGGAAGGAGGTACAAGGCTCATGTTGTCTGTAGTTCAACCAGGCTTAGACCGTCAATACGGCAGTTTGATCGTATCTGCATTGTTACTTCGTGCCAGGAAGGGCTCTCAACAAGGGAAGTTCCAGGCATCTCAACGTGAATCAAAGAAATGTTTTTTGGACATGAAGGAGATACAGAGAGACAGGAACTGTCAAACAATGCCTCCCTCAGGCCGCCCAAGGACTACTGCTGCAGAGGATGACCGCTGCCTACGGGTTATGGCTCGGAGGAACCCTGACAGCAATGCTACCATGTTGAATAATGCTTTTTGTGCAGCCACAGGACGTCATGTTATGACTCAAACTGTGCACAACAGGGTGTATGATGCGTAACTTCACTCCCAACGTTCATGGCGAGGTCCATCTTTGCAACCACGACACCATGCAGTGTGTTACAGATGGGCCCAACAATATGCCAAATGGACTGTTCAGTATTGGCATCACGTTCTCTTCACTGTTGAGTGTCACATATGTCTTCAACCAGACAACCGTCAAAGACATGTTTGGAGACAACCTGATCAGGCTGAATGCCTTAGAGACACTGTCCAGTGAGTACAGCAAGGTGGAGATTCCCTGCTGTTTTGGGGTGACATTATGTGGGGCCAATGTATGCCACTGGTGGTCATGGAAGGCGCCATAATGGTTATGAGATACATGAATGCCATCCTCCGACCAATAGTGCAACAATATCGGCAGCATATTGGCGATGCATTCGTCTTCATGGAGAACAATTCGCGCCGCCATCGTGCACATGTTGTAAATGACTTCCTTCAGGATAATGACATCACTTGACTAGAGTGGCCAGCATGTTCTCCAGACATGAACCCTACCGAACTTGCCTGGGTTAGATTGGAAAGGGCTGTTTATGGATGACATGACCCACCAACCACTCTGAGGGATCTATGCTGATTCGCCTTTGAGGAATGGGACAATCTGGGCCAACAGTGCCTTGGTGAATTTGTGGATAGTATGCCACTACAAATACAGGCATGTATGCAAGAGGATATGCTACTGGGTCTTAGAGGTACCAGTGTGTACAGCAATCTGGACCACCACCTCTGAAGGTCTTGCTGTTTGGTGGTAAAACATGCAGTGTGTGGTTTTCGTGAGTAATAAAAAGGACAGAAATGATGTTTATGTTGATCTCTATTCAAATTTTCTGTACATGTTCCAGAACTCTTGGAACCGAGATGATGCAAAAATTTGTGTGATTTGTGTATTATATCTTGAGTATTATGGAGAGAAGAGAAGTTCGTCTTGTCCATTTGGTATCTTGTAAGTACAATACACACAAGATTGTTCCAGCTTCAGGGAGCTGTCTTCCTTCTCAGATATCCTGTGAACAATTCTGTAAATTTCTTTTGTATGTCTTTACCAACTGCACTAAGCATTTCTACTGAACCATTATAAACTACAGGTTCCTTTCCTTTCCTCATACATTAAGTGGCTGTATGCAACCCATCAGAAATTGCTTCTGAAATCTATTATTTTCAACGTTAATTATCTTTAGAATGAAATTTTCACTCTGCAGTGGAGTTTGTGCTGGTTTGCTGGAGAGCTTCTGTAAAGTTTGGAAGGTAGGAGATGAGATACTGGCAGAAATAAACCTGTGAGTACCGGGTGTGAGTCATGCTTCGGTAGCTCAGATGGTAGAGCACTTGCCCACAAAAGGGAAAGGCCCCAAGTTCAAGACTTGGTCGGGCACACAGTTTTAATCTGCCACGAAGTTAATTATCTTTGTTTCATATTCGTATCTGGAACTATTCAAATGCTTAAAGAAATCGTGGAATGATTATAAAACTTCCTGTCTTGGGTGTTTACCAGACACATTTTATGTTTGTTTTCTTCTGCAAGATTATGATCAGGATAAAAACATTGTTCTTGGTTAATTCTATGACATCATTATAAGTTCACCACAAAAGAATCATTAACAAAACACACACACACACACACACACACACACACACACACACACACACACACACACACACACATACCTCATCACTGTTGCCTTGCACTAAGGTTCAGCTGCCTCAGGCCTTGGACTTAGTGCATGAATACTATGGCCATTAATGTGTTTTCTACTTCTGTGAGAAGTCTTCATCCAAAACCTGCAATATTTCTAGCATTCTTTTATAATGTGTCTGTCGGCTATCTGCATTTCAGTACCTCCTCTATGTAGTCGGTATCAACATGTCCTTTCCACATTGTTGTTATTCTGTCTTGGACTTTCCATTGTTTGCCTTTGCTATCCTGTTTGAGATTCTCTCAATATCTGTAGTATACATCTCTATTTTCATATATACAATAAAGCCTGTGCTTGAATGTAGAGAAACTAATGTTCTGGCTGTAATTTTATTTTGTCATTGTTTATCATCTCTCTTCTGGTAACCCTAGTACATCCAAACTGATCTTATTTAATTTCTCTTCATATTTCACCAACCTGTCGGCAGGTACTAGAGCTCTACAATTTACTGTCCTGAAATAACGTTTAGCAAATGCTATTTGATTTCTAAGGTGTGTGTGTTGCTGTTTATTGCCCAAAATTTTTCAAAGTAAGATGAGGATAGAAGTAGCTCTGCATTCCCTATGGGAGGAAATAATTGCTGGAGTTTGCTCAACTCATTATGACCAGTATCCTTACACTCCAGCCAGAGTACTGAAACCTCTGAAACTTACAAATGGCAGTAAAGTCTTCAACAAATCTATCTATTGTTCACTAGGATGTAATTTGAAGTGCTTGGTGAGAGCTGCAAACAACACTTAAAATTGATAGAGCCATACTGACAGTCTCAGCTCAAACCTCATGCTTCTGAACCTCAGAGGATCAACACAAACAGCTCACATGCTTATCATATCCCCTCAAATCTACAGTCTATATCATTATTTAGCAGTCAGTCTCCCTTCGGGTCACTCCATAATACTTTTGTCCAGAGGACTTAGATTCTTCACACTACACACAGTGTGGGTTTCTATGTAGCTGATCTCCATAGACCTTGTATTGTATGGTATTGAACTGGGAACCTAGAAACAATGGAGATGCTTCATCCCCACCATAGCCCGCAGTGGTACACAACTCCACAACTGGCTACAGTGATCCACTCACCCCACTGCTGCCCCACATCAAAACCATAGTTATTGTGCAGATCGGCCCCCAGTGGACCCTCAGGAACATCTCACAACAGACAAGTATAACCCCAGTGTTTGTGTGGTAGAGTAATTATGGTGTATGTGTACGTGGAGACAGTGTTTGCGCAGAAATCACCAACATAGTGTAACTGAGTCGGATAAAGGGAACAAGCCTGCATTCACCAAAGCACATGGAAAACCAGCTTAAAAACCATCCACAGACTGGCCAGCACACTGGACCTTGACACAAATCTGCCGGGCGGATTCATGCCAGGGACCAGCACATCTTCCCGTCCGGAAAGCAGTGAGTTACGACTGCTCAGCTAACCAGGTGGGCTCCATAAACCTTAATAGACTACAAAAAATATGAATACTGAGTTATGAGTGTTCTGATTAATAAAGAAAAATTAGGCACCTTTCATCACAAAAACTCCTTTCACCAGTTTCCAAATTGCAAATCACAAGTCTGTTTGTTTGTATGTGTAGACAAAATAGTGGAAAAATCCCTGTCTGGAATGCACATGTTGTAATTAAATTGCTTCCCATCTCAATATACCGGGTGATCAAAAAATCAGTATAAATTTGAAAACTTAATAAACCATGGAATAATGTAGATAGAGAGGTAAAAATTGACACACATGCTTGGAATGACTTGGGGTTTTATTAGAATTGAAAAAAATTTAAAAAAAAACAAATCCACTAAATGTTCGACAGATGGCACTGAACAGCAAAACGTCAGTGACTGCTCATGACAATCGTGTATAAAAGGAGCTGTAATGAGAGAGAGAATAAGATGCGCCAGCAGTTGCAACATGTTGATGTTACTTGAAAAGGCACTTTTAGTGAAGCTGTATTATCAGAATGGGGAATGTGCTAGTTCAGCATTATGATCCTATTGCCATAGGAAGGGGATTCAAATGGGTAAAGGTCCATTGAGAAATGCAACTGTTCAAAGCCATGGGTTGTTTAGATGATAGACCCCGTAGTGGCCGACCGAGCACAAGGCGTAATGCTGCTGAGACAGTTCAGGAAGAAATGGAGACTGTAGCAGGCTCGTCTATGCACAGAGAAGTCAGCGCTCGTGCAGTCGCACGTCACACCTGCATTCCATGCACTAATGCTAGGCTGGCACTTAGGCGTACCTTCCAATGCTATCCATACAAAATCCATGAACTGTTACCTGGTGATTTAGTCAAGCACAGGGCATTTGTGATGTGGGCATTTCAAAAGATGGCAGAAGATGATGATTGGTTGAGTAACATGTTGTGGACCGACGAAGCTCATTTCAAACTCTGAGGGATGCTGAAAGACAATATTCGACGCCAATGCCTCACCATAACTCCGGACATGCTTTACAGTGCTGTTCACAACATTATTCCTCAACTACAGCTATTGTTGAGGAATTATGGTGGACATATTGAGCATTTCCTGTAAAGAACATCATCTTTGCTTTGTCTTACTTTGTTATGCTAATTATTGCTATTCTGATCAGATGAAGCGCCATCTGTCGGACATTTTTTAAACTTTTGTATTTTTTTGGTTCTAATAAAACCCCATGTCATTCCAAGCATGTGTGTCAATTTGTACCTCTCTATCTACATTATTCCTTGATTTATTCAGTTTTCAAATTTATACTGACTTTTTGATCACCTGGTATATATATTTTTCAATTTGTTACCAATCCAGTACATTGGCATGTGCTCCTATCAGTAGTATCTGTCAACACTGTGTAGCACTTAAGTGTAGTCTGGATGGTGCCACTGTCTATAGGGAAATTTACCAATTTTTTACTTGTCTGCAAAATTTCTCATTTTCTGTGTTGTGAAAATCAACAGCCAACACTTGATACTGAAATAATCACACATGTGGTAAAAATCTGAACATGGCAATACTCCACAATAATTGTTTAAAGATGTAAAATAATGTATTTGAATGAGGATCAGAATATGATAGTATCATCTGTTTAAAGACACAAATTCTGTTTGCACTGTTTGGATCAGTGCCATACGTTTTTCATAGGAACGTCTGGTTAAAACCATAATAAGTGTCTCATATTAAAATATAATTAAATTATCAATTTCTTTAATACAAAGGTTACACCAAATAGAATAATGGTCACAGAATAGATAAATCTCAAGTTTGGAGCATTGCTAGCTACTGGATGCCAGATGGGCCAGCAATGTAATCATTTTGCACCTTTCCTCATTTCCTTTTCGACGATGCCGTATCTCCCATTTTCACTCAGCTCCAGTCATTTTAGACTTTATGAATTCTTTTCAATGTGAGGTGTCTTCTGATATGAGTTTCCTATAATTCTGAGCATATTAATTATGAGTCATGTGATATGACATCTTACATTATTTTGTAATTTTCAGTTTCATATCCATTTTTGCTTATATTCCGATGAATATTGTTATGTGTTTTCTTTGGGTCCTAGTAGTGTTCCACAAGCTCATCACAGTGACACCCAAATTAATGTTCTACATACACATCTACATATATACTTTGCGTCCTTCATTGTGGTGTGTGGCAGAGGATCCTGCATGTACCACTGTCACTTCTTCCTCTTTCCCATTCTCGTCACGAATGGTTCTCAAGGAAAAAAACAATTACTAGCATACCTCCATGTGGGCTTAAATCTCTGTAATTTGATCTTTACAGTCTTTTTGTGAAGCAATATATTTGTTGATTCTTCTAGGAACATATGCTCTCGGAACTTTTTCAATAGTAGCTCATAACAGTAACTCACCATAATGCAGAATGCCCCTCATGAACCACCTGACACTGGATTTGGTTATCATCTCTGTGGTGCCTTTGTGCTTACTAAATGAACCAGTAAAGAAATGTGTACTTCAAGACTTTTACTCTTTCCTCCATCAATCCTATCTGGTATGGATCCCATACTGATGAACAATAGTGAATGAGGCTTTTGTGAGCTACCTCATTTGGTGGACTACATTTCCTGAGTATTCTTCTAATTGATCTCACTCTGGCATCTGCCTTTCTGACAATTTTGTATGGTCGTTCCACATTAAATTGCTCCTACAAATACTCTTAGATATTTTGTGGAATTAACTGCTTCCAGTGATTATACTGTAATCATGTAATCAACAAAATAGGTATTTGCCATAGGTACACAATACATTACATTTGTTTATGTTGACAGTCAACTGCCACTCCCTGCACCAATGTCAATCCTCTGCTGGTCTCCTGCATTTCACTACAATTTTCTAGCTCTGGGACTTCTCTGTATACAACAGAACAACATGCACATAATCTGAAATCTGTTTCTTGTCACTCTTGCTAAAAAGAAAGATCTTCCTATCTAAATGGCAGTCTGCAGTGGGATGTGCAACAGGGTGATGTTCTCGACAACCTCTGAAACTGCCACTTCCCTCCAACAGTTGAATTCTTTTCTATGACAGGGCTGCAACTCCATTGAACATGATTCACCCTCTTGGAACATAGTCTAACTGCAACTTTTTGCTCTGGTATACAGAGTGCAACCACTAGGGACCATTTAATACATTTTGACAAAATCTGGACATCATCCAAAGGAGAAAAGGGTATTTATGCTTTTTCATCCCTCCTTTTTCGCATGTGGGGTGTAACATTTACATACATGTCAATAAAATGGCAAGGGGTCCCCTAAAACCCCCCTGTTTGGAAACAGCCTTGGTGCGACCCGCACTCCTTCGTTGGGCTCTTTAAAAATGTCCCCATACAACGACACCCTTGCACCAATTCTTAGATGCTAGTAGGTGGTTGGATTGGCAGTACTTTTGACACCAAGCAGATATTGCATGGAGCCAGCAAGTGCTAGTGCATCGGTGTAGTGCCACTCAGCTGTTTTGATGCATGATCAAATCATTTTCAGAGCAAAGAAAGGTAGATACTCTGATTTTAATGACTATTTTAATTATCTGAATGGATTTTCAGTAACAGGTGTCACTACCTTTAACATTAATGACAGCCTGGCATCAGTGAGTACAGTTGTGGCAAAAAATTGATGCACATCTGAGGGACACTGTTACAGATATTTTGTAACACATTGCCCAGTACCTCAACTGTTCCTCACTGGGAGTTTATGCACAATTCCCAAACATGTTCAGTCAGATTTAAGTCAGCACTGTTGACAGGCCATTCTATTATTTGGGGAACTGATCTCAGGCGATCTGGTCAATATGAGGCTGAGTGTTGTCCTTCATCAGTGTGAAGTGTGATTCAATCTGCAACTTCTGGAATGACATACAGCTCCACTATCTCATCCCAGTAGCGCTAGGTGTTCAGTGCTGGAGGTGGCACAATGACAAGGGACGTTTTCCTGTTTAGCTTGATGCCTCCTGGAATCATGACATCTGCTCCCAAAGGTGGTCGGTGGGGAAATGATGTCCAGATGATTCCCGGCCATCCCATTGAGACATCAAATGGGTCCTGTTATCACGGCCCACAGTAAGATTCACGACTCTTGTATGAACAGCACATGAGCAAGGTGATTCAGTGGTTAGCACAATGCAAATGCATTCAGGAGGATGACGATTCAAACCCACATCTAGCCATCCAGACTTATGTGTTCTGTGATTTCACTAAATTGTTCCACACAAATGCTGGTATGGTTCTTTGAAAGGGCACAACCGCTCTTCTTTCCCATCTTTGCCACAATCCAAGCCTGTGCTCCATCTCCAATGACCTCAATATCGACGGGATATTAAACCCTATCTTCCTTTCTTCCTTGTGAACAGCACCTACCCCAGCACACCATACCCTACTGCACATTGTTTCTGTCTAACTGCAGCCTTGCCATCTGAGTGCATTTGTGAAGTTGGGACACCTTCAACGACTTGTGTGAATGAATGTGCAGTTCTTGATACCACCACCAAAAAACTTTTCTGTGCTAAATTTGTGTTAATCCTATGTGTGAACTAACTGCTATTCAGATTGTAACAGGCTACCTTGGAATTCTTGTGTTTAAGGAACAATATATTAAAGCTTTTGCTACGTTTTACTCCTGATCTGCAGTATTCCTCTGTTGCCTCATACAAAGCTCAGTTTAGCTACCTGAAGCCCATGCCAGAATAAATGGAGCCTAGTGCCATCACGGTTGCAACAGTGCATTAATGGGTCAGACTTTTCTATTCTAGATAATAGAGACGCAGGAGCAGACAATCTAATGAATTCCATTGCCATTTATTTTATAATTCGAGTAACTTCCAACAGTAAAAACACAGCAAAAAACTATATGCACTTTACTCAAACAATCCAAACAATGTACCATTCAAAACACATATTGTCCAATTTTCCCTTTGGTAGACAATATTACCAAATAGGAGTCATGAGAAAAACATAAAAATTATTAAAATGATCAGATGTGATGTTCTGTAAGTGATTGTACATGGTATCATAGTGCTACATATGTTTTTTTATTGCTTATTTTTGTTGGTATCCACTGTGACTTTTGCTGTAGTTTATTTTCTATTCTATATTTTCAGTTTTCAATCCAATCCACTCATCAAATATTCTCTAAGACAAAGATAAAGCACCATGAAGCACAACTCAAATGGAATGGAAATCAGTGATGGGATGTTCATGTACAAACAAATTATTACAATTTCAAAAAATTGGATGATTTATTCAAGAGAAAGAGCTCCACAAACTGAGCAAGTCTATAATGCGTTGATCCGCCTCTGGCCATTATGAAAGCAGTTATTCAGCTTGGCGTTGATTGGCATAGCTGTTGCATGTCTTCCTGAGGGATATCATGCCAAATTCTGACCAATTAGCACGTTAAATTGTCAGAATGCCCAACTAATTGCAGAACTCTGCCAATAATGGTCCAAACATTCTCAATTGGAGAGAGATCCGACATCTTAGCTGGGCAAGGTAGAGTTTAGCGATTACAAAGACAAGCAGTAGAAACTCTCACTGATAGTGTTGGGCAATATCTTGCTGCAATGTGGCTTGCTATGAAGGGCAAAAAAATGAGGCACAGAATATCGTCAATGTACCACTGTGTTACAAGGCTGCCACGGATGACAACCAATTGGGTCCTGCTATAAAAAGAAATAGCTCCCCAGACCATCACTCCTGGTTGTAAGGCCATATGTCAGGTGGAAGTCAGGTTGATATCACACTGCTTTTTGGGGTGTCTGCAGACAGGTCTTGGCTGGCCAGCAGGGCCCAACTTGAAGAGGGATTCATCAGTGAATACAATTCTGGTCCAGACAATCAGATTCCAGGCCAAATAAATTGTAATAATTTGTTTGTCTGTACATGTACATCACATCTAGCGATTACCATCCCATTCAGATAATTCTTTCATGGTGTTTCACGTTTTTTGTCTTGGAGTGTTCTTGAGGATGCAATCAACTGAAAAGTCTTATTGGTGTCTGCAGAAATTTTTCCAAGAGATGACAAGACTCTAAAACAGCTACTTTTTCTTTTAACTGGTTTGGTGAATATGAGGATGAATCATATTCCAAGAATAAATTTTAGCAAGTTTTATCCTAAACATTTGCCAGATGTGCACTCGACAGATTTTAGAAGGTAAACTACACTCCTGGAAATTGAAATAAGAACACCGTGAATTCATTGTCCCAGGAAAGGGAAACTTTATTGACACATTCCTGGGGTCAGATACATCACATGATCACACTGACAGAACCACAGGCACATAGACACAGGCAACAGAGCATGCACAATGTCGGCACTAGTACAGTGTATATCCACCTTTCGCAGCAATGCAGGCTGCTATTCTCCCATGGAGACGATCGTAGAGATACTGGATGTAGTCCTGTGGAACGGCTTGCCATGCCATTTCCACCTGGCGCCTCAGTTGGACCAGCGTTCGTGCTGGACGTGCAGACCGCGTGAGACGACGCTTCATCCAGTCCCAAACATGCTCAATGGAGGACAGATTCGGAGATCTTGCTGGCCAGGGTAGTTGACTTACACCTTCTAGAGCACGTTGGGTGGCACGGGATACATGCGGACGTGCATTGTCCTGTTGGAACAGCAAGTTCCCTTGCCGGTCTAGGAATGGTAGAACGATGGGTTCGATGACGGTTTGGATGTACCGTGCACTATTCACTGTCCCCTCGACGATCACCAGAGGTGTACGACCAGTGTAGGAGATCGCTCCCCACACCATGATGCCGGGTGTTGGCCCTGTGTGCCTCGGTCGTATGCAGTCCTGATTGTGGCGCTCACCTGCACGGCGCCAAACACACATACGACCATCATTGGCACCAAGGCAGAAGCTACTCTCATCGCTGAAGACGACACGTCTCCATTCGTCCCTCCATTCGTCCCTCCATTCACGCCTGTCGCGACACCACTGGAGGCGGGCTGCACGATGTTGGGGCGTGAGCGGAAGACGGCCTAACGGTGTGCGGGACCGTAGCCCAGCTTCATGGAGACGGTTGCGAATGGTCCTTGCCGATACCCCAGGAGCAACAGTGTCCCTAATTTGCTGGGAAGTGGCGGTGCGGTCCCCTACGGCACTGCGTAGGATCCTACGGTCTTGGCGTGCATCCGTGCGTCGCTGCGGTCCGGTCCCAGGTCAACGGGCACGTGCACCTTCCGCCGACCACTGGCGACAACATCAATGTACTGTGGAGACCTCAAACACCACGTGTTGAGCAATTCGGCGGTACGTCCACCCGGCCTCCCGCATGCCCACTATACGCCCTCGCTCAAAGTCCATCAACTGCACATACGGTTCACGTCCACGCTGTCGCGGCATGCTACCAGTGTTAAAGACTGCGATGGAGCTCCATATGCCATGGCAAACTGGCTGACACTGACGGCGGCGGTGCACAAATGCTGCACAGCTAGCACCATTCGATAGCCAACACTGCGGTTCCTGGTGTGTCCGCTGTGCCGTGCGTGTGATCATTGCTTGTACAGCCCTCTCGCAGTGTCCAGAGCAAGTATGGTGGGTCTGACACACCGGTGTCAATGTGTTCTTTTTTCCAATTCCAGGAGTGTACTTTGAAACCTAAAAGGTAAAAACTTTGATTACCATATGCAAAGTACATATTTTCATATCATTTCTATAATTATAGACATTAATTTCTTTGAGTTTGCAATCAAAAATACATTCCTCATATCCATCAAATGAACTGTGCCAAATGAGTTGGTTGGTATTAAACATTTTGCAGAATGAAAGACTCAGAAAATTAGCAATATCAACAAGTATGCAGTCTGCCAAGTCTTTAGTTAGAATCAAAACGTTATGAACCTCTGACATCAATATCTGTAGAACAGACAGAAACACAGAGAGAAGATTAATCTTTGTTGTGAGGATGAAAGGATGAGACACCTTGCATTTCAGTGCTATAGTGAGTACTTACGAACTGAAAGGAGAGAAGACAATTAAACACAGTTCCAACTCATTGCCAGTTGCTCTTATAATGAGCCTACACATGTATGGTTTCGGATTGCAGCATATGGCGACATGACAGTAACTAATTGTACAATTCAATACACCTTTTGATCTTGTGTTGGTTTGTAATATTGGTAAAGTATGTTTTCTCGATGTGAGTTAATTGGTTTGTTTTGATCTTTGGGGAACCATATTTCTTATGTATATCTGTTTATGTTCATTTCATTTGAAAACTTAAGTCTCTGTGTTTTCGAATTGCTTCGGAGAAAACTGATTATCATATGTGGCTAATTGTATTTCCATTTATCACTCACCAACAGACAATTTCTATCTTAACAACATATAAAAGTGTTTAAAAAATATTGTAATTCATTGTTTTCAAAACTAATTGATTATCCAAAATTAACAAAAAGTGCAATATTATTCAATGTAAACTATTCTACATATATGTGTCTGTGAACAAATGTCAATATTTACCATATTCTATGAGTCATTGTTGTAAAACTTTTGTATCTTTGGTTTATGTTACTCTTTTCTGTATGGAGTTGAAAGTGTGCTGTAAAGAAGATGAGTCGTAATGTGATTAGTTTCCATTGTACCCCTATGGGATATATTGTTGATGAAGCGAGAAATGTGGAAACAGTGTTTTGTAGTTCTTTAAAAGTGAAGAATATGTATTATAATTACTTCAACTGGTGTTTCTTTTTAAAGTGGTTACATTTACATCTGATTAGATAATTTTGAGAATGCAACTGATCAGCATTATTGATATTTTGTTGGAGGAATTAAGACCGCACAATGAGAACAAGAGGAAGATCAACACATTGCTCTTAAACACTTTCAAGATTCAGGCAACCCTCTCAGTGACATCATACTCCATTATTTTCTAGAGAACAAGCAACAACAACCACAGTAGCAACTACTACAACAAATACAGTGAGAATCAAAATATGAATATTATTTTCAGGTACTGACTTTTCAAAATGTTCAGTGTTAATGAAGTAGTTTTTACACATACCCCCTGCAGCCTATCTTAGTCAATTATGTGTCTGGTGTCCACTAAGAGAATTGTTACTGTTCTTTTATTATGACAGTCACTCAACACTATTTCAGTTATAGGCAGGGCAGGGTAGAATTAGACTCTCATAGCTCCAAGTGAGTAGCTGAACTGAATGTCACCCTCGGGAACAATGGATAAGCATTAGGACAGTCACATACAAAATGAATCTTTCATTTTACACCAGAGTGTGCACCGTTGTGGAACATCCAGTTGCAGGTCTGGATTTACATGCAGGCTATTTACACTGCAGCCTAGTGGAGTGCACCACAAATATCCAAAACAAAGAGCTCCTAGTTTTACTATTGCATAATTGTAAAGCACTTGGAAGTAGTTAATAACTTTGCTGGGTGCCCACCAGTGCCAGAAGCCACCAGCCACATAGTGGACTGGGGTTCACTTCCGGGATGTCTATGTACCCATCACCTGCCACAGCCAGGTAGGCTGCCACCCTTTCTGCACTCAAGCTGGCTGTGTCAGTCTGCAGCATCAGCTCCTAACATAGCTCAGTCACCATCCATGACTGTCTATCTCACAAGGTCACACTATGATTGAGCTGCACAGGGCATAGTAGCTGCAGACAACTTCATTATAACGCTTCACCACCAAGGTCCATACATCCATGACCCTGTCCCACACCTGCCAGATAAGGGTTTGAGCTAGTAATATAAAATGCTGGAATATAATAAAGGGATTCTTCTGTCATTGAACAATGTTTGACTCATTCCAGGCCATCATCATCCACTAAAGCACATCCTTATCCTCTACCTTCAGTACTGAAAGTGATATTTTAAAACAGCAAAATTGTAAATATATTATAAGTATCTTCATTAGTATGATGTATACACGCAAACCAGTTATCCAATATGATTATTTAAAACTTTAATTTTAGTGATGATTTTTTGTGAAAGTATTTTTTTGAATTAAATGCAGGTACAATTAGCTCCTCTTATAATGTTTTATTTTCCAAATAAACGTATTTGCTCATAGTTACATTATTTTTAAAACTTAAATACTAACTTTTAGAGAGACTTGAATCTTAACTTCTTGTTGTTCTTTAAGAAAAGTATCGTTTTTCACAACAGCATTAATAAATCATGTTGTATACCTAAATGATTTCAATTCTTTTCATGTTTTTAATTTCATCAGTTCATTGAATTATAAATCATATATTAAAATTTTATACATTTAAATAATGAACCTTACATGCTGCATTGCAGGCCTTTATTTCAAAAATTCCTCTTAAATATTATTTTTGTGAGTTGGTTATCATAAAATTTTCCCAGGTATGGCCCACATTAGAGTTTTGGCAGAAGTATCTATAGATATTAAATAATACTGCCCTGATGCAGCGATTTCCCAGTAGGAGTACTGCCTGTGAAAGACTTTATGGAAAAAGTGGTTATTGGGATTTTACCTATGTTGCTGTAAAAGGTCTTCTCACTGGTTTGATGTCTCCTGCGGTAACCACTTCATCTCAGAGTACGACTTGCATCCTATGCCCTCAATTATTTGTTGGATGTATTAAATCTCTGTCTATCCCTACATCTTTTTCCCCCACAGCTCCCTCTAATACCATGGATATTATTCCCTGATGTCTTAACACATATCTTATCATCCTGTCCCTATTTCCTGTCATTGTTTTCCATATGTTCCTCTCATCACCAATTCTATGACAAACCACCACATTCCTTATCTTATCAGTCTACCTAATATTTAAAATTCTTTTGTAGCACCGCTTCTCAAATGCTTTGATTCTCTTCTGTTCTGGTTTTCCCACTGCCCATGACTCACTACCATACAGTGCTGTGCTCCAAACATGCTTTCTCCAAAATCAAGGCCTATGTTGGATACCAGCAGACTTCTCTTGGCCAGAAATGCCCCCACTGCCTCTCCTAGTTTACTTTTTGAGCCCTTGCTTCATCCATCACGGGTTATTCTGCTTCCGAGTTAGCACAATCCCTTAACTTTGTCTGGTTTGAAATATGGAGACGCTCTGGCCACACCATCTTTCACCACTCGTTAATTACGTAGTCCCTCCAGCAGCACTGCAGCTATCTCAGCTGCTGGCGAGCTTCAGGACAAGTGAGTATAACAGGGAATGACAGAATTTGTTTTCTGATAGCAATAATAGAGGTGGCACTAGAGTTTTTAGGTGTCAGCGAGGATGGCAGGCAGACGTAATCAGGGCAGCAGAAGTCAAAGAAATAGTCATAGACTCTTCAAAGTAAGCATCTGTGCTTCCACAAAAGCATGACTGCTTTGCTTATGGGAGCAAGGGGTGGCCTCTTGTCATGAAGTAGGCCCACAAGTGCGGCCCGCTCTTCAACAGGACAATCGCCAGCCACCTGCATTCTAGAGGCGTATCCTCGGGTGTGTGACCGACAGATGGGCACCGAGCTTTATGATTACTCTGGGATGGAGAGCACTGTCCACCACACGCGTGGAATGCATATACGTTTTTCTGGTGCCAAGTTTAACAGGGGAGAACATAGCTTTTGGCAGAAAACTCTCTCATTGGAAGATTACTGCTATACTGTGTCTAGGCAGGAGATGTGGTGTCATGCTATAACAATCATGGAATCAGATATGACTCAAAATGGTACCCCAACATTGATGCAACCTATACAAGGGATGATGAAAATTGTTAATGATTTGAGGAATTAAAAAACACAAAAATTTAATGAACAAACACAAAACTTTAATGATCTAACAATAATTTAATAATGTAACACAAAAGACAAAGATTTTTCTTTCAAATGAACAAATGCAAATAATTAATGACCTAAGTAAAAAATTGTACAGTGGTCAGTCAAATGATTTAATGTCTAAGTAGTCCAAAATGGGAGATGTGGATTTATTCACATACCTGTCTCAGGACACAGATAAGCTAGGTAAAAAGGCATCGGATGTTGTCAGGGCACAGATCGAAGTGGCAGATAAGCTGAAAAACATGAGCAACACACAGATTAATATGCAAGGAACTCAGACACAAATTAATAAAAGTGTAAAGGAGATGCAAGATACTATTCCCAAGATGCTAACTATATATAAAGATTTGCATGAGGAAGTGCAGTATCTATCTGTAGAATTGAATAATTTAAAATTGTGCAGTAATTTCATAAAGAAAACCAAGAAAGAATTGATAAGGACGTAAAGAAGTTAATGGAGAGCGCAAAATGAGGATTACTGAATAAGGGTATGACACTAGCACAAAAGGTAGTGCAAGAGCATAATATCTATGTACAAGGGGCCAAGGAGGTAGTCAAGGAGAAGAAAAATGAACTAATTGACAGGCCTGAATCAGGCTTAAAGACAATGTAAGAAAAATTACGAAACAGTTTAACTAGTGGTACTGATATCACAAAGGAGACACTAGTAGTTTGCAATCCGGTATAGAGGTATAGTCAGGCAGAATAGAGAGTTGCAATATCTATCCACTGTTTACCATTTGTCATGCAGGCAGAAAGGAAGGAGAGTATAAAATGCAATAGTCACTGCCAATGTCAATATCAGTTGCACAGACATACGAAGAGTATATCCATATTTGGTGGAACAATGCAATGGCAGTAGCAGATGGTACCTCCTTTCTGTCTACTCTTCTAGCTGATGAAGGGTTACTCTGGCATAGACAGTTTCTGAAAAAAGAAAGGGTAAAAGAACGAATGCCATGGTATTCATCAGAGCCTTCTGTAACATGTTAACACGCAACTGGACCGAGGCACTGAAGATCAGGTTCATTATGGAGTACAGCCGAGGTGATGCTTTATTATGGGCAATGGACATAGCTGATAGTTGCCATACTTACAAACAGTTTGAGCATGCCTTCTTGGATACAGTCTGGTTTGTTTCAATCTAAAAGAGGCTCTGGCGAGAGGTATTTCACCCAGCACTATTGAGTAGTAAACACGGGGGGCTGTGGAAGTATTTTGAAAAACACCAGGTATTTAACAAATCCAATCTCTCACATGTATGTACTAAAAATATTCAAAAGTTGCTCACCAGCACATTATCAAGGAAAAATTAACCACTATACCCGAAAATGATGTAGAGTACTTTTTATCCGTTCTGGGTTCGAATGACCTGATTCATGAAGAGGGGCAGTCGCAGCCTCAGAACAATAATGTGCAAAGTGAATCTCCATGAAATAGTGATCTAAAAAATAGTAACATTGCAAACAATCAACATGGTAGGCATCCGAATCACCCACATAATAACAATCACACGAGAGGTAACTATGGTAACCGGGAAAATCACGATACAAACAAGGTTTTAAAGGAAGCCACAACCCTAATTACAATGGACCAGCTTATACCGAACAGAGGGTTTTTGGATAACAGATTCAAAATGTAACCCCGGTGGACGGTAAAAACCAATACAATAACTGGCAGTGGCTGACTACTGGTAGATGGTCAGACAGTTCTCCTCCTGGAAGCTACAACCAGCGGAACAACAGTTATGTACTGGGCAGAGGTGAAGGTCAAAGAGAATTTAATTCACAGGCATCATAAAACACATATTCGCAAAGTCAAGACCACATTGTGCGTGTAGTGGAGGTTACCCAGAATGAGGAGATTACCCTCCATCCCACTCCAGCTCCAACGAATCAGGAAAACCGAAACAGGTCTGACAGGTCCCCATTCACAGACTGAGGAAGGGGACGGGGGCATAAAATTGATTCCTAATTATTTCCTGAGATATGGCAAAAAAGTAGATATCAAGGAGGACTTGTGTCAGGAAAATGTGGACAATCTGGAAGAGAACATAAGGGAGTTTGCACAGGCCTTAATAAATGCCAAGATAGCTGATTTAGATGTGCAAATTGTACTGGATACAGGTGCATCATTAAATGTAACTCACAAGGTTTATTTAATGAGCTACAAAAGCAAAAACACATACCAATCTTCCCTGGGCAGAATTGCCGGATCATGATTGCAGGAGGGAGCAAATCTAAAGGGGTGGAACTTCAAGCATTAATATCCATCAGTATCAAAAAGCTTGTAGTTAACTTTCTTATTGGTATGGATACCTACTGACCGTACAAGGCACTGATTGACATAGAATACAGGAAGTGTTTCTTTACAATTAATGACCAAAGTTTTCAGTAGATTTAATTGGAACTGGTATAACAGAAATCAAACCTTTGCCAAATATAGACATTAGAGTACAAGTGTCTTATTCTGGTGTATTGTTTCACATTGTACAAAAAGACAAACAGCTAGATGAAAGAAGAATGGATCTAGCACTATTTCAAACAAAGGTAAGTGAATCAATTTGTGTCGGAAGACCAGGACGAGGAGCTACAGCCCAGGAGTAATAAAAAGTTACTCATATAAAATTGACATTTACCCATATGAAACGTTCTATTTTTCATCATATCCCACATCCTGATCCAAGAAGAAGGCATTAAGGAAAAAAACTGTAAGGATGATAGATTGGTGTGTCACGCACCACTCATATTCAACACATTGTAATCCAATTTAGCTCTCGCCAAACTTCACAGTAGTATCAGGCTTGTAATCGATGCATGGAATATAAACAAGATCATTGCTCTCCATGAACACAGTTGGAAGTACATAGCCTTTGTACATAGGGACAGATATTATGAATTTTGTGTCTTGCCTTTTGGCTTAAATGTAAGTGCAGATGTCTTCATTTCTGTGTTAGACAAAGTTTAAGGTCCAGAACTACTTAATAAAGTCACTGTCTATGTGGATTTCTTGTTAATATCAACGCCTACCTGGGAAGAGCAATTGCGACATTTGGCACAAGTTCTAAACCAATTCTTAGAGTATGATGTTACAGCGAATTTAAAGAAGTCTGAATTTGGGAGGGAAAAGGTCAAATTCCTAGGGCACATCATATCACCTCAAAGTATTTTGCCAGATCTGAGGAAACTAGATGCTATCAGGCATTTCCCCTACCTCAGAACGAAAAACAACTCGAAGCCAGCCTGGGATTCGTGTCTTTCTTTAGAAGATTTTTTCCTAACCAGTTGCTGAACATCGATGCCCTGTTAAATTTGTGATGGGTGAATAATCTGTGTATGGACCAATCAATGTTAAACCAACTTTGAAAACGTAAAAGAAGCTCTACTCAATGCAATTATATTTCATCACCCAGACATGTGACAAGAGTTTTGTTTAGGCACTGATGCATCTTTGGATGAGCTGGGGGCATGCCTATTCAAAATCAGCAAAACATATGGACAGCAAACACCCAAGGAAATTAGTTTTGCAAGCAGAACTCTTACTGAATGTGAGTGATCACACCGAAGCCTACTGTGACCAACAGGTGCTTTCTTTCCTCTTGAGGCACAAATTGTTGCATAGATGTATAGCCAGATGATGTCTCTACTTGCAGGAATTCATTCAAGAGGTGGTGTACATCAAAGATAAACAAAACATAATTGCTCAAGCCTCATTGAGGCTACCCCGAGGGATAAATGAATTTTTAGAACACACCAAACAGAATTCTGAAATCCGTGTCATACTTGTGGAAGACAAAACACATCAACCATATTATGTAAAAATGTGTAGTAGCCTGGAGCAATTAAAAGATGAAGATCCACGCTGGAAAAAGGTTAGATTCAAATTATGTGAAGGAGGTGATAGTAATAATCTTAAAAAAAAAATACTGTATCTAAAGGAGTACTGTTTCACTGACATATACTTAACCAAGAACGTTGGTGCATATGTCTACCTGAAAAGTTGATAGACGGATTTATTCTTCACTGTAAGTTCACCTGCTTAGCTGGGTGGCGACGTGCTCACATCCCAGGCAAGCGGGCCTGTGTTCCATTCCTGACTGGGTTGGAGATTTTCTGCTGCGCGCATGTCGCCCAATGTGGCATTGACTGGAATAAGACTTGCACTTGGTGGCTGAACTTCCCCGAATGGGGCCTCCCGGCCAACAATACCATACGCTCATTTCATTTTTTTCTTTATGCTCAAAATGTATGGGGTCATTATGGCGGTTTTAAATGCACTGATAAGATAAACACACACTGGTACTTCTTCAATATGCAGCGCCGAATTCTGCAAGTAATTCGAAAACGTATTACTTGTCAGAAGACCAAAAACTACAATAAATCAAAATTAACTGAACTGTAACCAATAGTCCCACAAAACTTTTAGAAGTAGTATAATTGGATGCTGACGGTCCTTATTCAAAAAGAACAGGGGATGTAAAGTACGTAATTGCCTTACACGATATTTTTTCTAAGTATGTTATGTTGTATGTAGTTAGCTCAGTAACTACTGATTTTACTATTAGAAGAATTACAGACAGCTATCTCCCAAGAGCAGGGAAGCCGCAGATACTGTTAACTCATATTGCATCATACTTCAAAGGTAACAGATGGAAGGAATTCAGGGCCACAAATAAAATAAAACACATACTGCTACCATGATTCCACCCCAACATGAGCACCATAGCAAGGGTGTCTTTAACAAATTTAGTAGATGTATACATTGCTACACACCACAGAAACATACAAAATGGATCGAGTTAGTCTTGCCATTTCAGAAAATCATTACTAACTTGCCACCTACTTCAATTGGTCTAACTGAATTAATGTTTAAGAAATGAGAAATGTACGAATGGCAGAAAACCTCTACCTAATAAACCCAAGATAGGTATGTTGTTGTTGTTGTGGACTTCAGTCCTGAGAATGGTCTGATGCAGCTCTCCATGCTACTCTATCCTGTGCAAGCTACTTCATCTCCCAGTACTTACTGCAACCTACATCCTTCTGAATCTGCTTAGTGTATTCATCTCTTGGTCTCCCTCTACGCTTTTTACCCTCCACGCTGCCCTCCAATGATAAATTTGTCATTCCTTGATGCCTCAGATCATGTCCTACCAACCGATCCCTTTTTCTTGTCAAGTTGTGCCACAAACTCCTCTTCTCCCCCATTCTATTCAATACCTCCTCATTAGTTATGTGATCTACCCATCTAATCTTCAGCATTCTTCTGTAGCACCACATTTCGAAAGCCTCAATTCTCTTCTTGTCTAAACTTTTTATTGTCCATGTTTCACTTCCATACATGGCTACAATCCATACAAATACTTTCAGAAACGACTTCCTCACACTTAAGTCTATACTCGATGTTAACAAATTTCTCTTCTTCAGAAATGCTTTCCTTGTCATTGTCAGTCTACATTTTATATCCTCTCTGCTTCGGCCATCATCAGTTATTTTGCTCCCCAAATGGCAAAACTCCTTTACTACTTTAAGTGTCTCATTTCCTAATCTAATTTCCTCAGCATCACCCGACTTAACTCGACTACATTCCATTATCCTCGTTTTGCTTTTGTTGATGTTCATCTTATATCCTCCTTTCAAAACACTATACATTCCATTCAACTGCTCTTCCAAGTCCTTTGCTGTCTCTGACAGAATTACAATGTCATCGGCAAACCTCAAAGTTTTTATTTCTTCTCCATGAATTTTAATACCTACTCCGAATTTTTCTTTTGTTTCCTTTACTGCTTGCTCAATATACAGATTGAATAACATCGGGGAGAGGCTACAACCCTGTCTCACTTGCTTCCCAACCACTGCTTCCCTTTCATGCCCCTCGACTCTTATAACTGCCATCTGATTTCTGTACAAATTGTAAATAGCCTTTCGCTCCCTGTATTCTACCCCAGCCACCTTCAGAATTTGAAAGAGTGTATTCCAGTCAACATTGTCAAAAGCTTTCTCTAAGTCTTCAAACGCTACAAACGTAGGTTTGCCTTTCCTTAATCTTTCTTCTAAGATAAGTCGTAGGGTCAGTATTGCCTCACGTGTTCCAACATTTCTATGGAATCCAAACTGATCTTCCCCGAGGTCGGCTTCTACCAGTTTTTCCATTCGTCTGTAAGTAATTCACATTAGTATTTTGCATCCGTGACTTATTAAACTGATAGTTCGGTAATTTTCACATCTGTCAACATCTGCTTTCTTTGGGATTGGAATTATTATAGTCTTCTTAAAGTCTGAGGGTATTTCGTCTGTCTCATACATCTTGCTCACCAGATGGTAGAGTTTTGTCAGAACTGGCTCTCCCAAGGCCGTCAGTAGTTCCAATGGAACGTTGTCTGCGCCCGGTGCCCTGTTTCGACTCAGGTCTTTCAGTGCGCTGTCAAACTCTTCTCGCAGTATTGTATCTCCCATTTCATCTTCATTTACATCCTCTACCATTTCCATAATATTGTCCTCAACTACATCGCCCTTGTATAGGCCCTCTATACACTCCTTCCACCTTTCTGCTTTCCCTTCTTTGCTTAGAACTGGGTTTCCATCTGAGCTCTTGATGTTCATACAAGTGGCTCTCTTTTCTCCAAAGGTCTCTTTAGTTTTCCTGTAGGCAGTATCTATCTAACCCCTAGTGAGATAAGCCTCTACATCCTTACATTTGTGCTCTAGCTACCCCTGCTTAGCCATTTTGCACTTCCTGTCGATTTCATTTTTGAGACCTTTGTATTCATTTTTGAGATCTTTGTATTCATTTTTGCCTGCTTCATTTACTGCATTTTTATATTTTCTCCTTTCATCAATTAAATTCAATATTTCTTCTGTTACCCAAGTATTTCTACTATCCCTCGTCTTTTTACCTACTTGATCCTCTGCTGCCTTCACTACTTCATCCCTCAGAGTTACCCATTCTCCTTCTACTGTATTTCTTCCCCCATTCCTGTCCATTGTTACCTTATGCTCTCCTGAAACTCTGTACAACCTCTGGTTTAGTCAGTTTATCCAGGCCCCATCTCCTTAAATTCCCACCTTTTTGCAGTTTCTTCAGTTTTAATCTACAGTTCATAACCAATAGATTGTGGTCAGAGTCCACATCTGCCCCTGAAAATGTCTTACAATTTAAAACCTGGTTCCTAAATCTCTGTCGTACCATTATATAATCTATCTGATACCTTCTAGTATCTCCAGGATTCTTCTATGTATACAACCTTCTTTTATGATTCTTCAACCAAGTGTTAGCTATGATTAAGTTACGCTCTGTGCAAAATTCTACCAGATGGCTTCCTCTTTCATTTCTTACCCCCAATCCATATTCACCTGCTATGTTTAGTTCTCTCCCTTTTCCTACTCTCGAATTCCAGTCACCCATGACTATTACATTTTCGTCTCCCTTCACTACCTGAATAATTTCTTTTATCTCATCATACATATCATCAATTTCCTGATCATCTGCAGAGCTAGTTGACATATAAACTTGTACTATTGTAGTAGGCATGGGCTTCATGTCTATCTTGGCCACAATAATACGTTCACTATGCTGTTTGTAGTAGTTTGCCCACTCTCCTATTATTTTATTCATTATTAAACCTAATCCTGCATTACCCCTATTTGATTTTGTATTTATAACTCTGTATTCACCTGAGCAAACATCTTGTTCCTCCTGCCACTGAGCTTCACTAATTCCCACCATATCTAACTTTAACCTATCCATTTCCGTTTTTAAATTTTCTTATCTACCTGACCGATTAAGGGATCTGACATTCCATGCTCCGATCCGTAGAGCACCAGTTTTCTTTCTACTGATAACGACGTCCTCTTGAGTAGTCCCCACCCGGAGATCAGATTGGGGGACTATTTTGCCTCCGGAATATTTTACCCAAGAGGACGCCATCATCATTTAACCATACAGTAAAGCTGCATGCCCTCTGGAAAAATTACAGCTGTAGTTTCCCCTTGCTTTTAGCCGTTCATAGTACCAGCACAGCAAGGCCGTTTTGGTTAGTGTTACAAGGCCAAATCATTCAATCATCCAGACTGTTGCCCTTGCAACTACTGAAAAGCCTGCTGCCCTTCTTCAGGAACCACACATTTGTCTGGTCTCTCAACAGATACCTCACCATTGTGGTTCCACCTACAGTAAGGCCATCTTTATCGCTGAGGCTCCAAGCCTCTCCACAAACGGCAAGGTCCATGGTTCCTGGGGGGGGCAGGGGGGGGAGGTATGTTATTTGAAGAAAAAATACGTCAAGCCTTGATTAACCTAGGAGATGAGGCCAAATGGAGAAAGAATCCTTATGACAAGAGATTAGGGTGCACTGTACAGTTCCACGTACGACAAGAAGTATTGTTGCGAATGCACCGAAGTAAGAATTGTTATTTGCACTTACGTTTTCTATGTTTTTCGGTCTGGCCCATTTGTAATTGCACAAGTCCCTCATCAAGAATCATATAGACTAGCTTACCCCGTAAGTAGAAAAGGGCCTTTGTCCTCACAATAATCTAAAGGAATTTATACCCTGAATGGGTATGAGAAAAGATTAAAACAACAAGTTATTGTGCTTAAGTATAGTGAAAATATTCACAATAAATTATGAAAGATGTTCACTTACAAGGAAACACCCCACGCCCTCCTAACACATATAGTGGTTAGATGGCACAGTGGATTTTCCATCAAAAACTGAACGTATATCAAGGATGACAACAGGATGAAGGTGTACTGAAATGCTCCCCGATCCTCCTCCCTCCCCCTACTCCTCGCCAGCCCTCAGGGAAATCCGATCATCTGATAAAAGCACACTTTCATATCAATTGAATGATTATTTAATTAAATCAATCAATTAATCAACCCCCCACCCCCCACCCCTCTGAGAAAACTTTTAGCCCTCCTCCCCGCCTCTATCCAGAAATTGGGAGGCAAATGACTCATTTGATTGGCCATTTAGAGGGAAATCGATTGTGATGCAATATTGTTTCAATAATTTAGACAATGAGTGGAATATTGTTTATTTAAACAATTTCTGGATTCAAGATGATGTATGGAATATTTAAACAATTGCGATGCTTCTTCATTTCGATCGCTTAAGGAAATACGTATTTCCACTGTCACAGACCGCTTAAACATATCTGAAAAACTTTTTCGCGTCTTGCCATGTAAGCACTGGAGGGATTTTGGAAACGCCACAAGCTCGCTGCACCGTTGTCACCTGTCGGCTGCCGTCCCAAGTGGCCTGTACGTGTGAAACAACCTGTCGGATACCAGCGCACGAGGAAGATGCTTTTTATCCAGAGCAAATACTTGATTGGGAATTGATCCTGAAATACTGCTGAAGTTAGTAAATAATTAATTTCTGGCCACAATATCGTGATAGAGGGAATGTAAGGCAGGCACGGTAGCTATTTCACACACACACACACACACACACACACACACACACACACACACACACACACACACACACACACAACTAGTAGCAGGCTGACTCGAAATATACTTAAAAAAAATGGTTGCATACAAAGAGAGAGAGAGACAGACCTGTTGTTTGCTTTGCAGATACCATGAGAACTAGCATGAGATATTTCATTCTACCATGGGCTAGCTAAACTGCCCCAGCCTTCCTGGCGCATTTCCTTGTACATTTCACGAACTGCTTCAGGAGTTATTAAATCTGGTGTGGGACCATCATGTCGATGTCACAAATGTTGCTTCTCAAGATGAGCCACGGGAAATACATTTTACTTAAATCGTTCATATACTGCTTAAACAATTTGCTTCATACAGTTTAAAACTACTCGAAATAAAAAAAAAAAAGGTAGTTTGCGTGCATAAATAACAGTGTCATGTTTTTGACGAGAAATTTCATTAAATAATACAAACCTATTACTATTTGACATCACGACTGGAAGCAGTGATATATGAAATGACAGTTGGAATTTCAAATTTCGACCTACATTTATATGGTCATGTTATAGATTTCCCAGCTACTACGGGTCTGCTAAATGTTCAAATGGCTCAAATGGCTCTGAGCACTATGGGACTTAACTTTTGAGGTCATCAGTCTCCTAGAACTTAGAACTACTTAAACTAACTAGCCTAAGGATATCACACACATCCATGCCCGAAGCAGGATTCGAACCTGCGACCATAGCGGTCGCGCGGTTCCAGACTGTAGCGCCTAGAACCGCTCGACAACTCCGCTGCTAAGTGTATTTTCTTTTTTAAAGCGCTGTAGAATTCCGAAACTTCAGTGTTTCTCTCTACTACACCAGGACGAGGAAGGACGGAGGTAAGGGTCTACCACGTGGTGGGATAGTAGCAAGAACAACAACTACCTATCCAAGACGAAGTCCAGCAAAAATGTTCAAATGTGTGAATTCCTAAGGCACCAAACTGCTGAGGTAATCGGTCCCTAGACTTACACACTACATAAACTAACTTACGCTAAGAACAACACACACACCCATGCCCGCGGGAGGCTGGTAAACATGTTTTGAACGTTTTAAATCGTCGTCTGTGGTGTACGTAATACCATTTGATCCGATTCGTGTTTGTCTGCTTTAAATTGCTATGGGAACGAATATGCAATGGCCCGATCAGGCTCAACAGTGTTAAAGAGCATACTAGAGATGAGGTGAAAACGCATCGAACTGTATTTTGATCTCGGCTACATTTAATATGTTTGGAAACGATGCTCCTCAAATGTTCTTTCACTTTCTTCATTGCCTCTACAACGTACAAGTTGAACAACAGCGGCGATAAACTGTCTTAACACCAAATTCCACTTCTATTTCTCCTGGTTAGGTTTTGTTGATTATTCACCTGTCACTGTACTTTAGCCTCAATCTTGTAAAGATTGTAAATGTCTTAATCCCGCTTAAGATTCTCTCTTTCTAGGTCGTCTACTAAGTACGGCAACCTCGCAGAGTAAGCTCCTAGGACTGGCTGCACAAGATCATCTTTGTGTTGCTGTTTACTGTCTTAAACCAGCTTCACTGTACAAGGTTTCCAAACGCAAACATCTGTTGCTCCAATTTTCCCTGTGAGAGTCTCTGGGAGGACGTAGTTGTCTTCGTACAAATGTCGCCAGTGAATCTGGGAACTTATCAATGAGACAAACAAGAAACGTAGATGTTGCATGCAGAAATATGAACAAAAAATGTGCTCGTGTTAATCCTGTGTAGGAAAAATACTAGTTCCGATAAAATGTATTTCACATGAAAACACGACTGTGCAACTTCCTTAACCGATTTACACTTTCTGTGTTAGATGTACGGTGGAATTGTTTGAAGAACCAGTGGTTTTACTCTGCCTTGGAGTACATAGACAACATGAAAAATGTACAAGCGCAGACTGAAGGCCCAAAATAACACTATACACATAACATATTTTGCATGTGTGTGACATATTCACTTGGCTTCAACGGAGTACCCACTCATTGAATAAAAAATGAAATGAAATGAGCTTAGGGCATTGTTGACCGGGAGGCCCCACCCAGTGAAGTTCGGCCGCTGAGTCCAAGTCTTATTTCAGTCGACGTTACTTGCGTGTTGGTGATGAGCATGGTAATGATGAGGACAACACAACACCCTGTCCACGAGCGGAGAAAATCTCCAACCCGGCTTGGAAGCGAACTCGGGCCCGCTGCACCGAAGGAAAGCACGTTATCGCCCAGCTAAGCAGGCGTACATTCGTTGAGCAGGCTGTGATTAATAGCTGACTGTCGTAACTGATATTACTCTTGTATTTTAATTGATGATCTGCTGATATTTTGTCTGATTTCGGGAATATTGAACAGGGCAGCATTTACGTGTAGGCACTACACAGAGAAACCGCACATCACAAAAATTTGAAATTAAAAAACATAGACATAATCATCGTTAAATTCCGAGCGGCACTTCCGTTGCCAAAATCGTTCAAACTTTAAAAGAATGTTTGAACTAACGTTGCTAGTTTGAAGTGAAGTCGATTTCGCGGAAAGCGGACTCCTTCCGTACCTTGTCCCATCAGAATCAGGACGCACTTTTTCCTTCCTGTCGACCGATGTCGATTACTGAGCTGTTGAAGTTGGTAAAAACCATTTGTGATATTCGCTAATGAGATATTGCGGGAAACGTGCACGGTATTTTAAGATCCATAGCGTTTTATAGCTACCATATTGACTCGTACTATCATAGCAATGTCAAACGATCAGTGCGAAATTCAAAAGCCAGACGATCAAATGTCTTTTTCTTTAGGTTCAACTGTGCTGGTGCGAGCAGGACTCTCGCTCTGAGGGTTCCGTACTGTTCATCCATCCCAAGAATCGAGAATCTCGACGATCTTTGTCTGTTATCGACGTCGATACTGGCAAGATATAGGTCCCGAGATTCCAAGACTTTCGAGAAAGTTTTAATTTTGAGTCTGAAGTCGGATAGAAAACCACAAAAGATATTTTTTTACAGATTAACAATAGGTTGTTGTACTGTGAAACGTTGATTTGATTTGATTTTAACAGGGAAGCTAAAACATCTTAGGTCTAACCCGCCACTGCCCGCACCGAAACTAATTTTATTGTGCGGTATCCTTCCCTGTCTATTTAGTAAAGCCAACCAGTGCCCCTAAATAGTGCAAGGAGTCCCTCTACCAATTTTTTGTTAGACACAGTTTCTTCAAGTCTAATTGTCCCGAAGATCCTGTATCTTTTACTCTCCAATGCCACGCATTCGAAGATTAGGTGTGATCCAGTTTCTTCACCCTCATCACAGATCTTACATTTAGGGTCGTCTTCCGTTATACTCACTGCGGTCGGTGTTTTTTGAAATTCTCATAGCCGGTCATCAGTCCAGTCAAGAGTTGATCTCTTCACTGTTCAATCCCAGGATTACAGAGCTTGTTTTAAAACATGGCTTGGGCATCATTACCTTACCATGTTTTTGTTTATGGACCTTGTTCCAACATCCTACATGCTGTTTCCATAGCCAGCTCCGTAGTTCTAATTTAATTACAGCCTTTGTGATTGTCAGGACAGGTTCCGGTCCAAAAAATGGAGTTGTTGCCCCCATCCTAGCCAATCTGACGGCTTGTTCATTGCCACAGATCCCTGAGTGGCCAGCGACCCACACTAGGTTTACCCTATTGCTTCCCCCTAGCTCCACCAGAGCCCTGTGGCATTCTGCAACAATCTTAAATCTTGTTGCAAGAACTGCCAATGATTTCAGAGCTGCCTGGCTGTCTGAATAGATGTAGATACTACGGTCCTTGTAGCTCCTATTCATATTCTCCTCCACACATGCCCTGATTGCAGTAATTCCAGCTTGAAATACGGAGACAATTTTTCCTAGAGAGATGATGCCGTCCAGTCTTGGCTGAACCCCGTACACCCCTGCCCCAACGCCTTGGTCTATTTTCGACCCATCAGTGAACCAAACAATGTCCCCTGTACAGTGTCGAACTTTTTCCCACTAGCTCCCTGCTTCCAATTATTATGTTGTAAGGCTTGTCAAAGCACTTGGGAGCACTTGGGGGTTATTATATAGCCGGCTTGCATTTCCCCAGCCATTCCTATATTTACTTCACTCACTATGTTAGTGTGTGATTCTGGATATACGAATGACTCTCAGTTTTTTTTCCAGTTTTAAGTGTGTGTGCCCCAGCTGCTGCCTCCATCTTGACCCAACGGTGAAGTGGACGCATATCCAGTATGGCTTCCATTCCAGCGGTTGGTGTGCTGCTAATTCCGCCCGTTATGGATAAGCAGGCCAATCTCTGCACATTAGCAAGCTCCTTAGCTGCAACCCGCTGTTCTAACTTCTTCCACCAAACTACGGCCCCATAGAAAATCCTAGGTCTGACCACTGTGGTGTATATCCAGTGCATACCCCTGGAGCTTATGCCCCAGTTTTTGACACAAGCCATTCTAGTACTCACTAGAGTACTTTTTGCCTTGGAGCAGATACTCTTAATGTGAGAGGTCCATGTTAGCTTCTCATCTAAGATTACCCCTAGATATTTCACTATCCCCTTCACAGGTAGAGTTTCATCGAAGAGCTTTACGCTCTGAAACCTTACTTAGTGCCAGATTTCATGATTCTAGCGCAATGGGAGATATCCCATAGGTGTCGAGGAAATTTTCCAGAATTCAAATCAAGAACAGTTGCCAACAAGAGTAACGTAGAAGTATATGTCCTCGGAGTAGTGAAGCAAATTAAATCATTTAATAAAAGCAAGTCTTGTGGTCCAGACTGTATACCAATTAGGTTCCTTTCAGAGTATGCTGATGCAATAGCTCCATACTTAACAATCGTATATACACGTTCGCTTGACGAAAGATCTGTACCCAAAGACTGGAAATTTGCACAGTTCAAACCAATATTCAAGAAAGGTAGTAGGAGTTATCCACTGAATTATCGCCACATATTATTAACGTCGATATGCAACAGGATTTTGGAACATATATTGTGTTCGAACATTATGAATTAGCTCAAAGAAAAGGCCTACTGACAAACAGTCAACACGGATTTAGAAAGTATCGCTCTCGTGAAACACAACAAGCACTCGCACGAAGTGTTGAGTGCTACTGCCAAGGGATTTCAAATTGATTCCGTTTTTCTGGACTGCCGAAAGGCTTTTGACACTGTGCCACACAAGCGGCTTGTAGTCAAATTGCGTGCTTATGGAATATCGTCTCAGTTATGTGACTGGATTTTTTTTTTTTTTTCTGTCAGAGAGGTCACAGTTCGTAGTAATTCACGGAAAATCATCGAGTAACACAGAAGTGATTTCTAGCGTTCCCCAAGCTAGTGTTATAGGCCCTTTGCTGTTCCTTATCTATATAAACGATTTGGGAGACAATCTGAGCAGCCTTGTTAGGCTGTTTGCAGATGACGCTGTCGTTTATCGACTTAAAAAGTCATCAGGAGATCAAAACAAATTGCAAAGCAATTTACAGAAGATAAATGCACGATGCGACACTTGGCAATTGACCCTAAATAACGAAAGGTGTGAGGTCATCCACATGAGTGCTAAAAGAAATCCGTTAAACTTCGGATACACGATAAATCAGGCAAATCTAAAAGCCGTAAATTCAACTAACTACCTAGGAAATACAATTATGAACAACTGAAATTGGAAGGAACATATAGAAAATGTTGTGGGGAAGGCCGGCCAAAGACTGCGTTTTATTGGCAGGACACTTAGAAAATGTAAATGAACTGCTAAGGAGACTGCCTACACTACGCTTGTCCGTCCTCTTTTAGAATACTGCTGCGCAGTGTGGGATCGTTACCAGATAGGATTGACGGAGTACATCGAAAAAGTTCAAAGAAGGGCAGCACGTTTTGTATTATCGCGAAATATACGAGAGAGTGTCACTGAAATGATACAGCATTTGGGATGCACATTATTAAAACAAAGGAGTTTCTCGTTGCAGAGGAATCTTCTCACGGAATTCCAGTCACCAAATTTCTCCTCCGAATGCGAAAACATTTTGTTGGCGCCGATCTACATAGGAAGAAACGATCACCATAATAAAATAAGGGAAATCAGATATCGTACGGAAAGATATAGGTGTTTGCTGTTTCCGAACGCAATACGACATTGGAATTATTGAGAATTGCGAACGTGACTCGATGCAACCTCTGCCAGACACTTAAATGTGATTTGCAGAGTATCCATGCAGATGTAGATGTAGATGTTGATGTGAGTTTGCGATTACCAAAATTTGCGATGTAAATAGCCGTATCTTGTGGATGCACTGATTTGGAGGCTAACGTTTATTACACCACCAATGGATCATAGACGTTAGTATATGATATAAATTTCAAAATGATCGTCTACTCGTTCCTAAGAAAAAGGGGTCTTAACAGACGGACGGACAGTCGGATAAAGAAAAACAACAAAATTTTCGTGTGATATAATTATAAATTAACAGTTTTCCAATTTTTTACTTTAGTTGTACTGTTAAGTGTTGTTTCTTGTCAAGTTTTGATTAGGGAGTTTTCGAGTATCAAAACATATGACATGTTATGTCCGTATCTTTTGATTGCATTGGCTTAAAAATTCCCATTTTTTACCCTACTAAGGGGCCGTAGGTTTTAGTATGCAACATAAATTTAACTTGATACGTCTATCTTTTCGTGATAAAAGGGTTTTTGGCAGTCGGAGATGGACAAGGATTCCGTTTCTAGCGATCGAAGTACGGAACCCTAAAAATATGAATTTTTGTTTGCTATAAGTAATTTTCTGGCTATGATAGCTACCAGAAACCCCAATTCTGTAAAGAATCGAACTCTCGTGTATAAAACAGCTTCAGACTTCTTATAACATATACTCTGCATGTATTAAATATTTGACGTTAAGCATGCAAACGAGGAAAACTTCAGAAATGGGTTTAGAATTGTGATTAAAGTTTGTTGGAAGTTGTGCTCCCATTATCAAAAGCTGGACGAGTATAATGTAGGTAATTTGTTTTACGTTATAAACAAAAGCCAGTTTTTCATGCATCTCAATGGCTATAACGCGATATCTCCTTTTTTTCTAACTATATGTCGTACAATGATACAATTTTGCAGGTACATTCAGTGGTACATGTGGATTCTTTCTGCAAAACGCGTTGCGAATAGAGGAAGCATTAAAGAAGCAATAAATTACTAGGGCGTACTGGAAAGTTCAAAAATGGTTCAAATGGCTCTGAGCACTATGGGACTTAACATCTGTGGTCATCAGTCCCCTAGAACTTAGAACTACTTAAACCTAACTAACCTAAGGACATCACACACATCCATGCCCGAGGCAGGATTCGAACCTGCGACCGTAGCGGTCACTCGGTTCCGGACTGAGCGCCTAGAACCGCGAGACCACCGCGGCCGGCTACTGGAAAGTAATGCCACCGAATTTTTTATGAGGAAACTTTTAAAGCTTTTTAAATAATCCTAACGTTGTTAACATTCTACATCTTTATTCCTCAGGTCTACAATTTGCACCCCTCTGCCGCTAAAGGGCTCCGAATGGCAATGTGTAACATGGTGGTGTGTGCTGTAATCATGCCGGTACGTGCTGTAATCGAGTTCCCAGTCTGAAGAGTCCGTCCACGCATGGAGCACCATCTCCTCTGGCGTGACGACGCCAGATCATATACGAGCGCAGCGACATCTGCAACAGTCCGACGCCTTGGATTCTCTGTCACTGATCGCCACTCTCCATACAGTCCCGACGTGGCCCCATCAAATTTTTATCGGTTTCCACAACTTAAAGGACACCTTCGAGGACTTCACTTTGATACTGATGAAGCGGTGGAGGTAAAGGTGAGGTTGTGGCTCCATCAACAAAGTAGACATTCTAGAGTGACGGTAACAACAAATTAGTCCTTCGTGGGAATAATATATTCGTCGCCAGGCTGACTATCTTGAATAATACACTACTGCCCATTAAAATTGCTACACCACGAAGATGACGTGCTACAGACGTGAAATTTAACCGACAGGAAGAAGATGCTGTGGTATGTAAATGATTAGCTTTTCAGAGCATTCACACAAGGTTGGCGCCGGTGGCGACACCTACAACGTGCTGACATGAGGAAAGTTTCCAACCGATTTCTCATACACAAATAGCAATTGACCGGCGTTGCCTGGTGAAACGTTGTTGTGATGCCTCATGTAAGGAGGAGAAATGCTTACCATCACGTTTCCGACGTTGATAAAGGTCGGATTGTAGCCTATCGCGATTGCGGTTCATCGTATCACGACATTGCTGCTCGCGTTGATCGAGATCCAATGACTGTTAGCAGAATATGGAATCGGTGGGTTCAAGAGGGTAATACAGAACCCCGTCCTGGATCCCAACGGCCTCGTATCACTAGCAGTCGAGATGACAGGCATCTTATCCGCATGGCTGTAACGGATCGTCCAGCCACGTCTCGATCCCTGAGTCAACAAAGGGGGACGTTTGCAAGACAACAACCATCTGCACGAACAGTTCGACGACGTTTGTAGCAGCATGAACTATCAGCTCGGAGACCATGGCTGTGGTTACCCTTGACACTGCATCACAGACAGGAGCGCCTGCGATGGTGTACTCAACGACGAACCTGGGTGCACGAATGGCAAAACGTCATTTTTTCGGATGAATCCAGGTTCTGTTTATAGCATCATGATGGTCGCATCCGTGTCTTGCGACATCACGTTGAATGCACATTGGAAGCGTATATTCGTCATAGCCATACTGGAATATCACCCGGCGTGATGGTATGGGGTGTCACTGGTTACATGTCTCGGTCACTTCTTGTTCGCGTTGACGGAACTTTGAACAGGACGTTACATTTCAGACGTGTTACGACCCGTGGCTATACCCCCTGGGTCCCCGGGTTCGATTCCTGGCGGGGTCAGGGATTTTCTCTGCCTCGTGATGACTGGGTGTTGCGTGATATCCTTAGGTTAGTTAGCTTTAAGTAGTTCTAAGTTCCAGGGGACTGATGACCGTAGATGTTAAGTCCCATAGTGCTCAGAGCCATTTTTTGGCTCTACCCTTCATTCGATCCCTGCGAAACCCTACATTTCAGCAGGATAATGCACGACCGCATTTTGCAGGTCCTGTACGGGCCTTTCTGGATACAGAAAATGTTCGACTGCTGCCCTGGCCAGCATGTTCTCCAGATCTCCTACCAATTGAAAACGTCTGTTCAATGGTGGCCGAGCAACTGGCTCGTCACAATACGCCAGTCACTACTCTTGAAGAACTGTGGGATCGTGTATATGTACACCCCATCCAAGCTCTGTTTGACTCAATGCCCAGGCGTGTCAAGGCCGTTATTACTGCCAGAGGTGGTTGTTGTGGGTACTGATTTCTGAGGATCTATGCACCCAAAGTGCGTGAAAATACAGTATAATCAGACGTCATTTCTAGTATAATATATTTGTTCAATGAATACCCGTTTGTCATCTGCACTTCTTCTTGGCGCAGCAATTTTAATGGCCAGTAGTGTGAATATGTGTACATGAACAATTAAAATTGTTGACTGTAAATGACGTTTGTCTTATGTAAAATGCTTTAAGAGTTTTCACATAAGAAACTGGGAGGCATTATTTTTCAACACGTCCTCGTAAAAGGCCATGTCTAATGCGGCAGTTTTACTACAGCGAAAACGAAGTAAGCAATGAGCTCCTCCATTGTTTTCCTTCTATTGTTTTGTGAAGTATGTCAGCCAGAAAAACTTACGAAAAGGTTTAAAATCATGTGTAAAATTTGTTACAAGTTCTCTCATTCTCAAATACTGGATGAATATATTACGGTATTTGATAATTTTTACTTTATAGACCGTCTGACTACAACTGAATGAAATACGATTTTCGTGCCATACGCGTTTCACCTTTATTTTCTGCAAGGCACCTTCAGTGGTCTTGAATGTGTACATATGTTTTGCTATTTGGTTTACATTTTGGTCAATGTACCTATTGGCTATAAACAGTTCTGGCGGTTGGTGCTTGACCGCCCATAAAGTAAAAATTATCAGTATACCGCAATATTACACGTAACTGAGGAAGACAGGACTACAAAAATTGAAGATGGGTGAATATAGTCTGGCTATTTTGCAACGCGGGTTACACTGCCTCAAGACATTAACAGCGTTTCTAAGTGCCCCCCCCCCTCTCCCGCATACCATTAACCATGGACCTTACCGTTGGTAGGGAGGCTTGCGTTCCTTAGCGATACAGATAGCCGCACCATAGGTGCGACCACAGCACAGGGGTAGCAGTTGATAGGCCAGACAAATGTGTGGTTCCTGAAGAGGGGCAGCAGCCTTTTCAGGTGTTGCAGGGGCAACAGTCTGGATGAGTGACTGATCTGGCCTTGCAACACTAACCAAAACGGCCTTGCTGAGCTGGTACTGCGAATGGCTGAAAGCAATGGGAAACTTCAGTTGTAATTTTTCCCGTCGCATGCAGCTTTCCGGAGGTAAAATAGTCCCTCATTCGGATCTCTGGGTGGGAACTACTGAGGAGGACATCGTTATCAGGAGAAAGAAAACTGGCGTTCTACGGATCGGAGCGTGGAATTCAGATCCCTTAATCGGACAGGTAGGTTACAAAATTTTAAAAGGGACATGTATAGGTTAAAGTTAGATATAGTGGGAATTAGTGAAGTCCGGTGGCAGGATGAACAAGACTTTTGGTCAGATGAATATAGGGCTATAAATACAAAATCAAATTGGGGTAATTTAGGAGTAGGTTTAATAATGAATAAAAAATAGGAACGCGGGTAAGCTACTACGAACAGCACAGTGAATGCATAATTGTAACAAAGATAGACACGAAGCCCACATCTTCTACAGCAGTACAAGTTTATATGTTAACTAGCTTCGCAGATGACGAAAAGATTAAAGAAATTAATGATGAGATAAAAGAAATTATTCAGATAGTGAAGGGAGACGAAAATTTAATATTTATGGGTGACTGGAATTCAACACAATAAAATGAAGAGAAGGAAAAGTAGTAGGTGAATATGGACTGGGGTAAGGGATGAAACAGGAAGCCGCCTGGTAGAATTTAGCACAGAGCATAACTTAATCATAGCTAACACTCGGTCTAAGAATCATGAAAGAAGGTTGTATACATGGAAGAGGCCTGGAGACACTGCAAGGTTTCAGATAGATTATATATTGGTAAGACAGAGATTAAGGAACCGGTTTTAAATTGTAAGACATTTCCAGGGGCAGATATGGACACTGACCACAATTTATTAGTTATGAACTGTAGGCTAAAACTGGAGAAACTGCAAAAAAGTAGAAATTCATGGATATGGGACCTGAATAAACTGAAAGAAGCAGAGGTTGTAGAGAGTTTCAGAGAGAGCATTAGGAACGACTGACAAGAACGAAGGAAAGAAAACCAGTAACTTAGAAGAAGAATGGATAGCTTAGAGAGATGAAATAGTGAATGCAGCAGAGAATCAAGTAGGTAAAAAGACGAGGGCTGTTAGGAATACTTGGGTAACAGCAGAGATATTGAATTTAATTGATGAAAGGAGAAAACATAAAAATGCAGTAAATGAAGCAGACGAAACGGAATACAAACGTCTCAAAAGTGAGATAGACGGGAAGCGCAAAATGGCTAAGCCAGGCTGGCTAGAGGACAGATGTAATGATGTAGAAGCATGTTTCACTATCGGTCAGATAAACACTGCCTACAGCAAAGAAGGGAAAGCAGAAAGGTGGAAAGAGTATATATAGGGTCTGTACAAGAGCGATGTACTTGAGGACAATATTATGGAAATTGAAGAGGACGTAGATGAAGATGAATAGGGGGACATGATACTGCGTGAAGAGTTTGGCAGAGCACTGAAAGATCTAAGACGAAACAAGGCCCCGGGAGTAGACAACATTCCATTGGAACTATTGATAGTTCCTTGGGAGAGCCAGCCATGACAAACCACTACCATCTGGTGGGTAAGATGTACGAGACATGTGACATACCCTCAGGCTTAAGGAAGACTGTAATAATGCCAATCCCAAAGAAAGCAGATGTTGACAGGTGAAAAAACTGCCGAACTATCAGTTCAATAAGTCACAGTTACAAAATATTAACACGAGTTCTTTACAGACGAATGGAAAAACTGGTAGAAGCCGACCTTGGAGAAGATCAGTTTGGATTCCGTAGAAATGCTGGAACACGTGAGGCAATACTGACCCTACGACTTATCTTAGAAGATAGATTACATTTCTAGCATTTGTAAATTAGAGAAAGCTTTTGACAACGTTGACTGGAATATTCTCTTTCAAATTCTGAATGTGGCAGGGGTCAAATACAGGGTACGAAAGGATATTTGCAATTTCTACAGAAACCACATGGCAGTCATAAGAGTCGAGGAGCATGTAAGGGAAGCAGTGGTTGAGAAGGGAGTCAGACAGGGTTGTAGCCGGTCCCCGATGTTATTCAATCTATGTATTGGGCAAGCAGTAAAGGAAACAAAGGAAAATTTAGAGTAGGAATTAAAATCCATGGAGGAGAAATTAAAACTTTGAGGTTTGCCGATGACATTGTAATTCTGTCAGAAACAGCAGAGGACAAGGAAGAGCAATTCAACGGAGTGGACAGTGTCTTGAAAGGAGGATGTAAGATGAATATCAACAAAAGCAAAACGAGGATAATGGAATGTAGTTGAATTAAATCACGTGATGCTGAGGGAATTAGATTAGGAAATGAGACACTTAAAGTAGTAGGTGAGTTTTGCTATTTGGGGAGCAAAGTAACTGATGATGGTCTGAGTAGAGAGGATATAAAATGGAGACTGGCAATGGCAAGGAAAGCGTTTGGCAAGAAGAGAAATTTGTTAACATCAGGTATGGATTTAAGTATCAAGAAGTCCTTCCTGTAAGTATTTGTACGGAGTGTAGCGTGTATGGATGTGGAACATGGACGATAAATAGTTTAGACAAGAAGAGAATAGAGGCTTTCGCAATATGGTGCTACAGAAGAATGCTGAAGATTAGATGGATAGATCATGTAAGTAATGAGTAGGTACTGAACAGAATTGGAGAGAAGAGGAAATTGTGGCACAACTTGACTAGAACAAGGGATCTTTTTTTTTTTTAATCTCATTTTGTTCGCATGTGCTCGGGGCGGACGTCGTAAGACATCCATTTATGTTCGTTGTTGATCGATTGATTCAATTTTTTTTATTACAGAGGGCACGTAAAGGGATCTGTTGGTAGGGCATGTTCTGAGGCATCAAGGGATCACCAATTTAGTATTGGAGGGCAGCGTGGGAGGTAAAAATCGTAGAGGGAGACCAAGAGATGAATACACTAAGTAGATTCAGAAGATTGTGGCTTACGGTAGGTACTTCGAGATGAAAAAGTTTGCACAGGGTAGGGTAGCATGGAGCGCTGCATCGAACCAGTCTCTGGACTGAAGACCACAAAAACAAGTGCAATACTCCTATCACTGTGTTAAACTCTTACCATAAGATTATACATCTTAATGAGAAAATAATGACAGAATTTTAAATTTTTAGATTCGCTCAGTAATTATGTGAAATACCGAAAATCACATCTTCGTTGCACCTGTAGGCTGTTATATAGGCAACCTGCAACTGGTATTAAGCACCCTAAACCATGAACCGGATTAGCCAATTAGTAATATAGGCAATAGGTCACAGGTTCAGACCTGGTATTATGTCCGTTTGTAATCCACTAAGTACAAGAAAAGCACTGCTCGGTTATTCGGAAGAGCTATCTGAAACGGTGGATAATAAAGACCAAATAAATTTCCCAAACCGTGCTGCAACAGTTATAAAAAGTAAACTTGCGAAACATGAATAAGTCTCCGAACTAATTATCGCATTACTAGAGCACTGAATGCTAAGATGAAGTGGTGCCATAGCCATGTTGAACTGTTGTTCTCCCACTGTTCGTCTTACCAACACCATAATGTGCACAAGTCGTTGATGCAAACACTGGAAGAAGCCAACATCCAGGAAGTTCATTTTGCCTTCCGGACCAAAGCATTAACATGAGATTCAATACCATCCCTACGATTTATCTTAGAAAATAAAATTAAGAAAAACAAACCTACCTTTGTAGCATTTACAGATTTAGAGAAAGTTTTTGACAAAGGTTGGCACTCTTCAAATTCTGAAGATAGCAATGACAAAATGCAGACAACAGAAGGTTATTTACAACTTCTAAAGAAGCTGTACTGCAGCTGTAGGAGCTGAAGGATATGAAAGGGAAGCAGTAGCTGAGAAGAGAGTGAGACAGAGTTCTAATCTACGCCTCATTTTTTTCAGCATTTCGGTAGAGCATACTTTGAGGAAAATCAAAGAGAAATTTGGAAAGAGAAAGTCAGAAAAAAGGAATTAATACTTTGAAGTTTGCCGGTAGTAACACTACCACAGCCGGCCGGGATGGCCGAGCTGTTCTAGGCGCTACAATCCGAAACCGCGCGATCGCTGCGGTCGCAGGTTCGAATCCTGCCTCGGGCATGGTTGTGTGTGATGTCCTTAGGTTAGTTAGGTTTAATTAGTTCTACGTTCTAGGGGACTGATGACCTTAGAAGTTAAGTCCCATAGTGCTCAGAGCCATTTTTAACACTACCACATGTGTCACAACTTACTTACACACGTCCAGATAATTATTTTTTTTTCGTAACTGGTAGTAAGTGCAATAGAGGTAACACATGGGAGCCATCGCCATAAACAGGTTGAATGGAAATTGTGATGAGCCTCCATTGTACACGGCGGAGCATCACAGCAACTTCAGGCAGAGTACGGTAAAAAACAATTATCAAAGTTTGACAGTTAATACAAGATTAGCGTTATACTTAACTGTTGTCTAACAACTGACTAAACCTGGGACTGGTTTCTGGTCTGAAACTTCAGTACTGCAACTCAGTAATGAGCTCATAAAGTTATTTAAAGTCCTCATTGCCATTTTCTCACACAATACCGCGCGAATCATAAATGAAAGGCAACAGGCAGACTCCGTACTCTTTTTTATGAGTCATCAGTCCTCTGACTGTTTTGATGCCGGCCGCCACGAGTTTCTCTCCTGTGCCAACCTCTTCGTCTCAGAGCAGCACTTGCAACCCACATCCTCAATGATCTACTGGATGTGTTCCAATCTCTGTCTTCCCCCACAGTTTTTGCCCTCTACAGCTCCCTCTACTACCATGGAAGTCAGTCCCTCATGTCTTAACAGATGTTTCATCATCCTGTCCCTTCTCCTTGTCAGTGTTTTCCACATATTCCTTTCCTCTCCGATTCTGTGCACAACCTCCTCATTCTTTACCTTATCAGTCCACCTAATTTCCAACACTCGTCTACAGCACCACATTTTAGATGCATCGATCCTCTTCTGTTCTGGTTTTCCCACAGTCCCTGTTTCACTACCATACAATGCTGTGCTCCAGACGTATATTCTCAGAGTATTTTTCCTCAAATTAAGGCCTATGTTTGATACTCGTAGACTTCTTGGCCAGGAATGCCCTTTCTGCCAGTGCTAGTCTGCTTTTGATGTCTTCCTTGCTCTGTCTGTCATTGGTTATTTTGCTGCCTAGATAGCAGAATTTATTAATTTCATCTACTTCGTGACCATGAATCCTAAGTTAAGTTTCTCGCTGTTCTCATTTCCACTGTTTCTCATTACTTTCATCTTTCTTCGATTTACTCCCAATCCATATTATGTACTCATTACACTGTGCATTCCATTCAGCAGATCATGTAATTGTTCTTCACTTTCACTCAGGATAGCAGTGTCATCAGCAAAAGATATCGTTGATACCCTTTCACCTTGAATTCTAATTCCACTCCTGAACATTTATTTTATTTTTGCATCATTGCTTCTTAGATGTACAGACTGAACAGTACGGGCGAAAGACTACATCCTATCTTACACCCTTTTTAATCCGAGCATTTCGTTCTTGTCTTCCATTCTTATTATTTCCTCTTGATTCTTGCACATATTCTGTATTACCCATCTGTCCCTATAGCTTACACCCATTTTCTCAGAATTTCGAATACTTTGCACCATTTTACATTGTCGAACGCTTTTTCCAGGACGACAAATTCTATGAACTTGTTATGATTTTTCTTTAGTCTTTTCGATCATGAACCACAACGTTAGAATTGCCTCTCTGGTGCCTTTACCTTTCCTAAAGTGAAACTGATCGTCGTCTAACACATCCTCAATTTTCTTTTCTGTTCTTCTGTATATTATTGTAGTCAGCAACTTGGTTGCATGAGCTGTTAAGCTGATTGTGCGATAATTCTCGCACTTGTCAGCTCTTGCAGTATTCAGAATTGTGTGGATGAAATTCTACCGAAAGTCAGACGGTATATTGCCAGACTAATAAATGCTACACACCAATGTGAATAGTCATTTTGTTGCCACTTCCCCTAATGATTTTAGAAAGTCTGATGGAATGTTATCGATCCCTGCTGCCTTATTTGATCTTAAGTACTCCAAAGCTCTCTTAAATTCTGATTCTAATACGGGATCCCCTACTTTTTTTCTAAAGCGACTCCTGTTTCTTCTTCTAGCACATCTGACAAATCTTCCCCCTCACAGAGGCCTTCAGTGTACTCTTTCCACCTTTCCACTCTTTCCTCTGTATTTAAAAATGGAATTCCTGTTGCACTCTTAATGTTACCACTCTTGCGATTAATTTCACCGCAAGTTAATTTGACTTTCCTATATGCTGAGCCAGTCCTTCCCACATTTCTGGAAAGAGTTGGAGACAGTGCCCCATTGCAGGCTCGTAACGGAGGTACAGCGTATGGAATATGTTGCCAGGTATATCAGTGGCGCTAAGACTTCCTAAGTCTTCGTAAGTAATACCTCAGCTAATAAGGCCCAGAACGTTGTCATCCACGTCGACTGTTCCTCAGAGACAAGCGTATCGTCAGGAGTGTCTAATGGTAGAACCGCTCTTGTTCTCAATATACACAAATGATCTGAAGGATACGGCGAGAAGTAACCTGCGACTTTTTCCAGATAATGCTGTAATGTATGGAAAACTGTCACCTCTGTAGGAGGGTACAGGATGACTTAGATATTATTTCTGTTTGCTGTGATGAATAGCAGCTAGCTCTAAAAGTAGAAAAATGTAAGTTAATGCAGATGAGTAAGAAAAAGAACTCGTAATGTTCGATTAGTCTGCTGCTTTACGCAGTCACGTTGTTTAAATATGTGGGCGCAACATTGCAAAGCTATATGAAATGGAACGACTACATAATGACAGAAGCCGACATCTGTTTATTAGGAGGCTTATTAGGAAAGTGTATCTCGTGTATCAAAGAGACCACGTATAGGAAGCCAGAGTGACCCATTCTTGAGTGCTGCGCAAGTATTTGGTATCATCACCAAGCTGGGTTACAGGAAGACATCAAAGTAATTGAGAGGCACGCTGCTAGATTTATTAGTGGTAGGATCAGTCAACAAGCGAGTATTACGGAGATGCTTCACGAACTGAAGTGGGAATCCTTGGAGAAAAGACAACGATCATTCTGCGGAACACTATCGAGAAAATTTAGAGAACCGGTATTTGAAATTGACTGCAGAACTATTCTACTGTCGCCAACGCTGTTTCCGCGTAAGGACGATAAGGTAAGAGAGATTAGTACTCATACGGAGGCATATAGGCAGTCGTTTTCCTCATTCTCTGTTTCCGAATGGAACGGAAAAGGAAATGAGCGTTAGTGGTACAAGGTACCCACAGCCTTGCACTGTATTGTGGGTTGCAGAATATGTGTGAAAATGTAGATATCAAGATTCGATTGAGTTTAAGGTAAGAATTTCTGATGAGACGAATAGAAAGTAATATCAACAACAGCAGAGGATGGTATAACGGCTGTTGGATTCGCTATGGGTAGGAAAGTAGGGCGCAGAGTGAGTAATTGCAAACAGTTCATCGATAGCGCTGTTTCCATCAGAATAGTCAGTTCCCCACAGTCGTTTAATGAAGAAAGTAAGAGCATATGGACTATCAGACCAATTGTGTGATTGGATTGAAGAGTTCCTAGATAACAGAACGCAGCATGCAATTCTCAATGGAGAGAAGTCTTCTGAAGTAAGAGTGATTTCAGGTGTGCCGCAGGGGAGTGTCGTAGGACCGTTGCTATTCACAATATACATAAATGGCATTGTGGATGACATCGGAAGTTCACTGAGGCTTTTTGCGGATGATGCTGTGGTACATCGAGAGGTTGTAATAATGGAAATTTGTACTGAAATACATGAGGATCTGCAACGAATTGACGCATGGTGCAGGAAATGGCAATTGAATGTCAATGTAGACAAGTGTAATGTGCTGCGAATACATAGAAAGAAAGATCCCTTATTATTTAGCTACAATATAGCAGCTCAGCAACTGGAAGCAGTTAATTCCATAAATTATCTGGGAGTACGCATTCGGAGTGATTTAAAATGGAATGATCATATAAAGTTGATCGTCGGTAAAACAGATGCCAGACTGAGATTCATTGGAAGAATCCTAAGGAAATGCAAACCGAAAACAAAGGAAGTAGGTTACAGTACGCTTGTTCGCCCACTGCTTGAATACTGCTCAGCAGTGTGGGATCCGTACCAGACAGGGTTGATAGAAGAGATAGAGAAGATCCAATGGAGAGCAGCGCGCTTCGTTACAGAATCATTTAGTAATCGCGAAAGCATTACGGAGATGATAGATAAACTTCAGTGGAAGACTCTGCAGAAGAGACGCTCGGTAGCTCGGTACAGGCTTTTGTTGAAGTTTCGAGAACATATCTTCACCAAGGAGTCAAGCAGTATATTGCTCCCTAATATGTACATATCGTGAAGAGACCATAAGGATAAAATCAGAGAGATTAGAGCCCACACAGAGGCATGACGACAATCCTTCTTTCCACGAACAATACTAGACTGGAATAGAAAGGAGAACCGATAGAGGTACTCAGGGTACCCTCCGCCACACACCGTTAGGTAGCTTGCGAAGTATGGATGTAGATGTAGATGTAGAAATCAACGCAACAACGGTTGTTCAGATAGGTAAGCCGACGTTTCAAACAGAAGAATATGATGAGATATGGAAAGTATATGAGGATATTGAACGGGAAGTTCATTTTGTGAAGAGAGATGATAATCTAATACCCATGGGGCATTGGAACAAGGAAGTAAGGGAGGGAATGAAAGATAGAGTTAAGGGAGAATATGAGCTTGCTAGTAGGAATGAGAGAGGAGAAGGACTTTTCGGGTTCTGGACTGAATTTAAGCTAGGGATAGCGAATATACTGTTCTGTTCCATAGCACAAGAGTAGGAGGAATACTTGGAGAAGACCCAGAGACTCAGGAATGTTCCAGTTCAATTACATCTTGGTCAGATAGAGATTCGCAAATAAGGTATTAGATTCTAAGGCACATCAAGTAGCAGATATAGACTCGGATCACAATTTGTTAACGATGAAGAGTAGACTTGAGTTTAAGAGAATGGTCCAGAAGAATCAACATGGAAACAGATGGGAACTGAAGCACTGAGGAATGATGAGACGTGTTTGAAGTATTTTGAGACTGTAGATATTGCGATAATGAATACTACAACAGGAAGTTCTACTGAAGAGGAATGGACATCCCTAAAAAGAGCAATCAAAGAAGTTAGTCAGACAAACGTAAGTGCAAGAAAGGTAGCTGCAAAAACTTTGGAGGACAGATGAAATACTTCAACTGACAAACGAAAGAAGGAACTACAACGATGTTCAGGCAAGCACAGGAATACAGCAATATAAGTCAGTAAGGAATGAAATAAATAGGAAGCGTTGAGAAGCTAAGGTGAAATGGCAGTAGGAATATGTGAAAAAATAGAAATATAAATGGTCGTTGGGAGGAATAATTCAGCACATAGGAGAGTCAAAACAACTTAGGTGACATCAAAAGCCACAGTGGCAACCAAACACTGTTAAACTCAGAGGAGAGAGCAGATAGGTGGAAAGAGTACATTGAAGGCCCCTATGAGTGGGTGGACTTGTGATAGAAGAAGAAAATGTAGTCGATCAGGAAGCCATAGCCGGTCCAGTATTAGAGTTAAAGTTTAATAAAGCTTTGGAAGACTTGCTACCAGGTAAGCCAGAAGTGATGGGTAACATCCTTTCAGCATTTCTAAAAGCTTTGGAGGATGTTGCAACCAGGCAATTGTCCAACTTGGTGTGTAGAATCTGTGAGACGGGAGACATACTATCAGATTTTCGAAAAAATTAGACAGCAAATTATCAAACAATCAGCTTAAACAGCTCATGCATCGGAGTTGCTGACAAGAATAGAAAAGAAAATGGTGAATTCTTAGATGATGATCAGTTCGGCTTTAGGAAAGGTAAAGGCACCAGGGAGGCAGTTCCGACACTGCGCTTGATAATGGAAACAATACTTATCAAAAATCAAAACAAGTTCATAGGATTTATCAACCTCGATAAAGTGTTCTATAATATGAAATGGTGCAAGACGTTCGAAATCCTTAGAACAATGTGATCGGATTAAAAGGGCGTAAGATAAGGATACAGTCTTTTGCCCATACTGTTCAATCCAAATATCGAAGGAGCAAACACGAAAACAAAAGAAAGAGGATTCAAATTCAGGGAGCAAGGATATCAATGATAAGATTTGCTGATCCTCAGTGAAAGCGAAGAAGAAATACAAGGAACTAGTGATATAATCAACAGTTTAATGTGTACAGAATGTGGACTGAGAGTAAAGAATAAAATAAAATAGAGTCTTTATTTGCCTTCCAGTAAATAATGCAATAATCATACATACAGTGGTATAATTCAGTGTTAATAAATAATAATAATAATAATAATAATAATAATAATAATAATAATAATAATAATAATAATAATAATAATAATTGCATATACAATAATATCATACAAAATTATGTTTTAGCTTAAGAAAAAGTGCAAACAATCTATGCTTATAATTACTGTTACACACATATAAGCATATTGGTATTTCATAATGTAGTTATCAGCTACTTATCACACATCTCCTATGTTGTGCTGTTTTCAACCTCTTCTACTGAGTAGTATGGTGTTCATTTGAAACACACTTATATGACATACTTAAAGCTATTCATGAGTAGATGTCTCATTGTGTTAGGGAGTTTGTTAGAGATTTTCAGACTATGTTCTCGTGGCTCTTATGTGTTAATGTCAGTCTTGAGTATGGAAGATCTAAACTACTATTATTTGGAGTATTATGGCTATGCACTTGGGATCTTAATCTAAAATTCTTTATGTTTTCTTAGCATATATTAAACAATTGTATATATACATACTAGGCAGTGTCATTATCTTGAGTTCTTTAAAGTGATTTTTGCAGCTTTGTCTTGACACTAGACCTAATATACATGTAAGTGTTTTATTCTGGCACTTGAAGGTGGTACATGAATCCACTGAGCTATGCCAAAGTAGTACACCCTGCTGTAGCTGTGGGTGAGAGAAAGTGAATTATGTGGAAATTAATAAATTTTTGCCAAGTATGTGTCTCAGCTTGTACACTAGGAAGAGAGTATGAGCTGGTTTTCCAATAGCAGGGTATCAACAAGTGTGAAACAAAGGTAACAATACTGGAGAGCTATCAGTTTGAATCAGGCGGTTCTGATGGAATTAGATTAGGAAACGATACTCTGAAAGTAACAGTTTGGTTTTGCTACTTGGCCAGAAAAGTAAGTAATGAGAGCCAATATATAGATGATACAAAATTTAGATTGCCAATAGCAAAAAAAAAAGTGTTTGAAAAAGAGTGTATTTTTTAAACACCAAATACAAATTTAAGAGTTAGGAAGATTTTACTTAAGAAAATTGAAAGTGAAATATGGAGAACAGAAGCTTTAGAAGTATGTGTTAGAGAAGAACGCTGAAGGTTATATACATAGCTCATGTTAGTAATGGGGAGGTGTTGAACAAAAATGGGGAAAAGGAAAATGCGTGGCAGGACTCGATTAAAAGGTGGGATAATTGGTAGCCGTTTTGTGGACTTTTGTGCAACCTGTGGTATAACAATATTTTTTTGGAGGGGGGGGGGGAGGGGTACTGAAACGTAAGAGCTCATATTTGATACAATTTCGAAGCTAATTTCGATCGGTTGATTAACTGTTATGTCATTAGGTAGAGCCCATAAATGTACTTTCACCTTTTGAGTTCTGAAATGTGATTTTCAACACTTCATGTCAAAGTGTTCGCTAACAGTGCGTCCATCCATTGGTAGGAACATGACACATCGATTCCTTTAGTTGCAAGTAGCACTATTCATTCAGGAACAATTGGATAAGAAGAAAAACAGCAAATATACACTATCTGACAATGTTAGAAACTGTTTGTCATACTGTCAATTTACTGAACTATAGTTTGACATAACGACATCTAACTACTTCGTAATTACTGTAATTCACAATCCAAAACTAAACTGAGAATTTAAACAAAGTGCTTATTTAGGTTACTGGTTTATGTACTGAATTCTGTCAACAATAAAAAATAAAGTACTCATATTCGAAGTAGGAAGCATGGTAGCAATCCTTGGAGTAATGTAGTTTTAGTGCAATTAACAAAAATGTGATAAGCATTGTTTACTTGAATCATTTCACTTATTTTTCTATAAAAACAATAGCTATCTATTTGCCCCTGTATCCTATTTCATGTATTTCAGTTGTAATCACCGAATGATAACTTTTTTTTGAAATTTTCAACAACTTCTGTGATTGTACTGTATGTAACAATGTTCCGATTGTCAGTGGATGTACATATGGCACAAGGGAAATCACGTGAGTGCAATGTGACATTCTGAGTTGCACCATATGACATATCATCAACTCACGAAATAAACAGCCTTCGGAGTTCTAAATTTGAGTGCATCTGAAGCATTTTTTGACCTTTCACATTATTAGAGAACCAGAGTGTTCTCTGGCCCATCATTACTTAAGGAATTTTCAGGAAGAATCAGCTGCAGCGGAGCAATGAGAAGTAGTTAAGTTCATATCAAGAAGCTTTTTTTTCTTTTGTTTTTAATTCTGAATTTCGCCCAACCAACGTCAAGAAATTTTATTTCAGCTACCCTCATCAAGATTAGTATTCTTAAAGACATTTACTTTGATTTATCCATTTTTTCGATCGTTATTATCCCTAGAAAGGCAGTTACCCTGCAAATAATGCAGAAGAGGCAGCACACACCGTACTGAATGGCATATTAACATAAAGCTATGACATTAAAGTAATGTGACTGATTTTTTCCTCATTAGGGTGGGAACCTTGCAATCTGTTACCGTAGGCAGTGTGTTACCCTGATCTTTCACACCATAGCCGCAAGTGGCGTGCATCAGCAATGTTTCAATCAAGAGTGAAGTTCTATGTTTGCTCCTCGTCACAACAATTGAATCTCGAAACACTGTGTAGTGGTAAACGATCTCTTTGTATGTGAAACTCAGTGGGAGTAACGTATGGAAGCTTCAGCAAGCTTTTGGAAACGACGTTTTATCAAGAGCAAGTGTTTTATTGGCACAAAATGTTTTCTGAAGTCAGAACGAATGACGAAGGTGAATAGCACAGTGTACAACCATCAAGAGCACGAGCAGGTGTCAAAACACTCAGAGTGAGCAAACATGTGTGAGCTGATCGAAGATTAACCACGAATATGATTTCAAATTAACTTAACATTGATCAGGAAACTGTTTGCCTGATATTGAATGAAAATCTGGTAAAGAGAAAACTGTGCCAAAGTGGTTCCCAAAAATCTCACGCAGCAACCAAAAGATTAACGGAGGAATGTGGTTAGTCATCTGTTTGAATAAGTGGAAGTGAACCCATAATTATTGAACTGTAACTTATATCTTGAAAAGACTGTCTTCCTATACTGGGAACAAGGATGTTATGATTTGGATCTCTGACGTTCCATCTCAGGCATCTTTACTATTTAGAGATGGATCAAAAACTAGGACCAGATGGACCAGTTGGCTATGCTTCTTTATGCTCACAACTGTCACAGTTTAAACAATGTATCCTCCCAACGCTCTCTGCACATAAAAATCAAAAGCAATTAAAGAAACAATATTTGGGAGACAAACAGGATATCGCAACATAGAAGTTATATCAGATTCCAAAATGTAGTTCAGTCTGTTGAAGGTCAAAAATGGAACTGTGATACACACAAGAAATTTCTATCACTCATAAGTTCCTAAATCAGACATTAATACAGGGATCAAGGAGGAAATTAGTATCTATTGGAAGGAATACTGGAATTCATTTCTATCTAGAAAGACAAATGGGGACATCGATACTAAGATCTTTTGCACCTGAATCTGGCTACCATGTCTTCATGGAACTTAATAACAAGTGTGATTCGATATTTTCCAGCCCATCTTTACTGAAAATGAGTCTTGAGATCTACTTATTGTGACTGTGATAATACCTCCTATGCTAATCTCGGTCATATTATTTTCTCTTGTTTCAGACACAGTGTGCACAGACACGTTTTTGTGGAAGCCTTGAGAAAAGCTGACATCCATCTACACTGTTGTTTTCCCAGTGTCCTTCATGGCACTTTCATCTGTACATGTAACACAGTATTTAAATCTGTAAAACATTTATCCATTGTGGATGTGGTATACTGCGACTGTAATACGAAAAGGTTCTCAGAGATTACCACAACCAGTGGCATCATCTCAAATCACAGTACAGCTTAAATGTTTTAACACATAGTTGTATGGAAATGATAATAAGAACCACATATATTTCTGCCATCTACATCTACATAACTTACTCCGCAAGCCACAGTATGGTGCGTGGCAGAGGGTACCCTTTATCACTACTTCTCATTTTCTTTCCTGTTCCACCTATAAGTAGAGCGAGGGAAAAACGGCTGTCTATATGACCCCATATGAACATATCTTATTCTTGTGATCCTTATGCGAAATGTATGTTGGCAGCTGTAAAATCGTTCTGTAGTCAGCTTCAAATGCTTGTTCTCTAAATTTTCTCAATAGTGCTCCTCATGAAGGAAGTCGTGTTTCCTCCAGGGATTTCCATTTGAGCTCCCACAGCATCTGTGTAATACTTGCATATTGTTTGAATCTGCCAGTAACACATCTATCAGTCTGCCTCGGACTTACTTTGATGTCTTCGTTCACTCGACCTGGTCTGTATCACAAACCTCATACAGTACTTAAAAATATGTCGCACTTGTATCCTCTATGCAGTATCCTTAACAGGTGAACCATACTTCCCTAAAATTCTCTCAATAAATTGAAGTCTCACGTGCTCATTCCATTTCGTATTGCTTTGTAACAGTATGTTCAGATATTTAAATGATGTGACTGTGTCAAGCAAAATACTATTAACACTGTATCTGAACATTGTGTGTTTGTTTTCTTCTCTCCTCCATATTAACTTAAAATTTTCTACATTTAGACCTAGCTGACATTCATAGAACCAACCAGATATGTTTCAAGTAAATTGTGCATATTTTACTTTCTCGTAGTTAATGGAGACCTCCTTACTAGCTGTTTTTTATTGCAGGCACGTTGATTTCTGCTAAAATGTATTGTTTGTAATACCTGTTAATAACATGTGAACACATGTGCATAACTACTGTTGCATTTTAAACATTTGCATGGATGATCTGGCAACTAACACTACAAAGTGCACTCACTGCAAAGGAGCAATAACATTCAAATTGTAATTACATAACCATTGTGTGACAATAATGTAATAAAGCTGAATGCCAATTCTGACCGAAACTGCTTCATTAAATGTGAGAATGTATGAAAAAGAAGATGCAAACAAAATGAACATAGAATGCAAGCGATATACTTACAACACATATAAATCGAGCCATTTACATCTGTAAATAGGAACAAATATACACAAGTTCACAGAACACCATGTGATGAAACCAGATAATGATTTATACGAAACATAAACTAATATGGGAGCTTTTACTCCACCCAATATTACAGATGCGAGCAAAAATTAAGCAGAATACGAGCAACATACAAAGCAATTCAAAGGATGCAATAAACACAAATGATGTGGCAGGAAAGAAGACACCATATAAGAAGAGAGACCTACTGCAAAAAGATGAATAGCAACTTAAGCTCAAGGAATGAGAATACTAACAGATGGAATATGTCAGTCAACCCGAAGAAAGAAACCACAACCAAGGGACCAGGATTTTGGTGGGGTTACCAGTGGTTTCACAGAAGAAAGCAGTTTACAAAATGAGTCACGAAGTGGATGAACAGGTATGTGACTATCTTAACAAATATGATCACAGTGCATGAAGATTAAAGATATTAACTGAACCTACAGATTCAAATATAGAGTTAAATTGCTCTCAGAGGAATACAGACAGAGACAAACTACTTACTTTTCTGCAAGTTAACATACAGGTATATTGTGTTAGAAATAAGATTTTAGAATTACAACATTTATGTAACACTGAGCATGTAGATGTGATATGTGTATCTGAGTACTTGTTAACCCAAGAACAAGTAAATGTATTTGTTCCCCAAGAGTATGTTTTGGGAGATATGATATGTAGAATCCAGAGAAAGAATGGTGGGGCTGAAATTTTTGTCAAAGAAGGAATAAAGTTTTCCAGAAATGATGTACTATGAGCTCCTCAGAACTAGATGTGGAGTTAAGTTGTGTAAAACTAATGAATAAAAAAAATATAGTTACATGGTGATGAAAATTTGTTTATTGAAAAATGTGAATTAATAGTTAAAAATATATTGAAAAGTAAGACAAGAAATGCTATATGTAAAGATTTCAACATAGAAATGGTAAACACAAAGAGGCCAGTTCCTAGGACATTTTTGAATATGCTAAGATCATTAGACCTCTATTGTACAAATAACTGTGCCACATGTAAGAATGCCTGCATAGACAATATTGTTGTGAATTCCCATAGGGAAGAGTTTACATTCAGACTTGCAGGAAGTGGACTTGCAGATCATGAGCCACTACTCCTTACACTATGTAAGAGGCAGTCAGTTAAAACTGAAGAACCTAAAGTAGTTATGGTACAAGGACAAAAGGAAGAGTACATAAGTATGTTTGTTGATAGATTAGGATGTGCAGATTGGCACTTTATATATAATTGTCACTCTGGAAAAAGAGAAGCTGAAATTACCTTTGATAATTTCTTTAAAAAGTACACAGATTTATGGTATTCTTGCTCACCAGTAAAAAAAATTAGATATCCAAGTAAAACGAAAAAGAAAAGTCTGAACTGATTTACAGAAGAGCTAGCAGAAATTAGAGGAAACATGCATATGCTGTACCAGATGCATAAGCAAGCCACTAACCAAGGGGCAGAACAGAGTGTGAACATTCGTAGGTCATATCAGAAATCCAAAAAAATCTACAAACTTCTTCTGGCAAAAAAGCAAGCAGTGGAAAACTATATAGAAAGGACTCCCAATAAATGCAAGGCAGCATGACAAATAATAAAACAAGAGAATACACCAAAATGCACAGAAACAGCTCTGCTTGAAACTGAGAAATAAAATCAGTACTTTTTAAACTCAGTTAAAGAAATAAGTAACAGCATTAAAGCAACAAATTCATCTGCAATGGACCTTGTTGGAACACCACTGCCTGTTAACCTGGTATTTCAATGGAGGGCTATCACACCTGTGATGTTATAAAAGCTGTATCCAAATTTTCAGGTTCCAAAAGTATGGACTGTTATTGGTTATCAAATAACATAATTAAAAGGACAATACACACAGTTGTCAAATCATTAGCTCTTATTTTTTAAAAAATTGTAGAATTTGGAGTTTTTCTAGATGCACTTAAAGTATCAAAAGTTACCCCATTTTTAAAAAAGGGGACAAGCATCTTCCCCAAAGCTACAGACCAATCTCCATTATTCGAATATTCTCAAAGATATTTGAAGCACTGATGCACACACAAATAGGCAGCTTCTTTGAAAACCACAATATCCTATGTAGCTTCCAGTTTGGTTTTCACGAGGGGGAAAACACAACAGAGGTCATCTTGGAAATCACTGACCAAACCTCAACAGCTTTTGAAAACAATAACATGGTATCACTTGCTTTCAATTGCATTCCTGTTGACATACTATCGGGGAAACTAGAGTTTTGTGGGGTAATAGGGGCACTTTAGCTGTGATAAATTCTTATTTAAGTAACTGAAAACAATTCGTTTCAGTCAGAAATGTAAATTCTTCCATAATGGAAATCATCACAGTTGTACCACAAGGGTCTATCCTTGGACCCTTCTTCTTCGTTGTAGTTATTAATGATTCACCTAAAAACATAGCCCACCCTGTCATGTGTTATGCTGGTGATACAACACTACTTACCACACATCATAACATTTCAGATCTGAATAACGTAACAAAAGAAATGCTTGATAAAGCCCTGGACTGGTTTGCAGCCAATAAGCTCCTGTGCAATCCTGATAAAACCCAGCAACTTTTAATGGGAATATCAAATGAAGTAGGTGGTGTCAGTGGACACCGCCTCAATGAAGCGATGTCTGTGCAGATGAGGAGGTTTGCTTGCTCTGGATCTGGAGGGCTATGCCGGAAGCAGCTTAGCTACCAGAAGTGTCATTCAAGCCAGACAGGCTAAAGGGGAGGAGCCAGACAAAGTGTGTCTCACAATGTCCTATTGATCCCTATTTTCCTATCTTCATCCTGTCCTCGCCTTGTCCTTTTTCCTACCATCCCTTGACACATGTAAAGGGTGGGATACAGAGGGCTCCTTAGCCATAGTGAAGGCAGTCTGTCTCGGGGTGACAACCCCAAATAATAAGCCTCTCAAGCTAAGAACTTGGTTAGTATCTTGGACAATGGCTTGGTGCTGTCCCATAAAGAATAACTTCAACTGAGCATGGAGGAAAATTTCGCTGTATGCACTATCCCAGGTGGTAACCAATCCACCATCATCCTAGGCGACGTTAGCAGACCTTTGAATTCCGGGGAGTCGTGCCAACATGCTTTAAAGATGAGTAGGAGTATCCTGAAATCACCAGATGTAAACTCAGACCAAGACAACAAAGCTTCTTCGCAACATTTAATGCTAATTCACTGCTCAAAGTGGGTAAATAGAAACACCTGACTGATTCACTTACACAGCGCAACATAGTACTGACAGCAGTACAGGAAACCAGATTCACACATGATCATGCCTTTGAGTCCCAAGGATACAGAATCCTCAAAGGAAAAGTAGATCAGTAGGCACTGAAGTATGTACTCCACTTAGGTACAGGATTTATATTCAATCACAAGATACTGGATTCAGTCATTGACTTCACCTCCACAAGCGGTCGTGTATCCATCCTGTCCCTCAAATGTACTAATAAGAGCTATAGTTTAGTCAAAGTACATGCCCCAAACAACCAGGACAACATACGCAATCCAGACAGAATGGAGAATTTCTGGGAAGACTTAGAAGATATTCTTCCTAAAATTCCAGAGACACACACTGTCTTACTGCTCAGTGACTTCAATGCCCAATTGGGAAGAGAGAAAAAGTACAGAAATATAGTGGGCAGCGACCCAGCACATATGAGAACTAACCGCAATGGAGAACGATTGGTGGATCTGTGTAGGACTTTTGGGTTGGTCATGAAGTCTACAGCCTTCAAACACTTGCCAAGGAAACAGAACACTTGGATTTCACCTAACACCAACTAGGGTGAATGACAGATAGATAATGTGACAATTTCAAGAAAATCTCAAAAGGAAATACAAAATGTGAAGGTATTGAGAAGCGCAAATCTGGACACAGACCACAACCTCTCAAAGATGAAAATGAGACTCCAGCGTAGAAGCACTAGAGTACACAAAACCTCCAAGACGGTGAGATTTGACGTAGAGCGACTTAAGGACAGTCAAGAATTAAGCCAGAGACTGAACAGTACAGATTTCAACACCTGGGACCAACTGAAGGAGACTCTTGTGAAGATGGCCAATGAACTCGCCCCCTTCACAAAAAGAAGGAAGCATTTGTGGTGGAATGAAGACTGTGAAAATGAAATAGCCCAAAGACAGATACTCTGTGAGTAGTGGAATCAAAGAAAACAAAGATAATTTGGGGTAACTTTAAGGAATAAGGAAGGCTAACAGCTAAGACAATTCAAGGAACCAAACGGACCTTCACACAAAACCAACTAACCCAAATCGAAGAGAACTTTGCTAAGAATAACTCCAGAGATTTCTATAGAACCTTCAAGCAGACACTCAAAAAATACAATCCACCAAGCCTCCACTTCAGATACTCACAGGGCAAACTGGTTTTTAACAACGACAACTGCCACCTCTTAGCTCAGTACTTTGAAACCTACTCAACTGTGCTCCACCCAGTGAAGACTTCAACTACAAACAAACCATACCACCTGTATCCACTGCCTCCTTCATTGGAAGAAGAACGACAAATCATTCAACTTCTCAAAAATAATAAGGCAGATGGAGAGGACTCTATCATTGCTGAACTCTGGAAATGTGCTGGAAGTAATGCTGTGGGCAAGCTCACAGAGATTGTCCAGAACATCTGGTAAACAGAGAAATTACCACCTGATTGGAACATGGCTCTGATCCATCCCTTTCACAAAAAGGAAGATGTTGCTGATCTGAACAACTACCATGGAGTATCTCTTGTCCCAGTAACATACAAGATTCTCTCCAAGGCATTACTAACAAGGGCAGAATATCAACTGGACAGTCAACTGGGAGAATATCAGGGAGGCTTCAGGAAAACCAGATCGTGTGCTGAACAGATCCTCAACCTTAAACTCCAAGATTAGAAACCGCAAAGTGATTATCACCTTTGTTGATTTCAAGAAAGCCTACGACTCTGTTGATAGAGAAACGCTTAACAAAATACTCCAGGAATTAGGACTAGACAACAAAGCCCACAGACTCATTCTAGGAACCATGACAAACACCCATTCGAAGGTCAAATTTAGAGGTGAGATCTCAAAAAGCTTCGAGATAAAAACTGGAGTGAGACAAGGGGATGGACTCTCCCCTCTCTCTTCAACTGTGTCCTCGAAAAGGTTATGAGAGAATGGTGCAAAGATCTGACCAACTTGGGTGTCCACAGTAATGTCTACCTGGGTTGTAAGAACGAAGGACTGATTGTAGCTTGCCTGGCTTTTGCAGACGACATGGCAGTGATTGTTGATTCTCTTGAAATGGCAACACTGCAGGTAAACTGCCTCAGAAAACAGGCAGCCAAAGTTGGTCTTCAAGTTTCGCTGGAGAAAATAGAATTCTTCACCAACATCAAAGAAGCTAACAGACAGGGAAAGATCGAAAGGACTGAGAAATTTAAGTATCTCGGCGAATGGATTGAACCAACTTATCAGAAAAAACGTCATTATTCATGAGAGTCAACAAGTTGGAAATAGCCTATCAACTGACTATGAACACCTACAACAAGAAGTGCCTGTCAAGCAACCTGAAACGTAAGCACTACACATTAATCATACAACTAGAAGCCCTGTATGCCATGGGATTTCTTTCTATTAACTGGAGAGCTCTGATGGAGAAATTGGAAGTCAGAGACAGGAGAATACTCACGAAGATCCTAAGCCCAGTAGAAGAACCTGGGGAATTCAGAAGGCAGCATAACTCGGAACTCTAAGAACATATAGAGAGGCTCTCTGACTGTGCAAGAAAAAGAAGGGTAGCTTTCTATAGCCATGTTGCAAGATTGCCTCCAAACAGATTGACCAACCGTCTGTTCACCTTTTGGCAAAACAAAAAGGTATGCACCACTTGGCTAACAGAAAACAAGAAGAACAATAAAGAACTGGAAATAACTGATCTCCAGAACAAACAGTCTGTGAGACACACTCTGAAGGAAGTCTAAGGATTTCAGGAATAGCCCCGAAGAAAAGGTACCCACTGGACAAAAGAAAGGAAGGAGTTACACTGACACAGGATGCGACAGTACTGGGCAAAGATCAAAGCCCAACAGTCGAACAAGTGTGGTCCAAACTAGGCCCATTCAAAACAAGAAAAAGTCGGGAAAACTCTTAGGTATTTAAATTGACTCAAAACTCTATTTGGAGGAACATGTCAATCACATATGTGAAAAAATATCTTGGGTGGCATACTTTATCTTGAAACTAAGGGAGTTAGTGAGCTTGGAGTACCTTATGGGGGACATACTTTGGGCTATCCCAGTCACATGTCGCATATTTCATATGGTCTGATTATATGGGATTACACCCCTCACATTAAGAACATCCTGAAATTACAAAAAAAGAAGCCTTATGCATGATATGTAAAAGTGGTCATAGGGAGCACTGTCATAGTCTTTTTTCCAGACTCAGAATACTCACAATTATAAACGTATACATTTATGTGTCTGTACTCTATATTAAAAATAATATTTCAGAATTAATTGCCAGAGGGGAAATGCATGAACATAACACCAGGGCTAAGGGTAATTTAAACATACCATGCCACAGATTAGCAAGAACAGGAACTTCCCACAAAGTAAACCCACTCAGAATGTTCAATAACTGCCAATTCATGTTCAGTCTATGGATATAATTTTTTTTTAAATTAAGTGGTACAGCTGGTTGACAGATCATCCATTCTACGACATTAAAGAATTATTTGAGATGCCTGGGGAGGATATTAGCATTTAAAAGTTGTCTGTAGCTAAAAATATTATTGCATGCTGTGTGTAATTCATAGTGTATACAATAAACGATACAATACTGTATTAGATTAGATTGTGGTATACCTTACTGCATTAAACTTTAGACGCTACCCTTGTGTAATTTGGTATACTTCCATCCTTGAAATGTATTCCATAATGTACTGGCACTTTTTATTTTATTATTCTGAATGTACTAGTACATCCTGTATGACAAAGCCAATATCGTTGTAAAATGATCTATGGTGAATAAAATACTTGATTCTTGATACACAAGAAGATGTAATCAGGAACACAATGTGATGAAATCAGGTTCTGTGTCAGGTTCATCACGCTATTTTTAGGTTTCAGCATGTGCTAAAGCGCAATTGTTTCCACTTGATTAGGGTTATATCGCCGAAATTGCAATGTTGCGTTTTAGAGACAAACAATTTTACGGTCGAAAGCCGATCACAATGACATCTCTAAAATTTTTTTACGCCTGTGAGCCCTAGCTACGAAAAGTTAATCTCAGTTTTTGACTGAGATTTCTCGAAAATACTACTTCACAAGACCACAAAAACCTTTCTAATCACTCACTGTACCATTAGGCTGTGAATCCTATCCATAAAGTATAAATGAAAAATATTGTCGCCTCATACTGATGTTTCAATAAGCAAGAATAGACTTTCACACCATATTTTTCCATATTCTAAGTTCACCGTCAGGTCATTTGAAGCACTACTATCATTATCTACCTCCATATCATAACACGGGGAATGTACTTCATATTTTGGTATTCAGTGGTTTCCAGGTGATTCACATTGACATCAACGCAACGGAACGCAATATGGTTGTGTGTTCACACAATACCAAAGTGTATATTTCAATTAGCTTAGTCTGGTATCGAATGTCAAAATCGAAGTTGACGTGCATCCACACGATACCTTTTTTCCTACATTTCCAACAGTGCAAGCCCAATAATACATACCCATTTGTGCATTTTGCGCATGCACAATTTCTTGGAAACGGAGGTTGTGCGAAAGATTACGTTGGTTCGTGGGTTCTATGGGAATTTCTTGCCCTGTTCGGCAGGCAACAGATCGCTGGTACCCTCGTTCGTTTCGTTGTGGAGTGTGTTGAGATCATGCTTTAAGGCGGCTTGTGTGCAATGATGTACGATGACTGCAAAGGAAAGCGTGGCAGAATTTAAGGTGTGTCCACAAGATGCTTTTTTTGTACCCTACTTTCGCCATGGGCGTTTATGCATGTGTAATTACCTGGAATTGAAGATTGTGCATTAAGTGCATTACTTTCTACCGTTAGTGGGAATATTTATGCTTTTTAGCACACGACAGGTAGCTGGGGCCCAAGTGTCTCTAATTGTGTAATGTGTTGACGTTATTCTGTGAATCGATTTATGTGCAATAATGTCTGTTCACATCAACAGACAAAGGAAGAAAGGTTAAATTTATAGATGATTACAGACAAAAAAGTTATATACAATGCCACTTCTAAATATTATTTGAAAAAAAATTTGAGATTTATGCCCTGAGTATCAAGTATTAGATGAAAAGTCTCCACTTATCTTACTATAAAGAATTAAATTTTTGCAATTTTCGAAGTAGGAAAACAAAGAAGAATAAGTAAGAAATTTATGAAACATGTGTATCAAAACTGTGAACAGATACTCATGATGTGGTGACTTAATAGTACAACTGAGTAGCCTGAAATCTGAACAAAAGAAATGATGTGTCACTTCTCAACAGGCTATTAGAAGTAGAACACTGATTATGCAAAAAATAGAAAATTGGAAAAAAACAACCTCTGCTCTGATGTATTCTAGCGTCTAAGAAAAGACCCAAATTTGTCGAGTCTGAGGATGTTACTCTACACATAATTTTTCGTAGTTAAAGTTATGTAAACACTTTTTTTGTAAAATAAAATACAAATGACACATTGCAAGTTACCTGCACATACCAACTAAGAACCTGCCTTAAGTTTTCTCAGTTTCAGGAATAATCACATAAATGTTTTATTTTGAAATACGAAATAAATAGTTCAAACTAGTATACAGGGTGAACATTGATAAAATCAACAAACTGCAGGAACAGCTTCCTGACTGGTAATGGTGGAAATGTCCTATCGACATGTGTACAGAAATGCACAATTGCCACGGTAGATGGCGCTTACGAATGACAGTTCCTCTGGCCATGTGTTCCTTTTATATAGCAGGCTGTGTGACTGACACATTGTACTGTGAGCAGGAGAATGGTCCAGTTTTCATGTCGGGAACAAGCTGAGATGCTGTTTGTGTATGGCCAAGCAGACAGAAACAGTCGAGAGGCAGCACAGTTACACCTAAACAAGAATCCTCACAGACATCAACCACAACACACAACATTTAAAATCCTTTTTGAGAGTTTGTATGATTATGGGTACTTTCAGATTGGCGAACATGCAATGAGGCAAAGAATGTTCATACCCCAGATTCGGAGGACTGTGTTCTACTTACAGGATATTTAGACAAACCCTAAAGCGAGTTTCAAGCAAGTGGCCAACCAAGATAGAACCAAAGTAGGATTATGAGTATTATGCACAACATCCGCTACTATCCCTATCCGCTGAAATGCACAAGGAACATACAGCACATGGTCAGAGGAACTGTCATTTGTCAGCACTATCTACTGTGGCAATGATATATTTCCGTACCCATATTCATAGAACCTTTTTTCCTGGTTGGCCGTCAGGAATCCACTCCTGCAGTTTGTTGGTTTTATTAATTTTCACCCTACATAAATTGTTTTAATGTTGTATATGTGAACTGCACACGTAAATGTTGATTATTCCTTGTGTTGTATGAATGGACGTTTTGTTTTTTTGGAGCAATCTTGCTGTTATTATCTATGATTTTCCTTATAAACATTATTGTTTCTAAGATATAGAGGAATGGTAATGGAAGAGTATGAAGCTTCTTTAATTGACGTTTTGCATGATGTGCCTTCCATGGCACTTATAATTTTTCGTGCAATGAAACAGCTTTTGTTGGGTGGTGAATTTCCCCAGCAAATTAAACCATATCTTAATAACGTTTCTACTTGGACATATTACACATTTTTATGACTTGCATTCATGTGCATCCAGCAATAATTTTAGTACTATAACAAATGGCATTTAATTTACTACATACGTGTAGTGTGTGGTTCTGCCATCTTAGGTCATCTTGCATCAAACTCATACAAATTTTGTGCTATTTACAGTTTCAAGTTGTAACACCCCACCTGTCACTTAGCTGGTATTGGTGTGTGTTCACCCCAACTAATTGACTAACAGAGAGTGCAAAACTGTCACAATATCAGATAATGCAAAAATTTAATATGGCCCTGTGACTCCTGATTGAACTGCGGTGGCAGTGTTGACAGTAATTTATTCAGAATTGATCACGTTTAATTTAAAAGGGATGTACATTGATGTTATATTCAGCTATTGAACGGCAGATGCAAATGTTGATCATAAAATTAATTAAGAAAGTGACTTGGGATATCAACTACTTGATTGAAAACAGATGCAGTCGATTAGCACAAATTTATTTTAACTCCCGACCTACAATCATCACATTACAAGATCCTCCTATCAGGCAGTGGTAATAAATTGCATTTGCGTGGAGTAAAGCGCGACAACTCAAAAGAAATTCCTATCAACTGACCCATGCATAATGTGAAGTGCGAGAAGACTTCTACAATACATGGTCCATGAAACCCTCGTGGAAACTTTGCCGACGTGATCCAACAAATTAATCAGTGGCCGAGGTGGGCGCAATATCACCGAATACAGCGCACCAGAGCGGCGTCGTTGTGTGGAAGTCGGCCGACCTCGTGGTGCTGCAAGGCTGCGCTCATCTATTCACTCCTAGCTGTCTTGCTCAGTACATAGCTGAACCAAAACTTTCTATCTCCAAGCTCAATCGTTCCATTTGCTAAGACCTAAACTGCAGAGATGCTCACTCTTTCTCAGGCAAGCTGAGTAAAGAACGCCACGTCCGCACTCTAGGCAAGCTGGGAATGGAAGACCTCTACGGAGACTTCTCACAGTCCGCTCTTCGCCTCGGTTTCCCCTCCAGAAAAATCACCTACGCCAATTGCAGTGCAAGTCACGTTAATTATGCGTCGCTTCCCAGCGCTGACCAATGCCTGCTCTGGGAAGTGAACAAATTCCCACAAAATTTCCCTTCCTCTCAACTTCTGCTATATAGCTCCTCCCAGGCCACCCTTCAAGGTTAGAGTCTGCACAAACACCAAGTTTTCCAGAATTCTGACTCCCAGGAGAGCACTTCACATTCCTTGGTCCTACATTCCCATCGGAGGCCGGTGTATTTCATTCTGCCGCTCTTCCCCTCATTTGCTTCAGACTCTGCGGATCGTGAATTCAGCCTGAAGTTGGTATAGTCATAAACATGCATATTTTGGCCTGTGTTTACCGCTCCCCCATAGCTTTGCGCGGCTTTCTTGCATGTTTCACAGAAGACGGGATGACGGACATTTATCAACAGGCATACAAGTTCTCTGTCTGTTTCACAGTACACCAGCATGGAGTCGGGGTCAACCACCCACTCACTGTCACTCATTTTAAGGCGTTACCGCTTTCTCAAAGCTTGAGCCACCCTAAGCTGCCTATTGTTGCTTCCCTTCACCGTTCCCCAGCCGGCCATGGTCGACTCTAATGCTTCCCTGGGGTAAACTAGAGTCCAGTAAATCGACTCGTTTCCACAAAGTTTACATGTCGTGTGAATTACTTTATACCATCACCCGACATTAATTATTCCAATACGTCCATACTATATCCTCTACAAGATGCATTGTGCCTTGTCAGTTTTTTTTTTTTTGTTCAGCCCTACTGTTCGCTCAACGTGAGTTGGGTGATCTTTAATGACTTCATGTAAGGGCTATAGTTCTTGCCGTCTTACAAAGTCTTTTCGCTAACAGTTCTATGACTGCAATTGGAGGATGTTTATTCTGCACCGTGTGGTGGCTGCATGGTGTTTCTTTGCTGTGCATTCGTGCCAATCATTCTGATACAAGTAAAGTGCTCTTTTTTTATTTCGTTTTGGATCTCTTGTGGGCTCTTTCCTTTGATAAGAATATTTGTATCTTCAGCATATTTATAGTTAGGGCTGGGTTGTTCCACTTTATTTACAAACAGCAAGAACTAGATTGGTTGCAGTATAGAATCCTCTGGTGCACCATATTTAACACAGTGTTGTTCTGAATGATACGAAATTAGGTATGACTTTACCCACTCATGGGCTTGACCTCTGATACATTGTGTTTGCTTTCTCTGTCGCCTTTCGTTACACAGAACAGATTGTGAAGCAAAGCTATGGATGCATGGCACACTTGTTCCACAGTGAGGCAATGTATAGACACATCAACATACTTGGGTGTGTTTGTTCTTTCTACTAATTTTTTTGCTTGCACATTTGTTGCCATGTATTAGCATACATGTAAAGAGGCATCATGTGGACATACGAGAGAATATAAATACTCCATTATACTATCCATGACACTAAATGTCAGCTTGTACTTCATGTAGTATCAGAGTTGAGGAGTTAATAAAGCTTGCATTTACAAATGGACAAAGCATGATACATAACAAACATTCTTCTATGGCAAGTGTCCACAATGCTGTGAGGCGAAAGAATAGAAAAAATGACATACAAAAACCTCAAAACATCGGAGTTTATACATATAAACACATCAGTCAATATGTTGTTGTTGTTGTGGTCTTCATTCCTGAGACCGGTTTGGTGCAGCTCTCCACGCTACTCTATCCTGTGCAAGCTTCTTCATCTGCCAGTACCTACTGCAGCCTACCTCCTTCTGAATCTGCTTAGTGTATTCATCTCTTGGTCTCCCTCTACGATTTTTACCCTCCACGCTAGAAGTCAGGAGGTATAAGGTCTGCAGACTGTGGTGGGATCTCAACAGCTCTGTTATGGCCTATACATCATCCAAGTAGAATTTCATCGCAGTGGGCTCTGACATCTCTGTGGTAATGAGGTGGAGTTCCAGCCTGTTGTAGGTAAAATCTTTCGTTTCCAAGCGCCTCTGAGACGGCAGGAAAAATCGGTGTTTGCAATATATTAAGATACACTTCACCAGTTACAAAACCTAAGAAGAATGGGCCAATCAAACTGTGTGGTGACGCACCACACCAAGCATTAACACCAGGTAGTTAACATGATTATTTTCAGGAGCCAAGTGCATGCAGTTGTGGCAGTTTACAGTAACGTATAGTTTGAATTGCACCAGGTAACCATACCTGCAAACCGTTCATCCTCGTGAAGCATGCCTTCAAACCATTTGCTGTACTCCATTCTTTTATCCATGTAATTCTCGTTCATAGTGTGCAGCTATCATGGAATGCACACTTTCCACTGTGCAGCCTTCACAATTTGTCATATGATTAATCGGCTTACCTTGCTTTCATGTGCTCCATGCTTCACAGGGTTTTGAGGTGACCCAGAAAAATGTTGCAACACAGCACCGCTGGAAGCTGGACTTGTTGGAGTTTTTAGTCAGCCAGGCTTCCCTTATGCACATCTTGAAGAGTACCGTCAGCTTCAAATTTATCCCAAATACGATAAATTGTTGTACATGTTGGTGGCTGAGAGCTGTGCATGTTGCTCCATTGCTGTTGTGCCTCCATCACGTTTCCATAGTTCCAATACCACTTCAATATGGCCTTGCGTCGCTCAAACGACACTCTTACTACCACAGAACAAGAAAAAAGAGAAACACAGCCCAACTGCAGCGCCTGAAGTGGTATGGAGATGAATTAAAATATGAAAACATTGCGGGGTGCATCCCCTCTAGTTTACTTACGTTGCAGTTTTTTATTTTTCTTTTAATTCTATTACCTTATTTTTCTGGTCGTGCTATGTAATTATTTTGGCTGGCATCATAATAAAATAATTGAAACACAGCTATAGCACACTGTACTACAGCAGAGAGACGCCTATTCAGTAATATTTTCAGTCTATCTTTGATGTTTGCGTCTGACAGACAAGAAATCATGATAGGAGCAGCGACTGTCAGGCGCAAACATTAGAAATAGTTTTTTAAATTGACATGCTTATATTGTTATTTATCAACATGTAAAAGCTCCGGCAATTGTTATGGTTCATAAGAACTAGATGCAGCACTTGAAACTGAGAGTAAGTCGAAACAAGGTTGTAGTGTAAATAATTGAAGCAAAAGAAAAATAACATTGTAGCAGCTAAACTGGACTACAAATGTTCCTGAATAATGTCATACGTTTTACGTCATAAAAGCTGTTGGATCAATGGAGGAAAAAAAGCCTATTGTTAAGAGAATAAGCAGCAGTTAAAGACGTTCAATTAAGAAATATTTATCACAGTATTAATTTATGAAGAATTCTAAAATTTGTTACAACTATGTTTCAGGACTATAAGTTCTGAGTAATTGCCCAGCAAACTTGCACTACTGACCATTAATTTCTTAAAAAGGTTCCTACATCTTACTACTGTAAATGCTTCAACACAAAAAAGAAAACATCAATATCAAGTACCAAAAGCAGGAAAGGTGGATGAAAACAGTGAAATTCAAACAAAATTTACTTTTTATTCATTATGAACAACAATGTCACCTGATTCACTACCGATTTTGGCAATTTCACAAAGAACACCTGTCACATGTTTTGGAAACACACCCCTGTTTAGCCTAAGCCTATTTTTACTCATAAAATCTTCTTCGACAAAATGATCTTCACAAGCAAAATGAGAAGCACAGTTCACACCTGGTGAGAGTTTACAAACACTCTACCACTTTAGAAGCAACTCTTGAGGTTGTTTTGGAAACCTGTAGAAATGCTTGTTGCAAATTTCCTCTATTGAACCCACATAATAGCCAGATGAACAGCTGGGGAACTTGCAGGAGTATTTCAACGTCAATCTGTTGTGTTGAATATACTGAAAAAAACCAACATAAAAGTCTTCTTTAAATAAAACTACTACAGACATAACAAAGTTATTTAAATAAACAAACAGAAACCACACTGCTTAATTCACGATAGAAGAGAATACATTTCATTTATAGGCTACGAGATTATTTAATGAAAAATTAAATGTCTTACTTTACAATTAACTGTGGCCATTTTTCAGCAGGAAATCTCTTCAATTCCACAGTGAACTTTATGAATTTAAAGTAAAACATCTGTTTATAATGAGAATGAGTAGTATGTAAATATGAAACAAATACAAAGACGACTGTAACCGAGGGCCACAGACTTCAGTGCAGAGCAAGACGAGAGAGTATTTTAAACCAACCACCATTGGAGTTTAGACAGCTCCCATTGGTCAATTCCAGCTTCGTTTGAGCCCCTAGCGCCTCTGGTGGTCTCGAATGGAACTACGTGGCTTGTTGCCTCTTCGCCCATATAGCTTTCACTCCCGTGCTTACTACATTCATTGCTGCACTGTCATCTGCTGGAAAAAGTGTGCAGAGATCTGTTGAGAAAACAATTGACTACGTTACCAACCAAAAATTCAACCAAAGACCTTGTAAAAATAATTATTTGAATTAACGTCATTTCTACCCAAAGATATTACATTTCAAAGAGTGTCTACATTTTCCGTGACCACCTATATATGCTAGTATTTGTTTTAATAACGTAGTCATTTTATTTGTTTCCTTTCTAAGTGTCAAATAGAGTCAAAAACAATTTTGGCGTTATGACTACTTTATTCAAAATAATGTAGCGTATTTACTGAAAATTATTTCATCAATATGCTTTTATGTACAGTGTACCTTTTTCTTTTGCCCAAGTACTTATGTAAAATCTAGTTCATTTTTCACTTTCAGATATTTGACATATTTTGTGAAGAAAAATTATAGGAAAACTATCAAAGACCTAGAGATACCACAGTCTAACATATGTTAGACTCTGGAGATACCTTTACAATATGCCTCGGAACTAATGCAAATAATAATGAGTAAAAAGACGCGAAAACACATGAATCACAGCTGTAACTGAAGCATGTGCACGGAGAATAGGTTAACTCTATTTCGAATAATACAACTTTGTGATTGACAGATAGCGGTAATGCTGATGTGCAGCATCCCACAATTCTCAGGACTCCGGAGACTGCATTTGTAGCGATGTAGATGGTATCGTACGACAAAAGCGCAGCCTGACTTGTAAGGGTATCAACTTAAACGTATGAAAAAACCTGTAGTGCAGTGTGCATAATCATTTGTCTGTGAGCTGACAGACAGAAAAGAGTTTGATTGTATACTCTTCCTGTGCGGCCGGGAGTTGTACAGTGATAACACGTAATCGGTGTGACGGGGTAGATAACATGCTTTTAATGAACATGCGGCGCGTTAACGTCGCAGGACGCACTAATCTGTTAAGGAAGCTCGTTCAACTGAGAACCATGATGGACAGCGCGAAAGCAAGCGACGATCCGCATCTCTTGCATCTTTTCGATGGAGGGCCTACTAACGTTTATTCTAAGGATCACGATAATTTGTCCGTTGGTGCTCCAGGCCCAGATCTCCTGAGGCTTTGTGTGAAAATCATGCAGAACGCGACACTACACAGAATGGTAAGACTTCCTGCAGTGAATGCTCTTTGTGCGGAAGATTTTTGTTTCATAGTTTTTTTGTATTTATTTCTGTGTACATGGTAAAACGTAGCACTAGATACCGTACCTTTTCCTGCCATTTGATTGCTTGTTATTAAGGTAAGGCAATACATATAAGAAACCTGTCGTCTCTTCAAGGGATCAATGACAGTAAGCATGACAACAGTCTGCTTGCAAGAGCAATTTCTAATATTTCAATCTGCTATGCCATTTTACCTAGTCCTACTTTCAGATGTTCCGCACCAGTAACACAAGGTGTTTTAAATTTTTTTTCGTGGAGAAATAAAATAGCAAAAATATCAGTCAGGCTAACATTGAAGTTTCGAATTTACCGAAAACGATTTCAAGAAACGAGCGTACTGTGTTTTAACAAAGAAATGTGTGTTGGTAATGTAAACGGCCAAATTAGTCTCATGCCAAATAATATAACGAGGAGTCCAGGTGGGATGGCTCATGATTAGTTTTTGATTGTTTGCGTAGTTATGGCCAAGTTGCAAACATGTATCTTCAGCAGGCAGACACGAGATATTTGTGTTGTATCATTACTGATCAATATAATTCGAAGTACTGTGAATAGTCAGCTGAGAGCCCATTGAAGCATTGTTATGACATGAAAACATTTGCCACTTTGTTACAGAAGAGGCTAAAAGGGTTCAAAAGGTTCCTTGGACCCACCAACAAATTGCAGCTGATGATATTCGGGGGGGGGGGGATGGGGGGGGGGTGCGGGGCTGCTAAGTTCCATAATTGACTAATGACTACATTAGCATTGTCTGCATAATTTGTCATCCATTCTGTATTATGATATTTCCGCAGTTTTCCATTTGATGCCATTATAGCATGTAGAATTATCATACATGACTAATGAACTGTACTGAGTAATTTCTTCACGGTGAAATTTGGTACTGTGCACTAATACCAGGATACTGAAGTCTGTTAACACTGTCAGTGCAGCCCAATTATGGTGACGAGTAGCACTTGGTTCATTAGTTGTGGGATTTGGAATGTGAAAACCATTAAGAAATGCAAACAGTTTGAATAGCTACCCTTCACTAAGCCACAGAATGGACACTTATGCACCATAGCTGTTTTGTGCCCTAAAACCATAATAAAAAATAATAAAGCTGTATACATGCAACTCCACACCACTTTACCACGGAGCCGTGGGGAAGCATGGTTGTTATACTGCATTTCGTACAGCTCGAGGCAAAAAGCTTCATAAGAAAACAGCAGCTGGTTTGTTCCAGCATGTTTATGGGAATTACAGCACACTGCTGAGTATTTACCATGCCCTGCTCACATGCTAGTGTTGCTGTGTCCAGGCTGGCAGCGCATGGCATCTCTTTGACAGCAGCTTAATCTGACCTATCACAGTAGCTATGCTGCAATAATGAAGTAATCTTATTTAATTCTCTATATAAGGGAAGATTACTCACAGACTCCTTAGATTATTTGTTTCTCGTGAGAAGGTTGTGTAATGCATATTGTAACAAGGAAAAATATCAAGCAGCTTGTGTCTGAATTTCACAGGGGCAAGATTGTGGCCTATTGGGATTGCAGTTTATCAGTCTGCAATATTTCTATTTGTGGTGGTCAGTATCTCATGACTCATGTAAGTATGAAATTCAAGGGGTTAAAAAGGGCCACACACAACAATGTGTGGCAATGTGCAGTCACACTACATACATAGGTGTTTAGTCAAATCAGCTGTCAGGGATCTTCTGACAGTGACTCGACCATAGGATATGGTCTTGTTTACAACAAAGAATGTATTCACAAAGACAACATGATGTACTCTTGGAGTGCCAAGGGCTGTCAACGCTGCAGTGATTGTTATGGCTTCCCTTGATGTAGCAGAGACACCCGACTGGTGCATTCACCAGCAACATTGGACTCAGTCATAGAAGTATATCATCTTTTCAGCCAAATCTTGATTCCACATACAGCATCACAATTGACATAATCTGTGTGCAGGCTGTGAGGAGACTTAAATTTTCCGATTGTGTTCATAATTGTTGCATTCACCCAGCATTCTGCGTGATTATATTTGGTGCCATTTGACACACAACACAATCACCTGTGGTTCACTTAGCTGGCAATTTGGTCAACAGCTGTTAACACAAGATTGCATGTTACCTATGCTGACATGACTTGCAGTAATATAGTAGGCATTCAAGTATTGCTTCCAGATGTCTTGAAAATGTTTGTTCTCAATTATCAGCTGCTATGATCAGTGAACTCTAGCACTGAGTTGGAGCAGTATGGAATGACTTGCTTCTGTCATCCAAGATCAGTTTGACTCAGTGCTCAGCTGTGATAGAGCCACTGTTGCTGCCAGAGATGGCAGCTCTGTCTAATAAATTTCACTACTTCCTCCTCACACACACACACACACACACACACACACACACACACACACACATACAATATACAAATTTAATCTTGTATTCTCCCTACTATATCATGTATGCACAGTAAGTAAAATTTTACCATTTGCTGTCTTTCTCGGCATTGTAATTTTAGTGGTAGCGTACTACTACTAGTACTACTATGTCTTTAAAAATTTTGATATTGGGGTTCATAATACTTCAGTTAAATTACTGAAATATTCTTCTGCAATCAGTGTAATGTTGTCACTTAGGTTATTTTAATACTACTGAGAGATTTGGTACATGCTTAAATCATTAGACAAGCATTTGAAAGGAATGCAGTTTTCGAAATACTGCTGTAGTTGATATGCTGAGTGGCACATTGCTCCCTGAAACTTAGTTCTTAATCAAAGCTAAGTACTCAGTGGATCTGACTGATGCAATTAGGGGTAAAGGAAGGCACTGGGACTGAATTCCAAGTACAGGTAGTCCCATAATTTACTGTTAACTAACTTCTTGAAAGGGATTTACTAATTACAAATCAAAATCTTGGTCCAGATTAATGTTGGTGTGCACAAATTTATAAAGGACAGTACAACATTAAGATTAAAAATTAGATATGAAACAAGGTTATAATAAGCAGTTATACAGTTGGCAAAGATAATTTAATATGGAAACTGGCTTCATGGTATGTTTAAGACCATACAGCATTTGTACAGAATGAAACCAGTGATAGCATGGTCATGCTGGAGAGAACATAAAATTATATGGGTCATTCCACGTCAGTTTAACCAGTTTGAGAAAATGTTTCAGCTGATAGTCTCAGATTTGGCTGAAATTTGGCACACCAATGCTACCAAGTGTGGAACACTCATGTACAAATTTTAAGTTCCCCTGCCAATTTGTTCCAGAATTATGACTTGGGAAGGTTGCATGACCCGAAAATTGCAACCCGCATCTGGCAATCTATCTTCAGACCCAACTTCAGGTCTTAATAACTTTGGAACTATTCCACACAGTCCAGTGAAATTTTTACAACCCAGTAACATCTACTTCGAGAACACACTCAATGAATCAAAACACCAACAACATATTTCTGAGGGAAAATAAAAAAAAACTCCAAAATGTGATTAAAAAATGTAATACGTTAAAAGGTACACATTGTAGGTGCCTTCTATGCCAAATAGAATTCACTCGAAAAGGGTATAATTTTTTTTTTTTGTGGTAAGCTTAATGTGGCCTAAATACACACAGAACTCATCATGCCCATATCAGTCACACAAACAGAGTTACATGCACAAGAAAATACAAAAATTACCTGAAAGACATGGATTTTCTAAGTGTGGTAGCACAAAAGGTACAAGTAATATCCAAGCCAAATTTCAAACACTGCATAAGTAGACCATAATATAATATGTGACAAAATTTCAACTTGTTATTGCAAGGCATTTGTGTGCAATAAAAGTTGACAGAGATGTATTTGGTTACGTTTCTTTTAACACGATTTAGCAAGCAATAGTGATGATGCAGACAGCTTGTTTCAGATAAAGCTGCAGCAATTGTTGGGAACCATTAGGCAACAGAAAGTTAAACAGTGGTAGTTTTCAGGGACAGAATGAGTCATTGTCAGGAAGGAGCAACAAAGGAAACAAGCAACAATTACAGGTTACTCATGTTTTTAAGATTCTAGTTCAGACTGGCCAGTACTGTCGTGGAAAGTCAGTATGGTGGCAGAAGAGTGTACTAGTGGTGCTTTTGTTCAAACAAGTTGCAGTATGGGTAGAGCACAAGCATATGAATGTCATGAAACAACATATGGAACAAAATGTGGCATTCACTTTGTACTGTATGGTCTGAATGAATTGGACCAAGATTTGTTGCTATGGAGATCCGGGAGACACCCTGTGGGCACAGGAAGTACAGTTCCAGTAAACTTTAGTGTTTGTTATCATCATATGAAAGTGTTTCTGGGTAAGTATTCTTTCCAACAAAGAAGTTGTTTTGATCCATTTCGGATTCATAAGAAGACAGTGAAGTGTAGCCTAACAAAAACTGATATAACATCAGTATTGAGAGTGAATCAGTGCATGGAATAATTTACATGACAGTGACAAAGAGTATCAGCCACCTACAACCACAGCGGATGAGCAATTAAATACTTCAGTGACTGCTCTTGGTTTGTCTCCCATGAAGACACACAAAATTGGGAAAAGAGACAGACCCAGCTATGGTAGAAGAAAACCACAAAAAGCTCAAATGGAATTGAAACACAAAATAGCCTACACACTAATGGTGGATGAGGAAGAACTATCTACTCCAAAGGAATAGAAATAGTGCTAGAATTGCCCTGATTTGGACAAAATTGTGCATGATTTGAAAGAAAAATGTGTCATATCCACTCGCCAGAAAAAAAGTAGCTATTCTTACCCTTGCACCTTCCAGCTGGTATATTGACTACACTGCAAAGGAATTCAATGTTTCTACATATAGGGTAAAGCAAGCTAGGAAAATAAAAGCAACCCAAGAGTGCTCCCGCAACTTCAGCAGGCTCAGGGTAAGCAATTGAGTTCAGAAATAAAGGTCCTAGTATATTTTAACTAAAGTTCAGTCTTGACCACAACACTTATGTCTCAATAACATAGGTGACCAGTTTCTCTTATATTTATATAACCATCTTCAGACCCATGGCTTCCTTGGACGATGGTAGGTGGAGCTCTCCTCAGCTGCTACGAAGTCAAGATCGGTTGACTTCGTAGCAGCTGAGGAGAGCTCCACCTACCATCCCCCAAGGAAGCCATGGGTCTGAAGATGGTTATATGAATATAACTGAAACCAGTCACCTATGTTATTGAGACATAAGTGTTTTGATCAAGACTGAACTTTAGTTAAAATATAATACTCTATTGATCACTGTTTCCAAAAAATGTTTACCAAAAGTGTACAAAGGTTCTAGTGTCGGAGTTTTATGAAAATAATGATTACAGCCCAAAAATGCCCGGAAAAAAGACTATGTAACGGTGGAAATGGGAAATCTACAGGTACAGATGCAAAAAAGACTGTTGCTATGCAACATATCAGAACTATATGTAGAATTCAAGGAAATGTTAAGCTGATGTTTGCTGCTATAAAGGATACAGGTCTGGATTACAAAGGTGCAATGAAGCTGCTAGTGCGTGACGTGACATCAGTTCCCACCAGTGCATAATACACAGGTGTGAAAAGTGTCCTGGTAAGGCAAATCTTGCAGAACACATGAATAACAAACTGTAATATGATGAATTCCTTATGGATGACGATGAACTTGTTTCTTATAAACTATGGACACACATGGATCGCACAAATCTTCAAACAAAGCAAAGTACAGTGGAAGATTTGGTTGAAATGTGTTGTCAAAAAATGGTGTGCCTTCCATGGCACTTATAATTTTTCGTGCAATGAAACAGCTTTTGTTGGGTGGTGAATTTCCCCAGCAAATTAAACCATATCTTAATAACGTTTCTACTTGGACATATTACACATTTTTATGACTTGCATTCATGTGCATCCAGCAATAATTTTAGTACTATAACAAATGGCATTTAATTTACTACATACGTGTAGTGTGTGGTTCTGCCATCTTAGGTCATCTTGCATCAAACTCATACAAATTTTGTGCTATTTACAGTTTCAAGTTGTAACACCCCACCTGTCACTTAGCTGGTATTGGTGTGTGTTCACCCCAACTAATTGACTAACAGAGAGTGCAAAACTGTCACAATATCAGATAATGCAAAAATTTAATATGGCCCTGTGACTCCTGATTGAACTGCGGTGGCAGTGTTGACAGTAATTTATTCAGAATTGATCACGTTTAATTTAAAAGGGATGTACATTGATGTTATATTCAGCTATTGAACGGCAGATGCAAATGTTGATCATAAAATTAATTAAGAAAGTGACTTGGGATATCAACTACTTGATTGAAAACAGATGCAGTCGATTAGCACAAATTTATTTTAACTCCCGACCTACAATCATCACATTACAAGACCCTCCTATCAGGCAGTGGTAATAAATTGCATTTGCGTGGAGTAAAGCGCGACAACTCAAAAGTAATTCCTATCAACTGACCCATGCATAATGTGAAGTGCAAGAAGACTTCTACAATACATGGCCCATGAAACCCTCGTGGAAACTTTGCCGACGTGATCCAACAAATTAATCAGTGGCCGAGGTGGGCGCAATATCACCGAATACAGCGCACCAGAGCGGCGTCGTTGTGTGGAAGTCGGCCGACCTCGTGGTGCTGCAAGGCTGCGCTCATCTATTCACTCCTAGCTGTCTTGCTCAGTACATAGCTGAACCAAAACTTTCTATCTCCAAGCTCAATCGTTCCATTTGCTAAGACCTAAACTGCAGAGATGCTCACTCTTTCTCAGGCAAGCTGAGTAAAGAACGCCACGTCCGCACTCTAGGCAAGCTGGGAATGGAAGACCTCTACGGAGACTTCTCACAGTCCGCTCTTTGCCTCGGTTTCCCCTCCAGAAAAATCACTTACACCAATTGCAGTGCAAGTCACGTTAGTTATGCGTCGCTTCCCAGCGCTGACCAATGCCTGCTCTGGGAAGTGAACAAATTCCCACAAAATTTCCCTTCCTCTCAACTTCTGCTATATAGCTTCTCCCAGACCACCCACCAAGGTTAGCGTCTGCACAAACACCAAGTTTTCCAGAATTCTGACTCCCAGGAGAGTACTTCAAATTGCTTGTTCCTACATTCCCATTGGAGGCCGGTGTATTTCATTGTGCCGCTCTTCCCCTGATTTGCTTCAGACTCTGCGGATCGTGAATTCAGCGTGAAGTTACTATAGTCATGAACACGCATATTTTGGCCTCTGTTTACTGCTCCCCCATAGCTTTGCGCAGCTTTCTTGCATGTTTCACAGAAAACGGGACGACGGACATTTATCAACAGGCATACAAGTTCGTCTGTTTCCCATTACACCAGCATGGAGTCGGGATCAACCACCCACTCACTGTCACTCATCTTAAGGCAGGTGGAGGCCGTGCCGCGTTACCGCTTTCTCAGAGCTTGAGCCACCCTAAGCTGCCTAGAGTCGCTTCCCTTTACCATTCCACAGCTGGCCACTGTCGACTCTAATGCTTCCCTGGGGTAAACTAGAGTCCAGTAAATCGACTCGTTTCCACAAAGTTTTCATGTTGTGTGAATTACTTTATACCCTCACCCGACATTAATTATTCCAATACGTCCATACTATATCCTCTACAAGATGCATTGTGCCTTGTCAGTTTTTTTTTTGTTCAGCCCTACTGTTCGCTCAACGTGAGTTGGGTGATCTTTAATGACTTCATGTAAGGGCTATAGTTCTTGCCATCTTACAAAGTCTTTTCCCTAACAGTTCTATGACTGCAATTGGAGGCTGTTTATTCTGCACCGTGTGGTGGCTGCATGGTGTTTCTTTGCTGTGCATTCGTGCCAATCAATCTGATACAAGTAAAGTGCTCTTTTTTTATTTCGTTTTGGATCTCTTGTGGGCTCTTTCCTTTGATAAGAATATTTGTATCTTCAGCATATTTATAGTTAGGGCTGGGTTGTTCCACGTTATTTACAAACAGCAAGAACTAGATTGGTTGCACTATAGAATCCTCTGGTGCACCATATTTAACACAGTGTTGTTCCGAATGATACGAAATTAGGTATGACTTTACCCACTCATGGACTTGACCTCTGATACATTGTGATTGCTTTTTCTGCCGCCTTTCGTTACACAGAACAGATTGTCAAGCAAAGCTATGGATGCATAGCAGACTTCTTCCACAGTGAGGCAAAGCAAAGTACAGTGGAAGATTTTGTTGAAATGTGTCAAAAAATGGACAAACTGACCACACACAGCTTCACAGCAACAGCACAATTGGCTTATCTCCAGATTTGTAAGGATAATTTGAAACAAGATGAAATTATGCATTTATGCATTTATAGTTCAAGACCCCATCCAAGGATATCATTGGAACAACAGTCAAGCAACTCTCCGCCATTTGCGATTTACTATAGAGATGAACCACGTGACGTGTCTGTCATGAACCAATGCGTTTTTAGTGACTGTTTAATTCATGGTGCCATTGCAGTTCGTGCCCACATTTGCACTGTCATGGCATATGTGAAAAACAAGCTGCCTCACATACATTTTGCGAAATACTTCAGTGATGGGGCAGCTAGTCAGTACAAAAACTGTAAAAATCTCAAAAATTTATGGATGCATTACCATGATTTTCAGATTCATGCAGAATGGAATTTTTTCGCAACAAGTCATGGTAAAAATGTATGTGATGGTATTGGTGCTAATATTAAGCACATGGCATCACGAGCTAGTCTGCAGCAACCAACAGAAGGTCACATTCTAACACCTCTTCAATTATTTACCTGGGTACAGAAAAATGTCTCTGGCATACAATCATTCTATGTTTTGGAAGATGAGGTGAAATCAGTCGAAGAGTTACTAAAAAGCAGACTAGAACACGTTAAAACTGTTGCAGGCACAAGGAGCCATCATCACTTCTCTCCAGCGGACTCTAACAATGTGCAGATGAGCAGACTGTCCGGTTGTAACTATAGGTTCATGCACAACATGTGTCTTCACAGTGTGTCTGACTCAGGATTCAGAAGCAAAATTAGCAACATACAACCAGGTTGCTATGTTATTGCTATTTATGATGACAAATGGTACTTAGGATGTGTTGCAGAGTGCTGTGAAGCAGAAGGTGATGTATTTGTGAACTTCATGGCGCCAGCAGGACCAGCAAAATCATTTCATTGGCCACATTTGGCAGACAGGTGTTGGATTCCTTTCGAACATATTCTTATGACAGGTCCAGTTCCTACCACAGTGTCAGGAAGACAGTACAATTAGCCACTCAATGTACAGAGTACAGTAGCTAAAGTGTGGGAGAACTTCCGTTCGAAGCAGTAAACATTAATGATAGGTTGTGTTAAACTGTCTATATGTTGTTGCTTAGTGATTAAACGGTTGTGGGATAGGATAAGAAGAGGCAGAACTGTTTATGATACGTTTTTACAAAATTGTGTTGTGGAACAATGGCCACATCACCAAATACATCTGTCAACTTCCATTGTACACAAATGTCTTGCAATAAAATGCTGAAATTTTGGGATATATATCATCATGGTCTACTTATGCAGTGTGTGAACATTGGCTTGGATACCACTTGTCCCTTTTGTGCTGCCACACTTAGAAAATCCATTTTTCAGGTAATTTGTCAAATTTTTGTATTTTCGTGTGCATGTAACTCAGTTTTTCTGACTGATGTGGGCATGATGAGTTCTGTGTGTGTTTAGGCCACATTAAGCTTACCACAAAAAAATTTATACCCTTTTCGAGTGAATTATATTTGGCATAGAGGGCACCTAATATGTATCTTTTAACGTATTACATTTTTGAATCACATTTTGGAATTTTTTATTTTCCCTCAGAAATATGTTGTTGGTGTTTTGATTCATAGAGTGTGTTCTCGAAGTGGATGTTACTGGGTTGTAAAATTTTCACTGGACTGTGTGGAATAGTTCCAAAGTTATTAAGACCTGAAGGTGGGTCTGAAGATAGATTGCCAGATGCGGGTTGCAATTTCCGGGTCACTCCACCTTCTTTCACAAGTCATAATTCTGGACCTAATTGGCAGGGGAAACTGATACTTTGTACACGAGTGTTCCACACAAGGTAGAATTAGTGTACTGAATTTCAGTCAAATCTGAGATTATGAGCTGTAGCCCCTGGTTGAACTGACATGGGAATGACCAATATGCAGCTTGCCTGTTCACCTAGTCATGAAAAGCCAATTTGAATTTACTGAAACATTAGTATATATTTAATTCCTTGCCACCCTAAGAGGTCAGTAGTGTTAGATAATCTCACTATTATGTGGATGTGTTTGATTGTTACTGATGGATTTCCACTCCAGTCTGCTTTACAAGTGAACTTAATGTCCCTATTTCTAAGTCTGCAATCCAAGAGCAAGTCTGCCATCCGAGAAAATAGCTGTTACTCAAATGAGTTGTAAGAAAAAGCCACTACTAGAGTGAAATCTGCCATAAGAATGTTACAACAGTAATCAGAGCACAAGTCTCGTAAGCTTGCTTTGCTCAGAGTTTCCTTCACTAAACATCACTCACCCCTGAGCTTGAAGTTCACTTGGTGCTATCCTCTCAGTTTCTTAGCTGTCGTTTTGAGGACTTTCAAGACATCGCTGTCAGGACTATAGGACAGAAGAGTTTTCCCTCGTCCCACCTGTCTTCTGCTAACACATGAGCTAAAGTGCTTGGTCCTATGTTGAAAGCACTCAGCCGGAAAGGACAGATTGTAAAATGTCCATTATGCGGGAGACAAGTGGCCACAGGATATCTTTTCAGTGTATTTGCTGAGTCTGTGTGCAGTTCTTTGCGTTCCAAATTTCATAGTAGATGACTGTTGCATCTGCCAGCAGAACAGTACGTTTCCAGCTTACCTGCCTTGGGAAGGACCAGGAGGTCCTCCGCTCTCATCTGGTGTCCAGCCTTTTAAGTTGCCAACTAAGGTCCATGTGACAACAGTGTGGCAGGTAGTGCTCGATACTGCCCATTATTTTCAGTTAGTTCACGACTTTGGCTTGCAAGTGAACATTCTACACACATGCACAAATTCCCAATTGCTAGATTGAAACTAGATTAATACAATTGTAACAGTATTATGAAAAGGATAGATGCTACTCTAGCAGAGATGCTGAGTCACAGATAGGCACAACAAAAGGACTGTCAGAAAGTGAGCTTTTGGCCAACAAGGACTTAGTCAGAAATAAACGCACATGCAAATGCAAACGCAACTCACACACACATAACTGCAGTTTCTGACTGCTGAGGCCAACTGTGAGTGTGTGTGTGTGTGTGTGTGTGTGTGTGTGTGTGTGTGTGTGTGTGTGTGTGTGTGTGTGTGTGAGCAAGCAAGCGAGTGTGCACATGAAAGATTGCATTTGCGTGAGTGAGTGACTCAGTATCTCCATTATACGGTGAGTAGCAACTATCCTTGTAATAATACTGTTACATTCAATCCTGTGTTTTCCATTGTTGATTAATAAAGATGGTTTGGTGCTTTACAGTTTCAAATCCCCAACCAGCGATTTACTTGTAGGCTTCCCACTGGCACTTGCAAGGGTCTGTCTTGCTGCTACTGACACTAGGCAGTTGAGTAACATTTGCCTTCAGGTTAGTTTAATTCCTGTAAATACTCAAAACTGCCTTTATTTTATTCTTGACATTCTGAATTTTTGTGTATGTTTTCTGCTTTTTTATAGGAAGATAAAGAATAATGTAGTACTGTCTGTAGTGTACCTTTAGGGTTTGATTGGAGTTAGTCCTTTGTATTAAATAAAGGTCTCTCTTCTTGGTTCTAGATGCTTTGATCCCAAATAGTAGTAACTCTTTTCCTCAGATTCTGGTGTTAATTCTCCCTATCCTATTGAAAAAACTGGATTCCTAGTGCTATTAAGCATATGCATATCTGTTGCCCTTGGTAAATTTTTTCCCATTGTCAAATGCTCTCAGAATAGTGTGCCCAATATTTCTTTGTTTCTGAAAAGCATTTGGCTCAGTACCACACCCACACTTATTGTCAAAAGTACAATCATATGGGGGTATCATGTGAAATTTGTGACTGGATTGAGGACTTTTTGGCAGGGAGGGCAGAGCATGTTGTCTTAGATGGAGAGTCATGATCAGATGTAGAAGTAAGTTCAAGTGTGCCACAGGAAAGTGTATTGGGACCCTTGCTGGTCATGTTGTATATTAATTACCTTGCAGACAATATTAATAGTAAAACTGGGCTTCTTGAAGATGATGAAGTTATCTATAATGAAGTACTATCTGAAAGAAGCTGCATAAATATTCAGTCAGATCCTGATAGTATTTCAACATGGAGCAGAGATTGGCAACATGCTCTAAATGTTCAGAAATGTAAAATTGTGCACTTCACAAAACAAAAACAAAAAAAAAGAACATGGTATTCTATGACTATAATGTCAATGAGTCACTGTTGGAATTGGCCAACTCATGCAAATACCTGGGTGTAAAACTTTGTAGTGATATGAAATGGAATGATTACTTTGACTCAGTTGCTGGTAAAGCAGGTGGTAGACTTTGGTTTATTGGTAGTTTGCTGGGGAAATGCAATCAGTCTGCAAAGGAAATTACTTACAAATCAGTTATGTGACTTGCTCTAGAACATTGCTTGAGTGTGGGGGACCCATACCAGATAGGACTAACAGGGAATATTGAACATATGCAGAGGAGGACAGCATTAATGGTTACAGGTTTGTTTGATCTAAGAATGTCACAGATATAATAAAGGAACTAAACTGGAAGACTTTTCAAGATAAATGTAAACATCCTGAGAAAGTCTATTAACAAAGTTTCATGACCAGGCTTTAAACGATGGTCTAGGAATATACTACAGCTCCCTACATATCGGTCCCATAGGGATCTTGAGGATAAGATAGAATAATTATTGCATGCACAGAGGCATTCAATCAATCCTGTGCTCCATACATGAATGGAACAGGAAGAAACCCTAATAACTAGTAGAATGGAACGTACACACTGCTGTGCACCTCATAGTGGTTTGCAGAGTATAGATATAGATGTAAACTAGATGTGGAGTTACTGAAAATTTGAAAAGCTCTAATTAAAGACAGTTTTACAGTAAAACAACAAACTGAAGTATTTTAATCGGAGTTGAAAGTAGAGTATAAACAAAAGTAATGCATATGTGATACTATAAAGTAGTAGTATTCTACGCTCTGAAAGCCTAAAGGCAAGACATGTGTGTAAAAGACAGTAATGTGAATTTTTTTTCTTCTTGATTTGTTTATCATGGGTTTTTCGTGGGCTTCCTTCCCCCATTTACCTGGACATTGTTTTGTTTGTTGTTTTTTATTTGGTTTCTAGTGTGGCTTTGATTATAAAATCATTGACACGAAAGTCAAAGCCAAGTTATTAAAATAGTGTATTAACATTTTCTACTTTTTGTTTAATTGCTTTCCTTTACTTTATGATTTATTTTAATTTTTGTATGGTATCTCACATTTTTCAATGATTTTCCTCATTTTGACCTGAAATTCCAGTGAACTGATAATACACAGAAACAGCGCAAATAATGTACTCTAAAACTGCTGCTAAATAAGTTTATGCAGTGAGAATGCTTTTTGAAGTAGCAGTGTTGAAATCATCATCTAGCCATCCCCATTTAGACTTTCCATTGTTTTGATAACCTGCTTAAGCCTAGTGTCAGGATGGTTCCTTTGAAGAGAACGCGACCCACGTTGTGCCCCACCCTCATCTATTCTGTGTCTTTGTTACATCTCTAATAACCTTAACAACAGTGGGACTTTTTCCCTCCTTTCTCTCCTGTAATGATTCTTTGATAATGCTTGTCTGAGTTGATAGACTTGGTGTGTGTGTGTGTGTGTGTGTGTGTGTGTGTGTGTGTAAATTATCTTGAGGGCCTTAATGTGACATGCAGTCTTAATCTTGCTGCAGTCTTCTGAACCTTCATGTTATATAAAATGTACTTTGTGTCTTATCTATGGTTTTCTGAAAAAAAGGCTTCGTTGTAGACCAGTAAGAAAAAAAAAAAAAAAAAAAAGAAAAAAAAAAAAGAAAAAAAAAAAAAACCTTCAAATTTTCATAAAGTTACAGAGGACAAATAAGTAAATAGTGCTGTTCTCCACAGTTATTGAAGGACTCAGTAGATTTTTGTAAAACTTGCATGGCATCATTTGGACTTGCTGAAGAGATTAATTTTACTAGTTAATTCTGCAAACTGAGTTTTCTTACCGATACAAGATCTCACAGTGTGTGTGGTTCAAAGGTTCTCTTTTTTCATGTACAGGTTGAGCATGAAATCTTCCCTTAATTATAAACATTCCTGGGGTTACAGTAAGGATAAAGTATTCAGTTTGCCAGTTCCTGATGTACAGACTCCTAGAGCTTGAATAAAAGATGCAGCAGAGGTGGTGATGGAAGAGATATTGGTAAAGACATGAAGAGAAATTGAATATCTTTAGACATTCTGCAGGCAACAGAGCACATGTGGAAGTGTATCCATAGAATCTTTGAATTAAGCTGCCATCTGCAACAAAACACATAGCTTTCTCTTGCATAGCTCCTTAGGGAAAAAAGTGTTCAGCGAAGATCTTAGTGCTCACACTGGACATTGTCGTACTGTTCAGTATTTATTGTTACATACCAATAGTCCGTCAGCTCTTTGACGCTCCAGCCATCTTTGAATTTTTTTTTTTTTTTTATTTTTTTTTGCAAGCATTATATATTGCTTTGAACATGTTCTAGTTTTGTCATTTTCAGCACATTTTTGTGTTCCAGGAAAGTGAGAAAGAAAATCCGTATCTTTTCCAATATGGTATTCCTTGTGGACTCTGGGAATTTAGAGAAGATCTTTCTCATTTTCTATCAGAACTTTATGGTGGAAATGTGAACAGGTATTTGATATTAATTGTATTTTAACAATTAAAAGTGAAAAAAGCAAATAAAAGAAAAAATAAGAGACTGGATGTTGATCTGAATGCAACATTCAGTATTATCTTGTCTTTATGGCATGTGAGATAGTATGTTCGAACAATACAACATATAATTGTACATATGTTTCAAAGGTGACAATTAGGTTTTTAATAATTTATATTTAAAATGCAGAGTAATAAAGCTCCAAAAGCATTATGACCACTTTATAAAAAACAGTAAAATTATTGAGATATATAATATCAGTACCCATTGATCTGAATCAGGAAAGTGAATAGAATCAAAACCAAATACAAGGGTTTGCTTATTGACAAGTAAGTACAGATATAGCTGAAAATATCTCATGCCAACATTGCCACCAGTATAATTCTGTTTTGGAAGTGTATTTCTTAAGTTGTTACCCCTAGGCTTCTGGAAATATTTAATTTCTTGTGATTTTTAATGTACACTAATTTTCTTGTAGTATCTCAAACTGGTGTTCATTAGGCCCCTGTATTATGAGAAAATAAGCAATCAATATATGTGTGGTTCAATGTTGAATCATCTAGTGACCCTTAGAGGGTATATTGTATGAATGTATTGTAAGTTATTTCTTTCATAGACTAGCTAGATCGCCTAGGAGTTTCCTGCAGAGGCAAAAGTGGACATCTATTTTTGCAAAAATCATAAGAATCACACGTACCCTATGCCTGGTGTGTCATCTCCATTCTGTGATTTCTTTTGACCTTACACTTATTTTGAATATACAACTTGAGACGATACCATATCAAAATAATATTAGCAATTGCTAAATATGTATACAAATTGGATACACATTCTGGTATCCTTCTCCCCTCTCCCTTTGTACAGCTCCTCCTCTTCCACTGTCCCTTTGCCCATCGCCTTCTCCCCCTCCATCTCTCTTTATCAGCCTCCTCTCGCCCTTCTTCCAACCACCCTCTCCCTGTCCATATACTTCTTCCCTACCCCCCCTCTGCCCATCTCCTTCACACCTCACTCTGTCATTTCCTCCGATCCCTGTTTGTTGTTCTGGTTTTCCCGTCCTCTCTGTTAGTCTCCTCCTCCTCCTCCTCCTCCTCCTCCTCCTCCTCCTCCTCCTCCAACCCCCCTTCTGTCGGTCTCCTCCTCCTCCTCCTCCTCCTTGTCCTCCTCCACCCCGTCTCTTCAAACTACTACTCCTTCACCCTCCCTCTGTCGGTCTCCTCCTCCTCCAACCCCCCTCTGTAGATCTCCTCCTCCTCAACCCCCACTCTGTCGGTCACCTCCTTCTCCACCCCCACTCTGTCGGTCACCTCCTCCTCCAACCCTCCTGTCGGTCTCCCCTTCTACACCCCCCTCTGTCAGTCTCCTCCTCCTCCACCCCCCTCTGTCAGTCTCCTCCTCCTCCACCACCCCACCCTTCTGTCGGTCACCTCCTCCTCCACTCCCCCCTGTCGGTCACCTCCTCCTCCACTCCCCTCTGTCTGATATACAGTAAAAGCCAAGCATAACGCGGTTATTTGGGGACTTGCTTTACTCAGACGGTATAGAGGACCCGCAGTATATCGAGAGTGAGCCATGCAATGACAAACTAAGCATGGAAAGATAGGAAGAAAACACAGTGCAAAATTCCAGAGTAAAATTTTCACTCTGCAATGGAGTGTGTGTTGATTTGAAACTTCCTGGAAGATTAAAACTGTGTGCTGGACCAAGACTCAAACTCGGGACCTTTGCCTTTCACGGGCAAGTGCTCTATCAACTGAGCTGTCCAAGCACAACTCACGACTCGTCCTCGCAATTTTACTTCCACCACTGTAGTTGTGAAGATGAGTTGTGAGTCGTGCTTGGACATCTCAGTTGGTAGAGCACTTGTCCATGAAAGGCAAGGGTCCCAAGCTTGAGTCTCAGTCCAGCACATACTTTTAATCTTCCAGAAGTTTCAAATCTGCACACACTCTGCTGCAGAGTGAAAATTTCATTCTGGAAACATCACCAAAGATGTGGCTAAGCCATGTCTGTGCAATATCCATTCTTCCAGTAGTGTTAGTCCTGCAAGTTTCGCAGGAGAACTTCTGTGAAGTTTGGAAGGTCGGAGATGAGGTACTGGCGAAAGTAAAATTGTGAGGACGAGTTGCGAGTCATGCTTGGTCAGCTCAGATGGTAGAACACTTGCCCACGAAAGGCAAAGGTCCTGAGTTCGAGTCTCAGTCCGGCTCACAGTTTTAATCTGCCAGGAAGTTACAATGCAATATTATACATACTGTGCTACGCTGTACTTTAATTTAAAGAACATTAGAATTAAAGCACTTCAGAATCTCAATATGATACAGCAATTAGACAAACTTCACTCAATTGTCAACCAGACAATAACACAATTTACACTGGCTGTAAGCTACAGTGCATCATTATTTTATTGTTTTAAAGAAGCCAGTTAGCTTTCTTTGGTATTTCATTTCTCACAGTTGCTTTAGTGTGTATTGTTTCAGAACTGGAATCAGAATTTTATTCTCTTCCAACATACATACATAAATCATTCATGTAAATTACAGGAGACTCGTCAATATAGATAATGTGCTACAGATACATGCAGTGTGTCAGACAAAGAACAAAGACAATTTTAATTTACAAAAATCATTACAAATTTGTTCAATACTCTACCTAAAGCATTTTAATCATCATTTAAAAATTCCATAAATGAATAACATTTTTGCACTAGTTTGACACACTATCTTCAGTAAACTTAGTTCCGTACTGTGTGAAAGTTTTTCATTTTTAATTGTAAATTTTCATAGCCATGTAATGAGGAGTTTGGGAGTAGAGTCTTAATCTAAGAGACAGCAGCATGAAATTCTTTCCAGAATGAGATTTTCACTCTGCAGCGGAGTGTGCACTGATATCAAACTTCCTGGCAGATTAAAACTGTGTGCTGGACTGAGACTCGAGCTCGGGACCTTTGCCTTTCGCGGGCAAGTGCTCTACCAACTCAGCTACCCAAGCAGGACTCACAACCCGTCCTCACAGCTTTACTTCTGCCAGTACATCATCTCCTACCTTGTTAGAGCACTTGCCCGCAAAAGGCAAAGGTTCTGAGTTCGAGTCTCGGTCCAGCACACAGTTTTAACCTGCCAGGAAGTTTCATGAAATTCTTTGTTTCTTGTGTTGTACATATGTTGAAAATGATTTTCTGGATTTGTATAGATGAAGACAAGCAGTTCGTAAATGTAAATACATGGAATAGTTTAAATTTTTAGATTCCTGAATATAGGTCAGTATGACTCTCTAGAATTAATATTACACATGTTCCTAATAAAAGTCTATTTATTTATTTTTATCCATCTTTCAGCATTAACATACAATCAGTGTCGTCAGAAGAATTACAGCTGTTTGTACATTATGTTTTACATAACAAAATATTACACGGTAAAAAATACAGCAGTGTTATACCCTATTAGCTTATAACTGCCTCTACACCCATATCTATACATAACAGTAAGTGTTAATTTATTAGTAAATTAGGTCATCTTTACAACTATTCTGAAATTCTTCTATACTGTAGATAGTATTTTCCTTCATCCACATTTTGGTTTTAGTTTGAAAATATCCAGTGAAACCAATTGAGCCTGTACAGGTAAAGTGTTGAATAATTTTATGCCTATCTAATTCATTGCTAAATTGGGTTTTCGTAAGCCTGGTTGTGGGTATATCAATCACATTTGTTTGTCAAGTATTGTGTTGATGAACAGATTTCCTTGTAGTGTAGTGGCTTAACTTTTCTTTTACGTTTAATAGGCAACAATATATGTAAAGAGATGGGACTGTGAGAATTTTTAAGTCTATAAAATAAGGTCTATTTGAGATCTTGTTGTCAGTGATTCCATAAAGACATCCAATTGCTTTTTTCTGCCAAGTGAAAATTTTTTTGGCTCCTGAGAAGTTACCCCATAACAGATGCCATATTGTAGATGGCAGTGAAAGAAGGAATAGTATGAATGAAGAACTAAATCTTGTGTAACACATGTGTATAGTTTGGCTAGTAGGCAGATAACTCATGATAACTTTCAACATACGTAGTCTGTATGTGTGTCCCACGTTAATTTAGAGTCAATGTGTATTCCTACTAGTTTAACAGATGGTAACTCTGTGTTACCGTTCGATAGACTGAAGATTATCTTTACAGTCTTTTCATGGTTCATAGTTAACTCATTAGCTTTAAACCCTATATTAGATATTTTAAGACATTCTTCACCTTCCTCCTTCAGTATGTTTGTATCCTTTTCAGAATTAGCTAATGGTGTGTCATCAGCATAGAGGATAGATTTACAGGGTAAGTTACTCGGAAAGTCATTTACAAATAACATAAATAGTAGAGGGCAAAGTACACTCTGCTGCAGAGTGAAAATCTCATTCTGGAAACATCCCCCAGGTTGTGGCTAAGCCATGTCTCCGCTATATCCTTTCTTTCAGGAGTGCTAGTTCTGCAAGGTTTGCAGGAGAGCTTCTGTAAAGTTTGGAAGGTAGGAGACGAGATACTGGCAGAAGTAAAGCTGTGAGTACCGGGCGTGAGTCGTGCTTCGGTAGCTCAGATGGTAGAGCACTTGCCCGCGAAAGGCAAAGGTCCCGAGTTCGAGTCTCTGTCGGGCACACAGTTTTAATCTGCCAGGAAGTTTGAGTCAAAAGCCTTACTCAAGTCAATTAGAATGGCTTCAGCAGAAAATTCTGACTCAAATGAGCTTAATACGAAAGAGATAAGTTTTTAAACTGCTTTGACTGTTGATAAGTTTGACCTAAATCCATACTGAGAATAATTTAATAGATTATTGTCTGATAGGTGTATGCATATTTGCTGCAGTATGCAATATCCTATTATTTTTGAGAGAATAGGCACAAGTGAAATTGGTCTATAATTATTGATACAGGACTTGTCACCCTTTTAGTAAAGTGGTATGACAACTGTCTTTTGAGACATTTTGGAAAGTGTCCACTAGAGAGCATCCAGTTATCAGTATGCAAAGAGGATATGAGATCTACAATTTTTTTAATTACATAGTTTGACAGGCCCTAAACATCTTCAGATCTGGAGTATCTTAATTTAGCAGTTGCTTTAATTATGTATCAATTATTTGTACTTCTCTACATTTACAAGTAGACACTATGTTTGTAATGTTTTGTTGAAAATTTCTGCCAGATGTGGGGTGAGAAATAGGTGTATATGTAGAAATGAGTTCTGGTTGCCCTGAGTTGAGAAGCTAAGTTTGACAGAGTTGACAAAAAAGTGATTGAAATCATCAGCAGTGGTATTAGCAACATTTGTGTTGTCTTTATAGTTCATATCCGTACCTAGCTCTGCTTTTATTACTTTCCATGCAACCTTACATTTATTGTGTGACTTTTTTAAATGAAATCACCATTTGCCTTACACTTGGCTATTTTAGTTTCAGATTTGTATTTTCTTTTCAGGTTTTTGTAAATTTCTTTTATCTATGGATCCCTTTTTGACCAAATCCAATCCTTATTTCCAATAGTCTCAGTTTTTGTAACTGAGATGAAAACCACTTCTGTGAATTTTAATAGCTAGGTTTACTGACTTTTTTGTTTTCTAACCAGTGGACAGCATGCATGAAAGATTTCAGAAATGATTTTGAGTAATGTGAAGGCTTCATCCACATTTCTGGAGGAATGTAACAGTATTCCAATCTATAGACTTAAGTTCTTCTCTATACTTGCTAATATTTCTATCTGTAAATAGTCTCACACACTGAGTTTGTTCTTGGTCTTATTTTGGTTTTTCAGTAATTATTTTCACCCATATACCTCTGTGGTCCGACAGGTAATTGACATTAAATAAGCCTAGCTCAAAATCACACTTTTATACATTTGTTATTAGATTGTCAAGACATGAGAAATGCCTTGTAGGACTTTCATTAGCATAAAAGAGATTATAGAACCTTAACATGTTTACTAATTTAACATTTCTGGCTGTCATTTTCCTAATGTCTATGTTTAGATCCCCCAAAATTAATATTTTGTATTTAGTATACTTTCATATACTGATCGCAAGTTTTTCTAAACATTCTATAAATTGTTCTACATTACTTTCAGGAGTGTTATATAAAGGAACAGTTATGAGCTGTATACTAGGTATAATCAAAGCAGCTGCTTCAAAAACACCTTTAATCCTTAGTAACTTCAAGAACAGAAAACTTTTAAGTGTGCATCATTGCTAGCATATATGGATGAACCCCCATAAGATTCACTGGGTGTGCAGTAGTATGTAGCTTATTTGAAGGCTGATGGTACATACAGTTTTATATCTTCTTCCTGTGACCAATGTTCGTTTGTACATAAAATCATTCTTTTGTTACTTTTTAATAGTATAACAAGCTCATCAGCTTTGTTTTTCAGAGACCTGACATTTAAGTGCAGAAATAAGATAGAGTTTCTGTCACAGGAAGGGAGGAGTACAGTATTATGGGGCAATGGAGAACATTTAATTTTTTTCCAGCCGTGGAATCTATGTAAGGTGGTAGTTGGACTTCCTTAGAATAATCCATAAAAGAGCATCATTTCTCTTTGGTTAATTTTTTGGGTCTGCTTGAAACACAGTTGGAAGTTTCACTTTACTGTCAACAAGTTTTATAAGAACATGTTACATGAAACTTCCTGACAGATTAAAACTGTGTGCCCGACCGAGACTCGAACTTGGGACCTTTGCCTTTCGCGGGCAAGTGCTCTGCCAACTGAACTACCGAAGCACGACTCACGCCCGGTACTCACAGCTTTACTTCTGCCAGTACCTCATCTCCTACCTTCTAAACTTTACAGAAATCTCCTGTGAACCTTGCAGAACTAGCACTCCTGAAAGAAAGGAGGGATTTGATAGATTCTGGGATTTGATAGATTCTGCTTCCCTAAGTTCCTGATGTTTTTGGATAATTTTGAAATTTCTTGATTTTGACTGTTTGGTTTAAAAATTTGTAGATGCTTTTTTTAAAATATAAAATCAGTGTTCAAAACTATATCAAATTCTAGTCGGGTACCCAGCCAGATCAAACTGTAATCTGAGCACAATCTGAGAAAAGCTGCACTGCTCTTGCTGATCCGTTATCAGCATAGCTTTTCCCACCTGATTATGGCAGCCAGGTGGACCTCTGAAATATTGTGTTTAGATAGTTTGATCCGGCTGGAAACCCAACAAGAATTTGATGTACTAATACGCCGGGAAAGCCTACATAGTCACAGCGTTCAAAACTATTAGGGGTATCAACAACTCTTTGGTGAATTTGATCTCTGGTCTCATTTTCAATGAGTACAAATGTGTCATCTGCAAATAAAATTGAGTGTGATGTTATATTAAGCAGTAAATCAGTTACATAAAATAAAAAAAAAACAGGATTGGGCCTAAGATGGAAGCTTGTGGGGTGCCCTGTGAAACAATTTTCCTTTCGGAAAATTTCCTTTACCTTACATTACAGCTACCCTTTGCTTTCTATCTGTTAAATGTGATTTTAAACATTTCAAAGCATTACCATTTATTTTGTATCTTTCTAATTTATGTAAACAGCAGAGAATGGATTACACAGTCACACACCTTTGTAAGGCTGAAGAAAATTCTGGTGACTTTTTGGGATTTGTCCAGAGATAAGAAAATTTTCTCAATATGTTTAATGATGGCATATCTTGTACTCAAACCTTTCTGGAAGACAAACTGGTGATACTATAACATTTTGCCATGAAATAAAATATTGAGATGAGACTTGCTGGTTGGTTGTGTACTACATCTTCCTTTGTGCCTTTCTTGATTAATGGCTTCACTATTGCCTACTTTAGAGCATATGGGAACCATTCTTTTTCAAATGACTGATTTATTGTTTCAGATAAGGGTGCTGATATTATACTAGAAACTGTATTAATTACTCTAGTGGGAATTTCGTTGCATGAAGTGCAACAACTCAATTTGGTTTCATTCACTTTGTTACTCCATCCACAAAATCACTTTATGTATGTTATCCTGTTTTCACACATACTGGGAACCTCATTTATATTTTATTCTTCAGACTCATCATCCTCATCCTCTACTGTTTCACAGTTATCAATCCAAACAACATTAATAATGTCCTTGACATCTATGATCTCCGAAATTGGTTCTTCATTGCCTCTACAAACCAGAGTAGTGGAAGAAGGGTTTATGCAGTAATTAATCATGGTGTGCAGTCTTATGTGGATCTTAGATGGGTGTGGAGAATAGCTGTAAACAGTATGTACCTGAATATGTTGTTGTAACAGTGATATCTAAGAGATATAGTCTGATGTTCTGAAGCTGTTTCATTGTGTAGCATCTGATTATTTGTTTTGATTGACCCTAAAATACCACATGGCTTATGATAACATTTTAGGCTGTAGCATGGTTCCCCACACAATAGCACCAATTCAGAATCGAAACTTTCCTATATTGGGATGATAAGTCTTCTATACATGAAATGCAGCCTATGGCATCATAATATGAAGAAAATTGAGTGGATCTGTTGAATTGGTGTGCTCAAAACTGCAACAACACCTCCGCTGAAGGTCTTTGGGATAAAAGAGAAATCTGTCTTGTGTCATGTCAGTTTGTCAAAAAGGTTGGCAGCTACTATGTCCAATGATTGCAGAAAAATGAAAATTGGAATTTGTATGGAAAGCCTTTCCCTGTTTAAACACAGCAACAGCCGCAAAAAAGATTTGCTGCTTGATGTGAGTTTTGGTAGAAGACTGACAATTTTGGAAAGTACAACCACGTGCATCCGTAGATTTTTTTTTTATTTTTTTTTTTTTTTTTTTTTTTTATCATATAATGTAGTTCCCAAATGCGATAAACGTATGTAGTTTTTTAAATTCTTCAATAACTTTGCTGCTTATAAAGGCAATCTAAAATGCAAGGGTTGCCTTTTTAAGTTTTTGTAAATGACCACTAGATGTGAGATTACTGTTTTAAAAACTGTCTTTTCTTGTTAATAAAATAATGGCACCTCAGGAATTTACCATGTAGTTTATGTACTATGAGTGTTTAAAGAGACAGCATAATGAAAAAAACTGAAATTTCACACACAAATTTTCATTAGAGGTTTTTTACAATTTTTGTACAGACCAAACTAAGTTCTTTCTACAGAACTTCACCATAGTCTTGTCTCATAATGGTGAATTTCATTGTTCCAAAAAACGTCAATGATGTATGCAACATGACTGAAAAGGATCAGCAAATAACTTACCCCAAGATAAGGAATCCTTAGATTTGTCAAAGACTGTATCACATATGATTTTGTGTGAACGTTTAAGTATGAAAAGTATTTGTTCATATTGGATTCCACACAATTCAACTTTAGCTCAGAAACAAGTTTATCTCAATTGCTGTGAGGAAGAAATATTGACAGAGGAAAATTAAACTATGTATACAAACCTTGTAATAGAAGATGAAACTTGGATATATTCACATGAGCAATGAATTAAGCAGCACTTCACTATCTTAGTGTCCCAAGATGATCCAATCTGACAAAAGTTGTATGTTCACAAAGCACTTGTGAAAAAATAATTGCTCATTTTTTTAGTTACACCAGTCATGTCATGACCGTCGCTTTATAGAATTGACAGACAGTTAATGCAGAATGGTATACAATAATTTATTGCCACAGTTTTGTCAATAAAATGAGGTAATAGGCAGAAAATGTTGCATCATTGTTCATCAGGAAAACTGTCACACAGCATGTCAAACAAATCATTATTTGATGGAGAAAAACATTGAATTAACATGTCAGTGGTGGTGGTGGTGGTGGGTAGTGTTTAACGTCCCGTCGACAACGAGGTCATTAGAAATGGAGTGCAAGCTCGGGTTATGGAAGGAGTGGGAAGGAAATCGGCCATGCCCTTTCAAAGGAACCATCCCGGCATTTGCCTGAAACGATTTAGGGAAATCACGGAAAACCTAAATCAGGATGGCCGGAGACGGGATTGAACCGTCGTCCTACCGAATGCGAGTCCAGTGTTCACCTGATCTACTACCTAATGACTTCTTTTTGCTCCCTTAAGTTAAAAAAAAAGAACGAAAGAAAGAACGAAAAAAAAGTGGACGGTGATTTTCATCACCTATAGAATCTGTTGAATCTTTGCAAAACCTTATTTTTTAGGCTATAGCATCAGAATGCATAATAAAATGTTTCTAGAATTTGTCTCAACACAAATACAAGTGTGTGAATTTAAAACCAAATATTTTGATAATGGTTAAAATGACTTCTTTCATTGCTTCTGTAAAAGCATAAAAGATGGTCCTCATAGCATGTGGCAGGGTAAGCAAAAAACGGGAAGCTGGTCTTTTAAGATCTGTTCCTACAAACCTAATTTAAAAATTTGTATACTATATAAAAATAAATTCCACCCCAAGTTGTTGGGATTCCGAAAGTGACTTTAGGTCAAGCATTATTGATAACTTGATTTTCCCGTTGTTAATAATATCGAACAATTGCATACTTTTTGCTTCAAATGCATGATTTGCAATTAACTTTGTCCATTTGATTAATTTTGTTCATATATTTTCAAACATTTGAAGTACGCTTTCATCTGTTCAGCATGTAATGTCCATATTCGTGGGGAATCTAAGTACATTATTTAAAATTGTGTACCGTAATGTAAAATTAAAAAAAAAAAAAAAATTGGGAATTGCATAGCAAGCCCCTTATGTAGTGATTACATTGTTTCTTTTACTTAATTTGTGACATGCTAATTTGATCATTTTAAGGAAAGATCTTGTGCTAACATGTGGGGCAACACATGGTCTTCAGCTGATTCTGGGGACGTTCCTGTCTCCAAATGCCGTTATATTTGTTGAGGAGGCTACATACATGATTGCATTGTCAGCTTTCAAACAGTATCCTTTGATGAAAATAGTCCCAGGTATTTATATAATGCTATACATTCTTGTTTTATGTACCACTTAAGTGTGTTGTTCATTTTGTGTGGCTGAAATTTGTCTTCAGGACAACTCACAGTATTCTTGTGTGTCCAAAATTATTTTGTGCTATTTTTATATGGGCTATGCTTTGCGAGTATCCCTGAAACTGTGGAAATTGTAATGAAGGATATAATTATAATATGAAGTTGTTCATTTGTTATCTGTAGCATTAGATAATGTAGACATTACAGATGAAAGAATACTCTTTTTATACCCTAAGAATTCAGTAAGTGTATTTAAATTTAAATTCTTGTTCATATGTAACCCAAGGAATTTGATTGCATCATCTTAATCCAGTCCTTGATTGTGATTTATTTTATTCTCCTGGTAAGGTGACTGCTTAATGCAGAAGTGCTCTGCTTATTTGTTGATATTTATGCAGATGTAATTCGCATAGAACAGAAACAGGATTGACCCTATATTTGAGCTTTATTATTGTACTCAACTGAAGTAATTCTGTTGCTGGCTGTTGTTAGAATAATAATTTACAGTTAGTTTAAGTGGCAAGCAACCTTTTTATGTTCTTGACTTGCCCTAGTCCCGTATTTATATGATTTATAGAGAGCAAGGGGAAGCTTCATTGACCAGATGCCTTTATAATAATAATAATAATAATGATAATAGTAGTAGTACTACTACTACTAGTAGTAGTAGTATACTTTGCAGTGAAATTTGTCATCTTGATTGCAGCTATATTCTCAGATACTTCCAATATATTTAGCCCAGAGTACTTACTTTGAAATAGGACTTGTGCAAAAATAATTGAAGAACTCTGGTGTTTTTTTTTTTCACTGCCTTTGTCTTAAAATGATTCTGTTGTTTGCTAATTGTTTTGCTAACTTCACACCTTAAACATTTAACATTCAAAGATGTCCAAGCAACAACAACAACAACAGTAAACACAGAAAATGAGTTCACTATGCTGTATTTTGTATTTTATCACTTCTCAAGTGTCTAGGGCCGGTATTTCATGCAGAACCCAGTAGAGTGGCTTTTTGTAGTGGGCAGAAGGATATTTTATCAATGCTAATGGTTTTTATGTGCCTTCTAAGATGTTTTGGCACTGCACATGGTGTGAAAGAACCACTGGGACAACTTTAACTCGTTTTCACGAGAGTCGCTGCAGTTAGATTTTCAAGTCTTTGTACCTGGTAAGTTTTTCTAGTTGTTTCTCTTTGATTCTGCTATCACATAGGATGACAATGTCAGTGAGCCACGCTTTCGTTTTACCACAATTGTTATTTGTGATGTATTGCCTTGCAGCATTCAATCAATTTAAGTCGGAAGTCCCACAGTAATTTGGCTTATTAGTTTTAGACAATCTTTTCTGGCTTGTGATCCACGAATTCCTTGCCGCCCACAGGTGGTAATTTTGGTATATGTTCCAGTGGATCTTTCGAGCCACATCTTTACATCCCTGCGTGCAATCAGTCTGAGTGATCTTCTTGCAACACATCAAAATATGGTCAGTTGTTTCATCAGCTTCTGTTCAGAGTCTGTACTCTGGGATTTTGCTGATTTCTTGATTCTGCCTTTGATAGCATCAGTTGTGGTGGCTTTTTCCTATAGAGCAAAAATTAGGCCTTCAGTTTACTTTTTTAGGGTTCTGTTGGTCAGCCGAGACCAGGACTTCTCTTTATCTATTATGCCTTCAGTGTTCTCCACACAACGCCATATTGCGTACACTGTCAGTCCGGTATTGGTGTACACTTTTTGGCATTGATTCTTGGTTTTCTACACCTTCAGAAGTTTTCTGTTGTTGATGTCAATCAGAGCTGATTCTTTGCTATCTTTCCTTAGTCTGCCAATGCATACTTCTCGTATCCACTGTGTGCCTCACTTGCAAGACTCCTCTACTTCCTGCTTTTCTGGGAAAGAACAGTCTGTCAGCATCACTGTGAAAGTGGAGTGCATGGTGAATGCTCATGATTTTAATATTTTCCTTTCTGAATTACTCACCTCTGCTTGTGTCCTGTTCACAGTGTCTACAATGATGGGTATGACCCATGTATTTATTGCCTTGATATTATTGTCACCATTCAGTTTGCCATACAAATTTGTTCAAATCCTTTGGGTGTACTCTTTGCTGGCCACTTTTTTTACATGCCTGTACTTGCTGTTGCTCATCTGCAAAATGGTTAGGTATTCGTAGGCTTGTGGCTAAAGGAACTTTCTGGTTTGTCCATTAGGTATTTTGATGGCTTCGCTTTCATTGCTGAAGATTCAAACTGGATTACAGCATCAAATTTTCTATAGATCTTCAACATTCATGTGCAGAATTTTTGCTCTTTAATAGCCTAGGATTTTTTTCTGAAGATGATTGACAGTAGAATAAAGGAAATGAACAACAGTGGTGAAAATGAATGCCCCTGGAAAGTGTGTTTCTTGATGTTAGCTAGTCTGTAACTCTTTTTTAACAAATAATTCTGTTTTCCAGTATTCCATTGCATTTTCTGTAAATTGATTCTGATGATTCTGCTGATCCCCAATAGTTCCCTTGCATCTTATGATGCAACTTTGTGACAGTGAGACAATCTTTTTTGTAGTCAGTTCACATCATATATAGATTTGTTTTCCTGTTTTTTGCAATTTTACACAATCATTTTATTGACCAGGAGCTGGTCTTTTTTTCCCTGCTGTTTCATTTGTTACCTCTTTGCTATATTGGTATGATGTTATATTCTTCAAGAAAGTCCTGACTTCTGTTGACTATGATGTCTGTCAGCAACTTGAACATGATAGTCAACAGTGTTATTGTCCCCTTAGCTGAGTCCTTCTGTATTTAAAACATTTTGCCAGTTAGCCATTTTGTGTTCTCAGCACTGTGTTACAGATCAGTCATTTTCACATACAGACTGGCCAGGTATTTGAACCAGGAGCTGTGTCATTAATCATTGGCAAGGGATGTCCAGTTCTTGACTTTCCTCACTCTTTCCTCAGTCATTTCAGGTGTTACCTCCAGCTGTTGCAGTTTTTTAGGAAATTTATTTTCAAAGTCCTTTATCAACCCAACAGTTTTCTTGTAGTCTTTTCAGTTTCCCAGAGATCTTTTCAGAACTTGGCTGTTGCATTTTCTCTGGGTTTTCAACTTTCCTTGGAGCTTGTCGATTCAGTTTTGGTAGAACTGCATGTGATTGGATTGGAAAGTATGATTTTGCCTGTGCTAGATGGTCCTTGTACCTTCTGACTGGACTGAGTGCCTGGCCTTGTATCTTTAAATTTTCTTGACTGTTGCTGTTATTGTTATTACATTCTAGTTTATTGAGTATCGTGACACTAGAAATTCTTATACCATTTGATCTCACTTGCTACTGAAGATGAATAGTTCCTTGATTAAAGTTGAATATTTCGTAGATTAAATTTCTTTGCTTGGTTTTGGTAGTTTAAAAGTAATTAAGAGTGAAGTTATATACTGTATTAAATCAATGAATTTCCATGTATCTTTCCCACTTTTGCTACAGAAATCAGCTGCTTTAGCAGGCTTTTTCTCCTTTCTTTACTGAGGTTTTCAAGCAGACATTGAAATTTAGTGACAGAAATATCTTTCCTGGGAGTCTGTAAATCAAATCTGCTGTAATATTTAAATCCTTTAACCCTAACAATACCAAGGAATTTTACATAACATACGATACCAGGGGAAAGGGGGAGATTCCTTAATGCTCACCTTCCAAAAAATAAATAAATAAAATTTGTTAATTGTTGTTTAATTATATTTACAGCATTCTTTTTAAAGAGGTACTGGAGTGAATATAGGGTCTGGAACCTGAAAATACCTTCTAGCATGCACTTGACAGTATCAACGCCCTTTCAGTAACAAGTACTATTGATTTTATGACCACCATCTATAAAAATTTTGAAATGCAGGTTTCATTCATTGTTGTTGACTTTACTGTCAACATACCTTTTAAAGAACTGCTGATGTGCAAGTAAGACCTTGAACTTAGAAATATTGAGTATGCCATTCAGTGGAAAAAGTGACATCTGCTACTGAGACTTAAATTATCATAATAAGTTTAACATATTTTTTCATTATTTTAAAATATAAAGTAAGTGACTAGATTACAATTTTCTCAAAAGGTAGGCATAAAGTATATCCCCCCCTCCCCCACCCTTGGTGTTGTGGGGGTTAACTCTGCACAGTCTCTCTCAGATATAAACACTCTGTCATTTCCCATGTCGTAATTTATATTTGAGTAAAGAAGTATGTCTCAAGCTCTGTGTGATTTGTTTTATGTACAAAATCTGTTCACTACATTGGAGTTTTGAATTTTCTTAGTAATTTTAGTCATCTGTAATTTTTCCTCTGCAAATCAACACTCATTGAGACAAATTACTTAACATGATTATTCTTGAAAGAATAATTTAAAAATCATTACCTTATAACTCTTGTTTGGAAACAGCATTTATACCATTAACATTCTAGTAACATGTAAATTGTACTGTTTTTATGGCTGGAGTTTATCAACCTTTTTGCTATGCAGTTGAGAATTCTGTTGCAGAAATATTGCTTACAAAAGTTTCACATTGCATTAATGCACAAAAGAGAACCACAATGTAGGGACATTTTCTTACAGGATGCACTAGTCAGACAGTCCTCCTCATATGAAAAATGGAACGGGTCCGTATTTAGAGTGAAAATGTTCTGCGGGTGAAATAAAATACTGAAAAGAAAATTGAATCATTACTTTATTCGAACATAAAAATACTGCAACAACAATGACTATTTGTACAAATGTAGCCATGAAAAATCAGTATTCACAAAGTTTTGCAAAACAGTAGAAAAAAGAGTGTATTAACAAACTAAAAATGCTGGAAAAAAGAAATACAAAAGAAGCATGGATCCAAGACAGGAAAGATATGATAAAATCTGCAAGGAAGTACAATGAGCTTTAAGGTAGTCTAAAAAGAAATACCATAACAAACTATATGAAGCACTTTATAATTTCAAGCACCCTGGGATCAAGCAGATATATAAAAACTTGAGAGAAATCTGCTACAGATTTGAAAACCACTGTTATTTGTCCCATATTTTAAAACAATGATTCTCTTGTATGTGATAACACTAGAGCAATTGAATTACTCCGTATTACTTCTAAAATCTTATTGATATGCCTTATGAGCAGACTTGTGCCCAAAATGGAAGAACTGATTGGGGATTACCAACATGGCTTATGCAAAACCGGTTCCACAATGGATCATTCTACAGTCTGCCAAAAATAACTCAAAAGGCTCAGGAATTTCATACAGATGTCCACGCATTGTTATCCCCCCCCCCCCCCCCCCCCTCCCAATACAGCTATGACAGAATACACTTGACAGGCACTTCTAGACATAGTGACACATCATGAAATACTTTGAAAATTATTCAGATTAGTTAATATACACTCCTGGAAATTAAAATAAGAACACCGTGAATTCATTGTCCCAGGAAGGGGAAACTTTATTGACACATTCCTGGGGTCAGATACATCACATGATCACACTGACAGAACCACAGGCACATAGACACAGGCAACAGAGCATGCACAATGTCGGCACTAGTACAGAGTATATCCACCTTTCGCAGCAATGCAGGCTGCTATTCTCCCATGGAGACGATCGTAGAGATACTGGATGTAGTCCTGTGGAACGGCTTGCCATGCCATTTCCACCTGGCGCCTCAGTTGGACCAGCGTTTGTGCTGGACGTGCAGACCGCGTGAGACGACGCTTCATCCAGTCCCAAACATGCTCAATGGGGGACAGATCCGGAGATGTTGCTGGCCAGGGTAGTTGACTTGCACCTTCTAGAGCACGTTGGGTGGCACGGGATACATGCGGACGTGCATTGTCCTGTTGGAACAGCAAGTTCCCTTGCCGGTCTAGGAATGGTAGAACGATGGGTTCGATGACGTTTTGGATGTACTGTGCACTATTCAGTGTCCCCTCGACGATCACCAGAGGTGTACGGCCAGTGTAGGAGATCGCTCCCCACACCATGATGCCGGGTGTTGGCCCTGTGTGCCTCGGTCGTATGCAGTCCTGATTGTGGCGCTCACCTGCACGGCGCCAAACACGCATACGACCATCATTGGCACCAAGGCAGAAGCGACTCTCATCGCTGAAGACGACACGTCTCCATTCGTCCCTCCATTCACGCCTGTCGCGACACCACTGGAGGCGGGCTGCACGATGTTGGGGCGTGAGCGGAAGACGGCCTAACGGTGTGCGGGACCGTAGCCCAGCTTCATGGAGACGGTTGCGAATGGTCCTCGCTGATACCCCAGGAGCAACAGTGTCCCTAATTTGCTGGGAAGTGGCGGTGCGGTCCCCTACGGCACTGTGTAGGATCCTACGGTCTTGGCGTGCATCCGTGGGTCGCTGTGGTCCGGTCCCAGGTCGACGGGCACGTGCACCTTCCACCGACCACTGGCGACAACATCGATGTACTGTGGAGACCTCGCGCCCCACGTGTTGAGCAATTCGGCGGTACGTCCACCCGGCCTCCCGCATGCCCACTATACGCCCTCGCTCAAAGTCCGTCAACTGCACATACGGTTCACGTCGACGCTGTCGCGGCATGCTACCAGTGTTAAAGACTGCAATGGAGCTCCGTATGCCACGGCAAACTGGCTGACACTGACGGCGGCGGTGCACAAATGCTGCGCAGCTAGCCCCATTCGACGGCCAACACCGCGGTTCCTGGTGTGTCCGCTGTGCCGTGCGTGTGATCATTGCTTGTACAGCCCTCTCGCAGTGTCCGGAGCAAGTATGGTGGGTCTGACACACCGGTGTCAATGTGTTCTTTTTTCCATTTCCAGAAGTGTATGTATGGAAGAAACTCTATGCTAAATACACTGCTATATAAAGTGGTAAGTTTTACACAGAAATAAGTCAAGGAGACTCAATTTAACCTTATTTTAGAGAAGATTGGTATAATATTTGTGAAACCTGGTCCCCAGGGGAATCAAACTCCAGAATGTAAAACTGTTACTAGACACCATCTATGCAGATGATATAGAGTTGATAAGAAGTTCAAGGCTAAAAGAAACAGAATGATTTAAAATCGTCAAGAAAACAGAACTATGTACTAATGAGGAGAAGACAGAGAACTTGGTGAACCAAGAGAACACTTTAGTGTTACCAAAATCCTAAGAAAAGAATGCTCAACAAAACTTCAAAATTCATTTTAATCCATTAATACTATAATGACAGTATAATTACATAGTTTTGAAGCTATAATGATTAAGAAATGTTACTACAATTTGAAAAGAAATATGTAGACAGATTTTTTGACCTGATGGATGGAATGAGGACATAGGCTCTCTTGTACTGGAGGCAGATGGCAGATTTCAGTACTTTGGCAGGACACTGTAGTTGGTCTACGAAGGAGTCTACTGACAAAATACTTGGGTGTCCCATCTTAGAATACTGCTCAAGTGTGTGGGACGCATACCAAATAGGTCGAATGGGGGTATTGGACGTATAAACAGAAAGGCAGCATGAATGGTCACAAATTTGGAAATCTTGGATAATACAGTAAGGGTGAGTGTCAACACCAAATAATGAGCTAAAGCATTAGACAGGATGAAATACAAAGGCTGTGGAGATGATGTGTGGCTGCTCTGAGAGCTGTACTGCATCTAACAACTATCATTTGGTGTGTGTGTGTGTGGTATGAATATCACAATGTTGTAAACTGAAACCTATTGTAGAAAAATTCATATGCAATTATGTATACTGTTAATATCTGTTATTCATAATGACATAGTAATTTTCTTACAGTTTCTTTCCTGAAAGTCATGTGACATTTAACTTAAATTGTTAAAGTTCCTTTGAACAACGATGGTGTTGATACAGAGGCATTTAAGAAAATTGCTCTTGAAGAAAAAAGTAAAGGGAAATGGATGACAGATGAGCAAAGACCATTCTGGGCTGTGTTGTACACTATCCCTCTATTTCACAATCCTACTGGCATAACTATGTCGGAAGGTATGTAAGTGTTGTGTTTTTTTTGTATCATTTGAGTGCAAAGTGTATTTGAAGTGATACAGAGCATTAAATCTTAGAATGTGGGATAAGATGATAAATTCTCCACAGTTGTTTTACATGTTGTTTTCTCTTAATTTGCATTTTAATCTCTAAGACAGTTCCCATTTTCATTCTTAACATTCTTTATATTTGAAATTTTCTACTTGTTGTAACAACAGAGAGCCAGTATTCTACAAAATTATTACATGTTAAGTATTTATTGCAGAAACTACATACTCATTTTTCTTGGTAGATATTGCTCACTCCTCTATCTTTAAACAGCTTACCAAGTGTAAGTTTTTAGGCTTTTGTGGCTGAAGTCAGTTTCCACAAAATCCTTCACAGTCTGAAGTAACTTCTGCAGAGCAAATAAAGTTTGATCATGTTCATTTTCTACCAGAGAGTGGTTAGGAAACTTGATTCATTATATGATGATGCCTACCTTATGCAATATGGTAGCTGTGTAAGACTCAGCTTTAGTGCAGGGACCAAGGCAAAAATAATTGGTCAACTGCTTGTATGAACTCCTCAAAAGCCGGCCGGTGTGGCCGAGCAGTTCTAAGCGCTACAGTCTGGAACCGCGCGACCGCTACGGTCGCAGGTTCGAATCCTGCCTCGAGCATGGATGTGCGTGGTGTCCTTAGGTTAGTTAGGTTTAAGAACTTTCTAAGTTCTAGGGGACTGATGACCTCAGCAGTTAAGTCCCATAGTGCTCAGAGCCATTTGAACTCCTCAAAAGAGCACTATGCTGTGAAGAAGCTCAAAATGAATGCCAGTATTGACACACATCACCAAGGTAGATCTCCAGTTCAACATTTGTGAAGAAACCGTCACTTGCTGTTGCACTGGGTCATTTGGCCAGCCTTTGCCATAGAGGAGCGATCTTATAGACAGGATGAGCAACAGTATGTGACTGCTGATGACATTGTAGTGTATGAGGAAAGTTAAGTTGTTGAATGACTGTTGGGCGATACAGGATGATCTAGACAGAATTTCTACCTGGTATGAATAATGGCAGTGTTCTCCAAATGTGAGGAAATATACATTAATGTAGATGAGTTGGAAAACCAATCTTGTAATGATTAAATACAGAATTAGTGGTGTGCTGCTTGACAGTCACATTGATTAAATAACTAGACATAATGTTGCAAAGCAATATAAAATGGAACAAGTATGTAAGGATTGTAGTAGGAAAGGCAAATGGTCGACTTCGATTTGTTGGAAGAATTTTAGGAGAAAGAGCAGGCACATGGGAGGAGAGGTTTACTAGTTATCAGTAGCTTCAGTGTTCGGCACGTTGTGAGCCCTCTTAGGGAAAGAGTGTCAAGGACCGGAAAGAATTCCAATGTTCACTCAGGATGTCAGCAAAGGGAGATGGAGCTGGGAGCTTCATCCGAGATATGGAGGAGGCCTCGCCTGTGGCTACAGAGTTTGGAGGTTACAGTAGTTTGCAAGTTGTTGCTCATGTCAGTACCAGTGACACCCATCACTTGGGTTCTGAGGACATATTCTGTTTCTATGGGTGGCTGGCAAAAGTGGCGAAGACTGCTGGTCTCATTTGTGGGGTTCATGGTGCAAGCAGAACTTATATTTTGTAGCATTGTACCCACAGTCAATTGGAATCCTCTGGTTTGGGGCTGAGTGGAGGCTCTCAACCAGGTCTCTGTTGATTTTGTGCATATTTCTGGACCTGCATTATGGGGTGTAGATGATAGGTTAGGGGTGCATAACACAAAAGAAGCAGCTACTTGGGTAGCGGAGTACTTGTGGGGTGCGCATGGAGGCTTTTTGGGCAGAGACACTTAGCCTGTTAAAATTCTAACAGTAAATTGTCACAGTATTCGTAACAAAGTTCCAGAGCATACTGCCCTCCAGGAAATATGTCACACTCAAATTACTTTTGGAAATGAGAAGTGGTAAACTCTGAAATACGAGGGTCACTCCAAAAGAAATGCACACTATTTTTTTTTAAATCCATCTTTTATTCTACATGTTTGAAAGCTTTACAGTGTGTAGATACATCCTTTAGGAACAATATTTTCATTTCTTCACATAATTTCCATCCGTCTCAACTGCCTTACGCCATCTTGGAACCAGCGCCTGTATACCCGCACGGTACAATTCTGAACCAACCTGTTGGAGCCACTGTTTGGCAGCATGCACAAGGGAGTCATCATCTTCAAACCTTGTTCCACGAAGAGAGTTTCCAGTTTCCCAAAGAGATGATAGTCACATGGAGCCAGGTCAGGACTGTAAGGCAAGTGTTTCAGTGTTGTCCATCCGAGGTTTGTTATCGCTTCCATGGTTTTTTGACTGACATGTGGCCGTGCATTGTCGTACAACAGCAAAACATCCTACTTTTGCTGATGTGGTCGAACACGACTCAGTCGAGCTTGAAGTTTCTTCAGCGTTGTCACATATGCATCAGAATTTATGGTGGTTCCACTTGGCATGATGTCCACAAGCAAGAGTCCTTCAGAAGTGAAAAGCACTGTAGCCATAATTTTCCCAGTAGAAGGTGTGGTTTTGAATTTTTTTCCTTGGGTGAATTTTCATGATGCCAGTCCATTGATCTTCGTCTCTGGTGAAAAATGATGGAGCCGTGTTTCATCACCTGTCACAATTCTTCCAAGAAATTAATCTCCACCATTCTCATACTGTTCCAAAAGTTCGCTGCATACCGTTTTTCTTGTTTCTTTGTGAGCCACTGTCAACATCCTGGAAACCCACCTGGCACAAACCTTTTTCAATGCCAACACTTTCAGTATTCTGCAAACACTTCCTTCCCCTATCCCAACGTAGCATGACAATTCGTTCACTGTGATGTGTCTGTCAGCAGTCACCAATTTGTTAACTCTCTGCACATTGTCTGGAGTGTGTTCAATACGAGGTCTGCCGCTGCGAGGACAATCCTCAATATTGCAGTGCCCGCTTTCATCGAGTAACCTGCTTGCTCACCAACTAACTGTACTGTGATCGACAGCAGCATCTCCATACACCTTTTTCAACCTCTTGTAGATGTTTCCCACTGTCTCGTTTTCACAGCACAGGAATTCTATGACAGCATGTTGCTTCTGATGAACGTCAAATGTAGCAGCCATCTTGAAGACACGCTGTGACAGCACCACTCACGGGAACAGGTTGAACTAAGTTTGAAAACAAGCGGGAAGGATGTATCTATACACTGTAAAACTTTCACACATGCAGAATGAAAACTGTATTTTTACAAAAATAGTGTGCATTTCTTTTGGAGTGACCCTCGTATGTAGCAAGGTATGGAACTTACATTGGAAAGACAGGTTAGACATTATAAGAGGAGGAGCGTTATAGCTGTCACCAAAGATATTGTATGCACTTAGTTTGAAATTAAATTGGACTTTGAAATTATCTGGACACCATTAACAGGCCTAGGTGAGCTCAAGTTAATTATTGGATGCGTTTACCTGCGCCTGATTCCACCGTAACAGTTGTAGAATTATTCGAGAAAAGTCGATGCTCAGTAATGTGATAATACCCAGATCACGCAGTATTAGTTGCTGGTTACCGTGTATAGACAGGCATGTCTATGGGTTTACTGTAGATGGTATGGAAAGACAGTCTTGTGAATTACTTTTGAACACATGTTCCAAAAAAGTGCCTTGAACAACTAGTTGGATGACACATACACAGACATGGGTGCAAACAGCCTGATACTATCGACAGTGTTAGTATAGAGACAGGGATTAGTTATCCTTTGTGATTTAATACTCAGATTCGGAAAATACTGACAAAATGGACATTGTTGCACTCTTGGTTCAAAAAGAATGCACAAACGTTGATAGTCACAGATTTCTATTAAATTTTGCCTATGTAAGATAATGGAGGTGTGAAGTCTACACCATCTTCCACCATCATACCTTAGTGAAAGATCTTGCTGAGAACCTAATAAGATTCTGGGCACACATAAAATCACTAGACAGGTTGAAGGCTTCTAGCCAGTTGCCTGTCGACCAGTCTGTGGTGGCAACAGAAGACAGCAAAAAGAAAGGTGAAGTTTAAATTTCACATTTAAGAAATCATTTATGCAAGAGGATTGTACTGATGTACCATTGTTTCACTGCCATACAGATTCTCACATATAGGATGGATCTAGATACGGGCATCTGTGACATAGAGAAGCAACTGAAAGTGTTGAAAACTAATAAATAACAGGTCCAGATGGAATCCCTGTCAAGTTTTGCTCAGAGCTCTGTGAAACTGGCCCCTTACTTACCATGACAATCTCACACAGCAAAAAGTTCCAAGTGAATGGAAGAATGAGCAGGTGACTCCTGCATATAAAAAAGGTAAAAGAATGGACCCACATTATTATGGACAAATATCCTTAACATCAGTTTGGTGCAGAATTCTCGAACACATCCTGAGTTCGAATATAATGCATTTCCTTGAGGCAGAAGGCTTCTGTTCACAAATCGGCGTGAATTCAGAAAGCATTGCTTGTGTGAAACTTGACAGTGTTTGTTGTTGGCGAAGGTCTGAGCATAGAGTTTGGGTTTTAAGATATGAGAGTGGCTCGAAGACTTTATAAGTTACAAAATCCAGTACATTGCCCTCGGTGGTGAGTACTCATAAAAGACAAGGAATCATCAGGAGTGCCCCAGGTAAGTGTGATAGAACTTGCTCTTATTCTCTATACACATAAGTGATCTGACGGACAGGGTGAGCAGTAATTTATAGCTGCTTGCTGATGTATGGGAAGGTGTTGTCATTGAGTGATTTTAGGTGTGTAGAATATGACACAGTATTTCTAATTGGTGTGATGAATGGTAGCTTCCTGTAAATGTAGAAAAAAGTAAGTTAATGTGGATGAGGGAGGAAAACAATCCTATAATGTTCAAATATAGCATTAGCAGGATGTTGTGTGACATGGTCACATCACTTAAATACCTAAGCGTTATGTTGCAATGTGATATGAAATGGGTGAGCACATCAGGTTGGTAGTAGGGAGGGCGAATACTTGACTTCACTTCACTTTACTTGGAGAATTTTGGGAAAAATGTAGCTCATCCATAAAGATGTTGACATACAGAACACCAGTGTGACCCATTTTTGAGTACTGCTCAAGTATTTGAGATCCACACCAGGTCAGATTAAAGGAAGATATCAAATCAGTTCAGAGGCGTGCTGCTAGATTTGTTAGCAGTTGTTTCAAGCAGCATGCAAGCATAACAGAGATGCTTCATGAACTCAAAAGAGAATTCCTGGAGAGAAGATGCTTTTTTTTCATAAGGCAATATTGCAGAAATTCAGAGGCCGAGGCTGGCTGCAGAACGATGCTGCCTCCTCCAGTGTGCATTTCTAGTAAAGGCCACAAAGATAAGATGTTAGAAATTGGGGCTCTTACAAAGGCTTTTAGACAGTCATTTTTGCCCCACTCTGTTTGCAAATGGAAAAAGAAAGGTAATGACTAATAGTGATGCAAGATGACCTCTGTCATGCACCACATGATGCCTTGTAGAATAAGTATGTAAATGTAGAGAAAAATGGATACACATACTACCAATGCAATTCTATTCTAGCATTTTCTTACATTGCTAGTTAGACAGGGCAAGGTAATGTAAAGGCCAGTGGAGGAAAACTGAAAAGATATTTGAGAATGATACAACGAGACATACAGTAGTCCATTATAGGTTACACAGGTCCCTTTTCTTTAAAGAAAGACAGTGGTTTTTTCAGAGCCTGTTAGAAGTTTCAAGGTGTAATCTGTTTAGGATTCACACACATTTCATAAATAGAGTGGGGTTGTCTCATCTTCTGCTTTGGACATATACAATGGTTGTATTATCTCCACCCACAAGTTCTACAAAAAATCAAAAGGAGCTATAAATTTCATATGGGTCCATTGCAGACCTTTCCATTACTCACTTTCTAGCTGCTAGTCTCACATGTTACCCTTTTCCTAGTAAAATACACATTCTGAAGCTGCTGCCACAATTAATGCAAGTGCAGCAGTAGCAGATCCATGATATATATGCATAATGGACTTTTATAGCTTTCCAAACTAAATGAACATTGTAATGTATGAGACACTGAGATGTCAGACATTGAAGTGGGTGTCCAGAATGGCTACTTTGGGAGGAGATTACAGGCTGGAGGCCAGTATAGGAGATTTGAACCAAAATACAATTGAATAGGAAGATGGAGCTATGGCGTTTTACATCAAGTTCTGGTGGAGACCGGCCATGGAACACAGAGCCGGAGGCTCTATCTCCTAAGAGTGTCATCTGTTCTACTTGAAAGCTGGATACTAAGAGAGTGTCACCTCTGTGCTTTGCTCTCCACAACCACCCAGTGATCGTATACATAACTCCCTCTCATGTCTCCCCATTGGCTAGTCAGTAGCATGGGCATGCAGCATGTTCAGCAGAGAGCTGGAAGGGTGACATGATTCTAAAACTTCAGCAACTAACAAAATATGTGGCGCAGTGGCAGCTTTGCACAGTTCTCGGCATATAGACACTGCAGTGAATGGTGCTTGGAGCATGTTTGATAGTCCTAATGGGAAACAATAGTATGAAATTAAAAAAAAAATTATGACAAAGTCTCTAAAATATTCTTGACTGGCTGGCACACTGTATAATAACGACCCTATACTTTTCAAGTTCATATCAGGGATATGAACTCGCAGTTCAGCAAACCAATAAAATCTCAACTTTCCAAATATGATTTATGTATCTAAAACTGTTGTGCAAGAACATTAAGTTTTGGTACACATCTGCAAACTTGAAGTTCCTGTGTAGGCTCATTCATGCTGAGTGTGGCCTTGATTATTTCTCCACCCAGACACCTTCTAAAAACAGTTCACAAAATACTTATATTTCTCCGTACAAAGTAGAACTAAATATTTATTTCTCATCATAATAACTCACAACAGAAGAGATCTGCAAGACAAGAAAGCATCTGAAACAAGCAACAATTATGTTGCATCCTTGAGAAAAACTGAGATAACTGGCATGAAACAAGTTACTTACTTGTTGTGTATTTCACAGCTAACAAGCAACTGAGATACAGTCAGCACATATTTCAGACTTAACGTACAGATAAAGAATAAAGAAATGTAGTTGAAAATAAGAATGCTGACAAAGTTAGAATACCTAGAAGCTTCCAGTTTAAATGAAAATGTTATCGGAAAAACTAAAACTGACTTTTTACATTCTTATTTTTAACTATATTTTTGTGACGTGTGTCATTTATATGGAAGTTTCCCACTTAATTGCCATTAACAAAATGAATACAAGATAGTACACAATAAATTATCATTTTTATCTTTCAAATAAGATTTTTTTTCATTTTGTGTGATTTTGAATTTTTCAGTCTGCGTGTCTTGGAAAGCATAAAACAAAAAGCCAAAGCTGTTTAACAAGGTTAGAACATATTTCTTCCAATTGTTGTTGTTGTTGATTTATTAAAAAAGTAAAAAACAAAATGATAGGCTTTAGTGATAAATATGACGTTTACAGGGTATTGGAAAACTAATAACTGAAAAGAATCAATTTCTGACAGACTAATTTTATTGGAAAAATGGTGGCAGAACACGCACATAAAAGAAGGTTTTAATGAGGCAAGCTTTTGGAGGCAGTGGCTCCTTCTTCAGGCAGAAGGGTTGACAGGGAAGGAAGAGAGGTGAAGGAAAAGGACTAGAGGTGTAGGAAAAGGGGTAGATTTCAGAAAAGTCACCCAGAACCATGGGTCTGGGGAGACTTACCGCATGGGATGAGTCTTTCTGGGTGACTTTCCCAAAATCCATCCCTTTTCCTAGACCTCACTAGTCCTTTTCCTTCACACCTCTTCGTTCTCCTTCAACCCTTCTTCGTGAAGAAGGAGGCACTGGCTCGAGAAGCTTGCTTGATTACAACCTTCTTTTATGTCTGTGTTCTGCTGCCACTTGGTGAGTAGATTTTTTACCTATCCAATTAAATTAATAATTGAAAAGTTGACTCTTGAATGAAGAGTAGTGTTATGACAAATGTTCCAGATGTATTAAGCGATTCCTCAATAAAAACGTATAATGAATTACAAGTCTGAAACTGCAACAAATAGTGCCAGTTTTCAAACAGTTAGAAGTTTTGCTTAGCTGCTTTTTATGTCAAGGAGTGTCAATGGTTATAGAATTTTGTCAATGAACTATAACAGATTTTGTCAACATAAGTGGAAGATTCTCTGTTTATAAATTACTGACAGGGAAGCAAAGCTTGATGAGTAGTTAGAATGGTGTTTTATGTTTTCTGGTATATTTCTTTTGTGCAGGCTGCAGTCAATCCTTAATACATATGGCACGAGAACTGGACATACTTATTGCCTGTGATGATGTATATAACTTACTATATTATGGCAGTAAAGAGTATCCTCCTAAAAGATTGTTTGCTTATGATACTGAAATGGATGGTTATGAGGGAGGCCATGTTATATCAAACTGCAGTGTTTCTAAGATTATGGCTCCAGCACTGAGAGTTGGCTGGCTTGAAGCTCCACCTAGACTGACAAACATCTTACGAGAATCGTAAGTTTCCACAGCATCTCATTTTATTTGGACTACAGTAAGACATTTCTTTTGTTAGATTTACCAGTTGAAACAATAAAAATGTGTTTGTATTAACAGTTTATAAGTATTTAAAGTTTTACTTACAGTATAGCTTGTTCCTTGAAATCTTCAGAGGATTGCAAGATATCTGTACCTTGCTGCCCTAAAATGTCATTGTAGCATCTCTATCTTCTGGTTTACACGGGCAAAACAATATTCAGCTTCTCTATTTAATACCATGCAGGCACTTTTATGGTGTAAAGTACTTGAAGACCATTGAGTAGTGTTACTTGAGCACCTGCACTTCTGTTGCAAGTCTCTGTTTCTCTAAGTGCATTCTGCTGTGAAGCTCATCTTATCAATATCAGACTGATTATTTGTTTTTGTTAAAATCACTGAAAGATGATTACACAGAGCATTAAGTTTTCTAATGGCAGGTGGTACCCAGCCAGAAACCACCACCCTTATTGATCAGGTCCTCAGTCAGTCACATTTGCTTATATTTTACAATTACAGAAAACCAAAAGTTCATTTTATGAGCCACAATTTGCTTCTTAGCTGTGTCTTCTGTAAATATTACATCCTTTACCAATCACATTTATTTTGCCAAAATCTGTTTCTTCAAAAATTGTTTTAAATTAATTTGTAATCTAAATTAATAAAACTTCTGTAATTGAATTCAGACTGCATGTTCTTCCATCATGTTTCTAGAAGCAAAGTTTTAAATACACTGTTGAAGTGTTTAAATTTCTTGTACTAAAGTTACTGTGAAACTTCTGATCACTAACCTTGCCCTTAGGTTCTTTATAATAAAACAAAAATGTCTGATAGTACAGCTTTATTAGCTGCTGAAGTTAAAAATTTGTCAAATCAGTTGTAAAATTTATTCTTCTAAGTGACTTCAAAATTCTAATTAAGCTCAACATATCCTGAATGCAAAATTATTTTGAGCCTGTTTAATGCTATGGATTGCAATGGAATTGTCATCTTCTCCAGTTTCTTTAGTGGGTTTTCACTGTTCACTGCTTCTGTCATTGCAAGCAACAATTTTCTTCTTCTTCTTCTTCTTCTTCTTCTTCTTCTTCTTCTTCCCCAACTCAGCTTTCCTATGTAGTGGTATTGGCTGTCTTTGGTGAAGTGATTTGTCACAGTTGTCCTAAATACATTGCCTCTGAAAAGTCATCAAAGCATTAGCCAATAAGTGTGTTTTCAATCACGTGGACAAATCTTCATATTTAATGTTTTTTGAACTTTAAATACATAAAAATAACACACATTTAGTGAGAATATTGACCATAAATGCTATTTAAATGTTATAATCAATCAGAATAACAGTAATCTGAGCTATATTTGTAGCATAGGAAAATAGCCTATTGTTTCAGTGAAACTGACTGGACTTTTCTTTCAGTTCTGATTTTCTCAGTATCCTGATTAAGTCTGATGGAATCTGTGCAGCACTATCATAAGTATTCTCCTGTATACTACTATTACCAAGGGATGTTTGTGCAGATTTTGTTGAAACTGAATGAAAATCTGTCTCAGAACGGATGAAGCCCAAGTAGTGGTAATTTCAGTTGTGACTTACAAATGGTCCATTTTGTTATATCCTTATCTACAGTCAGCTTGCTCATTCGCTGGATTAATTTTTTCATGTTGTTGTTGATAGATTACATGAATATGTTGAACACAATGGAGGAAAGGCTGTAGGGACTGTAGTTTCTTAATGTCTTCTGCCTATCCTTTATTATGTAATTGGATAATTACAACACTATTCCTATTTTGGGAATTGTCACTGTACAGGCACTCTGTAAATGATTTTGCAAGTTCCTTTTGTATTACATTGCCTGCAGCTTTAACTGTTCCTATTGAAACACCAACTCAAGGCTCAAATGACTTATACACTCCATCTAGCATTATTTCCAGAATGTCTTATTATGATTATTGATTATCTTTGTTTCTGCTTCATATCTTGGATTAGTCAGACATTCAAAGAAATTTTGAAATGCTTCAACACTTTTCTCTCTGTTCTTAATTACTTAAACGAAGAAATGTTGACCACCCAACACGCAATCCTGTTTTGTCTTCACTATACTTTCATTGGTTTCAGTAATATTGTCTCATATTTGAATTGTCACTTCCACATCCTCTTGAAATATTTTTGAACAGTTTTATTTGATTCAGTGTATTCTAGCTTGTTCTTACTATTATTTGGCAGAAAGTCTCTTTAGTAAGTGCCTTGTTCCATTTGACAGTTTTCTTTCTTGGACTGTCTTTGCATCTGCAACATTTTTTTCTGCTTTTACAACATGCTGAACATGTTGTTGGATATAGTCCAGTATACTTCATATTCATAAATTAATTTATATAATCTACATTTGTGATTTCCTGCATAATCAGTCTTTTTCTTTCATGCTTTGTAAGTATCTTTGTTCTGCATCTTACAAGCCTTACAATAACTCAGAGTACTATAGTGATTTAAGTCTGTCACATCCTGTACAATTTATTGTATGGTAGTATATAGTTAGTTTCATTTTTAATTTAATTTGGTTCTCTTCAAGTCCAATTTTATACACTCCTGGAAATTGAAATAAGAACACCGTGAATTCATTGTCCCAGGAAGGGGAAACTTTATTGACACATTCCTGGGGTCAGATACATCACATGATCACACTGACAGAACCACAGGCACATAGACACAGGCAACAGAGCATGCACAATGTCGGCACTAGTACAGTGTATATCCACCTTTTGCAGCAATGCAGGCTGCTATTCTCCCATGGAGACGATCGTAGAGATGCTGGATGTAGTCCTGTGGAACGGCTTGCCATGCCATTTCCACCTGGCGCCTCAGTTGGACCAGCATTCGTGCTGGACGTGCAGACCGCGTGAGACGACACTTCATCCAGTCCCAAACATGCTCAATGGGGGACAGATCCGAAGATCTTGCTGGCCAAGGTAGTTGACTTACACCTTCTAGAGCACGTTGGGTGGCACGGGATACATGCGGACGTGCATTGTCCTGTTGGAACAGCAAATTCCCATGCTGGTCTAGGAATGGTAGAACGATGGGTTCGATGACGGTTTGGATGTACCGTGCACTATTCAGTGTCCCCTCGACGATCACCAGAGGTGTATGGCCAGTGTAGTAGATCGCTCGGTGTTGGCCCTGTGTGCCTCGGTCGTATGCAGTCCTGATTGTGGCGCTCACCTGCACGGCGCCAAACATGCATACGACCATCATTGGCACCAAGGCAGAAGTGACTCTCATCGCTGAAGTCAACATGTCTCCATTCGTCCCTCCATTCACGCCTGTCGCAACACCACTGGAGGCTGGCTGCACGATGTTGGGGCGTGAGCGGAAGATGGCCTAACGGTGTGCGGGACCGTAGCCCAGCTTCATGGAGACGGTTCCGAATGGTCCTCGCCGATACCCCAGGAGCAACAGTGTCCCTAATTTGCTGGGAAGTGGCAGTGCGGTCCCCTACGGCACGGCGTAGGATCCTACGGTCTTGGCGTGCATCCGTGCGTCGCTGCGGTCTGGTCCCAGGTCGACGGGCACGTGCACCTTCCGCCGACCACTGGCGACAACATCGATGTACTGTGGAGACCTCACGCCCCACGTGTTGAGCAATTCGGCGGTACGTCCACCCGGCCTTCCGCATGCCCACTATACGCCCTCGCTCAAAGCCCGTCAACTGCACATACGGTTCACGTCCACGCTGTCGCGGCATGCTACCAGTGTTAAAGACTGCGATGGAGCTCCGTATGCCACGGCAAACTGGCTGACACTGACGGCGGCGGTGCACAAATGCTGCGCAGCTAGCGCCATTCGACGGCCAACACCGCGGTTCCTGGTGTGTCCGCTGTGCCGTGCGTGTGATCATTGCTTGTACAGCCCTCTCGCAGTGTCCGGAGCAAGTATGGTGGGTCTGACACACCGGTGTCAATGTGTTCTTTTTTCCATTTCCAGGAGTGTATTTATCATCTGACGAGGTAATTCTACAAATTGCACTACTTTGAGTTAAATATTGTGGAAGCATTCTTTAGCTTTTTTCCTTCTTTTGCACTGAAATCGCCCCTCATCCTGTAGTGGGATTTTTGTGTCATTTATCACCATCTGTACATCTTTGCATACAGCTTCTGCCTACTCATCAAAACAAAGAAAAGGTGGTACATGTTTCCATGGTAGATCTTTTATTTGTTTTTAAAATAGGTGTTGCTGTTCTATTAGATTCCTTCAATATCTGTGATATTGTTTACAATTTGACATTGAATTTCCTCAGTGCTCATGTGACCATATTTGTACATATAATTTTATTTTGCTAATGATAATCTCCCTATATTACAGTTGAGGTCATTTATCTCCTCTTGCCACTCCACTAACCGGACTGCAGATCCTAAAGTTCTGCAGTTTATTGTTAATAAATAAAATATAGCGAAAGCTGTTGGATTTCTGAGGTATTTGTTATGGTTTATTCCCCCAAATTCCATGTAGCAAGAAGATGCAGGCACAGTAATAGCTGGGCCTGTCCCATGGCTTGAAGCCATTGCCTGAATTCTCTCAGCCCACCACTACAGATATTACTTCACCTGGGCTGGAATTATGATGACACAGAAACTTTTATGTCTTAGCGAGGTCTGTGACAGCCCTGCAAGTGATACTCTAACCTGCCAGTGCCCACAGAGTTTGATTAATGACACATGAACAGTGTTAAAACTCAACAAAGCTATGACAACACTGGTATCAGCTTGGACCTGAGCACTCCTGGAGATGAGCCTGGGATTAACGTGACCATTCCCTATAGTGATTATGAATCTCATCTATATTGTCATTTGGCATTGAGTCAACCTTTGTCATACATAGTATATTTGATTGAAAAGGCTGCAAACTTTTGACTTAACACATTTTCAATCTAAAGGCAGGAATTATTTTGAAGTGTCTCAAAATATGTTGTGAATACCTTAGCTGTAATTTATATATGATATATGCACTCTGCACTATGTAAGGTGTTTCAAAAAGAATGATCTGATTTTGGACAGTAATAAATATGAAACATGGAAGATGGGACATGGGAAATGTGTTGTCTCAGGTTGCAGTGAGAAGTAAGATGGCATCCACTCAACAGAAGGTGTTTTGGATGCTGCAGTTTGTGAAGAGTCTGTTTATTTCAGTCCAATGTGGTTCTCATCAGCATTTTGGCAGTGATCCACCTACACCCCAAAACATTCATCATTGGTATTGCCAATTTCAGGAGACAACATGTTTGTGTGAAGGTAGTCCAGGTTGACCTCACACTTCTGATGACATAGTGGAAAGAATTCAGCAAATATGTAAGCAGAGTCCAGAAAGTGTACTTGCCATGAAAGTGGAGAATTGGCGATGCCTCGTACGACTATCTGGTGAGCGTTAAGGTGTCGTTTGGTTTATAAACCATACGGACTACAATTATAAGCTGGGGAATGTGCAGGGACGAGACAGTGAGAGGATAGGCCAGCTAGGTGCAGTCGGAAGGTTAGACGGAAGGCAGGGGAGATAATATTGTTACATTTCTACCACAGTTACTTTTCAGTGACAAAGCAACATTTCATGTCAGCAGTTAATTAAACCTATGTAACGTATGTATATGTGGACTCCAGAACCCTCCTGACATTATTGAGAACAAAAGAGACATCTAAAGGGAATTTTTTTTGTGCCATTTCTCGTAGAAAAAGGATATGGTCCCTTCTTTTTTGAGGAAAACACAGTAACTGGGATGAGCTATCTTAAAATGCTGCAGAAATGGCTTCTTCCATGACTTCAGGAGGACTCGGACAACTTCATTTTCCAACAGGACAGAGTTCCACCATACTGGCACAACAGCATATGTCAATTTCTCATTGACACACTGCCCCAACACTGGATATTGCACATGGAACCTCAAGACACTGCCTTGCTTTCTTAGCCTCCAAGGTCATCAGACGTGACCCCATGTGTTTTTTCTTATGGGGATATGTGAAGGAAAGTGTGTTCATCTTCCCTTTACCTCATGACATAGAAGAAGTGAAGAACAGCCAGACGTTTGTGCTGCTGCTGCTGCTGTTAGACACACAAAGCATTTGTAATAGCATAGCTAAAACTTTTAAGATGTTCTGAATATTTTGCAATTTATTCCATGTTTGTAGTATGTTTTTATCAGTAAATATGGAGCTTTGAAATCAGGCCGTTCTTTGTGAAACACCCTCTACTTTATTATGACCATATCTTAGAACTCATTGATGTTTAATAATCCCAAAAAGTTTTTGTATGGGAAAGAAGAAAGTGAAATTTCAGTAAGAATTTACTCTAGTTAGTTGCAATATTATTATTTCATGCCTCTCTTCTGTTTTCAAGTGGTGTGTTAGTCAGTGGTGGAGGAGTCAATCAGTATATGGCGGGATTAATCACAAGTGCTATTAAACTTGGTACTCTAAAGAGTCATCTTAATGTACTGAAAAAGACATTTCAAGTAAGTATGTTCTCATCAGCCATCAGACATTAATGTCTGATTATTAAAAGTATTTTTAAATTTTCAGAATGATATTTCTATGTGACAAACATTTGTTAATGATCACTGCTTTTATTGAAAACATTTATCACAAACAAGATCACAAAAAATTTACTTCTTGAATAAAAATTATATAAAAATGTTGTGCTCATATTATGAGAAGGACAGTTGCTACACACCATATTGCGGAGATGCTGAGTCGCAAATAGGCATCACAAAAAGACTGTCACAAAATAAGCTTTCGGCCTACAAGGCTTTTGTCAAAAATACACATACACTCTCTCTCTCTCTCTCTCTCTCTCTCTCTCTCTCTCTCTCTCTCTCTCTCTCTCTTGAATTGCACGTGCTCTCACACAAATGCAACTTGCACACACGTGATCACAGTCTCTGGCAGCTGAAGCCAGATTGCAAGCAGCAGGAGCAATGCATGATGGGAGAGGCAAGTGGATGGGCATAAGGAGGAGGTTGGAGGGGGGGGGGAGGGGGAGAGGAGGAGGGATAGCAGGGTAGGGGTGAGAATGGTGAAGTATTGCTGGGGAATGTGCAGGGACGAGACGGAGAGAGAATAGGCCAGCTAGGTGCAGTTGGGAGGTTAGACGGAGGGCAGGGGAGATAATAATGTTACAGTCCATCCTGGATTTTCAATTTTTCTTATATTAGTAATATAAAGCTTTTAAGCTGTTGTCCTATTACCCTTTCCTGTCACAGGTTCCCCCTGCCCCCCCCCCCCCCCCCCCATCATTTTGTTAATGTGTGGGGTGCATAGGGAGTGAATTCATAACCTTTGTTGGTAGGAAGCTATGCTGCCAGATTCAGGAAGCTCTGTGTCTGTCACACATTAACTCTGTAAGTAACATATACAGAACAGAGACTGGGTATTTTATTTGTTCTACAAAGCATCATTGTGACAATTATTAATTTCTTTAATGACTGTGCCAGTGCTGTACACACAACTGTGCACGCAACACATACCATACTACACAATAAACACTCCAGCATGCAAGACTTGTCCCACAGCGGCTCACTCTGACATGTACTACTGTGCAACACATGTTGCATGTTGGCAAATGCTAAATCATTATTGAGACCAGAAATAGAGCAATGCACTTCCACATACTTCATTAAATTGACACAAACCTGGAACACACATCACACATAAACCCAGAAATGTCAAGTGTGCTTTTTTTTTCTAGCATATAATATTCAACAAAATTCCGTTGAACAGCAAAGTGATAGCAGTGTTTTACCCTTAAAATTACTTTGCACTATTTACCAGAACTTAATTATTTTATGTTTTCTTACTGTTGATGCACTGAAAATTCTCTGTGCGCGTTATGCCTGGCACCTTAGCAAGGACACCGTCACAGTCAACAATGACACCAGAGTGGTATTCCATTTCTAAAACAATTGTAAATTGTGTCAGTATGACGAAGGTATATATTGGAATGAGTAAACTGTATAATTCAGGCTTAGTTACATAGTAATTTATTTGAACAGATTTAACTGACTGAGTATAGTTAATGACCGTGTTTCCTCTATGTCATTGCTTTTGTAAGATCTGATCATGGCTGTAAAGCTGGAAACAGACACATGTTCTAATAAACTGAAAAGTGATTGCACTTCAATTAAAATAACTTTGCAGTTAACAAATGTATTTGGTGGAGAGTGAGGTTTCTGGCTTTTACACATTGTGACACCTATCCATGTAGTCAAAGTTGTGCACAAACCATAAAACACAAGAACCCCTTGCAGCCTGCCTTTTTGGCCCACTCTTGCACCTTGGAGCATGTATCTACTGCCTGTTGCTGTTCAGAGCAGGCAACACAATGAAATGGTGAACCGAAGAGATGACTGTGATTTGCACATACACAGCCCCCACTGCTCAGTTCAGTAAAACGCAATCACAAAGTTGTTTCAATGATAGTATAAGACTGCAAATTCTACCATTTTTTCAGATATCAATGTTACAGGTCTCCTGCAAATGTAAAAGCAACTCCATTTCATACTGGAATGAGTTTTCCAACACCAAATTTCATATGTAAGAAGTTGTTCATGCAGGAGCATCATACAGACATACTGTTGTTAGACCATCACAGAATCCCTTATGAGGACATGATAATAGGCATTCCTGGCATAGAAGAGCAACTGCAAGAGTTGAAAACAAATAAGTCATCAGGTTCAGATGGAATCCCAATTTGCTTTCCCAAAGAGTACTCCAAGACATTAGATAAGCCTCCTTCCCTCCCTCCCCCCCCTACCCCCCACCCCTCACATAGCTTCTATTTATTATGAGTCTCCTGCCCAGCTCAAACTCCCAAGTGTCTGAAAAAAAAGTGCACAAGGCTAAGAGAGAGACTTGCAAAGTTACAGAAAAATATTCTTAATGTCAGTTTGTTGCAGAATTCTTGAGCATATTCTCAGTTTGAATATATTAAATTTCCCTGAAACCAAAAAGGCAAAACTTGGCTTGCCCTTTTCTCACATGATACACTGCAAACTATGGGTGGTGGTGGTGGTGGTGGTGGTGGTGGTGGTGGTGGTTAGTGTTTAACGTCCCGTCGACAACGAGGTCATTAGACATGGAGCGCAAGCTCGGGTTATGGAAGGATTGGGAAGGAAATCGGCCGGCCCTTTCAAAGGAACCATCCCGGCATTTGCCTGAAATGATTTCGGGAAATCACGGAAAACCTAAATCAGGATGGCCGGAGACGGGATTGAACCATCGTCCTCCCGAATGCGAGTCTAGTGTGCTAACCACTGCGCCACCTCGCTCGGTTATGGGTGAAGGGCAACAGGCAGATTCTGTATAGATTTCTGACAAGTGTGTGACATAGTGCCCCACAGCAGACTGTTAACAAAGATATGAGCATACAGTATAGGTTCCCATATTTATGAGTGGTTCAAAAACTCAAGTAATAGAACCCATTATGTTGTCCTCAATTGTGAGTGTTTGTCAGGTACAAGGGTATTGTCAGGAGAGCTCAGGGAGGTGTGATAGGACTGCTGATATTCTTGATATAATGAAGTTCAAACACGGTATTAGTAATGTGCTGCTTGACACACTCATGTTGATTAAATAACTAAGCGTAATGTCACAAAGGTATATGAAATGGAATAAGCATGTAAGGGTTGTAGTAGGCAAGGCGAATGGTAGAGTTCAGTTTATTGGGAAAATTTTAGGAAAGTGTGATTCATTTGTGAAGGAGACCACATATAGAACACTAGTGTGACCCATTTTTGAATACAGCTAAAGTATACACCAGGTCAGGTTAATGAAAGACATTGAGGCAGTTCAGAGGTGGGCTACTGGATTTGTTATTGGTAGGTTCGATCGACATGCAAGTATTACAGAGATGCTTTGGGAACTCAAAAGAGAATCCCCAGAGGGAAGGTAATGTTTTATTCCAGGGACATTGTTGAGAAAATTTAGAGAACTGACATTTGAAGCTGACTGCAGAACAATTCTACTGCCTCCAACATACATTTCACATAAGGACCACAAAGATAAGATGTGAGAAATTGAGGCTTGTACAGATGCATATAGAGAGTAATTTTTCCCTCGCTTTATTTGTGAGTGGAACAGGACAGGAAGGTTTATCTGTTTAGCAAGAGTAATAGAAGGCAGATTTCAGACTACCTAACAGATCAAAACGAAAATTTATGTTCCGACACTGACAATGTTGAGTGTTTATCGAAAAAGTTTAAGGCAATTGTAAAATGTGTTTTAGAGAGGTACATGCCGAGTAAAACTGTGAGGGGCGGGAAAAACCCACCGTGGTTAAAGAACAAAGTTAGGAAACTACTGCGGAACCAAGGAGAGCTTCACTCCAAGTTTAAACGCAGCCAAAACCTCTCAGACAAACAGAACCTAAACGATGTCAAAGTTAGCTTAAGGAGGGCTATGCGTGAATCATTCAGTGAATTCGAAAGTAAAATTCTATGTACCGACTTGACAGAAAATCCTAGGAAGTTCTGGTCTTACGTTAAATCAGTAAGTGGCTCGAAACATCATACCCAGACACTCCGGGATGATGATGGCATTGAAACAGAGGATGACACGCGTAAAGCTGAAATACTAAACACCTTTTTCCAAAGCTGTTTCACAGAGGAAGACCGCACTGCAGTTCCTTCTCTAAATCCTCGCACAAACGAAAAAATGGCTGACATCGAAATAAGTGTCCAAGGAATAGAAAAGCAACTGAAATCACTCAACAGAGGAAAGTCCACTGGACCTGACAGAATACCAATTCGATTCTACACAGAGTATGCGAAAGAACTTGCCCCCCTTCTAACAGCCATGTACCGCAAGTCTCTAGAGGAACGTAAGGTTCCAAATGATTGGAAAAGAGGTAGTCCCAGTCTTTAAGAAGGGTTGTTGAGCAGAAGCGCAAAACTATAGACCTATATCCTTGACGTCGATTTGTTGTAGAATTTTAAAACATGTTTTTTGCTCGAGTATCATGTCGTTTTTGGAAACCCAGAATCTACTCTGTAGGAATTAACATCGATTCTGGAAACAGCGATCGTGTGAGACCCAACTCACTTTATTTGTTCATGAGACCCAGTAAATAATAGATACAGATTTGTTCTGTCTGGTTCATATTAGGTGAATTTAATGGCAAAGACATCAACAAGAAATCACAATCGTACTACTTAAACCACTGTAGCACTATAGCACAAAAATCTGTTGGAAGATGCCATTGCAGTTGGGGAAGACATAAAGCATGAAGGGACACATACAAGTGGTTCAAAATACAAACAACTTTGTTTCTGCCATTTTTTCTCCAACATTTGGGGCTTTAATGAAACAGATTGGTTATACATGTATCATACAAAGTATTTTCCATTGCTGGCCACTACTTTCTTCCATCTTTCGGGCTGTGTACAAATCCCGCATCAAAAAAATTGTTCATCTTTTGAAGGGGTCCATGAATCAATCCAATTTGTGACTTCTTCATGAGATTGGAAGTGTTCGTCAGCCAGGCCATGTGCCATTGATCTAAACAGGTAATAGTCAGAGGGAGCAGTGTCTGGAGAATACGGTGGGTGGGGTAGGACTTCCCATTTTAACGTTTCCAAGTACATTTGACCTCTTTTGCAACATGGGATCGAGCATTCTTGTGCTGCAAAATCACTTTATCGTGCCTCTCACTGTATTGTGGCCATTTGTCTTCTAATGCTCTGCTCAAACACATTAATTGTGGTCGATAACGAGCACCTATGATTGTTTCACTTGGTTTTCACACCTCATAGTACATGATGCCGAGCTGGACCCATCTAATGCAGAGCATGATCTTGGAGCTATGAATATTCGGTTTGTCTGTCGATGTGGAAGCATGGCCGGGATATCCCCATGATTTTTTGCATTTAGGATTATTGTAATGAACTCATTTTTCATCCCTCGTCACAATACGATGCAGAAATCCCTTCCATTTTTGCCTCTGAAGCATATTTTCACAAAAAAACAAACGCCGTTCAATGTCTCTTGGTTTCAGCTCACTCGGGATCCAAGTTCCTTCTTTCGGAATCATGCCCATAGCAATGATCAACGACATGAGGATGCAGAAGGCAATGGAAACCACTGCATTAAAGACACGTAACGTGTATCCACAGTACATGTGGCCTGTAATTGTAGAAGTGTCATGATGATCTCTCCATGGGCAAAAGATTCCGGAATAGTCCCCCATTCAGATCTCCGGGAGGGGACTGCCAAGGGGGAGATTACCATGAGAAAAAGATTGAATTATCAACGAAAGGGTAATGTTCTACGAGTCGGGGTGTGGAATGTCAGAAGCTTGAACGTGGTAGGGAAACTAGAAAATCTGAAAAGGAAAATGCAAAAGCTCAATCTAGATATAGTAGGGGTCAGTGAAGTGAAGTGGAAGGAAGACAAGGATTTCTGGTCAGATGAGTATCGGGTAATATCAACACCAGCAGAAAATGGTATAACAGATGTAGGATTCGTTATGAATAGGAAGGTAGGGCAGAGGGTGTGTTACTGTGAACGGTTCAGTGACCGGGTTGTTCTAATCAGAATTGACAGCAGACCAACACCGACAACGATAGTTAAGGTATACATGCCGACGTCGCAAGCTGAAGATGAACAGATAGAGAAAGTGTATGAGGATATTGAAAGGGTAATGCAGTATGTAAAGGGGAACGAAAATCTAATAGTCATGGGCGACTGGAATGCAGTTGTAGGTGAAGGAGTAGAAGAAAATGTTACAGGAGAATATGGGCTTGGGACAAGGAATGAAAGAGGAAAAAGACTAATTGAGTTCTGTAACAAGTTTCAGCTAGTAATAGCGAATACCCTGTTCAAGAATCACAAGAGGAGGAGGTATACGTGGAAAAGGCCAGGAGATACGGGAAGATTTCAGTTAGATTACATCATGGTCAGACAGAGATTCCAAAATCAGATACTGGATTGTAAGGCGTACCCAGGAGCAGATTTAGACTCAGATCACAATATACACTCCTGGAAATTGAAATAAGAACACCGTGAATTCATTGTCCCAGGAAGGGGAAACTTTATTGACACATTCCTGGGGTCAGATACATCACATGATCACACTGACAGAACCACAGGCACACATAGACACAGGCAACAGAGCATGCACAATGTCGGCACTAGTACAGTGTATATCCACCTTTCGCAGCAATGCAGGCTGCTATTCTCCCATGGAGACGATCGTAGAGATGCTGGATGTAGTGGATGTAGTCCTGTGGAACGGCTTGCATGCCATTTCCACCTGGCGCCTCAGTTGGACCAGCGTTCGTGCTGGACGTGGAGACCGCGTGAGACAACGCTTCATCCAGTCCCAAACATGCTCAATGGGGGACAGATCCGGAGATCTTGCTGGCCAGGGTAGTTGACTTACACCTTCTAGAGCACGTTGGGTGGCACAGGATACATGCGGACGTGCATTGTCCTGTTGGAACAGCAAGTTCCCTTGCCGCTCTAGGAATGGTAGACCGATGGGTTCGATGACGGTTTGAATGTACCGTGCACTATTCAGTGTCCCCTCGACGATCACCAGAGGTGTACGGCCAGTGTAGGAGATCGCTCCCCACACCATGATGCCGGGTGTTAGCCCTGTGTGCCTCGGTCGTATGCAGTCCTGATTGTGGTGCTCACCTGCACGGCGCCAAACACGCATACGACCATCATTGGCACCAAGGCAGAAGCGACTCTCATCGCTGAAGACGAGACGTCTCCATTCGTCCCTCCATTCACGCCTGTCGCGACACCACTGGAGGCGGGCTGCACGATGTTGGGGCGTGAGCGGAAGACGGCCTAACGGTGTGCGGGACCGTAGCCCAGCTTCATGGAGACGGTTGCGAATGGTCCTCGCCGATACCCCAGGAGCAACAGTGTCCCTAATTTGCTGGGAAGTGGCGGTGCGGTCCCCTACGGCACTGCATAGGATCCTACGGTCTTGGCGTGCATCCGTGGGTCGCTGTGGTCCGGTCCCAGGTCGACGGGCACGTGCACCTTCTGCCGACCACTGGCGACAACATCGATGTACTGTGGAGACCTCACGCCCCACGTGTTGAGCAATTTGGCGGTACGTCCACCCGGCCTCCTGCATGCCCACTATACGCCCTCGCTCAAAGTCCGTCAACTGCACATACGGTTCACGTTGACGCTGTCGCGGCATGCTACCAGTGTTAACGACTGCGATGGAGCTCCGTATGCCACGGCAAACTGGCTGACATTGACGGCAGCGGTGCACAAATGCTGCGCAGGTAGCGCCATTCGACGGCCAACAACGCGGTTCCTGGTGTGTCCGCTGTGCCGTGCATGTGATCATTGCTTGTACAGCCCTCTCGCAGTGTCCGGAGCTAGTATGGTGGGTCTGACACACCGGTGTCAATGTGTTCTTTTTTCCATTTCCAGGAGTGTAGTAGTGATGAAGAGTAGGCTGAAGTTCAAGACATTAGTCAGGAAGAATCAATACGCAAAGAAGTGGGATACGGAAGTACTAAGGAATGACGAGATATGTTTGAAGTTCTCTAACACTGTAGATACAGCAATAAGGAATAGTGCAGTAGGCATTACAGTTGAAGAGGAATTGACGTCTCTAAAAAGGGTCATCACAGAAGTTGGGAAGGAAAACATAGGTACAGAGAAGGTAGCTGCGAAGAAACCAGGGGTAACAGAAGAAATACTTCAGTTGATTGATGAAAGGAGGAAGTACAAACATGTTCTGGGAAAATCAGGACTACAGAAATACTAGCCGCTGAGGAATGAAATAAATAGGAAGTGCAGGGAAGCTAAGACGAAATGGCTGCAGGAAAAATGTGAAGACATCGAAAAAGATATGATTGTTGGAAGGACAGACTCTAGCATACAGGAAAGTCAATACAATCTTTGGTGACATTAAAAGCAATGGTGGTAACATTAAGAGTGCAACGGGGATTCCACTGTTAAATGCAGAGGAGAGAGCAGATAGGTGGAAAGAATACATTGAAAGCCTCTATGAGGGTGAAGATTTGTCTGATGTGATAGAAGAAGAAACAGGAGTCGATTTAGAAGAGATAGGGGATCCAGTATTAGAATCGGAATTTAAAAGAGCTTTGGAGGACGTACGGTCAAATAAGGCAGAAGGGATAGATAACATTCCATCAGAATTTCTAAAATTATTGGGGGAAGTGGCAACAAAACGACTATTCACGTTGGTGTGTAGAAAATATGAGTCTGGCGGCACACCATCTGACTTTCGGAAAAGCATCATCCACACAGTTCCGAAAACGGCAAGAGCTGACAAGTGCGAAAATTATAGCACTATCAGCTTAACAGCTCATGCATCGAAGATGCTTACAAGAATAATATACAGAAGAATGGAAAAGAAAATTGAGAATGCGCTAGGTGATGATCAGTTTGGCTTTAGGAAAAGTAAGGCAACTCTGACGTTACGGCTAATAATGGAAGCAAGGCTCAAGAAAAATCAAGACACATTCATAGGGTTTGTCGACCTGGAAAAAGCATTCGACAATATAAATTGGTGCAAGCTGTTCGAGATTCTGAAAAAAGTAGGGGTAAGCTATAGGGAGCAACAGGTCATATACAATATGTAAAACAGCCAAGAGGGAATAATAAGAGTGGATGATCAAGAACGAAGTGCTCGTATTAAGAAGGGTTTAAGACAAGGCTGTAGCCTTTCGCCCCTACTCTTCAATCTGTACATCGAGGATGCAAAGATGGAAATAAAAGAAAGGTTCAGGAGAGGAATTAAAATACAAGGTGAAAGGATATTAATGATATGATTCGCTGATGACATTGCTATCCTGAGTGAAAGTGAAGAAGAATTAAATGATCTGCTGAATGGAATGAAAAGTCTAATGAGTACACAGTATGGTTTGAGAGTAAATCGGAGAAAGACGAAGGTAATGAGAAGTAGTAGAAATGAGAACAGCGAGAAACTTAACATCAGGATTTATGGTCACGAAGTCAATGAAGTTAAGGAATTCTGCTACCTAGGCAGTAAAATAACCAATGACGGAAGGAGCAAGGAGGACATCAAAAGCAGACTCGCTATGGCAAAAAAGGCATTTCTGGCCAAGAGAAGTCTACTAATATCAAATACCGGCCTTAATTTGAGGAAGAAGTTTCTGAGGATGTACGTCTGGAGTACAGCATTGTATGGTAGTGAAACACCGGCCTTAATTTGAGGAAGAAGTTTCTGAGGATGTACATCTGTAGTACAGCATTGTATGGTAGTGAAACATGGACTGTGGGAAACCCGGAACAGAAGAGAATAGAAGCATTTGAGATGTGGTGCTATAGGCGAATGTTGAAAATTAGGTGGACTGATAAGATAAGGAATGAGGATGTTCTACGCAGAATCGGAGATGAAAGGAATATGTGGAAAACACTGATAAGGAGAAGGGGCAGGATGATAGGACATCTACTAAGACATGAGGGAATGACTTCCATGGTACTAGAGGGAGCTGTAGAGGGGAAAAATTGTAGAGGAAGACAGAGATTGGAATACGTCGAGCAAATAATTGAGGACGTAGGTTGCAAGTGCTACTCTGAGATGAAGAGGTTAGCACAGGAAAGGAATTCGTGGCGGGCCGCATCAAACCAGTCAGTAGACTGATGACAAAAAAAAAAAAAGGCCTTGAGACATTTTGAAATGGCTTATTGTGTCACTTCCACTAATCATGCCCATTCTTCTTGACTTTGACGCGAGTCTTCATCCAGCAATGTCTGCAATTCTCTCTTCCACCATTATGCTGGTCTATGACGTTAAAATCACCATTCTTGAAGTGTTGAAATCACTCACAACACATTCTTTCACTAATAGCGCCCTTACCATATGTACCTGAGAGCATCTGAAGAGACATGGCCACTGTTTTCTTCATACTGAAACAAAACAGTAACATGATGTGAATTATGCTCGTAAACTGACATTTTCAATCAATGATGCAGACACAAATCAACTAATGTTGAATGAGGTTATGTTGACAGAGGTCCAAGCTAACTGCCTGACATCTGCGATCTGTTTCTTTCAACCGGTACTTACCGTTGTCGGCACCTATCGGCAAACAGTGGAAGCAAAGTTGTACAGCTTGTAATATTCATGTAATCCACAGCTGTTGTTGCACATTTGATTACTACCACACATCCCATGGAAGCCCAAGTGAATGTCCCCCTAGCATAATACTGTCCCCCATCAACTGGCATCCATGATGTAGTGCATGTTTCAAACAACAGTATACCCAGACATGACCGTCGACCTGGTGTAACTAGAAGTAAGGTTTATGCAAACAGGTGACACATTTCAATTTATCAACTGTCCCAACCTTGATGATCACATGCTCACTACAGTCACAATTGACAATGTTGTTAGGTTATCGTGAGAACATGCAGGAGCCATCTGGTGCAAAGCTGCATTTTCAATCATAATTGTTGAACGGTGTGATCCAAAATACTTACACCTGCTCCACGGTTGCACCTTGTCAGATCCGCCAGTATCTCCACCTGTTCTGCTTTGCAAAGCCTGCATACCTTTGTCCTCCACATTCTGTGATGAGATGTGGATATTTAAAACCTTGTCGCCTGTTTGTGGTTTCACCATACTTCATCCATTTTTCATAGATGCACGCAAGTAGCATGGAAGCAGTCAATGAGGTCTGCTATTTCCAAGTTGCACATTTCTTGTATGGGGCCGTAATAATCTACCTTTTGTCAGAGCTGCTAATGTCAGTGCATTTCCCCATTTGCCACCCCTATCTTTGCCAGAATGATCCCCATTTCCTTACTGTATTATGTGCCTGTAACACCATCACCTGGAATTCAATCTTATGGTGGGAATTGCTCATAATGTTATGGCTCATCTACATCTATAGACGCAATGCTAAATTGAGGGGCTACCAAAACACTTTCTTAGTTGTAAATTACAAGTAAGGACTCAATGAGCATAGATAAATATCCTTCTATACTTATCATCAGTTGACAAGAGTTGCTAGACATCAATAAAGCATAGCTATGGTTTATCTAAGTGAATGGAAGACAAAAATATTCATTGACCAGAACAAATCATCAAAGATATTAAAATAAAAACTCTGAACTCCTATTTTTCACTCGGGTACAGTCGGTTTTTATTTTATTATTATTATTATTTTTTTTAATTGAGCAACCTCCCTTTCAGTGCAATGTGCAAAATTTCCATTTTATGCCTGGTGTCCTAAACAGAGTGCATTCCCATAGACATGTGCCTCACAAACACTGGTTTCTTCTGCCAACACATGTGCTCCCTAAAACAGCTCTCAGATGGGCGTCCTGTTCGACCAATATAGTACTTGTCATAGTATTTGAAATTACCGGTACATTATACCCTCCAGAACTGAGATACACGTTATACTAAAACTTTTCACTTAACAGTGTTAGTCAATGAGATTTGAGTGAAGTTGATTACCCTATCGCAGAACTTATTTCTATTTCATCCTACTGTGCTGTGTGTACAGATTGTAAATAGTTTCAAAACTTTTAGCCACACACAATTGAATATCTTGTATGACAAGATTAAGTTGATACTTGGCCGAGACATTACGAAATGTTGGCGCTATGTGTGAAGCATCTGTCTTAAGCAAATATTTAATTTTATACAACTGTCATATTTGCATGTTCAAGTAACTGTTCACTTGTAGCTGCAACTGTTTGTGCTAATAGGGAAGTATTGGAAATGTTAATTTTAGGACATGTGACAGTGATGCCCAGAGCTTTTATTAAAGGTTATTTTAATGTCTTCTTTAGAAAATATCTGTCCAATTTTCAGAAGATTACAAACATCTACATTTGCCTGAGGCTGCATTTCATTTGCAAGCTAATACAGAGACATGAAATCCAAAATCGTCTTGATCACAGTATAAAGAAGCAGTTACGTAACAGGGTTCGGTTGTTGACCAACCTTTTTCATATTTAAACTTTAAGACATAATAATGTGCTCTAATTCCTAATCAAATTTGTATCATGAAGCCCATTGTCAAACAAATAACAAATTGCAACATACTCAGAATGTGCCCAACGCACTGCCAGCGTGATAGAAAGCCACCACAAGACTGGCCACTTTACTTCCCTGTGCACCTCTAGCAAGAGTTTCCAAACTAAACAAAATTGCATGGGTAAAGTTGCAATATAAGTACAATAGGAGAAAGAATACTTAGTATAACAGTTTGAAAAAATACAGAAAAATCCAAGTAACAAAGGCAGTATTTTTAAAATTCTAATGAAAGCAACCTATCTGAAACTTGCATGTGAATCCGCTCTTATAGAAATGTGTATTGCATACCATAATAACTTAAACGTGGAAATATAATTGCCCCATAAGTGAGGGAGTAAAAACATACCCCCACAGACACTTTTAGAACTCAAAATTAAAACTGACTGCAAACACGTAAGTACATAAATTACATAATGTAATTACAATTTTATTAAAATTTATGTGAGTGAATTTAAAATAAGTTGTGACTTTTGACAGTTTGGTACAGAGTGAGTGGAGGGAAGCTGCCGGCATGTGCCAAGTGCACAAATAGGTGGCAATAATGCCACACCCACTTTAGTTCATGGTTGTTAGCTGGCCACCACACAAACATTCTTTGGCAGTAAATAAATGGTAATACTGAACGGAGCAGTTAGATCAATGAATCTTTGATATGTACATGTACAGTGTAAGTGGAGCATCCCCAAAGAAAGAATCATCACTGTCCTCTTTCTCAGGCCTGGAACTGGTTCTTCTGCTGACTGAAATGACATTCTCTTCAATCTGTTTGTCCAACAGTCCTTCATGAATCCATGTCTCCTCATCTACCTTCTTGGTATGGCCGACAGCTCAAGACCAGTCCTGTGGCTAACATTTGCAATGGCTTCTTTTGTCAGCAGTTCATCCTCACTGAGTGTAAACTACTTGTGGTTTTTTGCCACATTATGTTTCACCTGGGTCTGTACATTCTCAAGCAGAATTAAATGAGCTTATGGAGTAAGCCTGATGTCCTTTAGTGTATAGCCAGTTCGTCAAACCAGAAATATGGAGTTTTTTGCTTTTACAGCGCTACGAGTTCCATTATCCCCACCTTATTCGTGCCAGGTTTAAATTTATCCAATGGAACATTTCTTTATGACCAGAGCAAAATATCCACTGTCTTCAACTGCATTGTCAGAGCTTTATCTATCATAACAGAGTGGTATGGCACATTGTCTATTACTGTTGTCGAATTTAGAGGAATTTTTTGCAGCAGAACTTTAGAAAACCACTCCATAAAAACTTTGGCATTCATTTCCTCATGATATTCGCCTCATTTCCTGGACTGAAACAGCAATAAAGATTTGGGAATGAAGCCTCAAGTACAGGCAGAATGACGGATGATTATCCTACCACCCATTCCCAACAGTGCTTTCATCATTCCTTGTGCTGTGCAGTCCACCCCATTGTCAATGTGTGACACACATTAACACACAACTTCTCCAGCCACGCAATGTCATCAAACGAAATGCTCTTCACAGCCCACAGATATCAGCCTCCCCAGGCTACTGTGTCAGTTCTCTTGGTGATAAATGTCAGAGATAAAAACTTTTCATGCCAGAAACCAAGCTCATGGAGACAATTTCAAAGTGACAACCTACTCTCATTGGAACAGCTCCACTTCTTTGAGGCTAAAATAAGTTTATTTAAAGTTTGGATACTACATTTGCTGATAATAAGCATCTACATATCTGTGCATTGCATCGTGCTGGAATGCGTTCATCTTGGTTACCTGTCTTTCATAACTTCTTTTCTTGCCCGGAGTTTCAGATAAAGAATGTGCTGGTGTCATTCAGCATTCATGTCTCTTTCCTAATATTCAGAAACATAGGTCAGTGAACGTTAAGCATAGCAGCTATTCTGTCCACCACTCTTGTAACATACAAAGTCAGACCACAACAAAGTTCAATAACTACACACAGAGTACACACATTTGCAGTCTTGTCCACAGACCAGAATTCCACCTCCTATACACTATATCCTCACAGCCGGTGAATGTGTTCTTAGACAAGCTATTTATTGCAAATCTTGTGTTCAGGTATGCTGTAGTTTTGTTGTTAAATAATGTACAGCTAACACAAAAAAGTGGTTCACAATATCTGAAAAACTGCAGAACACTTAAATTCCAAAAGAATACCACTTCACAATGAGTGTGACAGACTTAGATGCATTTAATGTGTGACACCATGTGATATTATTTACCCACTGCTTGGCAGCAGGGATGTTCTACCAACTGAAATGCCAGCGGCACACTAGGGAAAGCTGGATTACCATTGGTGTTACCTGATCAACAGCATCATGTCTCCTCCAGTGAGCCAAACTTCAAAAGTTGCAACAAGTTTCAAACGCACTATAATGAGGAAAATACATGGGAGGACTAAAATAGGAAAATACAAATGCTCTAAGGCGCGAGACTTACATCACAAAGGATGAAGATATTTAACTTTTGAATTTTAGTGGCACCTGCAGTCATGTGTTTTCATTGCTTTTCCTTACTGCATACATGTTACATTTCTTCTTACTGCTTTTTATCATTACATACTTGCTAGTGAAATTGTGATTGTAATAGTATTACATGTCACACAGTGCTTTATAACACCAGTTGCATTCAACTGCTGCTGATTTATATTATAATCAATTAAATTTATTGTGATGTATTAATACGGTTATTGGTTGTCATGTTAATTAGAAAAAATATGGGTCTTAGTGGTGTAATGAGTTGTAGTATGAAAGAAATGAAAGTAATGATTTGATTGTACTTAATAAAGTGCAACAGACTCATCATATTTGTTGATGGAAAAACGGGACAGAAAATTGGTTCGTGGAATTTAGTTTTGTCTGTATATTCAGTCATTGTGATCTTTCTTTTTTAGAGTAAGCAATTACTCTGAAGATAATTACAAAGCCAGAAAAGTGGTACATTTATTTTATAGTTTAAAAATTTGATGATGAGCAGTACGCAAACCAATATAGTTTTTCTCATTTCGTTTACAAGGGATTTTGAATATTTGCTTCCACATTCCATATTATGTCTTCCCCTTTTTACTAACGCTAGTTGAATTAAGAGTAGCATTTCCAATGAGGAAGATGTAAAATCCTATTGCATGGTGCACCCATATGTATGTTGAGTCACTTTTATACTACAATATTTTAAATACTCTATTAAGTTTATTTTGCGAGGATGCACAAATTTCAAAGCTGTATTAATAAATGGTGGAATTATTTTACAGGATCGCATGTTTTCATTGTGCGAGGTGTTGTCCAAAAATCTTCCAGATGGTTGCAGTGCAAGGAGACCAGATGGAGGCTATTTTGTGTGGATTATTTTGCCAGAAACTGTAGACGCAAATGATTTTCTTCCATGGTGTAAAGAATATTACAAAGTTTCTGCTTTACCTGGGAACATATTTTCACCTGTAGGAAAATTCAGAAACTGTATAAGGCTTGCAATTTCTTTTCATGACAAAGAAAGATTAAGTGCAGCTGGATACAGACTTTGTCAAGCTCTTACAGAATACTTTAAAATCAATTCTATAGTTGTTTAGCATATTACAAAAAACATTATGTTGACTAACAATTTTGTCAAGCACTTAGTAAAATCTGGTAAGACTTATTGGGAATGTTGTGAGTGGAAATTTTAAGTGTGTTTACATATAAAATATACAACAGCATGGACAGTGCAATGTAAAGGGTATCATATATAGAATAAAGAAAGCTACTAATATGTGTGTTTTATTTACCTTATCCTTTGAATCCTACAAAACTATTCACTTAGAACTTCATGAGGTCTCTCACTGAATGAAAAGTATATGCAAGGTACATGGAAATAAAATAATAAATGAGAATAGCAGATTTTGCTTCTTGTCAAGTAAAAATGAATTTACCCCACATTACATTTTTCCACTATGATATGGTTACCCCTATAATACTATTACAGCTTTGCATAGACAGGTTCAGTGAACATAGGTAGCAATTTGGAAATAATTTTAAGCTTTATGGGAACACCACAGAACAGTTTTTCAGATTACATTGCAAATGACAAAGACATAATCAGAATTTAATTTTTGTTCAGAGCTGTCCTGTTGTGTCCCTTTTTTTTAACAATTATTTCTTAACTTGGTTTAGTTTAATATGTTCCTTGGACTGTGTCCATAATGATTGTTATGTTGTAAATACATCAGTGACAGTTTCTAAGAATTTCTATGGCTACATGCCATCCATTAACATATTTGTCCCATTATAATACAAGGGGTTTTGAAAAGTTTCACCAGATTTCACAAAACTGTCTGCTACATGTACAGTGTATGCTCAAAGTATCCAGACACCTCTTTGTAATGTGGAATTGACCACTAGATGTCATGAGATATGGACCATTAGCATAAAAGAAGCTGAGGAGTGTTGTGTCGTCAGTAGTGAAACAGTAACAACAGAATGGGTCAGTCAGGAGAGCTCAGAGATTTTAAATGTGGACTAGTCATTGGATGTCACCTGAGTACAATATCAATCAGGGACATTTCAACAGTTCTAAAGCTGGCCAAGGTGACTGTTGACATGACTGTGAAGTGGAAACATGAACAATCACAGCTAAACCAAGACCAGCTGTACCTCATGTCCTGATGGACAGGAACTGTTGAGCATTGCAGAAGACGACTGTAAAAAATCACATGAAATCAGCAGAAGGAATCACTCACGAGCTCTGTAGTCTACCAGCTGTCATAATAACAGTGTGTACGGAGTTAAAAAGAATAGGATACAATGGCTGCACATATCTGTAGGCAATGCTATGGAATGCTTGAGCTGGTGTAGAAAGCAACACAACTGGACTGTGGACTGAAAACAAACCCTGTGGCACCCTGATAGAAGGGTGTGGGTTTGATGATGTGTGGAGAATGTTACCTGCCATCCTTTGTAGTGCAAACAGTGAAGTACAGAGGAGGTGGTATTTCAATATGGGGTGTTTTTGTGGTTAGGTATCGTCCATGTATTGTGTTTCAGAAAATGGCAAATACAGAAGGATCTGAACATAATTTGTAGAATTTTCTGCTGTGTGAAATGTAATAGTTTGGTGATACAGTCAATCATAATCTCCAGAGCCATGCACCCTGTCATAAAGCAGCATCTGTGAAGCAAAGCTTTGTGGACAATAACGTTTCTGAAATGGACTGGCATGTTCAGAGCCCCGACCTGAACCCAACAGAACATCTTTGGGATGAGTTAGAATGTAGAGTTTGCTCCATACCCTAGCATCTAAATCACTACCTTCTGGCTCTGGAGGAAGAATGGCTTGACATTCCCCCACGGACAGACAACTTACTGAAAGTGTTCCCAGCAGAGTTCAAGCCGTCATGAAGGTGAAAGATGGACACACTCCATATTAATTTCCACTTAATTAGAACTTTAGATAGTGTATGAAGGTAGAAATTTGATTGTGAATTTTAACTTGGGCATTAACACTAAAAATTATCATAGTGCCACTCATAATTTGCTGATTTATGCTGTTGCCTGCACGAGTCTCACTGGTGCAGCCAGCACACTAACTCTTTCATTACAAAGTCTGCACTTTTTGAGATTGCTATTGCACGAAATGCAGTTTGTGTTCTCTAATTCAACAGGTGAAATTCAGTTACAATGATATGGTGTGATTGTTATTGAGTGTGAGGCACTGCAGCTCCTACAGCTCAAAGCATTTGATGATGCTACCAATAGTTTTGAGACACTGGTTGTTTGTGTAAGGAGAAAGGCAGATTACCCCTTTGTGCTAATTCAAGGCATAGTGTGTTTTGTTTGTAGTCTACAAAATTCTACTCATTGTGCCAGCCAGAAGATAGACATTCCTCATGTGTGTGCCTGGTGTGCTTTGTGCTGATGCTTGTGTTTCAAATAATTCATAATTTGGTTGCTACAAGAGTTTATGATGATAAACAATGTGTAGAGTTTTGTGAATTTACTCTGGGAGTGAAGAAAAAAGGTAACAATTTCCTTTCACTTTAAGTGTTCACTGATTGAGGATACATTCCATTTAATTGGTAAGGTGGGCTACCATAATGTAAGAATGTGGGGAAAACAGCAACCACATACAATAGTCAAGAACAAGAGAATATCCAAGTCTTCATGTGTTGCGTACCATTTCGCAAGAGAAGGTTTGGGGGCCTTTATTATTATTATTATTATTATTATTATTACTATTATTATCATTTTGGAAAGGAGGTGCAGGAATCACTTACCTGGAAATGTTAGAGATCTGGCTTTTTTTCACAACTGTGACAACATGCAAAAAATTTCATTTCTCAACAAGATAGAGTACCACAACATTGTCACATGCATGTAAGAGCAATTCTTATAGTAGACTGGTGTAAGAAGGCAGCAGACAGTGCATTCTCTGCAGGGAGAGATGATAAATATCACTAGCATGCTCTCTGTTCTCTGTCCTATGCCTCTTGCTCCAGCCATTCCAAACTGTGGAAACTGGCAACACAATGGTGAGCACTGCACCTGGCCATTGTTTCTGCTTCTGACTGTGTTTAAGAGTATTTATGTGCTGAGAAAACTATCATTGTCACTTCTTAATGTAATATCGTCATGTTTGTTTTGTGCCTCCCTTAACGTCACTGTAGTGGCTCAGTAACCTCACTGTAACTAAATCATCATCATAATTTAAGACTGATTATGCCTTCCAGCGTTCAGTCTGGAGCATAGTCCCCCTAATAAAATTCCTCCATGATCCCCTATTCAGTGCTAAAATTGGTGCCTCGTGTGATGTTAAGCCTATTACTTCAAAATCATTCTTAACCGAATCCAGGTACCTTCTCCTTGGTCTACGCCGACTCCTCCAACACTCTACTGCTGAACCCATGAGTCTCTTGGATAACCTTGCTTCTCCCATGTGTGTAACATGACCCCACCATCTAAGCCTGTTCGCCCTTACTGCTACATCTATAGAGTTCATTCCCAGTTTTTCTTTGATTTACTCATTGTGGACGCCCTCCTGTCACTGTTTCCATCTACTAGTACCTGCAAACATCCTAGCTACTTTCATATCCATAACCTCAACCTTATTGACAAGGTAACCTGAATCCGCCCAGCTTTCGCTCCCATACAACAAAGTTTGTCGAAAGATTGAACGGTGCACAGATAACTTAGTCTTGGTACTGACTTCCTTCTTGCTGAAGAGCGTAGATCGTAGCTGAGCACTCACTGCATTAGCTTTGCTACACCTCGCGTCCAGTTCTTTCACTATTTTGCCATCATGTGAGAATATGCATCCTAAGTACTTGAAATCCTCCACCTGTTCTAACTTTGTTCCTCCTATTTGGCACTCAATCTGTTTATATCTCTTTCCCACTGACATTACTTTCATTTTGGAGATGCTAATCTTCATACCATAGTCCTTACATTTCTGATCCAGCTCTGAAATATTACTTTGCAAACTTTCAATCGAATCTGCCATCACAACTAAGTCATCCGCATACGCGAGACTGCTTATTTTGTGTTCACATATCTTAATCTCACCCAAGCAGTCTATTGTTTTCAACATATGATCCATAAATAATTTGAACAACAGTGGAGACAGGTTGCAGCCTTGCCTTACCCCTGAAACTACTCTGAGCCATGATTTACCGTCAACTCTAACTGCTGCCTGACTATCTCTGTAAAGACCTTTAATTTCTTGCAAAAGTTTGCCTTCTTTTCCATAATCTCGTAGAACAGACAATAGCTTCCTCCTAGGAACCCAGTTATAAGCCTTTTCTAAATCTATAAAGCATAGATACAATTCCCTTTTCCACTCGTAACACTTCTCCATTATTTGCCGTAAGCTAAAGATCTGGTCCTGACAACCTCTACGAGGCCTAAACCCACACTGATTTTCATTCAATTTGTCCTCAACTAATACTTGCACTTTCCTTTCAACAATACCGGAGAAGATTTTATCCAGAACGCTGATTAAAGAGATACCTATGTAGTTGTTACCATCTTTCCTGTTTCCATGTTTAAAGATTGGTGTGATTACTGCTTTCATCCAGTCTGATGGAACCTGTCCCGACTTCCACGCCATTTCAATTATCCTGTGTAGCCATTTAAGAGCTGACATTCCACTGTATTTGATGAGTTCTGACTTAATTTCATCCACCCCAGCCACTTTATTGCACTGCAATCTATTGACCATTTTCTCCACTTCCTCAAATGTGATCCTATTTCCATCATCATTCCTATCCCATTGTACATTGAAATCTGAAACATTATTGATCGTATTTTCACCTACATTGAGCATTCGAAATATTCCCTCCATCTGCCCAAGGAATCAACAGGATTCACCAGCAGTTTTCCTGACCTGCCCAAAATACTTGTCATTTCCTTCTTGTTGTGGTTGGCAGGAGAGCCAACCGTGTTTCTAAAGGAGGCTGAAATGCACGCGTTTCAGCTCACGCAGACTGGCGTGAGGTGTGGAACATGACAAGGGAATTAGAATTGAGAAAAATGGACGTACCTGGTGGAATACTTAACTTTAATCCATTAATGATGAATGTCGCTCTTGACTGTACATGATTTACAATATCAATAGAAACTGATCATGGCGCCTTGCTAGGTCGTAGCAAATAACGTAGCTGAAGGCTATGCTAACTATCGCCTTGGCAAATGAGAGCATAATTTGTCAGTGAACCATCACTAGCAAAGTCGGCTGTACAACTGGGGCGAGTGCTAGAAAGTCTCTCTAGACCTGCCGTGTGGCGGCACTCGGTCTGCAATCACTGATAGTGGCGACACGCGAGTCCGACGTATACTACCGGACCGCGGCCGATGTAAAGGCTACCACCTAGCAAGTGTAGTGTCTGGCAGTGACACCACATTCCTCCCCAGCAAATCGGCGTACGGTTGTGGCATAAGGCTTCCGCCACCGTGGGGAGGACCCCATGTTGACGTATGCGACGAGGTGGGTAGCCTAACAACAGGTGAGGCTGTGCCACCCGCACCCTGCCATTCGGACCGTGGGAGCTAGGAAACGCCTGAAAACCTGCTCCAGGGTGCACGCCAACATGCGGTGTATGCGCCCGTAGAGAGACAGGAGGGGCCGAAGGGTCGACCTCCATCGGGCTGGGGCACCCAACGGGCGAGGATGACATATGGTCTGGAGCGGTCAAGAGGTCCATGTCAGAGGACAACTGGTCACAGGAAGCGATCGGCGGCGCGTGACCCAGGGAGGCACCCGGCGGGAGAACAGGCGGAAGCACCGGCATGTCGCCATGGGGCAAAATGGAAGGCAGCGACGGTAACACCTGGGGCTGAGGCGAGCCAGTAGATGGGTCCCCGGGTCACTGACCAGACGGCACCGTCGCTGAAAGCAGAAGGCGAGCGGCAGATCCCGTGCGACGACAGAGGCACAGCTGATTGAGATGGCGACGCACCTCACCAGAGGCCCCCAAAACCAGATACATAGCGCGTCCGAGGCAGCGAAGATTGCGTCCTCTGAGCCAACGCCGTGAACCTCGGTAGTGGCAATAGTAGACAACGTCGCCTGGAGCAAAAGCAGGTGTCTGCCGCTGCACAGGAACCTGATGTGGCGGATGTAGCAAAGACATCAAGGTTCGATGAGGGCGACTGTGGAGCAACTCAACCGGCGAGCGACCACCTCGGGGCTGAGAGCGATACGAGGACAAAAAGAGCAATAACGCGTCCTCCTGAGAATGCGACTCTTTTAAATTCAACATCTGTGACTTGAAAGTCCTGATCAATCGTTCAGCGGCACCGTTTGACTGTGGCGAAAATGGTGCGGACGTCAGATGTTGAATACCATTGGCCTTGCAGAATGACTGAAATTCTGCGGACATGAATTGTGGGCCATTGTCGGAAACAATAGTCTGTGGAAGACCTTCAATGCAAAAGATAGTGGATAACGCTTGGATGGTGGCAGATAACGTCATGGAAGACATCCGGACAACAAAAGGAAAATTACTGAATGAATCTACCACAACCAACCATCGAGCATTGCGGAATGGACCAGCAAAATCGATATGTAAGCATTGCCAAGGGGAAGTGGCTTTTGGCCATGCAAATAATTTCTGTGGTGGTGCTGATTGTTGTTCAGCACACACCATGCAAGAAGAGCACATTTTCTTAATCGCGGCATCGAGTCCGAACCAAGTACAGTGCCGACGGGCAAGTTGTTTCGTTCTCACTATACCCCAATGTCCTTGGTGGAGAAGCTGTAAGACAGAGGACTGTAACGAACGTGGTACCACGACCCTGGACTAATCATTATCAGAACGCAACAGCAAAACACCACGTCGTACAAAAAGTCTCTCCTTGTGAGCAAAAAAAATCGGTGAACCAACGGGTCCCCGATCCATGACTTTCACAAGAGCCATTGCGTCGCAACAAAACAGTACGGGAGCAAGGACAGGGTCGGCATCTGTGGCTGTAGCTACGCGACAAAAATCAATCGGAAACGATTTGACCACATCATCGATTTCCGCATCAATGAACATGCAAGCAAGTGCGGAGGAATCGAATGCCCTATCCTCAGCAACAGGCAAGCGGGACAACGCTTCGGCGTTTCCGTGCTTAGCAGTGGACCGATACAAGACATCGTAGCGGTACTGCGAGAGGAAAATAGACCAGCGAATGAATTTCTGTGCTGTACGTGGTGGTACAGGCTTGGTCGGATGAAAAAGCGATGTCAAATGTTTGTGGTCTGTGATTATGGTAAAGTGACGACCATACAAGAAATCATGAAACTTTGTAACACCAAATACGAGAGCCAATGCTTCTTTCTTGATCTGTGAATAATTTCTTTGAGCACACGACAGCAATTTGGACGCAAAGGCAATAGGGTGATCGTGCGATCCATCTTTGTGCGCAAGCACAGCACCGATCCCGAAATCCGATGCATCCACCATCAACAAAAGGGGCTTCTTGGGATCGAATGGCGTAAGGCAAGTATTGGAAAGCAACGCCAATTTCAACTGGCGAAAGGCGCATTTGCGTTCTGTCATCCAGACGAATGGAACACCTTTACGGCGTAAGCGATGAAGCAGAGCTGAAATGGAAGAGGCATGCGGAATATATTTATGATAATGGTTGATTTTTCCCAGCACACTCTGTAGCTGCTTCAAATTCTGCGGCGACGGCAAGTCTTGTATGGCACGGAGGTGCGTTGGACTGGGATGTATGCCTTGGGCATTGAGTACATGTCCCAAATATGGCAAGTCCCGAGCAAAAAACACACATTTGTCCTTCCGCAAGCGAAGACCATTTTGTCGCAAGACCTGAAATAATGTTCTGAGATTGGCCAAATGTTCTTCCGTCTTTCCGGAGATCACAATATCGTCCAGATAATTTGCTGCAGTAGGGACCGACGCACAAACAGTTTGTAGATATTGCTGAAACAATGCAGGGGCGGATGCACACCCGAATGGCAGTCGTTTGAATCAATACAAACCAAGATGCATGTTAACCATCAAAACGCGCTGGGATTCTTCATCCACCGGTATTTGCAAGTACGCATCTGCTAGGTCCAATTTCGAAAAAGATCTTCCGGACGGGGTAAAGGAAAAGTTGCAATCACTAGTTGTGGATTCACTGTTGCCTTGAAGTCCACACAGTCTCAACTTTCCGGAAGGTTTTGGCAGAATTACCAAGGGTGATGCCCAGAGAGGAGCCTGCACACGTTCAATTACACCTTGTGATTCCAAATCGTGTAATGTTTTTGCGACCTCATCACGCAATGTGTGGGGAACAGTGCGCCCTCTGAAAAATTTCGGTTGCACGTTTACTTTCAGTTCCAAATGTGCTTTATAGTTAGTAGCGCAACCAAGGCCCGGTGCAAAAAGGTCTGCAAATTCTTCACATAGACGAGAAACACTGTCTGAAGGCACAGTCTGGTTCACTGATAGGACCTGATTTACTATAGACAAGTTAAACAACTGAAATAAATCGAAACCAAACAAGTTCACTGCAGGAGAAGAACGAAGGACATAAAATGACACAAGTTTTGTTTGTCCTTTGCATGTTGCAAGAAGGCTGCACTGTCCTGACACAGGGATAACTTGACCTGACCTGAATAACTACTTAGTTTAACATTTGCGGCACGCTACGGAGGTGTTCCCAGCAGTTTGTAAGTGTCTTGATTGATCAGTGAAACTGCAGCTCCGGTACCAAGCTGGAATGGTATCACTTTGCTGTTAATGTCCAAGTCTACAGAAAGTATACTGTCCTGCTGACGACAAGGGCGACTGTCTCATGCAACGCGAACTGACACTGGTACATAATCACTTGCGACTTGACGGGAGTTCCGGCGATGTCGGCGTACACTATTTCTGGGATGAACACAGTCACTGTTAGAGAGAGTGGCACTCGGCGGAGTGGAACGAACTACATGAATTTCCATGGGCGAAGTTTCGCGAGCCGGAGTATCCTTGGTTCGATTCCGATTCCGGCGCGAAGCAAAGAGCCTGGAATGCTTTTGAGCTTCCGATCTGAGCTTTTTCTGGCAAACACTCTGAACATGTCCTTTTTTATTACAATAAAAGCAAATAGCTTGGCGTGACGGGCAATTGTCACGCGAATGTTTAGTAGCACACCGCGGGCATGATTTGATCACTGCATGTGCATGCTGGCGCGGCACACGTGGCTGAGAACCTGGCGGCAGCGGCGCGGCCGGGCGCGAGGTCTGTTTACAGCTCCGTGCAGCTCGGCTGGCGGGCCGGTTAACCTGACACACTGCTGGCAAAGTTTCAAATGATTCCTGAGCAAAGTCAGGTGTGTCCTGCCGATCCAATATGTCCATCACTTGTTGAAGGAAGGGATTGACTAGTTTCAAATCTGTTCCCTTATACGAACATCAGAAACGTTCTGTGCAATTGCATCACGTACCATAGTATCTGAATAAGGGAGTCCACATTGACACACAAAAGCGCAATCCCTAGTAAGGCCTTACAAGGTTGCAACCCACTCCCGATTAGTCTGACCTGCCGTACGTTTTGTACGAAAGAAGGTATACCTTTTCGCAACTACATTGACTGATTCTTTGAAATATGCATCTAATGCAGACAAAATTTCTTCATAGGACAGAGTTGCTACGTCACATCGGGGAAATAATTTGACTATCACACGGTACGTGTTCACGCCAACAGAAAACAACAAATTATGCTGCCACTCGTTACCTTGATTTCTGTAGGTGGCAAGATGGAATCCAAATTGGCGTGACCACTCGTCCAGCTTTCCAGTGCAGCATCAAAAGATCGAAAAGTGGGTGCAACAGCCTGTTGTGGCTGCGTGAAGTGGCAGTGAAGCGGCTGCTGCTGCATCGTTTTGCATCGCACGTTGACCCTGGACGAGCTGTCTAAGGGGATCCAGTAAGGCCTGCGTCTGCTGATTCTGCAAGCGACAAAATTCGGACAGTACATCTGGAGATTGTGGCGAAGCCATTACTCAAGTAAATCAGGGCAATTTAGATAAGAACACTTTTACTCTCATTGCCAATGTTTTGGTTGGCAGGAGAGTCAACCGTGTTCCTAAAGGAGGCCGAAATGCATGCGTTTTAGCTCACGCAGGCTGGCATGAGGTCTGGAACATGACAAGGGAATTAGAATTGAGAAAAACGGACACAGCTGGTGGAATACTTAACTATAATCCATTAATGATGAATGTCGCTCTTGATGGTCCATGATTTACAATATCAATAGAAACTGATCATGGCGCCTTGCTAGGTCGTAGCAAATAACGTAGCTGAAGGCTATGCTAACTATCGCCTCGGCAAATGGGAGTGTAATTTGTCAGTGAACCATCGCTAGCAAAGTCGGCTGTACAACTGGGCGAGTGCTAGGAAGTCTCTCTAGACCTGCCATGTGGCGGTGCTAGGTCTGCAATCACTGATAGTGGCGACACACGGGTCTGACGTATACTACCGGACCGCGGCCTATTTAAAGGCTACCACCTAGCAAGTGTGGTGTCTGGCGGTGACACCACACTTCTTACCTCCCTTTCGAAGTCTGCTAATTACACTCCAGAATGGTTTTCCAGCAGCTTGACTCAAAGTCTCCAACCTGTTTCCAAAGTCTTCCCAAGATTTCTTCTCGGATGCTGCAATTACCTGTTTGTCTTTGTTTGTTTCTTCAACATAACTTTCTCTGTCTACCTGAGTTTTAGTATGTAGCTATTTTTGATACGCCTTCTTTTTCCTTTTACATTCTGGCTTGACTATATCTAAATTAACACGAAAATCAATTTTTAATGTTATACAAGCACCCTGATGTACATAATAGAGGCGGATGTGGCAAATGATGCTACTGGCTGGTATCCAGTTTTTGGTATCATTACTGTCTGTCATTACTCAACAAAACTTTGCCTGCCATCTGGGGTACAACAGCCAAAGGTAACCCCCAGACAATTACTTTTATTAGTTGTCTAACATAAGACAGTGTACTCTAATATGATGGATGCATATGATGTCTCCTCATTATATATCATACATCATGTATTAACCATATCATCTTTACATTACAGATCATTAATTACCCCATAACAGTTCATTTAATACATCGTGCAGGCAGCTACTACCATTTACAGATAGATGTTAGAAAGGAAAAGAGTATTCAAAACATACACTGCATGCAGAGTAGGAGAAAGAGGGAGGACAGAAGTAGTTTAATCCTTTTGTTTTACTACCAGTTTGGTGGAACAGCATTCTAACAGGTTCATCGGCAGCAGATCCTAATTGCTTATAGCAACTGTACGTGCATCTGCAGGTACCAAGCTGCCTAATACTTTTAGCAATATGATACACACAACTGTAACTGAAAACTCTATGGTTTGTGACTTTTCTTTCAAAACCAGATGTGGATGTCATGTCTGTGCCCGGTCTTGAAACAAAAACACACTTCAACAAAGGCTTAACATTTCAGTGCACCAGTGGCTTAGATTTTGTGCTAGACATAATTTAGGCGTGTGCAAGTTGCATTTGAATACGTTTGTGTATGCGTGTCTATTGCTGACAAGGTCTTAATGGCCGAAAGCTATAATTGTGTGAATCTTTTTGTTGTACCTATCGTGACTTAACTCAATACAATGTACTTCTAAGTATTGAGGGGAAGAACCATACAAACATCAACACTTAGGTACAAAATAATGGCATGTGAAATGAAAGGTGGCCCCTATAAATGTTCAGCAGCACAGTACTTGTTCATTTAAAACTATAATTTAGTGGTTTGAGAGTTCCTATGTGCTCTCAACATTCCCCGCTGAACAAATGGCTAGAATGCCTTACTACATAGCATCACATACAAGACACTCATCATGTCCCAATGCATGAAATTTAGTGGTGGTAGAAGACAGAGTGGTGGTAGGTGCAAGTGGCAAAGGGCTGTATGCATCAATGCTCCTGTGGCAGTGGCATGGGTGGCAAAGGTGACTAGCTATAAGATGTTCCAGTGTCCAGGATAGGATCTTCGTGGAAATGGCAGCAAGGGGCTTACTAGCATTGACAGCAGAATCCCCACAATGATGGCAGCACGAGGCTGGCTGAAAGATCAATTGTAGAATTTTGGAACACTTGTTATGTTTGATTATAATGACTTCTGGAGACTAGAAATCTACTCTGTAGGAATCAGCATGAGTTTCGAAAAAGACGGTCGTGTGAAACCCAGCTAGTGCTATTCGTCCAAGAGACTCGGAGAGCCATAGACACGGGTTCACAGGTAGATGCCGTGTTTCTTGGCTTCCACAAAGTGTCCGATACAGTTCCCCACAGTCGTTTAATGAACAAAGTAAGAGCATATGGACTATCAGATCAATTGTGTGACTGGATTGAAGAGTTCCTAGATAACAGAACGCAGCATGTCATTCTCAATGGAGAGAAGTCTTCCAAAGTAAGAGTGATTTCAGGTGTGCCGCAGGGGGCTATTTCAATATACATAAATAACCTTGTGGATGACATCACAATATACATAAATAACCTTGTGGATGACATCAGAAGTTCGCTGAGGCTTTTTGCAGATGATGCTGTGGTGTATTGAGAGGTTGTAACAATGGAAAATTGTACTGAAATGCAGGAGGATCTGCATCCCATGAAATCCAGAAAGAAAACAATCCTATAACACTGTTGTTAACCTCTCCACTAAAATTCTCTGCCCCACAAAAATTTCAGTCCTATCCAAAGGCCTCACGTTCAACCCTACTCTCAGATTTAACCATGTTGGACTTGTGAAAGACCTGCTTTTCTTCTCCCACTCCCTACAATGTAAACACTTCCTTG